>NC_069499.1:1106551637-1107151637 GCF_027579735.1 Bombina bombina
ATTAAGCCTGTGTTTAAACCTGTTGCTCCGCCATGGAGTCTCAATTTAGTTCTTAAAGTTCTTCAAGGGGTTCCGTTTGAACCCATGCATTCCATAGATATTAAGCTTCTATCTTGGAAAGTTCTGTTTCTAGTTGCTATCTCTTCAGCTCGAAGAGTTTCTGAACTATCTGCATTACAATGTGACTCGCCTTATCTTGTTTTCCATGCTGATAAGGTGGTTTTGCGTACCAAACCTGGGTTCCTCCCTAAGGTTGTTTCTAACAGGAATATCAATCAGGAAATTGTTGTTCCTTCTCTGTGTCCTAATCCTTCTTCTAAGAAGGACCGTCTGTTGCACAACTTGGACGTGGTTCGTGCCTTGAAGTTTTATTTGCAGGCAATCATCTTCTTTGTTTGTTGTCTATGCTGGAAAGCGTAGAGGTCAAAAGCCTATGGCTACCTCTCTTTCCTTTTGGCTGAAAAGCATCATCCGTTTGGCTTATGAGACTGCTGGACAGCAGCCTCCTGAAAGAATTACAGCTCACTCCACTAGAGCGGTGGCTTCCACATGGGCTTTTAAAAATGATGCTTCTGTTGAACAGATTTGTAAGGCTGCGGCTTGGTCTTCGCTTCATACCTTTTCCAAATTTTCCAAAATTTATACTTTTGCTTCTTCGGAGGCTATTTTTGGGAGAAAGGTTTTGCAAGCAGTGTTGCCTTCCGTTTAGGTTCCTGTCTTGTCCCTCCCTTCATCCGTGTCCTAAAGCTTTGGTATTGGTATCCCACAAGTTAGGATGAATCCGTGGACTCGGTACATCTTACAAAAGAAAACAGAATTTATGCTTACCTGATAAATTTCTTTTCTCCAACATAGGCGTCATCCTTACTTGTGGGATATTCTCTTCCCCAACAGGAAATGGCAAAGAGCCCAGCAAAGCTGGTCACATGATCCCTCCTAGGCTCCGCCTTCCCCAGTCATTCTCTTTGCCGTTGCACAGGCAACATCTCCACGGAGATGGCTTAGAGTTTTTTGGTGTTTAAATGTAGTTTTTATTCTTCAATCAAGAGTTTGTTATTTTAAAATAGTGCTGGTATGTACTATTTACTCTGAAACAGAAAAGAGATGAAGATTTCTGTTTGTAAGAGGAAAATGATTTTAGCAACCGTTACTAAAATCGATGGCTGTTTCCACACAGGACTGTTGAGAGGAATTAACTTCAGTTGGGGGAAACAGTGAGCAGACTTTTGCTGCTTGAGGTATGACACATTTCTAACAAGACTTGGTAATGCTGGAAGCTGTCATTTTCCCTATGGGATCCGGTAAGCCATTTTTATTAAATAAGAATAAAGGGCTTCACAAGGGCTTTAAAGACTGGTAGACATTTTTCTGGGCTAAAACGATTGATTTATAAGCATTTTTAATAGTTTATAGCTTTGAGGAGTTATTTTATTCTTGGGAATTATGTTAAAGAAAAGTTCTCTATCTCCGTCAACAAGAGTTCACTTCTTGGGAACAATAATAGACTCCTTAGAAATGAGGATTTTTCTGACAGAGGCCAGAAAATCAAAACTTCTAAGCTCTTGTCAAGTACTTCATTCTGTTCTTCTTCCTTCCATAGCGCAGTGCATGGAAGTAATAGGTTTGATGGTCGCGGCAATGGACATAGTTCCTTTTGTGCGAATTCATCTAAGACCATCACAACTGTGCATGCTCAGTCAGTGGAATGGGGATTATACAGACTTGTCTCCGACGATACAAGTAGATCAGAGGACCAGAGATTCACTCAGTTGGTGGCTGATCCTGGACAACCTGTCACAAGGGATGAGCTTCCGCAGACCAGAGTGGGTCATTGTCATGACCGACGCCAGTCTGGTGGGCTGGGGCGCGGTCTGGGAACCCCTGAAAGCTCAGGGTCTTTGGTCTCGGGAAGAATCTCTTCTCCCGATAAATATTCTGGAACTGAGAGCGATATTCAATGCTCTCAAGGCTTGGCCTCAGCTAGCAAAGGCCAAATTCATACGGTTTCAATCAGACAACATGACGACTGTTGCGTATATCAACCATCAGGGGGGAACAAGGAGTTCCCTGGCGATGGAAGAAGTGACCAAAATAATTCAATGGGCGGAGACTCACTCCTGCCACTTGTCTGCAATCCACATCCCAGGAGTGGAAAATTGGGAAGCGGATTTTCTGAGTCGTCAGACATTTCATCCGGGGGAGTGGGAACTCCATCCGGAAATCTTTGCCCAAATAATTCAATTGTGGGGCATTCCAGACATGGATCTGATGGCGTCTCGTCAGAACTTCAAGGTTCCTTGCTACGGGTCCAGATCCAGGGATCCCAAGGCGACTCTAGTGGATGCACTAGTAGCACCTTGGAGCTTCAACCTAGCTTATGTGTTCCCACCGTTTCCTCTCATTCCCAGGCTGGTAGCCAGGATCAAACAGGAGAGGGTATCGGTGATCTTGATAGCTCCTGCGTGGCCACGCAGGACTTGGTATGCAGATCTGGTGAATATGTCATCGGCTCCACCATGGAAGCTACCTTTGAGACAGGACCTTCTTGTTCAAGGTCCGTTCGAACATCCGAATCTGGCCTCACTCCAACTGACTGCTTGGAGATTGAACGCTTGATTTTATCAAAGCGAGGGTTCTCAGATTCTGTCATTGATACTCTTGTTCAGGCCAGAAAGCCTGTAACTAGAAAAATCTACCATAAAATATGGAAAAAATATATCTGTTGGTGTGAATCTAAAGGATTCCCATGGAACAAGATAAAAATTCCTAAGATTCTATCCTTTCTTCAAGAAGGTTTGGAGAAAGGATTATCTGCAAGTTCTTTGAAGGGACAGATTTCTGCTTTATCTGTTTTACTTCACAAAAAGCTGGTGGCTGTGCCAGATGTTCAAGCTTTTGTTCAGGCTCTGGTTAGAATCAAGCCTGTTTACAAACCTTTGACTCCTCCTTGGAGTCTTAATTTAGTTCTTTCAGTTCTTCAGGGGGTTCCGTTTGAACCCCTACATTCCGTTGATATCAAGTTATTATCTTGGAAAGTTTTGTTTTTGGTTGCAATTTCTTCTGCTAGAAGAGTTTCAGAGTTATCTGCTCTGCAGTGTTCTCCTCCTTATCTGGTGTTCCATGCAGATAAGGTGGTTTTGCGTACTAAACCTGGTTTTCTTCCGAAAGTTGTTTCTAACAAAAATATTAACCAGGAGATAGTCGTGCCTTCTTTGTGTCCGAATCCAGTTTCAAAGAAGGAACGTTTGTTGCACAATTTGGATGTAGTTCGTGCTCTAAAATTCTATTTAGAGGCTACAAAGGATTTCAGACAAACATCTTCCTTGTTTGTTGTTTATTCTGGTAAAAGGAGAGGTCAAAAAGCAACTTCTACCTCTCTCTCTTTTTGGCTTAAAAGCATCATCAGATTGGCTTATGAGACTGCCGGACGGCAGCCTCCTGAAAGAATCACAGCTCATTCCACTAGGGCCGTGGCTTCCACATGGGCCTTCAAGAACGAGGCTTCTGTTGATCAGATATGTAAGGCAGCGACTTGGTCTTCACTGCACACTTTTACTAAATTTTACAAATTTGATACTTTTGCTTCTTCTGAGGCTATTTTTGGGAGAAAGGTTTTGCAAGCCGTGGTGCCTTCCATCTAGGTGACCTGATTTGCTCCCTCCCATCATCCGTGTCCTAAAGCTTTGGTATTGGTTCCCACAAGTAAGGATGACGCCGTGGACCGGACACACCTATGTTGGAGAAAACAGAATTTATGTTTACCTGATAAATTACTTTCTCCAACGGTGTGCCCGGCCCACGGCCCGCCCTGGTTTTTTAATCAGGTCTGATGATTTATTTTCTCTAACTACAGTCACCACGGTATCATATGATTTCTCCTATGCAAATATTCCTCCTTTACGTCGGTCGAATGACTGGGGAAGGCGGAGCCTAGGAGGGATCATGTGACCAGCTTTGCTGGGCTCTTTGCCATTTCCTGTTGGGGAAGAGAATATCCCACAAGTAAGGATGACGCCGTGGACCGGACACACCGTTGGAGAAAGTAATTTATCAGGTAAACATAAATTCTGTTTCTTTTGCGATGTACCGAGTCCACGGCCCGCCCTGTCTTTTCAAGACAGATAGTATTTTTTATGTAAACTTTTATGTAACCAGTCACCTCTGCACCTTATAGTTTCTCCTTTTCTTTCTTGGCCTTTGGTCGAATGACTGGGGGGTGGAGTTAAGGGGGGAGCTATATAGACAGCTCTGCTGTGGTGCTCTCTTTGCTACTTCCTGTCAGGAAGGACAATATCCCACAAGTTAGGATGAATCCGTGGACTCTGTACATCGCAAAAGAAAGAAATTTATCAGGTAAGCATAAATTCTGTTTTTTAAGGGCACTGTATTTAGGATTGTGACATGTACATTCAATAGCTCTTGTCAATCAAAACGCCTTTGCTGCTAGTTAGACACTTATTATTAACTCCCTATAGACTGACTGTGCATGAACAAGTTAAAATATTATTTTCTATATGTCAGCCAAAATTATAAAGTCTTTTAAGGTAGTCAACATATATAGAGTTAGCCTTTCATATATGGTATGCTCTAATTTGATTGGTTTAAATTGTGTATATAAGCTTTGAATTTGTTATCTGTTACCTTCAGATCTCAAGGTATGTATTAATCTTGTTGTGATTAATACATGATTTATGTCAACTAATATTTGATAGATATGAGTATTAATTTAATCTTTTAGATAACCCAGATTGAATATTTGTCTATATTTTAGTTTTTTTGTCTAAACAAGGCATATAATTGTCATATTAAAGAATAATTCTTACAGCATCTCTTTTTCTATCCTCTTGAGAGAATCATACATACATCTATTGCTAAACACTCATTTAGTGACAACCCTAGACTGAGGTATACGACAACTTCCAGCGCATTATCAGTTGAAGCTTTGATAAATCGGCCCCTTGGCCTTTTCTCAAATGAGACAACTGTGTTTTTCAAGTCAGACAGTGTCACTGCTGTGGCATATTTCGATCTTTGAAGGGGAACCTCTAGGTTCCTTACCAATGAAGAATGTCCCTTGAATTTGACTTGAACCGAGTACTGTAACAAGTTAGTTTTTTTACCAGTTTTTAAATTCTGCTTGTTCCTGGTATGATAAACATGGCTTTTGCCAATATTTCTCATTATTTTTTAGAAGTTATTCAATTTTTACAAAATAATTTAGTCAAGGACTTATCTGCAAGTTTCTTATAAGATCTCTGACATTTAGATCTTTGTTCTTTATCTAGTCACAGTACGTCTAAGAGACGTTTTCTCTTTCCGAGAACCTTATTGGTTTTAAGAGTTTTACAAACTCTTCTTTTAACCTATGAATGGGTTAAACATTCTGCCTTTTTTTAAAGTGATTGTTTCTTTTGCAATATTTTCACAAGCAGAGTGTCTTGTTTATTTAAAATATTTAGAGAACAGCATGTGCTATGTTAATAGTACTACAAAGAAAATAATAGTTAAATTTATATACAGCACTTGTACCAATATACATACAATTGCATCAGAGTCCCAAAATAAGGTCAGTATGAAACACTGTCCACAGGATGTATTGTAATTGTACCTATTTTACTAGATTAGTTTCTTTGTGGCTCTTTAAAAGGAGGCTTCTGTTGTGTAGATTGCACAGAAACAGCTTGGTCTTCTTTACTCTTTTCTTTTGGGATAGTTTTTGACAAGAAAGTCTTACAGTCTAAGTGTTTGGTAATTAGATGCATGCCTTAACTTTTGCCAACCCATTTACTCGTGGAATCCGCAGCTTGGGTATTGAATCCCAGGAGTGGATTCTCACCACCTTATAAAAGAAAACAAAATATATGCTAAGCTGATAAATTCATTTCTTTCATGGTGGTGAGAGTCAGAGACCCGCCCTTTTATATTTTTCCTATGGGCAGCAGTTTTAGTATGCACCTCATTTGCCCTGCTTTGTCCTATCCTATTTCTCAATTTGTATCCTTTTCTCGGCTTTACGTTACACAAGGATATCAGAGAGGTGAGAGAGATTTAAAGCATGTGAAGTGTTGGGTATCTTTGCCTCTTCCTAGTGGCCAGGAGTTGAATTCCCAGAAGTTTGTGCTTCCAGGACTCATGAACTCTCACCCCCATAAAAGAAATCAATTTATTATTTATGCATAAAGTTTTGTTTTTAGAGCTTCTTCTGTGAGCTGTGCGTTCATATAGAAAGTGAAGCGTTCTACCAGATCGAACAGCAGCTCAGTAGCTTGTTCTATGGTGGTACAACCTTAAAGCAGCTTCTTTTGGCCTGTTTATTCTCCTCTGCAAAGGGAACATGGCAACCCCAGATTATCGTTTTAGCCTTCTATGGGCCTCATCTGTGACGTGCAGCCATATCCTTCTAAGCACAATTGACAAGGAGTCCATGTCTGGTTTTCCCATCACCCTTAGGGAGACTTCCCTAGGGTCATAATACAAATGCATCCAGAAATAGAAGCGCTCAACCAGGAATGAACATCTCAGTAGCTTGTTCTATGGCTAGTTACCACCTAGGAGCAGCCTCTTTTAGCCCAATTTTGCTTTTGACAGAGCTGAACTTTCCTGAATTATATCAGTCGGATATCAAAAAAGGATTTCCTGGTGTTTTGGCACTGGACTGACCTTGTTAGGAGGGATCAGACTGATGTATTTCAGGAAAGTTCTCTGTGAAAAGCACAATTGGGCTTAAAGAAGCTGCTCCCTGGTTGTAAATTGCCATAGAACAAGCTACCAAGCTGCTGTTCGTTCCTTAGAGAGCACTTATTTTTCTGTATGACTTTAGGGAAGTATCTCTAACGGTGATGGGGGAAACCAGATGTGGACCTCTTTCTCTAGTAAGGTGTATCCAGTCCACGGATCATCCATTACTTATGGGATATTCTCACTCCCAACAGGAAGTTGCAAGATGACCCAAAGCAAAGCTGTTATATAGCTCCTCCCCTCACTACCATATCCAGTCATTCTCTTGCAACTCTCAACGCGCATGGAGGTAGTAAGAGGAGAGGAAAAATAGTTAGTTTATTAACTTCAATCAAAAGTTTGTTATTTTAAATAGTACCGGAGTTGTGCTATTTTTTCTATGATCTTAGTAGGTTGTAACTAAGATCCATTGCTGTTCTCACACATGTCTGAGGAGTGAGGTAACTTCAGAGGGTGAATGGCGTGCAGTTTATTCTGCTATCAGGTATGTGCAGTTATGATTTTTTCTAGGATTGGAAAGGCTAGAAAATGCTGCTGATTCCTGATAAATGTAAGTTAAGCCTGAATACAGTGATTTAATAACGACTGGTATCATGCTTACTCTCAGGGGTAATACCCTTATAGATATGCTATATAAAACGTTTGCTGGCATGTTTAATCGTTTTTTATATATGCTTGGTGATAAAACTTATTGGGGCCTAATTTTTTCCACATGGCTGGCTGTATTTTTGCCTAGAAACAGTTTCCTGAGGCTTTCCACTGTTGTAATATGAGTGGGAGGGGCCTATTTTAGCGCTTTTTTTGTGCAGTTAAAATTACAGACTTGAGACATCCAGTTTTCCTCAGGAGTCCCCTGAATGCTACAGGACATCTCTAAAGAGCCTAAAATCGTTTATTGGGGAAGGTAGGAGCCACAGTAAAGCTGTGGCACTTTGCTGGGACTGTTAAAAAACGTCTATGTCGTTTTTTTTATCCGTTTTTTTAACTAAGGGGTTAATCATCCATTGCAAGTGGGTGCAATGCTCTGTTAGCCTATTACATACACTGTAAAAATTTTGTTTGTGTAACTGCCTTTTTTCACTGTTTTTCAAATTTTGACAACATTTTTTTCCCTTAAAGGCACAGTACCGTTTTTTTATATTGCTGAACTGGGAGGCGGATTTTCTAAGTCGACAGACTTTTCATCCGGGGGAGTGGGAACTCCATCCGGAGGTGTTTGCACAAGTGATTCATCGCTGGGGCAAACCAGAACTGGATCTCATGGCGTCTCGACAGAACGCCAAGCTTCCTTGTTACGGATCCAGGTCCAGGGACCCCAGGGCGACGCTGATAGATGCTCTAGCAGCGCCCTGGTCTTTCAACCTGGCTTACGTGTTTCCACCGTTTCCTCTGCTCCCTCGTCTGATTGCCAAGATCAAGCAGGAGAGAGCATCGGTGATTCTAATAGCGCCTGCGTGGCCACGCAGGACCTGGTATGCAGATCTAGTGGGCATATCATCATTGCCACCATGGACTCTGCCTCTGAGACAGGACCTTCTACTTCAGGGTCCTTTCCTCCATCCAAATCTAATTTCTCTGAGACTGACTGCATGGAGATTGAACGCTTGATTTTATCAAAGCGTGGCTTCTCTGAGTCAGTCATTGATACCTTAATACAGGCACGAAAGCCTGTCACTAGGAGAATTTACCATAAGATATGGCGTAAATATCTTTATTGGTGCGAATCCAAGGGTTACTCATGGAATAAGGTCAGGATTCCCAGGATATTATCTTTTCTCCAAGAAGGCTTGGAAAAGGGTTTGTCAGCTAGTTCCTTAAAGGGACAGATTTCTGCTCTGTCTATTCTTTTGCACAAGCGTCTGGCAGATGTTCCAGACGTTCAGGCATTTTGTCAGGCTTTAGTCAGAATCAAGCCTGTGTTCAAACCTGTTGCTCCACCATGGAGCTTAAATTTGGTTCTTAAGGTTCTTCAAGGAGTTCCGTTTGAACCTCTTCATTCCATAGATATAAAGCTTTTATCTTGGGAAGTCCTTTTTTTGGTAGCTATTTCCTCGGCTCGTAGAGTGTCTGAGCTATCTGCCTTACAATGTGATTCTCCTTATCTGATCTTTCATTCTGATAAGGTAGTGCTACGTACCAAGCCTGGGTTTTTACCTAAGGTGGTATCTAACAAGAATATCAATCAAGAGATTGTTGTTCGATCCTTGTGTCCCAATCCTTCTTCAAAGAAGGAACGTCTATTACACAATCTGGACGTGGTTCGTGCTTTAAAGTTTTACTTACAAGCTACTAAAGATTTTCGACAAACATCTGCTTTGTTTGTTGTTTACTCTGGACAGAGGAGAGGTCAAAAGGCTTCGGCAACCTCTCTTTCTCTTTGGCTAAGAAGCATAATACGCTTAGCCTATGAGACTGCTGGACAGCAGCCCCCTGAAAGGATTACAGCTCATTCTACTAGAGCTGTGGCTTCCACTTGGGCCTTTAAAAATGAGGCTTCTGTTGAACAAATTTACAAGGCGGCGACTTGGTCTTCGCTTCATACTTTTTCAAAATTCTACAAATTTTATACTTTTGCTTCTTCGGAGGCTATTTTTGGGAGAAAGGTTTTACAGGCAGTGGTACCTTCCGTTTAAGTACCTGCCTTGTCCCTCCCTTCATCCGTGTACTTTAGCTTTGGTATTGGTATCCCATAAGTAATGGATGATCCGTGGACTGGATACACCTTACTAGAGAAAACACAATTTATGCTTACCTGATAAATTTATTTCTCTAGTGGTGTATCCAGTCCACGGCCCGCCCTGTCATTTTAAGGCAGGTTATTTTTAAATTTAAACTACAGTCACCACTGCACCCTATGGTTTCTCCTTTCTCTGCTTGTTTTCGGTCGAATGACTGGATATGGTAGTGAGGGGAGGAGCTATATAACAGCTTTGCTGTGGGTCCTCTTGCAACTTCCTGTTGGGAGTGAGAATATCCCATAAGTAATGGATGATCCGTGGACTGGATACACCACTAGAGAAATACATTTATCAGGTAAGCATAAATTGTGTTTTCCCAATGTGCTTAGAGGGACATGGCTGCACCTCACTGATGAGTAAAAAAAAAAAAAGGCTAAAAACGATCATTTGGGTTTGCCCTGTTCCTTGTTCAGAGGGTCATGTGGTTTTCAGAGTGGGTACAGGGCCAAGGTATCTGATCTGATGCATAATATGTGACAGTGGGTCTGCAGGGTCTAATCTGAGGTCTTTTATGTGCATATGACTAACAGGCTCAGGAGTCTAAGCACCAGTCTCATGTGGTTTGTGTATGTCAGTGGGGCCATAGGGACCAGGGGTGTTTTATGTGGAGATATGACTCTAAGGCTCCAGGACAAGAGAATATCATGCTTTTTGTGGCTATAGGGCTGAGAAACAAATTTCATGGTATTTTGAGTGTGATATGAGGTTTATTAGAAAGATGAGAAATCATACAGGATCCGTTAGAGAATATCACCACTGAAAAATATAAAAATTGAAAATGAGATGAATAATTTCAGCTGTTTGGCAGTTACTTTAGGAAATGTTGTGTGTGACTGGGTTGTATAAAGTGTACTTAGGTGAATTACTTGATTCCCAGGAAGCAATGGTACACGGAGGAGTGAAGAGGAAAGTCTATAATCAGTGTGAGCAGAGCCACAGATTGGAGCAGTACTAATAACTAACTGAAGTCCACTGTTTTAAACTTGTTGAGGGAGGAGTGGTGGAGATACTTATTGGGTTTGGTGCAATTTGCATGCCATTCACCTCTTAATAAATAGACCCCTATATGTGTGTGTGTGTCTGTGTAAAGTTTTAATATGTTTGACATGTGCTTGTGAGCCTTGTGTATAATTTTATTGAAGCCCTAACACACTAACACACTAACTTTGTTAGTGCTGTTGTGTGTTGTGCTAGTATAACATCTACATACAGCTGGTGTCTGGCTCTATGTAATCAAATTAACAAATGTAAAATGTTTGAATACTTAAAGGGACAAAAAATGTTGTTGCATCTCAAATGAGATCATACTTTTCTCTTGTAAAGGTGTATCCAGTCCACGGGTTCATCCATTACTTGTGGGATATTCTCCTTCCCAACAGGAAGCTGCAAGAGGGCACCCACAGCAGAGCTGTCTATATAGCTCCTCCCCTAACTGCCACCCCCAGTCATTCTCTTGCAGCTCTCGACAAGAAAGGAAGTATCAAGAGAGATGTGGTGACTTAGTGTAGTTTTTACCTTCAATCAAAAGTTTATTTTTAAACGGTACCGGCGTTGTACTGTTTTTACTCTCAGGCAGAAATTGGAAGAAGACTTCTGCCTGGAGGTTTGATGATCTTAGCGGTTTGTAACTAAGGTCCATTGCTGTTCTCACACATAACTGAAGAGTATGGAAAGAAAACTTCAGTTGGGGGGACGGTCTGCAGATTGCCTGCTTTGAGGTATGTTCAGTATATTTTTTTTCTAGAGAGATGATAAGGTCTAGAAAATGCTGACAGTGCCTGGTATATTTAAGGTAAGCCTAATACAGTGATTTAACAACAACTGGGATCATGCTTGCAAAAAGGCATAATATTCATGTTAATACCTATATTACTTGGTGTAAAAAACGTTTGCATGATTTATAAATAAATACGTTTTTATTTGGGGCCTAATTTCCACATGGCTTGTTAGATTACTCCTAGGAGTACTTTTTTAAGGCCCTCTGACTTTGAGTGCATGGTGGGAGGGGCCTATTTTCATTTCAGTCTGAGACATCCAGCTTCCCTGAAGGAGTCCTCTGGCTTATAGGACCTCTATAGAGGGGTTTTTTTTCGTGCAAAAATCGTATTTGAGGGCAGGTAGGAGCCACAGCAGAGCTGTGGCAGTGTGTTTGACTGTTTGTTAACAGGTTTAACGTTTTTCTAATTTGTTTTTGGGCCTGAGGGGTTAATCATCGATTTGCAAGTGGGTGCAATGCTGCTTTAGTCCCTTATACACACTGTAAAAATTTCGTAGAGTTTACTACTTTTTTTCACTGTTTTGCAGTTTATGTGGTAGTTTTTTTCTCTTAAAGGCACAGTACCATTTTTTATTATTGCTTTTTTCACATTTATTAAAAAGATTTATCACCTGAGGTTTCTGAGACTGACAAAAGGGAGGTTATGCCATCTAGCTCTCCCCACGTGTCAGCACCTATAACTCCCGCTCAAGGGATGCCAAGTACATCTAGCGCGTCCAATGCGTTTACTTTACAAGACATGGCGGCAGTTATGAATCATACCCTCACAGAGGTATTGTCCAAACTGCCAGGGTTACAAGGAAAGCGAGACAGCTCTGGGGCTAGAACAAATACAGAGCTCTCTGACGCTTTAGTAGCTATGTCTGATATACCCTCACAATGTGCAGAAGTTGAAGCAGGAGAGCTTCTATCTGTGGGTGACTTCTCTGATTCAGGGAAGGCGTTACTTCAGTCTGTCTCTGAAATGACAGCATTTAAATTTAAGCTTGAACACCTCTGCGTGTTGCTCAGGGAGGTTTTAGCGACTCTGGATGACTGTGATACCATTGTAGTCCCAGAGAAATTGTGTAAAATGGACAAATACTTTGCAGTGCCTGTTTACACTGATGTTTTTCAAATCCCTAAGAGGTTTTCAGAAATTATTTCTAAGGAATGGGATAGACCAGGTGTGCCGTTCTCTCCCCCTCCTGCTTTAAAGAAAAGGTTTCCTATAGATGCCGCTACACGGGACTTGTGGCAGACGGTCCCTAAGGTGGAGGGAGCAGTCTCTACCCTAGCTAAGCGTAGAACTATTCCTGTCGAGGACAGTTTATGCTTTCCTAGATCCTATGGATAAGAAATTAGAGGGTTTCCTTAAGAAAATCTTTATACAACAGGGTTTTATTCTCCAGCCTCTTGCATGCATTGCCCCAGTCATTGCTGCAGCGGCTTTCTGGTTCGAGTCTCTGGAGGAGGCTTTACAGGTAGAGACCCCATTGGATGATATCCTTGACAGGCTTAAAGCTCTTAAGTTAGCCAATTAATTTATTTCTGACGCCGTTTTTCATTTAACCAAGCTTAAATCCTGGTCAGCTGATGTCACTTCAAAGTCTAAACTTCTCAATATCCCCTTCAAAGGGCAGACCCTATTTGGGCCTGGACTGAAGGAGATCATTTCTGATATTACTGGAGGAAAAGGCCACGCCCTTCCCCAGGATAGGTCCAACAAGTTAAGTACCAAACAGACTAATTTTCGTTCCTTTCGAAACTTCAAGAGTGGCGCAGCTTCATCTTCCTCTTCTACAAAACAAGAGGGAAATTTTGCCCAGTCCAAGCCAGTCTGGAGACCTAACCAGGCTTGGAACAAGGGGAAACAGGCCAAAAAGCCTGCTGCTGCCTCTAAGACAGCATGAAGGAGTAGCCCCCGATCCGGGACCGGATCTAGTGGGGGGCAGACTTTCTCTCTTCGCCCAGGCTTGGGCAAGAGACGTCCAGGATCCCTGGGCTCTGGAGGATTTCAAAGCTTCATCTCCAAAGGGGAGATTTCATCTCTCACAATTATCTGCAAACCAGATAAAGAGAGAGGCATTCTTACATTGCGTTCAAGACCTACTAGTTATGGGAGTGATCCACCCAGTTCCAAAGGAGGAACAGGGGCAGGGCTTCTATTCAAATCTGTTTATAGTTCCCAAGAAAGAGGGAACTTTCAGACCAATCTTGGATCTCAAGATCCTAAACAAATATCTCAGGGTCCCATCCTTCAAGATGGAGACTATTTGAACCATCCTACCTATGATCCAGGAGGGTCAATATATGACTACCGTCGATTTAAAGGATGCTTATCTACATATACCGATACACAGGGATCATCATCAGTTTCTCAGGTTCGCCTTCCTAGACAGGCATTACCAGTTTGTGGCTCTTCCCTTCGGGTTAGCCACGGCACCAAGAATCTTTACGAAGGTTCTAGGGTCCCTTCTGGCGGTTCTAAGACCACGGGGTATAGCAGTAGCCCCTTACCTAGACGACATCCTGATACAGGCGTCAACTTTTCAAATCGCCAGGTCCCATACGGACATTGTTCTGGCATTCCTAAGGTCTCACAGGTGAAAGGTGAACGAAGGAAAGAGTTCTCTCTCACCTCTCACAAGAGTTTCCTTCCTAGGAACTCTGATAGATTCAGTAGAAATGAAGATTTATCTGACAGAGGTCAGGTTGTCAAAACTTCTAACTTCCTGCTGTGCTCTTTATTCCATTTCTCGTCCGTCAGTGGCTCAGTATATGGAGGTAATCAGATTAATGGTAGCGGCAATGGACATAGTTCCGTTTGCCCTCCTACATCTCAGACTACTGCAACTTTGCATGCTCAATCAGTGGAATGGGGATTACACAGATGTATCCCCTCTACTAAATCTGGATCAAGAGACCAGGGATTCTCTTCTCTGGTGGCTATCTCGGGTCCATCTGTCCAAGGGAATGAGTTTCCGCAGGCCAGAATGGACTATAGTAACGACAGATGCCAGCCTTCTGGGCTGGGGTGCAGTCTGGAACTCCCTGAAGGCTCAGGGTTCGTGGACTCAGGAGGAGGCCCTCCGTCCGATAAACATTCTGGAACTAAGAGCGATATTCAGTGCTCTTCAGGCTTGGCCTCAGCTAACTGCGGTCAGGTTCATCAGATTTCAGTCGGACAACATCACGACTGTAGCCTATATCAACCATCAGGGGGGAACAAGGAGCCCCCTGGCAATGTTGGAGGTTTCAAAGATAATTATATGGCCATTTCTCAGCTATCCATATCCCAGGAGTAGAGAACTGGGAGGCGGATTTTCTAAGTCGGCAGACTTTTCATCCGTAGGAGTTGGAGCTCCATCCGGAGGTATTTGCCTAGTTGATCCAACTTTGGGGCAAACCAGAACTGGATCTCATGGCGTCTCGTCAGAACGCCAAGCTTCCTTGTTACGGGTCCAGGTCCAGGGATCCCAAGGCAGCGCTGATAGATGCTCTAGCAGCGCCCTGGTCCTTCAGCCTGGCTTATGTGTTTCCACTGTTTCCTCTGCTCCCTCGTCTGATTGCCAAGATCAAGCAGGAGAGAGCTTCGGTGATCTTGATAGCCCCTGCGTGGCCACGCAGGACTTGGTATGCAGATCTGGTGGACATGTCATCCTTTCCACCATGGTCTCTGCCGCTAAGGCAGGACCTTCTACTTCAATGTCCCTTCAAACATCCAAATCTAATTTCTCTACGTCTGACTGCTTGGAGATTGAACGCTTGATTCTATCAAAGCGTGGTTTTTCCGAATCGGTCATTGATACCTTAATTCAGGCTTGAAAGCCTGTCACCAGGAAAATCTATCATAAGATATGGTGTAAATATCTTCATTGGTGTGAATCAAAGGGTTACTCATGGAGTAAGATAAGGATTCCTAGGATATTATGTTTTCTCCAAGAAGGATTGGAGAAGGGTTTGTCAGCTAGTTCCTTAAAGGGACAGATTTCTGCTCTGTCTATTCTTTTGCACAAACGTCTGGCTGAGGTTCCAGACGTTCAGGCGTTTTGTCAGGCTTTAGTTAGAATCAAGCCTGTGTTTAAACCTGTTGCTCCGCCATGGAGTTTAAATTTAGTTCTTAAAGTTCTTCAAGGGGTTCCGTTTGAACCTTTGCATTCCATAGATATTAAGCTTTTATCTTGGAAAGTTCTGTTTTTATTAGCTATCTCCTCGACTCGAAGAGTTTCAGAGTTATCTTCTTTACAATGTGATTCCCCTTATCTGATTTTCCATGCAGATAAGGTAGTGTTAAGTACCAAACCTGGGTTTCTTCCTAAGGTGGTATCTAATAAGAATATCAATCAGGAGATTGTTGTTCCTTCACTATGTCCTAATCCTTCTTCAAAGAAGGAACGTCTATTACACAATCTTGATGTGGTTTGTGCTTTAAAGTTTTATTTACAAGCTACGAAAGATTTTCGTCAAACATCTGCTTTGTTTGTTGTCTACTCTGGACAGAGGAGAGGCCAAAAGGCTTCGGCAACTTCTCTTTCTTTTTGGCTAAGAAGTATAATACGTTTAGCTTATGAGACTGCTGGCCAGCAGCCTCCTGAAAGAATTACAGCTCATTCTACTAGAGCAGTAGCTTCCACATGGGCTTTTAAACATGAGGCCTCTGTTGAACAGATTTGTAAGGCGGCGACTTGGTCTTCGCTTCATACCTTTTCTAAATTCTATAAATTTGATACTTTTGCTTCTTCAGAGGCTATTTTTGGGAGAAAGATCTTACAGGCAGTGGTGCCTTCCGTTTAAGTTCCTGCCTTGTCCCTCCCTTCATCCGTGTCCTAAAGCTTTGGTATTGGTATCCCACAAGTAATGGATGAACCCGTGGACTGGATACACCTTTACAAGAGAAAACAAAATTTATGCTTACCTGATAAATTTATTTCTCTTGTGGTGTATCCAGTCCATGGCCTGCCCTGTCATTTTAAGGCAGGTGTTTTTTATTTTTAAACTACAGTCACCACTGCACCCTATAGTTTCTCCTTTTTTTCTTGCTTGTCTTCGGTCGAATGACTGGGGGTGGCAGTTAGGGGAGGAGCTATATAGACAGCTCTGCTGTGGGTGTCCTCTTGCAGCTTCCTGTTAGGAAGGAGAATATCCCACAAGTAATGGATGAACCCGTGGACTGGATACACCACAAGAGAAATAAATTTATCAGGTAAGCATAAATTTTGTCTTTTTTGCTTTTAATGAAATGGATGTTCCTTATGCTTGTGATGCATGTCACTGTCCACAAATAATCATTAAAAGAACACTCAAGTCAAAATTAAACTTTCATGATTCATATAGAACACGCAATTTTAAACTACTTTCCAATTTACTTCCATTAATGAAAAGTGCGCAGTCTTTTTATATTTGCCCTTTTTTAGTCATCAGCTCCTAATGAGCATGTTCAGGAATTCACAGAATATTTGTATATGCATTTCTGATTGGCTGATGATTGTCACATGATACAAGAGGAATGGAAATAGAACTTTGAAATTTGTCAGAAAAAAATCTACTACTCATTTGAAGGTCAGACAGTGCTATTGCATTGTCTTTTTAGCATGTGTTTGTTGGTTATGCAAATCTACTGTATTTACTGGTCCTTTAAGTAAAAGGTGCATTTCTCATTAGCTTAAAAATTAAAATAAACGGCTTTAACATTTTTTTGCATAATTTTTTTTTAACATATATAAATAACTTTTTTCAATACATGATGAAATTGTAATAGATTAGTGTCCTTTGAATTGTTATTGTGAAAGAAGATTCATTTTGATCATAATTTGTGTGGATGTTTCATAGTTAGCATGATTTGTATATTGTTTTATTATTTTTTTATTAAACTAAGACATTAATATTTTTATTATAATGTGATTATATATTTTTTTTGGTGGATTGGAATACTGATAGTGAAGCACAGTCATGATAACCGCTTAAAAAACCTTGTGGAAATGTGTCTTCTGGTGGATCTGAATTCCCTTGAAACCCCTGTGAAAAATAGTTAGAAAAAGTCTTCTGGCAGATTTGAAAGATGCCAATTCTGTCCTAATTCAAACACTGACTTGTAGGCTCTGTTTTCAATAATTGATATAGTCAGAAACTCAAATTTTATTATAAAGTTACCTTTATAATAAAGTTATTTATAATTTATGGTAGGTGCTCATTCTCTGAGTGTAGTGAACTTCAACATTTTTTTTCACTTCTAAATTATTAAGGTTACAAAATATACTGTATTTCTTAAAAATACACCATTTCCCCTGATAAAATTACTAAAAAATAAAATATTATTAATATGTGGTTTGTCCGCTTTAACACTGTCTGGTATTGATTCTACAAGGCATAAGATCCCTTCAATATTTCCTGCACCATATGTAATTGTAGGTTTTCATGCGTTTTCTCACATGAACTCTGCATTTACAGCCAAAATCTAAATGGAAGCATTGTGGAGGTTTGATATCTTTTGGAATCCAACATAAAATACCTACTCTGGGAATTTTTAAAATATGCAAATCTGTTGAGACCCAGAACCTTGCCAGTCAAGTAATCTTTGAAGAGTAACTGCATCATAATAATTCCATAATTTCGGAAGTCCTAGACCCACTTCTCTAGTAGATCTATAGAGGTTTGCTCTGACCCCAAATATGAGAGTTGATATTATTATTTTGAAGTTGGCTAATATACAAATTTGGTAAATGGGTCGATAGGACTTGTAGGATATACAAGATTCTAGGGAGAGTTATCATTTTAACGTGGCCCCACCATGATATAGGTTTAGTAGATCAATCTTGTACGTCCCTCTGGATGTTATTTAAGAGATATATAGTTCCTATTAAAAATAATTTTGGAATTGGGTGACATTGAAGTTCCTAAGTATTTGATAACTACAGTTTGAAGCCATAGTGGGCAGATGAAGTTTAGAGATTTAAATTCTGTTTATGGTAGAGATATGTTCAAGATCTCAGATTTTTGCATGTTAACTAAAACATTTGAAAATCTTCCAAAAATATTCAGTTCCTTAAGGATTTCTTGTATTAATTGCTCAGGGGATGTGACCTTAAATAAAGTGTCATCTGCATACTTTGCAGTTTTGAAATCATGGGGTCCTCATTTTATACCCTTGAATTTGTGATTTGGTCGAATGTGTGAGGTCAGGGTCTCCATGGACAAGATTTATAATATTGGGGATAGTGGACAACCCTGACGAGTGCCATTGATAATGAAGAAAAGGCAAGATAGCATCCCATTCACTTTAATTTTAGCTGACAAGGAGGAATATAGGCTAAAAATACTAGGATTACCTAGTGGCTGTGGGTAAAGCCCAATGTAAGATCATACTTTGGGCTTTACCCGGGTAGTGCTAGGAAAACAAACCAACAGTAAATTAAACATTTTTATTTTGGATTTAACAAACACTTATGTCTTATACAATGTTTTTGTTACAACAGGAAATAAAACTTTTTTATATTTCATATGTGGATTTTTCATATGTTTTGTACCATGTTTTGTTGCAACAATAGGAAATTAAATTTTTTTACAACAACATGAAACAATTTTATTCATGAAACATTTTTATTTTTCATATGTGGATTTTTCATGTTTTTTACAATGTTTTTTTACATCAACAGGAAATTAAATTTTTTTGTGTTCTTGGACAGACCGGACTGTTATCCGACGGACATTTGTCTGTCAGATTATTATCAGTCGCACAAGCATTCTGTCCGAGAAACTTTAAAAGCACGTCATGGGGTGTGGGACCCATGGTTAGGTTCCCAGAGGTGGTTGCGGTGCCCGAGGCTCTGACAACAAAACTCTCTGGAGCGTATCTGCCCTCGTTTGGGTAATCCTAGGATTACCCAATTTCTGACTTTACCCATAACATATACATACATACATATGTTGTTGTTGTTGTTTTTTTACTTCTTAAACATGTCTTTATTCTTAATATTAACACATACAAAGAAATAGTGCCAACATGCATTTAGAACAATCTTTCGGACATAATACAGATTCAGTTGGCAAAAAGAACAGGACATTTTTTTTAATGATGCAACGCATTAGACATAACATAGAAAACGTTTCATTTACAGAAAATCAATACAATCTTAGCAAATAACCCCAGAAAAATATATCATCGATTGTATTAGCATAATCTAAACAGATCAAAAATGATTTATGCAAATTGTAAAAACAAATTCTATCTCACATTAGGCTCTGATTTCCCAGTGTGATAGTATTGTCATAGATCCATTCTAACCGTATGATGAAACACCAAGCTAATCTTAAAATTCTTAAATTAGTTTGGGAATCTGGCCTCAACTGATCATTTCAACCTCTTTCAATATAATTACGAAATAATTTTTAATCTCTAAATGGGGAAACAGTTTGTACTTGAACATCCTGTGATAAGGACATAATTAAGTTTTGCCATTTGGAGAAAAAATGTTTAGTTTGCTTTTTATTGAAAATCCTAATACTGAATTGCTCTATTATTATTTATCACAAAAAAGAAGCAGCACCACCAAAATATCTTCAACAGATTTATTTGTGCAAACTGCACAGTATCAAAGCCAGACCAAAAAAAATTGCAACGTTTCAGACTTTGGTGGTGCTGCTTCTTTTTTGTGATTGATGCTTATTTGGGTATTGTGCAGTACCCTTGAAGCTTGCACACCTCCCTGATCCCAGGTGCTGGAATTTTCTTTGGACGTCCTCTATTATTATTTAGCTATGAATCATTTTCACAAAATCAGTAAATTCAGTAAATTTGGGCCCCTGTCTACCCAATTCTTTAAAATTATGTTTTGTCTGACTAAAATTGCTGTATTTATTCATTTATAATTTGGATATAAAGATGAATATGTCAGGAGAAAAAAACCCATAAACTGGTTTGCAGCTTATCTTAACCTCAAGGAACCTATTTAACCAAAAGTTGATTTTACTCCAGTATTGCAAGATCTTAGGGCCAAAAGCTATGTAAAATGTCTGCCCTTTCTGCATTACATTTCATACATAACTCCTTTTTACCATACCACTTAGTTAACCTTTTCTGCTATGGAAAAACTCTAAGATATGCTCTCTAGATGCTTCTATTATATTTCTATTGCATTTTGTGATATTATATCCATACGGAGACGTGACCTGTTTGATCCACAAATAACCTAGTCCCTTAATACAGAGCGCTCTGTGAGGAAGAAGGGATAATACCGAACATCGCAGTTTGCCGTAGGATTATTACGGCTGAAGAAACTCATCTTTTCAGTTTTTACTATCCATATATGCATCCCCATGGTGGCCAATATGGGTGTTCTATAGATTGGTTATGGAGAAATTCCCATTAAAATACAATTCAATAACTTTATCTAGCTTCCCCAACGACCAACTCGGTTCCGTCATTATTCTCAAATCCTTAATCAAATGCGGAACCTGTAGATAAGCGTAAAAATTAGATCTGAGCAGATCAAACTCTACCATCAGCTCTTTATATGATTTTAAGGACATAGATTTATTTCCACATAGTTGACTAAAGGTTTAAGCCCTTTACTTGCCCAAATATTAAAAGTCCCCTTTAAAAGTCCTGGAGAGAAGGTAGGATTACTCAGAATTGGGAGGAATACTGACTTAACAATAACTAATCTGTATTTCAGTACATCATTTCTGCCGGGCAAGAATTATAAATCTAAAAGTATAAATTTAAAACACACTTACGGATAATTTAAGGCATAGGTGATGAAGAAGTGCTTTCTGCTAAAATGGAAAGATCTAAACTTCCATTAGTTTTAAAATATGCTAGTTTTTGCACAGCCATACGTGCATTTTTCCCTTGCCATATAAAATTGGAGCAGATTTTAGGGAAAATAGTAATATCTTGATTGTAAATGATTAATGGTAAATTCTGTAATAAATATAATCATTTTAGGAACAAAATTGTTTTAATCAACATAATTTGCGCAAACAGAGAAATGGGTAAACTCATCCAATTACTTAATTTCCTCTTACATTCCATGAAAAATTTAGGGAAATTTAATCCATACCATAGAGAAGGATTTTTACAGAGAATAATGCCCAAGTATTTAATTTGGGATACTTCCTTGAAAGGATGATGTACTGTATAAAAATCTGGTTTGGTAATCCATAGTAATGCCGATTTCTCTAGATTAATTTTATATCCCGAAAAGGAACTATATGGCTCAGTGATCTGTATTACGTGTGTGTATATATATATATATATATATATATATGTGTGTGTGTGTGTCTCTAAATATGTATTTATATGTGTATATATATATATACATATAAATTCATATGTATACATATATACACATTTATATAAGTGCATTGGAGCCCTTTGCAATTAAGTAGATGAAAACATGTAAATCCATATTTCTGCAATATTCATGTGTTATAGTGTGTATTTACTGTAAATATTATACACTCCAATGTTCTACACATAGCAGAATATGTATTTTTAAATAGATATTCCTATATATATATATACTGTATATATCTATACCTATATATAATCATGTATATATATATATATATATATATATATATATATAGGTATAAATATATATTGTACCAAAATACCATCAGATATATATAGAAATATATGTATTTCTCCAACATAGGTGTGTCCGGTCCACGGCGTCATCCTTACTTGTGGGATATTCTCTTCCCCAACAGGAAATGGCAAAGAGCCCAGCAAAGCTGGTCACATGATCCCTCCTAGGCTCCGCCTTCCCCAGTCATTCTCTTTGCCGTTGCACAGGCAACATCTCCACGGAGATGGCTCAGAGTTTTTTGGTGTTTAAAGAATTTTCACAAAGGTACTAGGGTCCCTTCTAGCGGTGCTAAGGCCAAGGGGCATTGCAGTAGTACCCTACTTGGACGACATACTGATTCAAGCGTCGTCTCTACCACAAGCAAAGGCTCATACGGACATTGTCCTAGCCTTTCTCAGATCTCACGGGTGGAAAGTGAACGTAGAAAAAAGTTCTCTATTCCCGTCAACAAGAGTTCCCTTCTTGGGAACAATAATAGACTCCTTGGAAATGAAGATTTTTCTGACAGAAGTCAGAAAATCAAAACTTCTAAGCTCTTGTCAAGTACTTCATTCTGTTCTTCTTCCTTCCATAGCGCAGTGCATGGAAGTAATAGGTTTGATGGTTGCGGCAATGGACATAGTTCCTTTTGCGCGAATTCATCTAAGACCATTACAACTGTGCATGCTCAGACAGTGGAATGGGGATTATACAGATTTGTCCCCGACGATCCAAGTAGATCAGAGGACCAGAGATTCACTCCGTTGGTGGCTGACCCTGGACAACCTGTCCCAAGGGATGAGCTTCAGAAGACCAGAGTGGGTCATTGTAACGACCGACGCCAGCCTGGTGGGCTGGGGCGCGGTCTGGAAACACCTGAAGGCTCAGGGTCTATGGTCTCGGGAAGAATCTCTTCTCCCGATAAACATTCTGGAACTGAGAGCGATATTCAATGCTCTCAAGGCTTGGCCTCAACTAGCAAAGGCCAAATTCATAAGGTTTCAATCAGACAACATGACGACTGTTGCATATATCAACCATCAGGGGGGAACAAGGAGTTCCCTGGCGATGGAAGAAGTGACCAAAGTAATTCAATGGGCGGAGCTTCACTCCTGCCACTTGTCTGCAATCCACATCCCAGGAGTGGAAAATTGGGAAGCGGATTTTCTGAGTCGTCAGACATTTCATCCGGGGGAGTGGGAACTCCATCCGGAAATCTTTGCCCAAATAACTCAATTATGGGGCATTCCAGACATGGATCTGATGGCGTCTCGTCAGAACTTCAAGGTTCCTTGCTACGGGTCCAGATCCAGGGATCCCAAGGCGACTCTAGTAGATGCACTAGTAGCGCCCTGGACCTTCAACCTAGCTTATGTGTTCCCACCGTTTCCTCTCATTCCCAGGCTGGTAGCCAGGATCAATCAAGAGAGGGCTTCGGTGATCTTGATAGCTCCTGCGTGACCACGCAGAACTTGGTATGCAGACCTGGTGAATATGTCATCGGCTCCACCATGGAAGCTACCTTTGAGACGGGACCTTCTTGTTCAAGGTCCGTTCGAACATCCGAATCTGGCATCACTCCAACTGACTGCTTGGAGATTGAACGCTTGATTTTATCAAAGCGTGGGTTCTCAGATTCTGTCATTGATACTCTTATTCAGGCTAGAAAGCCTGTAACTAGGAAAATTTACCATAAAGTATGGAAGAAATATATCTGTTGGTGCGAATCGAAAGGATTCCCATGGAACAGGGTAAAAATTCCTAAGATTCTATCCTTTCTACAAGAGGGTTTGGAGAAAGGATTATCTGCAAGTTCTTTGAAGGGACAGATTTCTGCTTTATCTGTTTTACTTCACAAGAAGCTGGCGGCTGTGCCAGATGTTCAGGCTTTTGTTCAGGCTCTGGTTAGAATCAAGCCTGTTTACAAACCTTTGACTCCTCCTTGGAGTCTCAATTTAGTTCTTTCAGTTCTTCAAGGGGTTCCGTTTGAACCCTTACATTCCGTAGATATTAAGTTATTATCTTGGAAAGTTTTATTTTTGGTTGCAATTTCTTCTGCTAGAAGAGTTTCAGAGTTATCTGCTCTGCAGTGTTCTCCTCCTTATCTGGTGTTCCATGCAGATAAGGTGGTTTTGCGTACTAAACCTGGTTTTCTTCCGAAAGTTGTTTCTAATAAAAATATTAACCAGGAGATAGTGGTGCCTTCTTTGTGTCCGAATCCAGTTTCAAAGAAGGAACGTTTGTTGCACAATTTGGATGTAGTTCGTGCTCTAAAATTCTATTTAGAGGCTACAAAGGATTTCAGACAAACATCTTCCTTGTTTGTTGTTTATTCTGGTAAAAGGAGAGGTCAAAAAGCAACTTCTACCTCTCTCTCTTTTTGGCTTAAAAGCATCATCAGATTGGCTTATGAGACTGCCGGACGGCAGCCTCCTGAAAGAATCACAGCTCATTCCACTAGGGCTGTGGCTTCCACATGGGCCTTCAAGAACGAGGCTTCTGTTGATCAGATATGTAAGGCAGCGACTTGGTCTTCACTGCACACTTTTACCAAATTTTACAAATTTGATACTTTTGCTTCTTCTGAGGCTATTTTTGGGAGAAAGGTTTTGCAAGCCGTGGTGCCTTCCATCTAGGTGACCTGATTTGCTCCCTCCCATCATCCGTGTCCTAAAGCTTTGGTATTGGTTCCCACAAGTAAGGATGACACCATGGACCGGACACACCTATGTTGGAGAAAACAGAATTTATGTTTACCTGATAAATTACTTTCTCCAACGGTGTGTCCGGTCCACGGCCCGCCCTGGTTTTTTAATCAGGTCTGATGATTTAATTTCTCTAACTACAGTCACCACGGTATCATATGATTTCTCCTATGCAAATATTCCTCCTTTACGTCGGTCGAATGACTGGGGAAGGCGGAGCCTAGGAGGGATCATGTGACCAGCTTTGCTGGGCTCTTTGCCATTTCCTGTTGGGGAAGAGAATATCCCACAAGTAAGGATGACGCCGTGGACCGGACACACCGTTGGAGAAAGTAATTTATCAGGTAAACATAAATTCTGTTTTTTGAATAAATAGAACATATTCTGCTATGTGC
The DNA here is from genome assembly GCF_027579735.1 of Bombina bombina. Classification (NCBI taxonomy): domain Eukaryota; kingdom Metazoa; phylum Chordata; class Amphibia; order Anura; family Bombinatoridae; genus Bombina; species Bombina bombina. The sequence continues at coordinate 1,106,576,541 of NC_069499.1, forward strand.
AGAACATTGGAATGTGAAATATTCATATTTTCATGCTGGGTTAGCGCATATGAGAATATAAATTCGGGTTAGCGACTTAGCTAGTACTCAACATGGTGGGGACAATTGTGGGGTGGGGGAGGGAAGAGAGCTGTTTGGGAGAGATAAGGGGGTGGGATGTATCAGGTGGGGAGGTTGATCTCTACACTAAAGCTAAAATTAACCCTGCAAGCTTCCTACAAGCTACCTAATTAACCCCTTCACTGCTGGGCATAATACAAGTGTGGTGCGCAGCGGCATTTAGTGTCCTTCTAATTGCCAAAAAGCAACGCCAAAGCCATATATTTCTGCTATTTTTGAACAAAGGGGATCCCAGAGAAGCATTGACAACCATTTGTGCCATAATTGCACAAGCTGTTTGTAAATAATTTCACTGAGAAAACTAAAATTGTGAAAACTTTTACGATTTTTTTTAATTTGATCGCATTTGGCGGTGAAATGGTGGCATGAAATATACCAAAATGGGCATAGATCAATACTTGGGGGTGTCTACTACACTACACTAAAGCTAAAAGTAACCCTACACGCTCCCTACAAGCTCCCTAATTAACCCCTTCACTTCTGGGCATAATACACATGTGGTGCACAGCGGCATTTAGCGGCCTTCTAATTACCATAAAGCAATATCAAAGCCATATATGTCTGCTATTTCTTAACAAAGGGGATCCCAGAGAAGCATTTACAACCATGTATGCCATAATTGCACAAGCTGTTTGTAAATAATTTCAGTGAGAAACCTAATGTTTGTGAAAAAGTGAACAATTTTTTTATTTGATCGCATTTGGCGGTGAAATGGTGGCATGAAATATACCAAAATGGTCCTAGATCAATACTTTGGGTTGTCTACTAAAAAAATATATATACATGTCAATGGATATTCAGAGATTCCTGACAGATATCAGTGTTCCAATGTAACTATTGCTAGATTTGAGGGGGGGGAAATGGTTTGGAAATAGCAAAGTGCTACTTGTATTTATTGCCCTATAACTTACAAAAATAGCAAAGAACATGTAAACATTGGGTATTTCTAAACTCAGGACAAAATTTAGAAACTATTTAGCATGGGTGTTTTTTGGTGGTTGTAGATGTGTTACAGATTTTGGGGGTCAAAGTTAGAAAAAGTGTATTTTTTTCCATTTTTTTTAATCATATTTTATAATTTTTTATAGTAATTTATAAGATATGATGAAAATAATGGTATCTTTAGAAAGTCCATTTAATGGCGAGAAAAACGGTTTATAATATGTGTGGGTACAGTAACTGAGTAAGAGGAAAATTACAGCTCAACACAAACATCGCAGAAATGCAAAAATAGCATTGGTCCCAGACGGTCAACAAATGAAAAAGTGATCTGGTCACGAAGGGGTTAAATGCAATTATAATTGTGCATTTGGCTTGAGTGCTTATCTAAGGTGGTTTGTTTTTGTTTTTTCATTTTCTCTATTACTTTTGCTCTCATGTAAATTGTTTGCATTGTCAAATGCATTTATGTTCCTTGTGGTCATACTCTTGGTGAAAAAGATACTTAAAGGGACACTAAACCCAATTTTGTTTCTTTAATGATTCAGATAGAGCATACAATTTTAAGCAGCGTTCTAATTTACTCCTACTATCAATTTTTCTTTGTTCTCTTGCTATCTTTAGACTTAGGTACCTATGAGATGAGCTTCTTTGTTCCAGCTTTCCCCTTGAACAGGTATTTCCTAAGTGCTTTCAAATGTCTGGCTTAATTTCCTGTGGTTAATTTACAGATTTCCGTTTCTTCCAGATAACAGCCAGTCTTCCTATTTAATACAGTGGTTGACAAGCTTATGTGAAACTTAGTAATCAGCCAGAATGTTTAGGAAACAGCCCTAATTCTTTTTTACATTTATGTAAGAAATTTATATTCTAAACATTTATGTAGTATATGTTCCCCTGAAATTGAAGGAGACAAAACCTACTTTTTAAATTAAATTTCAACAATGTACTTGTATAATCTTGGTATTGGGCCCACTGGTGGAGAAAAAGGCTAGACTAAAATTTGAAGCAAAACAATCAAAGGAAAGATATAGCAGCACTTCAATACAAAAAGATTCAGCATGAATCCAGAAACTTTGCTATTTCTTTCTGGATTGTTTTTAAAATAAAAACATTTCTTTGTAAAATGGTGAAAATCCACCAGCCCCCACATGTGGGATTAAGGATCAGTCCTAATGGAGGAGGCAAACCCCCTCCAGGGGTTCTTTAACTGATTTGAGAACTATTACCACCAGCCTCCCAGGTGAAATGTGGGCATGCCTGCCAATTTGACAGTATGCTGCTGCCTCGTATGGGCCCATCTACTGGAGGCAGACATCTGCTTTTAAGGTGAGCACAGTAGACCAGACGGTAAATACCATGCACCTTCATAGTCCACAGAGTGTTACCATTAACATTTAAACATGATTTATATAACCTGGGAACACAGTTACACCAGATAACATTACATAAAGTTTTAGGCACTTATGGGCACAAATTATCAGTAAAAGTAAAATGTATGTGTCTTTAAATTTACTGGTGCACATACCAAAGGGTGGATCCTTATTCTCTGTAGGCTCTTAGATTATCTGGAGCTGGGGAGCTCATTTTCAGAAGTTTCTGATCTTTCTTCTGTGCAGACTTCAGGGGGTTAATTTTTTGGCGCCAAAAGAGTGTGCTCTGTTCCTCCTTCCCCTCACAGTCCGTTAGCCAACTTGGCTGACACACTGTAATTTCTTCTCAGAGCCTTGAAGTTCTGAGCACCCTTAATAACAGGAGTTCAGCATAATTGTATATTAATTTAACCTTTTTGACTCCAACTGTTATTTTGTTTTATATTTAAACGTAAAATTTCTCTTAAAGATACAGTACCCATTTTTTTTCCGATTCGCTCATAGGGATTTTAGTCTTGCCATTATTTGTATGTTTCACTGAGGGCGTAAACCCTTTCTATGCCTGTTATACTGTAAATCTGTGCTGCTATCTAATTTTAGATACTCACCGGTCCTTACTATTTTATATCATTATGGAGTAACCTGGTGTAACTGAAGGTTTTGGACATAACGCTGATCCCTTAAAAGATAAATCTACTGACAATTTAACCCCTTCACATATGTGTTTGGTATGTAAGGCAGTGTTGGTGTGTGTGTCCTTTTCAGTGTTGTAAGCTATGTGTAGAGTCTGTGTCTAATGCTTGACAGGGTCATGCAGTGTTGCATTTGCAGCAGATTACCCAGTCTTACCCACCAGCGTTATGCCCAAAACCATTTTACCGACCTGCATCCTAATTTAATACAGTACGTTCACTCTGCAATTTCTCAGCTGATGGGTTTCATGCCTTCACCAAACAAACTCATGCAAAGTGCAGGAAAGAATCCTTTGCAGGCCCTGGGCTCATCTGAGACATTTCTAAGGGGCAACCCCTCTAGGTACACTGTTTCTTCCAGGAGTACAAGTATTTCTTGGATCTCAAGACAATGAACACAATTCTTAAAGTTTCTTAAAGTGATGTTAATTGCTTCGGCATGGCCTTGTAGGACTTGGAATGCTGATCTGGTACAAATGTCCTTTAACCAGCCGTGGCGTCATACTCTCAGGAAGGACCTTCTCTCTCAAGGTCCCTTCTTCCATCAAGATCTCAAATTTTTCAATTTAAGAGCATTGAGCTTGAATACCTGATTTTGTCTCAGAGGTTTTTCCGATCAAGTGATATACACTTCAGGCCAGATTACAAGACACATTTATTACAATGTTTGGAATTGTTTTCCTTTATTGGTGTAGGTCTAAAAATTACCTTTGGAACTCTTTTAGAATCCTTCAAATTATTAAATTTTTGCAGGGTGGTCTGGATAGGGGTTTATCAGCCAATTTCTGCCCTTTTAGTCTTGTATCACAAGAAGATTTCTTACTCCTTTGTTCAAACTTTGGTTAGGATATGACTATTTATCTGGCCTGACTCCCCCTGTGGAATCTTAATTTGATTTTGATGGTTCTTAAAGTGAAGGTCAATTTTGATGAATCGTTGCCCGGTTTTTAAAAATCCTAATAAAAACAAGGGCAATTTAATTCATCAAAATTGACATTACACTTGTTTTCTTACCTTTTAATCCTGACATCCGCTGCAGCGCTTCCTCCGCCCATTGCAAGCCCTCTTCGCGGGTCCAAAATGATGAATCCGGCTTCCTCCGATCACGGCGTTGCTTCAGGCCATGATCCCCCGGGGGCGGAAAGCCGTGATTGGTGGAAGCCGGATTCGTCATTTCTGATGTATGAAGAGGCTTCCGACGGCCGGAGGAATCGCTGGAGCGGCTGTCAGGATTAAAAGGTAAGTTTTTGAAGAAATCAAGTAAAATTTAAATTTTGATGAATTAAAGTGCCCTTGTTTTTAATAGCATTATTAAAAACTGGGCGCTGATTTATCTAAATTGACCTTCACTTTAAGGCTTAGCCGTTTTAACCTATGCATGGTCTGGAATTCAACTGTTGTTTTTAAAGGATCTCTTTCTCCTCTATTTCCTATGTCAAATCTAAATGTTCTGCTTTTGTGATAATCTAATTATCTGATTTTCATAAGTATAAAGCAGTTCTAAGAACTAACCACGATTTCCTCCCTAAGATTGAAAATATCAATCAGGAAATTGTGGTCACTTTATTCAGCACTTTTTAAGCCCAAAGGGTTTATGAAAGTACCTTATCAATAGTTACAGGATGGCTAAGGGACTCAACCTACTACCCTGCTGATACATTTAATTTATATCCAGGTTCCATGATGCCCTAGTATTATTCTAGAGTGCCTCTACATCACTAACACCCCGTTTAACTCTTCTAATAGACCTGGGACCATTTTTTAGCAGTTTTGAAAAAATGGGGTATGGCCCTTTAAGAAAACTGTGGTTCCCTCACTTTGCATGTGATGTGGCAAAGGAAGTGTTTGGGGGTATATTTTTTATTTTATTTAAAAACTCAGAATATTCTACCTCAGCTTAGCGCTCCTTTCCCTGCATAACTCCGTTGCTGCGGCCTGACAGAAGGGAGCCATTTCTTCAAAACTGTGATTTTCCTTCCATTTGAGGGGAAAATTGGTATCAGGTCACTAGCATGTATAGTGAAGAGGGCTCTCTACCTTTGTGTTTAACAGGTATTTAGATTAATTTAAACCTTGTTATATCCTATCAGACTTATACAGAATGGATCCTAGTAAAGCTGTCCCCACTAATGTTTAGCCAGTTCTTATGGAGGAGCCAGTTTCTTATAGCACTCCTATTTCATGTTTGTGTTTGCTTTGTAAAACTGCTCCCGTTTCCCAGTTGAATCAACTATGCAGCAGTTGTGTACCTCACCTTATGCTTGCTAATCAGACACAGCCTTCGACTTCCTTTAAGGAATTATGTGCTGTCCCTGTGTACGTTACCTAGGGGGCTACCACTTATTTTACTCCAGAGTTTATCTATACAAGGCAATGGCAGAATATTTGGTGGCTATCCCCAAACTAGGTAAGCACAAGTCTAAAGATTTATCAACACCCTTTGAAGGGAATATGCAAGCCCTTTCCCCTATTACTCAGATTCCAGCTGTACTCAAAGGCCCAAAGGCTCAAAGGCCCATAGTTATCAAGGTCTGGTGGACCTGATCCGACAGTGCGGATCAGATCCGCCAGACCTCGCTGAATACGGCGAGCAATACGCTTGCCGTATTCAGCATTGCACCAGCAGCTCACAAGAGCTGCTGGTGCAACGCCGCCCCCTGCAGCAGGGGGGTGTCAATCAACCCGATCGTACTCGATCTCGAGCGGGTTGATTTCCGGCGATGTCTGTCTGCCTGCTCAGAGCAGACGGACAGGTTATGGAGCAGCAGTCTTTGTGACCGCTGCTTCATGACTGCTGTTTCTGGCGAGTCTGAAGACTCGCCAGAAACAGGGGCCATCAAGCTCCATACGGAGCTTGTTAAATAGAGCCCAGAGTTTAGACTGCAGAATCGGTTTTGTTCAGTTCAGATGGGGAAATGTCATCTGACAAACATGATCCTGCTCTTAACCCTGAATTTGATTCAGCTTTCAATTTTAAAGTGGAACATATCCATACTTTATTGCAACTCTGGGTATCTCAGAGGAAAAACCTACAGAGAATAATAGGTTAATTAACTAAATGTTGTTTTCAAAGCTCCTCCAAAAAAGCCCAGAGGTATTTCAGGTTTCTGATTTGGTTTCTGACTATATAACCAAGGAATGTAAGAAGCCCGGCATTCCATTTGCTTCTAGATTTAAGAGAATGCATTAAATTCCAGAACAAGTAGAATTGTGATGGAGCTTTTTCCACTATTGCCAGACGTTCCGCTATCCCTATGGAGGATAGCACTTCATTTAGAGATCCAATGGACTGAAAATGGAGTATTTTCTGAGAAAGCTTTTCCTCCAGACAGGACTTCTGCTCAAACCAGCAGTGTCTATCACATGTGTAGCTGGGTCCCTCTGGTGTGATTCTTTATCTAAAATGGCTTTGGTAGCAGCCTCTTCTGAGGATTTCCAGAAGTACATAAAGGCCGTAAAGATGGCCTTTATCTGTGATGCTGTAATGGATATCATCAAAATGGATGTTAAAAACATGTTCATGGCAGTTCTGGCACGTAGGGCTTTATGGTTCAAATCATGGTCAGCTGACATAGTTTGCAAAAATAGATTGTCTCCTTCCTTCCAAGGAAAGATTATTTTTTTGGCACTGACTTAGATTCTATCATCAAGACGGTTACTGGAGGCAAAGGAGCTTTTCTCCCGCAGGGCAAAAAATAAAAGGAAAGAAAAGACCAAATTACAGGTTTTGCTCCTTTCAGTCCTCGGGAGATCAAAAGTCCTCTAACCAAAATTCTGAATCCTCTAAGCAGACCTCGAAGCCTTGTTCTTCCTGGGCAAGGAACAAGAAGTCCAAAAAGTCCAACCCAAATTCAAAGTCTGCATGAAGGTACGGTAACGGCCCCCACACCAGAACCTATTATGGTAGGAGGAAATTGAGTCTTTTTCCTCAATGACAATTCCATCTCTTTCATGTCCTCAAAAATCTTGTGAAGGCAATAGCCTTCATACAATGTGTTCAGGGTCTAGAAAATATGGGAGTAACTTCCTGTCTCTCAACAGGGACAAGGTTTTTACTCCATTGTCCCAAATAAGGAAGGGACTTACAGGCACATTCTAGATTTAAAAACCCTAAACAAATTTTTCAGGGTTCCCACTTTCAGAATGGAAACAATTTGCACAATCCTTCCATTAATCCAACAGGGTTAGTTAATATTATTATAATTGGTTATTTGTAGAGCGCCAACAGATTCCACAGCACTATAAACATAGGCGGAATACAAGGAAACACTTATAGGGATCAGACGGGTAGAGGGCCCCGCTTAGAGTCGCACTGTTGTATTCAGCTCTAAAGAAGGTGATCTACAAACAGCATGGCTCTTAGGCTTAAATGGGAGTTCAAGGGGATAGCAATGGAGGAGAGGAAACGGTATAAAGAAAGGTTAGTGTAAGGTTGTATTCATCCCTGAACAGTAGAGTCTTTAGGGAGCGCTTGAAGTTTTCAAAACTAGGGGAGAGTCTTGTGGAGCGAGGCAGAGAGTTCCACAAAATGGGAGCCAGTCTGGAGAAATCCTGTAAGCGGGAGTGTGAGGGGGGTAACAAGAGAGGAGGAATATAGGAGGTCATGAGCAGAGCAAAGGGGAGTATCTGATGACAAGGTCTGAGATATAGGGGTGGGAGTAGTGCAGTTGAGGGCTTTCTATGTCAGAGTGAGAATTTTGTGTTTAATCCTGGAGGCAAGAGGAAGCCAGTGAAGGGATTGGTAGAGAGATGCAGCAGATGAAGAGCGACGTGTAAGGAAGATGAGTCTGGCAGAGGCATTCATTATGGATTGTAAAGGAGCTAGGTCGGCAGCTGGGGAGACCAGCGAGGACAGAGTTGCAGTAATCGAGGCAGGAAAGGATAAGAGAGTGGATTAAAAATCTTAGTTGTGTCTTGTGTAAGGAAATATCTAATTTTATAGATGTTTTTAATGATGAGATGCATACCTGAATATTCCTATCCAAAAGGATCACCATCATTTTCTCAGGTTTGCATTCCTTCACAAACCTTATCAGTTTGTCGCCTTTCTCTTTTGTCTGGCTATAGCTTTTCGTATCTTCACAAAGGTATTAGGAGCATTGTTGGAAGTAATCAGGGCTCAGGGGATCTCCAATGTCACCTAATTGGACAATATTGTAGTGCAGGCACCTTCCCTACCTCTAGCAGTTGCTCATGCGCAGAGGCTTCTAACTTTTCTGGAAGAAAATTCAATGTTCCAAAGAGCTTGTTATCTCCAGCTTCAATGGTTTTCTTCCTCTGAGTCATCATAGACTCCGCCCAAATGCGTTTGTTCCTCACAGACTCAGAATCAAACTTCAGAAGGCATGCCAGTCTCTACAACATACCCTTTCCCATCAGTAGCTCAGTGTATGAAAGTAGTGGGTCTTATGGTTGCGGCTTCAGATGCAGTACCTTTGCCCCTACACTTGCGACCCCTTCACCTTTCTATACTCAGACAGTGGTCAAAGAACTATCTGCAATAGTACCATCAGATTTCTCTAGGGTTTTCAGTCAGTCAATCTCTCTCTCACTGGATACACAGTCCTTTATTGTCCCTTTGGGTTTCATTGTCCATTATTGGCTATTATAATGACAGACACCAGTCTTACCGGCTGGGGCAGGGTCTTGGGATCTTGAAGAGCACAAGGAATCTGCTCTGGAGGCGAGGTTACCAATCAACATTCTGGAACTCTGAGCAATTTTTATCAGTGTCCAGATGGAGTCTACTGGACATAGATCTGATGGCCTCTCACTTAAATATCAAACTTACATTATACTGTGCAAGATCAAGAGATCCAATGGCTCACATGATAAACACCTTAGTGTGTCCATGGAACTTTCATCTAGCTTATCTCTTCCCTCCACTTGTTCTACTTCCGAGGATAATTGCCTGTATCAAACAAGGTCTACTTCAGTAATTCTGCTTGCTCCAGCCTAGCCCCGCAGGACATAGTACACGGATCTGGTGTCCTCTGCTCCTCCTTGGAAACTTCCTCAAAGAAAAGCTCTTTCTCTTACTTGGTGTATCCAGTCCACGGATTCATCCTTACTTGTGGGATATTCTCAATCCCTACAGGAAGTGGCAAAGAGAGCACACAGCAAAGCTGTACATATAGCTCCCCTCAGGCTCCGCCCCCCCCAGTCATTCTCTTTGCCGCTCTAACTAGTAGCATCTCCACGGGAGGGTAAAGAGTTTGTGGTGTTAGATTTGTAGTTTTTATTTCTTCAATCAAGAGTTTGTTATTTTAAAATAGTGCCGGTTTGTACTATTTACTCTGAGGTAGAAAGTGATGAAGATTTCTGCTGAGAGGAAAAAGATTTTAGCATGTTGTAACTAAAATCCATTGCTGTTCCCACGCAGGACTGTTGAGTACCGGAGAATTTCAGTTGGGGGGAACAGTTTGCAGGCTTAACTGCTTAAGGTATGCTCAGTCATTTTTTTCTTACAAGACCTGGTAATGCTAGAAGACTGACAGAAATCCCCATGAGGGAAGGTAAGCCATTTTCTGAGACGCAGTATAGAAGGATGGCTTCAGTTAAGGGCTTAAATACTGGTAGACACTGTGATGGGCTAAATCGATTACTTTATTAGTGTAATCTTATATTTGTTCAAGTGTTTGAAACGTTGGAAACACTTTTGGGGGTTTTATTACGCCTTGCATATTATAAGACACCTAGTCTGACTCAGGAAGGCCCCATAACTCTGGAATGAAGGGGGAGGGGGCCTCATTTTCGTATGATGAGGTCATGGATAGAATTCATGCTCTAAAGCTGGCTAATTCTTTTATCACTGATGCCGCTCTCCAATTAGCTAAACTAGCGGCGAAAAACTCAGGTTTTGCCATCATGGCGCGAAGAGCGCTTTGGCTCAAAGATGGCCTTTATCTGTGATGCTGTAATGGATATCATCAAAATGGATGTTAAAAACATGTTCATGGCAGTTCTGGCACGTAGGGCTTTATGGTTCAAATCATGGTCAGCTGACATAGTTTGCAAAAATAGATTGTCTCCTTCCTTCCAAGGAAAGATTATTTTTTTGGCACTGACTTAGATTCTATCATCAAGACGGTTACTGGAGGCAAAGGAGCTTTTCTCCCGCAGGGCAAAAAATAAAAGGAAAGAAAAGACCAAATTACAGGTTTTGCTCCTTTCAGTCCTCGGGAGATCAAAAGTCCTCTAACCAAAATTCTGAATCCTCTAAGCAGACCTCGAAGCCTTGTTCTTCCTGGGCAAGGAACAAGAAGTCCAAAAAGTCCAACCCAAATTCAAAGTCTGCATGAAGGTACGGTAACGGCCCCCACACCAGAACCTATTATGGTAGGAGGAAATTGAGTCTTTTTCCTCAATGACAATTCCATCTCTTTCATGTCCTCAAAAATCTTGTGAAGGCAATAGCCTTCATACAATGTGTTCAGGGTCTAGAAAATATGGGAGTAACTTCCTGTCTCTCAACAGGGACAAGGTTTTTACTCCATTGTCCCAAATAAGGAAGGGACTTACAGGCACATTCTAGATTTAAAAACCCTAAACAAATTTTTCAGGGTTCCCACTTTCAGAATGGAAACAATTTGCACAATCCTTCCATTAATCCAACAGGGTTAGTTAATATTATTATAATTGGTTATTTGTAGAGCGCCAACAGATTCCACAGCACTATAAACATAGGCGGAATACAAGGAAACACTTATAGGGATCAGACGGGTAGAGGGCCCCGCTTAGAGTCGCACTGTTGTATTCAGCTCTAAAGAAGGTGATCTACAAACAGCATGGCTCTTAGGCTTAAATGGGAGTTCAAGGGGATAGCAATGGAGGAGAGGAAACGGTATAAAGAAAGGTTAGTGTAAGGTTGTATTCATCCCTGAACAGTAGAGTCTTTAGGGAGCGCTTGAAGTTTTCAAAACTAGGGGAGAGTCTTGTGGAGCGAGGCAGAGAGTTCCACAAAATGGGAGCCAGTCTGGAGAAATCCTGTAAGCGGGAGTGTGAGGGGGTAACAAGAGAGGAGGAATATAGGAGGTCATGAGCAGAGCAAAGGGGAGTATCTGATGACAAGGTCTGAGATATAGGGGTGGGAGTAGTGCAGTTGAGGGCTTTCTATGTCAGAGTGAGAATTTTGTGTTTAATCCTGGAGGCAAGAGGAAGCCAGTGAAGGGATTGGTAGAGAGATGCAGCAGATGAAGAGCGACGTGTAAGGAAGATGAGTCTGGCAGAGGCATTCATTATGGATTGTAAAGGAGCTAGGTCGGCAGCTGGGGAGACCAGCGAGGACAGAGTTGCAGTAATCGAGGCAGGAAAGGATAAGAGAGTGGATTAAAAATCTTAGTTGTGTCTTGTGTAAGGAAATATCTAATTTTATAGATGTTTTTAATGATGAGATGCATACCTGAATATTCCTATCCAAAAGGATCACCATCATTTTCTCAGGTTTGCATTCCTTCACAAACCTTATCAGTTTGTCGCCTTTCTCTTTTGTCTGGCTATAGCTTTTCGTATCTTCACAAAGGTATTAGGAGCATTGTTGGAAGTAATCAGGGCTCAGGGGATCTCCAATGTCACCTAATTGGACAATATTGTAGTGCAGGCACCTTCCCTACCTCTAGCAGTTGCTCATGCGCAGAGGCTTCTAACTTTTCTGGAAGAAAATTCAATGTTCCAAAGAGCTTGTTATCTCCAGCTTCAATGGTTTTCTTCCTCTGAGTCATCATAGACTCCGCCCAAATGCGTTTGTTCCTCACAGACTCAGAATCAAACTTCAGAAGGCATGCCAGTCTCTACAACATACCCTTTCCCATCAGTAGCTCAGTGTATGAAAGTAGTGGGTCTTATGGTTGCGGCTTCAGATGCAGTACCTTTGCCCCTACACTTGCGACCCCTTCACCTTTCTATACTCAGACAGTGGTCAAAGAACTATCTGCAATAGTACCATCAGATTTCTCTAGGGTTTTCAGTCAGTCAATCTCTCTCTCACTGGATACACAGTCCTTTATTGTCCCTTTGGGTTTCATTGTCCATTATTGGCTATTATAATGACAGACACCAGTCTTACCGGCTGGGGCAGGGTCTTGGGATCTTGAAGAGCACAAGGAATCTGCTCTGGAGGCGAGGTTACCAATCAACATTCTGGAACTCTGAGCAATTTTTATCAGTGTCCAGATGGAGTCTACTGGACATAGATCTGATGGCCTCTCACTTAAATATCAAACTTACATTATACTGTGCAAGATCAAGAGATCCAATGGCTCACATGATAAACACCTTAGTGTGTCCATGGAACTTTCATCTAGCTTATCTCTTCCCTCCACTTGTTCTACTTCCGAGGATAATTGCCTGTATCAAACAAGGTCTACTTCAGTAATTCTGCTTGCTCCAGCCTAGCCCCGCAGGACATAGTACACGGATCTGGTGTCCTCTGCTCCTCCTTGGAAACTTCCTCAAAGAAAAGCTCTTTCTCTTACTTGGTGTATCCAGTCCACGGATTCATCCTTACTTGTGGGATATTCTCAATCCCTACAGGAAGTGGCAAAGAGAGCACACAGCAAAGCTGTACATATAGCTCCCCTCAGGCTCCGCCCCCCCCAGTCATTCTCTTTGCCGCTCTAACTAGTAGCATCTCCACGGGAGGGTAAAGAGTTTGTGGTGTTAGATTTGTAGTTTTTATTTCTTCAATCAAGAGTTTGTTATTTTAAAATAGTGCCGGTTTGTACTATTTACTCTGAGGTAGAAAGTGATGAAGATTTCTGCTGAGAGGAAAAAGATTTTAGCATGTTGTAACTAAAATCCATTGCTGTTCCCACGCAGGACTGTTGAGTACCGGAGAATTTCAGTTGGGGGGAACAGTTTGCAGGCTTAACTGCTTAAGGTATGCTCAGTCATTTTTTTCTTACAAGACCTGGTAATGCTAGAAGACTGACAGAAATCCCCATGAGGGAAGGTAAGCCATTTTCTGAGACGCAGTATAGAAGGATGGCTTCAGTTAAGGGCTTAAATACTGGTAGACACTGTGATGGGCTAAATCGATTACTTTATTAGTGTAATCTTATATTTGTTCAAGTGTTTGAAACGTTGGAAACACTTTTGGGGGTTTTATTACGCCTTGCATATTATAAGACACCTAGTCTGACTCAGGAAGGCCCCATAACTCTGGAATGAAGGGGGAGGGGGCCTCATTTTCGTATGATGAGGTCATGGATAGAATTCATGCTCTAAAGCTGGCTAATTCTTTTATCACTGATGCCGCTCTCCAATTAGCTAAACTAGCGGCGAAAAACTCAGGTTTTGCCATCATGGCGCGAAGAGCGCTTTGGCTCAAATCGTGGTCGGCGGATGTGTCGTCCAAAACTAAACTGTTAAATATTCCCTTCAAGGGGAAAACCCTATTCGGCCCAGAGCTGAAAGAAATTATTTCAGATATCACTGGGGGCAAGAGCCATGCCCTTCCACAAGATAGGCCGTTTAAGGCCAAAAACAAGGCTAATTTTCGCTCCTTTCGCAACTTCAGGAGCGGACCTGCTGCAACCTCTGCTGCCGCAAAGCAAGATAACGCTTCCCAGCCCAAAGCAACCTGGAAACCCTTACAGGGCTGGAATAAGGGTAAACAGGCCAAGAAGCCTGCTCCTGCTACCAAGACAGCATGAAGGGGTAGCCCCCGATCCGGGATCGGATCTGGTAGGGGGCAGACTTTCTCTCTTTGCTCAGGCTTGGGCAAGAGACGTTCCGGATCCCTGGGCATTAGAAATAGTTGCTCAGGGGTACCTTCTAGAATTCAAGGATTCTCCCCCAAGGGGAAGGTTCCACATTTCTCGTTTGTCTTCAGACCAAACAAAGAAACAGGCGTTCTTACGCTGTGTAGAAGATCTTCTAAAAATGGGAGTGATACACCCAGTTCCAATTGCAGAACAAGGACTGGGCTTTTACTCAAACCTGTTCGTAGTTCCCAAAAAGGAAGGAACTTTCAGGCCAATCCTGGATCTAAAAATTCTAAACAAATTCCTCAGAGTTCCGTCTTTCAAGATGGAAGCCATTCGGACAATCTTGCCGATGATCCAGTAAGGTCAATATATGACTACCGTGGATCTAAAGGATGCGTATCTACATATTCCTATCCACAAAGATCACCATCAGTTCCTAAGGTTCGGCTTTCTGGACAAACATTACCAGTTTGTGGCCCTTCCTTTCGGGTTGGCCACCGCTCCCAGAATTTTCACAAAGGTGCTAGGGTCCCTTCTAGCGGTACTAAGACCGCGGGGCATTGCTGTAGCACCTTACCTAGACGACATATTAATACAGGCGTCGTCTTTTCACAGAGCCAAGGCTCATACGGACATTGTTCTGGCCTTTCTAAGGTCTCACGGGTGGAAGGTGAACGTAGAAAAAAGTTCTCTGTCCCCGTTCACAAGGGTTCCCTTCCTGGGAACACTTATAGACTCGGTAGAAATGAAAATCTTTCTAACAGAGGTCAGGAAGTCAAAACTGTTGAATACTTGCCGAGCTCTTCATTCCATTCTTCAGCCTTCTGTGGCTCAGTGCATGGAGGTAATTGGTTTAATGGTTGCGGCAATGGACGTAGTCCCTTTTGCCCGAATTCATCTCAGACCACTGCAACTGTGCATGCTCAAACAGTGGAATGGGGATTACACAGATTTGTCTACTCAAATACAAATGGACCAGAAAACCAGAGACTCTCTTCTCTGGTGGTTGTCTCAAGATCACCTGTCTCAGGGAATGAGTTTCCGCAGACCGGAGTGGATCATTGTCACGACCGATGCCTGTCTGTTAGGCTGGGGTGCGGTCTGGAACTCCCTGAAGGCTCAGGGTCTATGGTCTCGGGAAGAATCTCTTCTCCCGATAAACATTTTGGAGCTGAGAGCGATATTCAATACACTCCAGGCGTGGCCTCAACTAGCGGAGGCCAAATTCATCAGATTTCAGTCGGACAACATCACGACTGTAACGTACATCAATCATCAGGGAGGAACAAAGAGTTCCCTAGCGATAAAGGAAGTATCCAAGATCATCAAATGGGCGGAGGATCACTCCTGCCATCTATCTGCAATTCACATCCCAGGGGTAGACAACTGGGAGGCGGATTTTCTGAGTCGTCAGACTTTTCATCCGGGGGAGTGGGAACTCCTCCCGGAGGTTTTTGTTCAGCTGACCCAGCTGTGGGGCATTCCAGAATTGGTTCTGATGGCGTCCCGTCAGAACTCCAAACTTCCCCTTTACGGATCCAGATCCAGGGATCCCAAGGCGGCATTGATAGATGCTTTAACAGCGCCTTGGTCATTCAGTCTAGCTTATGTCTTTCCACCGTTTCCTCTTCTCCCTCGGCTAGTAGCCAGAATCAAACAGGAGAAGGCTTCGGTAATTCTGATAGCGCCTGCGTGGCCACGCAGGACTTGGTATGCAGACCTAGTGGACATGTCATCGGTCCCACCATGGAAACTGCCATCGAGGTAGGATCTTCTAATTCAAGGTCCTTTCAAGCATCCAAATCTAGTTTCTCTGCAACTGACTGCTTGGAGATTGAACACTTAATTCTAGCTAAGCGTGGTTTCTCTGAATCAGTTATAGACACTCTGATACAGGCCAGAAAGCCTGTCACCAGGAAAATTTACCATAAGATATGGCGGAAATATCTTTGTTGGTGTGAATCCAAGGGTTACTCGTGGAGTAAGGTTAGGATTCCAAGGATATTGTCCTTTCTCCAAGAAGGATTGGAGAAAGGTCTGTCAGCTAGTTCCTTAAAGGGACAGATATCTGCTCTGTCTATCCTGTTACATGAGCGCCTGGCAGCTGTACCAGACGTCCAGGTGTTTGCACAGGCCCTAGTTAGAATCAAGCCTGTTTACAAGCCTGTGGCTCCTCCATGGAGTCTAAATTTAGTTCTTTCAGTTCTTCAAGGGGTTCCGTTTGAAACTTTGCATTCCATAGATATTAAGTTATTATCTTGGAAAGTTTTGTTTTTAGTAGCCATTTCTTCTGCTCGAAGAGTTTCTGAATTGTCTGCTTTGCAGTGTAATTCACCCTATCTGGTATTCCATGCAGATAAGGTTGTTTTGCGTACCAAACCTGGTTTTCTTCCAAAAGTGGTTTCTAATAAGAATATTAACCAGGAAATCATTGTTCCTTCTCTGTGTCCTAATCCAGTTTCTAGGAAGGAACAACTTTTACACAATCTTGACGTGGTTCGTGCTTTAACATTCTATTTAAAAGCAACTAAAGATTTCAGACAAACATCATCCTTGTTTGTTGTCTATTCTGGTAAGAGGAGAGGTCAGAAAGCGACTGCTACCTCTCTTTCCTTCTGGCTGAAAAGCATCATCCGATTGGCTTATGAGACTGCTGGACAGCAGCCTCCTGAACGAATTAAAGCTCATTCCACCAGAGCTGTGGCTTCCACATGGGCTTTCAAGAATGAGGCTTCTGTTGAACAGATTTGTAAGGCAGCGACTTGGTCTTCACTGCATACATTCGCCAAATTTTACAAATTCGATACTTTTGTTTCTTCGGAGGCTATTTTTGGGAGAAAGGTTTTGCAAGCAGTGGTGCCTTCCGTTTAGGTTACCTGACTTGTTCCCTCCCTTCATCCGTGTCCTAAAGCTTTGGTATTGGTATCCCACAAGTAAGGATGAATCCGTGGACTGGATACACCAAGTAAGAGAAAACAGAATTTATGCTTACCTGATAAATTACTTTCTCTTACGGTGTATCCAGTCCACGGCCCACCCTGACAATTAAGTCAGGTTCAAATTTAATTTTTAAAATAACTACAGTCACCACTGCACCCTATGGTTCTCCTTTTTCTCCTAACCGTCGGTCGAATGACTGGGGGGGCGGAGCCTGAGGGGAGCTATATGGACAGCTTTGCTGTGTGCTCTCTTTGCCACTTCCTGTAGGGATTGAGAATATCCCACAAGTAAGGATGAATCCGTGGACTGGATACACCGTAAGAGAAAGTAATTTATCAGGTAAGCATAAATTCTGTTTTTGTCTCAAGGTCCTCTCTTCCATTAGGACCTAAAATCTATAAATTTAAGGGCCTGGAGGCTGAACATCAAATCTTGAAACACAAAGGTTTCTCCAATTCATTGATTGATAACTTGATTTAGGCAATAAAGCCTGTCAATCAAAAGATTATCACAACATTTGGAAGCTTTATTTTGAATGGTGTGCTTCCAAAGCTTTTTCCTGGCATTCCTTTAGAATTCCTAGAATCCTCCAATGTTTGCAAGATGGCCTTGACAAGGGATTACAGCCAGCAATTTAAATAGTCAGATTTCAGCTTTGTCAGTGCTCTTTCATAAAAAGCTGATGAGACTTCCAGATGTTTAAACTTTTGTTCCAGCCTTGGTGAGAATTAGGACAGTTGTGAAATCTTTTTCTCCACCTTGAAATTTAAATTTGGTCCTTTCAGTCTTACAAGGACCCTGTTTAAACCAATGCACAGTATTGAAATAAAACTATTACCTGGGAAAGTGTTTTTTTTCTGCTAACCATCTCCTCAGCGAGGAAAGTTTTTTAGTTGTCTGCTTTATCTATTGAATATCCCTTTCTAGTTTTTCATAATTATAAAGCTTTGCTTCATACAAAGTATGATTTTCTCCTCAAAGAAAATATAATTTAGAAAGATTGTTTTGCATTGCTTATGTCCAGACCCTTCTAATCCTAAAGAGAGGCTATTACGGAACCTTGATGTTGTCAGAGCTTTGAAGTTTTATCTTCAAGCTACTAAGGAATTCAGACAAATGTCCAGTCTGTTGTTCATTTATCTGGGACTTGTAAGGAGCAACAGGCCATGGCAGTAGCTTTGGCCTCTTTGCTCAAACAAGTTATTCACAAAGCTTACTTGGTGGAAGGAAAGTCTCCCCATAAACGTATTACAGCCCATTATACCAGATCAGTTACAACACATTACAAATGAAGCATCTTTGGAGCAGATATGCAAAGCTGCAACTTGGTCCTCTCTACATATTTTTTCAAAATTTTATCAATTTGATGTTTTTGCTTCTTCAGAAGAAGCTTTTGTCAGGAAAGTCCTTCAGGTTATAAAATCTGTTCAGTGAGGGCGTTATACAGCTAAAGATATCATAAATCACTTCAGAAATCTCTGTTTAAAACATAACATTGCCTTTATTTAGCAGCCAAAATATGGTAAAATTGCTTATTTGTAAAATAGGGACGTCTCCCTTTTATATGCCTTGTATACAATACAATGTTAAAATACAGATCAAAAGTAACAAGTTGGAATAAATCTATAAGTGGAGATCCGATACACTTAATGAGGGATATTTATCTAACCGTCAACCGCAAATACGCAGGAATTCCGCAGCGTAATTGTGGCGAGCCTGATTCGACCCATTTATCAAAGCCTACAGACCGGCAAAAGTTGAAATTTGTGACGTAACATACGATCCGCCGGTCTCAATTCGGCACAGATCAATGCTTACGCCATTACAGATGTTCCGAATACAAATTTGGCACTCTCTGACATCTTTTGCAAGTTATCAAACTTCTAACAGGTACGCTCGCCACTATTCCGGCCCAGCGTACCTGGTTTTCAATCTGCCACCCTGGAGGCTGCGGATGCCATAGGAATCAATGGGAGTAGGAAAGCAGCGAAAGCTTATGTTCGATGCTGCCAGATAACCCTAACACCCTAACATGTTCCCCGAGTCTAAACACCCCTAATCTACCGCAACTCTAATAAAGTTATTAACTCCTATCACTCCGCAACTAAATAAATGTATTAACCCCTAAACCCCTGCCTTCCACATCACTACCATTAACTAAACATATTAACCCCTAAACCGCCAGCCCTCCACATCGCCATAAACTAAATTAAGCTATTAACCCCTAAACCTAACAACCCGCTAACTTTACATTAAATATTAACTCATCCCTATATTATAATAAATTTAAACTTACCTTTAAAATTAAAATAAACTATATTAAACTATTAATTAACCTACCCTAACTATTATACTAAAATTACATTAAACTAACAATTAAATTAACTATATTACATATTTAAAAACCTAACCCTACTCAAATTATTTAAATCTACAATTAAAAATTACTAAGTTACAAAAAAATAACAACTAAGTTACACAAAATTAAACACACTAAGTTACACAAAATAAAAAAAACACCAAGTTACACAAAATTAAAAAACAATGTTACACAAAATAAAAAAATTAATTATCAAATATTTAAACTAATTGCACCTAATCTAATAGCCCTATCAAAATAATAAAGCCCCCCCCCCCCCAAATAAATAAAACCCTAGCCTTCAATAAACTACCAATGGTCCTTAAAAGGGCCTTTTGTGGGGCATTGCCACAAAGAAATCAGCTCTTTTACCTGTAAAATAAAATACAAACACCCCCCCACCCGTAAAACCCACCACCCACACAACCAAACCCCCCAAATAAAAACCTATCTAAAAAACCTAAGCTCCCCATTGCCCTGAAAAAGGCATTTGTATGGGCATTGCCCTTAAAAGGGCATTTAGCTCTTTTTCTTTACAAAGTCCCTAACCTAAAATTAAAACCCACCCAATAAACCCTTAAAAAAACTAACACTAACCCCTGAAGATCCACTTACAGTTTTTGAAGACCGGACATCCATCCTCATCCAAGCAGCAGAATTCCTCAGCAAAGCCAGCAGAAGTCTTCATCCAGACGGCATCTTCTATCTTCATCCATCTGGCGCGGAGCGGCTCCATCTTCAAGATATCCGCTGCGGAGCATCCTCTTCTTCCAACGTCTCTTGCAGAATGAAGTTTCCTTTATATGACGTCATCCAAGATGGCGTCTCTTACATTCCGATTTGCTGATATAATTCTATCAGCCAATCGGAATTAAAGGGGAAATAATCCTATTGGCTATTGCAATCAGCCAATATGATTGAGCTTTCATCCCCTTGGCTGATCCAATCACCCAATAGGATTGAGCTCGCATTTTATTGGCTGATTGGAATAGCCAATAGAATGCAAGCTCCATCCTATTGGCTGATTGGATCAGCCAATAGGATTTTTTCCCCTTTAATTCCGATTGGCTGATAGAATTCTATCAGCCAATCAGAATGTAAGGGATGCCATCTTATATGACGTCATTTAAAGGGAAATTTTATTCTGCAACAGACGTCGGAAGAAGAGGATGCTCCGCGCTGGATGTCTTGAAGATGGAGCCGCTACACGCCAGATGGATGAAGATAGAAGATGCCGTCTGGATGAAGACTTCTGCCCGCTTGGAAGAAGACTTCTGCCGGCTTCGCTGAGAACTTCTGCCGCTTGGATGAGGATGGATGTCCGGTCTTCGAAAACTGTAAGTGGATCTTCGGGGGTTAGTGTTAGGTTTTTTTAAGGGTTTATTGGGTGGGTTCTAATTTTAGGTTAGGGACTTTGGGCTGAAAAAGAGCTAAATGCCCTTTTAAGGACAATGCCCATACAAATGCCCTTTTCAGGGCAATGGGGAGCTTAGGTTTTTTAGATAGGTTTTTATTTGGGGGGTGTGGTTGTGTGGGTGGTGGGTTTTAATGTGGGGGGGGGTGTTTGTATTTTATTTTACAGGTAAAATAGATGATTTCTTTGGGGCAATGCACTGCAAAAGGCCCTTTTAAGGGCCATTGGTAGTTTATTGTAGGCTAGGTTGTTTTGTTTTTTTTGTGGGGGGCTTTATTATTTTGATAGGGCTATTAGATTAGGTATAATTAGTTAAAATATTTGATAATTTATTTTTTATTTTGTATTTTTTTGTAACTTAGTAATTTTTCAATGTAGATTTAAATAATTTGAGTAGGGTTAGGTTTTTAAATATGTAATATAGTTAATGTAATTGTTAGTTTAATGTAATTTTAGTATAATAGTTAGGGTATATTAATTAATAGTTTAATATAGTTTATTTTAATTCAAAAGATAAGTTTTTAAATGTATTATAAGATAGGGATGAGTTAATATTTAATGTAAAGTTAGCGGGTTGTTAGGTTTAGGGGTTAATAGCTTAATTTAGTTTATGGCGATGTGGGGGGCTGGCGGTTTAGGGGTTAATAGGTTTAGTAAGTGTTAGTGATGTGGGATGCCAGGGGTTTAGGGGTTAATAAATTTATTTAGTTGCGGAGGGGTCCGGGAGCGGGGGGATAGGGATTAATAGCTTTATTAGAGTTGCGGTGGGCTCCGGGAGCGAAGGGATAGGGGTTAATAACTTTATTAGAGTTGCGGTGGGATCCGAAAGCAGCGGGATGGGGGTTAATAACTTTATTTAGTTGTGGCGGGGTCCGGGAGCGGCGGGATAGGGGTTAAACATTTTAGTATAGTGGCGGTGTTTAGTGACAGGGTATAAATAAAGTTGGGAAGAAGCCGAATAGCAGCGAAATCGATGACTGTTAGTTAACAGTCCGCTGCTCATCGCCCTATACTTGTTGCGTGGCTTTTTGACAGCTTTTTTTTATAAATAACGAGAGCGTATTTAGGTCCGCGGACGCGATGTTAGGCGAGCGTATTGGTGCCGTCGAATGCAGCATAGTTGACGGCTTGATAATTCGGCCTCATAATGTTTCTTTATAGTTATACAACTAATGTCTTAAGGTCTTAAAACAGCTACTGTCCATCCAATTAAGAGATCAGGTTTTGTAATCAACAATCTATTGACATACGGCTCAGAACAATTCCGTCCTGGCACAAGTAGTGTAGCAACAGAAGTAAATGATCCTTAAATGATCCTTAATACATTGAAATTCTTCTCAAAAGTGTGATCAGATAATAATTTCACAGCCTTTTGTGTGTTACATTCGGTACCTGCACAAGCCTTTGAAATCTGGAGTGGTAGGAGGATGTTTGCAACCGTGTTGCTCCTCTAGCAAATTGCTCCCAATGCGAGTTCACTCCACGTGACCGATGCGATTTGCCCTATCAAGGGCTTTTTCAAAGCTTGGGCAAAACGCGTCAAAAGCAGTGGCATATCTTGTGTTAATCACTATTTTTTTTCAAGTATCAAATATTGGACTTTTAACCCAGGTTAACTTTATATTTGCTTTGATTTTTTAACACTCTTTCTCCCTTTTTCCTGCATGCACATTGCACTAAGGGCAGGATTCAACAATCTCTAAGGAGGAATCACAGTATATCTGTTAAGATTGGAATATACGTTATCCACCTCTTAATCGGATGGGCAGTAGCTGGTTTAAGACCTTAAGATATTGGTGGCATAACTAGAAAGAAACATATTAAGTGTATCGGATCTCCACTTATAGATTTATTCCAACTTGTTACTTTTGATCTGTATTTTAACATTGTACACTTTATATTGTATACAAGACATATTAAAGGAAGATGTCCCTATTTTACAATTAAGCAGTTTTATGATATCTTTAGCTGTATAGTGCCCTCACTAAACACAGATTTAATAACCATTTTAGCTAAACAATCAGAAGGAATTGTTTTTTATGAGGTGTATGATATCTTGAGCCTTGGGGCACTATTATACCTTTTATATATAATTAAAGTCCTTCAGGTTGCAGTGTCTAACAAGTAGGAACTGCCTCAAAAATGGCCCACCCTTTCATAACATGAGCTATTGGCTTGGGTATTAATTCCACATGTCAACAACCCCAGTATGGACTATTATCAGCATACAAAAGATAACAAAATGTATGTTTACCTGATAAATTATTTTCTTTCTGGATGATGATAGTCTATAGGCCACGCCCATTACAAAATGATTAGGGTGCAGTCAATTGTACCTCTGTATACCCTTCCTTGTCTTTCCTACCTTTCTCTTGATTTCTCTGTTCGGGTATACGTTAACAGAGGAGATAGGAGGTGGGAGGGATTAAAGTTCTTGTGTGGGTTCTTGGCTTCCTCCTAGTGGCGGGAAGTATATTTGACATGTCATGAGGACCTATGGACTATCATCATTCCGAAAGAAAGTAATTTATCAGGTAAGCATACATTTTGTTTTTTTGTTTTACTTTTTTAGCATTTGTTTAATTTTATTTATTTATTTATTTTAGTTTTTTGTGTATTTATAGCAATCATGGTGTTATATCACAGCTGCTAGCGTTTTATGCAACAGTGATTTTGTCAATTAATTGTATCTATGGCAATCAAGAGGTTTAGTCACTACTTTACCCACACATTTATTTTTCACTTTGGCCAAATTTTCTGGTTAGCCTGATGAAGTGCTGCTGAGGCAGGAAATGTGTCAGCTGTAAGTTGTGCTAGCTGTACCCTTAAAGGGACACTAAACCCAAAAGTTTTCTTTCATGATTCAGATAGATAGAGAATACAATTTTAAACAACATTCCAATTCACTTTTATTATCTAATTTCCTTATTCTTTAGATAGATATCCTTTGTTGAAGAAATAGCAATGCATATGAGTGAGCCAATCACACAAGGCATCTATGTGCAGCCACCAATCAGCATCTAGATATGTTTTTCAGCCAAGGATAGAAAGTGAATGAAGCAAATTAGATAATAGAAGTAAATTAGAAAGCTGTTGAAATTGGATGCTCTTTCTAAATCATGATAGAAAAAATGTGGGTTTCATGTACCTTTAATGTATTTTAACTTTGTATAAAAAGTGAGGTTTTTTTTAAACATATGGGCTCTCCTCATCTGAGCTAAAGATGCAGCTTTATGTTTAAAAATTGTGAATGACTTTTTGGGGTGAGTTTGGAGAGCCCCTGCAGCATTGGCTATCATTTCTTTTGGAATGCAGTGAAGAGTGACACTGCAAGGGAACAGATCCTCATAGAGATGCTTGATACATTCCATCCTCGGTCTACAATATTAAGGCCACTGCGTTGACGACCTAGTACTGTTGAATCAAGGTCACTAATTCATGTGTATTTCACAAAATAGTGCACCGTCAAGAATGAAGAGTACTGAGACTGACCTGTTAATAACACAGCTGTTTGGCATTTTCAGACTAGTATACGTATCCCCTGTGAGCTTGTGCACATGCTTAGGTTCTTGTTCCCCACAAAGTGTGAATCTAAAAAGACTGTGCAAAATTTGATAATGGAAGTAAATTGGAAAGTGTCTTAAAACTGCTGCTCTATCTGAATCCCAAAAGTTTATTTTGGCTTGAGTGTCTGGCATCTTTTGTAAATTTTCTTTCTAAATCTTTTTTTTTACTTAGTCATGCACTTGGCCCACACATCTCTTTCATATATGTCAACTTTGGCATGGACTTGATGTACAAAACACTATTTAAACTTAATAAATTAGGGATATAAAACAGTCTGATTTATTGTAATAAAAAGCACTTAACAGTGGGTTATACCTAATATAAATAATTAGAATATGTATTATTAATGATTTTATATTTTAAAAGGATTTTTATCTTTTATTTATTTTTATTTTTCCTTTTCATTACTTAATTTGTGCAGAGTCTGTTACTTCCTCTCACAGCTCTGTGATCTCTAGCAGAAGACAAAGGAGGAACTTCTGTTTGCTGAGAGACGCGTGTATTACCTCCTGTCAGTTTCTTGCCCATGCTCAGTAGAGGACTTTTGCTGCAAAAATCATGTGACAGGATGAAAAAAACTGTACAAATACCACCTCTTCCAAAAGACAATTCAAAATATGTACTACTACTACAGAAAATTATTGGGATCTTTTCCAGATAAGCCCCGCCAAAAAGTTAACCCCCGCCACCCAAAATGACATATAAATCACCACCAAATTATCATTTATCGCTGTCTTCTGACCGTGAAGTATATCTTGTTAGTAAGACTGTGCAGACCGTACAACTTATCCATAACAGGATGATGGAATACCTCATTAGTATGAGCACGGAGTACACCATCTGCAGCGAGTTCAGCCCTGGGTACATGTCTGACCAGGAGCCCCGCACATCCTGCCTTACATGTGTGTAACAGGAGACTTGCCCGGGTACACACAGCATTCTTTAGCTTTCCGTTACCGATATATAAATTACAGAGCTCTCGCCGGCGCCAATACCAGGATCGCGACCAGAACAGGCAGCATCTCGAAGTGATTCTCGCACATAAGTCCCGCAATACGTGTCTCCCGGTGTCCGTGCCCCCAGCTGATGGCGGATCAGGGTATCCGTGCCCCCCACCGCGGGTGTATCCGTGTCATGGAAAAGCCTTTTTTTTTTTTTTAACTTTTTTTCATCCAAGAAAATATAAAAAGGGACAGTAAACTTGAAATGTTAAAATAAAATGTTTAGTTACAGGTAAAAGATCCTTATGTCCTAACGTAGTGCGTGCATTAAATTGTAGCTGGCAAAAGTGGCAGGGCTTAACTTTTCGCGCGTGCACTTTTTACATTAGTGGCGGGGCTTATCTGGAAAAGATCCAATTATTGTCCTTTTTTTATATTCCAGTTTTCTAATTCTCGCTACCATGATTTACAGTAGTCATTACCTCTAACTGCCTATCAGAAGAGGTGTTAAAAGCTAGGCAAAAATACCACCTCTTCAGAAAAACTATTCAAAATATATAATACTAAAGATGCTTGTTCATTTTTTTATTAGTATTCTGATTTTTACCTTGAACTGCCTTTCAGAAGAGTTGGGAAAATGTCTTATCTTATGTACAAATACTACCTCTTCTTAAAGGCAATTCAAAGTATGTACTACTGAAAAATGATTGTCCATATTTTATGTTTATAATTTACAGTGGTAGTCATTACCTTGAACTGGCTATTAGATGTGGTAAAGAACAATGGAAAATACAGGATACATGTGCACTAGCAGGCACGTGCACTAACAGATGTGTGCAGTAGCAACAGGAAATAAGTTTCTTGCCCGAAGCTCAGTAGAGGATTTTTGCTACAAACAACAGTAGAATGTTAGTTCTATAATGGTAGCTCCCTTACTTCTATACAGTGGCTACAGTGGTTGTTTTGCAAGAAAATATGTTGTTTGCTGTTTTTTTTAACACAGTCGATTTTTTTTTATGTTTACTGTCATTTAACTTTTGTTTACTAATTTATTTATAAAGTGACCAACGTCCTTTACAATCTATGGGTGATTATGTTCCTTATTGTCTATTTGTCCTTCATAAAGTGATTTTAAAATATATGTGTGTTGTTGCTGTAGATTTTTAGCTGTAACTGACATATTAATTGTACACAGAAAAGTGTGTGTGGGGGGGGGATTGCAGACCAGATGACAGATATGAACCCTTTAAATACAAACACTCAACAAAGTAAGTGCTCGTGTCTGTGTGGCCTACTGGTCAAACCATTATTACTCATATTCTTTTTCTCTGGTACTGCACTTACCTTTGGAATAAGCCACAAGTATAAACATGACTGTAAAGCTTATATTGCATCTCTGTAGAGACCCAGACAAATTGTACTTCTCTAATTTAATAGTCCCAGTAGGACTGCTTCTAATTGTGCACTGTCTGGTATGATCAGCAGTGCTGAGCCTGGTCGCACACCATATTACTCATATACTTCTTTTTGTGGCATAAGTGAAATCAATCCCTGAGCAAGTTACTGAAAAAGAAAGCAATCAATGGATTATTTTAGCTGAACTGAAATAGATTTATAATGTCCTATCCACTGCTAAGTATATATGTTCTCTACCTACCTTTCTTCTCATTACATTTATAAAAATAAAAAAATAAATAATTGTTATTGTTTTGTGAGTTGTGCACATGTACACTGTTTTGTTTTGTTGTTTTAACCAGATCTTGCATTTTAGAAAATGACTTAGTTTGACAGATATTATTTGTGTCAAACAATTGATGGTTCTATACCACCTTTCCAAAACACCATGATTTAGAATTTGAAACCTATATTTACTAATGAAAAAAGTAATTGAAAATTAACAGATAAAATATTTTTTGTGGCTTTCACCTTTAAGCAAGAGGAGGTAAAAAAAAGTTGATCCTGCAGGTGCAACCATTCCGAAAGACCCCATTTCCTTGGATTTGCTTCTGAATTTTATTCATGCTGTTCCACGTGTTGTACTCTCCATATTCATAAGCTTGCTCCTTCTTTCTCTGCTTATGCTTGTTATACATGTGCATCTGAAAAGAACTGTTCTACTGCAAAAAATAAATAATTATAATGATTTGCTCATTGCTGATAAGCTAACACAGTAATTTTCTGACTGTGGGCTAGATTACAAGTGGAGTGCTAATTTATTGCGCGCCCGTTAAAGGGCAAATTCGCCCATTTACGGGCGTGCAATAAATAACCAGCCATTACAAGTGTTTCCCCCTGAAAATTAACCAGAGATCAGATCTCTGGTTAATTTTCAAAATGTCCCCCTATTAAATTAAAGGGATATGAAACCCAAAATTTTTCTTTCATGATTCAGATAGAGCAGGGAATTTTAAGCAACTTTCTAATTTACTCCTATTAACAATTTTTCTCCGTTCTCTTGGTATGCTTTGTTGAATGAGTAGCAATGCACTTCGGTTGTTGACTGAACACATGCGTGAGCCAATGACAATTGGTATATATATGCATCCACCAATCAGCATGTAGAACCTAGGTTCTTTGCTGCTCCTGATCTTTCATAGATAAACCTTTCAGCAAAGGATAATGAGCAGAAAGCAAATTAAATAATACAAGTAAATTGGAAAGTTGTTTAAAATTGAATTATCTATCAGAATCAAGAAATAATTTGGGTTTCATGTCCCTTTAAGTGTAGTGTTCTTTAACCCCTTGAGTGCTAACGACGGCTCTGAGCCGTCGCAGAGTTTCCCACTGTGGTGCTAATGACGGCTCAGAGCCGTCGCTAGCACTCTCCCACCTTGAGGGAGATCTGGGGGCTCCCACCCGCTCCTACCCCGGCAATCGGGCCTGCATAATGACAGGCATCGCCAGGGCTTCACGTTATGCATGGTGACGTCACCGTGCAACTTTATTTAAAATTAACAATGTTACGTATAGGAGCAGGGGGCATGCTGATTAGAAGCCTGTATCTCAGGCATCTAAGCAGCTACAGACCCCCCAAGACCCATTGTTGGAAAAGTAAATCGCCTAACCTTTCCAACAGTGTAAGTCTTGGGGATCTGAAAGAAGAAAATAAAGTTGAAAAAAAAACAGCTTAGCACCCACTTGGGAAAGTGTCTAATACTCAAAGGGTTAATAAAAAATTAAAAACAGCTTTATTTAATTAAAAAAAAATAACAGCAGTTATAAGGGGTTAAAGTGAGCGGGTGTGGGGTGTTAGAAAAAAACGGCACTTAAAAGTTCCTTTACATGGGAACTGTGTGTTCTCTATAAATATATTTGTATATGCTCATATGAATATCTATTTATGTGTTAATATGTGTATATACACACATAAACACATAAATATGTATGTATATATTCATACATATTTTTAATTTGCTGCCCATCGCGTTCTCATTGTGGATCACTTTTAATACCAGTGCACAATTGCATGCACTGGTATTATGAGTGGAACGCAAATATCACGCTTGCAAAATCACAATTTTGCGCTCCACTCATAATCTAGCACTATATGTATCACCCATCTAAGGTTGATTGCTTCATTACACTCAAAAGAGCGTTTTAGGGTTGTAGGTCAGTGTTTCCCATCCGCGGTCCTCAAGTACCCCCAACAGTCCTGGTTTTCATTATAGCTGAACTAGAGCACAGGTGAAATAATCATTTGATGGATGAGAGCAGATTGGTTACAGATCAGCTGATTACTTCACCTGTGCACTGGTTCAGCTATAATGAAAACCAGGCCTGTTTGGGGATACTTGAGGACCGCGGTTGGGAAACACTGGTGTAGGTTATCATCCCCTGTTTGCTATGCCCACTGTTATTAACATCTGAGAGTTCTGGTCTCCCATTTAAGAGGCCTTCTTATTTTTAGAGTTTGTTTTCTATGTGACACTGTAGTGGACATTAGGCTTAAAAGTCTCAGTATCAGTATTACCAGGAATTGCCTGAATTGCCAATTGCTCGGAAATATTATCAACAGAAGCTCATTATTATTATTAACATTATTATTATCCGTTATTTGTAGAGCGCCAAAAAATTCCGCAGCCATACTTCTTTAAGATATTCTGTATTCAAACATTCCTTTCACTCTTGAAATTGGTGTCTGACAGAATTAAAAAAATGTTTCTTGGTGAAATTACTTTGCCACGTCCCTAGTCCTCACAGATCCCTTACAGCAATCAATCCTTCATTAATATGTTTTATGGTTTCTCAGACTGAAAGCCATTCTAAAAGTTCCTCTTCAACAGTAAAACAGGATTCTTTCCGAACTGTTTTTGTTTCCCTCAAAGAGAGGCTTTTGCTATCCTGAGCTAGACCTTCTGTGGCAAAACACACACATACAAATTAGAGTCTTGACAAATGCTTAATGCCTCTCTAAACATGTCATTTAACAATCATTTGAAAAGTTACATATCCGAGTGTCCTCTATACCAGCGGTCGCCAATCATTGGTCCGTGGACCACGAGAAGATGATGGTGGTCCTTGACACCATCAAGCAGGAATTAATCTCCTCTGATGGTGTGTCCCCCCCGTCGCGCAACAACTCCCTACAGTGCCTGACTGGACATCAGTGAAAACCGACGGAGGAGTTAAATTACAATCTCCCTATGCACTTTGCGTAGTACTGCGCAACTTGGGTAGCTAGATTGTATTTTTAACTCCTCCCGCCCGGCGCGCTGCTCAGAGGAAGATGCTTCCATTCTAAAGCCAGCAGAGGTTGGTATAGTCTTGGCTTGAAATAGTGGAATTAAAGTATGTATATAAAAAGAAAATCTTAAAAAAAAAATTCTCTCTTATATTTCATTTATTTTCTTCCCTTCCTACCTGTCTCTTTGTAGTAGTTTTCCTAATTCCCTCACATGGACTTACATCACTGTTTGTCTTCCTCCCCTCCATCTTCTTTTTTTATTTTTTATTAGATATTAATTATTTTTTATTCTAATAATTTTTCCGCACACAAAGCCTTTGAATAATTTTCCCACGTACAAAGCCACCTGAATTCCAGTAATTGCCATCCAGTTGATCAGTCATATCCCACTAGTATTATAGTAATTGCCAGTAACATCAGTCATGGTTAGCTCACATACATATTCAGAGCTTTCTGATATAAACTTAATTTATGACTCCAATGTCTGTCCTTGATCATAAGTAGTTTTGAATAATTCCTAACT
The DNA here is from genome assembly GCF_027579735.1 of Bombina bombina. Classification (NCBI taxonomy): domain Eukaryota; kingdom Metazoa; phylum Chordata; class Amphibia; order Anura; family Bombinatoridae; genus Bombina; species Bombina bombina. The sequence goes on from NC_069499.1 coordinate 1,106,606,799, forward strand.
GGGGAGGTAACTTGGAAGACTTGTGGTCCTTTTAAATATAATTATTTTTTTCCCCACCTTCTGCCTCTTTGTTTCCAGCTCAAAAGTTGGCACTCACCCTTTATCTGTCATTTGGAAGTATGCTGTCAGTTGTCATTCAGTTAGTTAATTCCAAAAAATAATTCTTAAAAATGTGTAAATATATACATAATGTAAACTTAGCTATGGTTATACTACTTATGTACAGTATGTGTGTGTGTATATATATATATATATATATTTATATATATATATAATCCACGAACCTGCACAACGGAGCGCGCTAAGAAGATCCACCGGATATGCTGTACACGGCTCTAATGAGAGTGGGCGGAATCCAAATCCTGTTGGACAATTGGCTACGGCAGCTTATCCTGGCGTGTCTGTTCCACACGCTGATTGCAATAAAGATCCAAAGGTAGAAAAAGCGCTCTTAGCCAAAGAGTAAAAAAATCAAAAGTTTATTGGGACATTTAAAAACAAAATATAGTCCTGTAATGGACAATTGTAAAATCCATGTAAAGTTGCAGGTGCACAGAGCAGACGCGTTTCGTGCACATGCGCACTTGGTCACTGCTTACCTGTGCACCTGCATAGGCCTGCCTTTTAAACGATTAAGCTCTTAAAGTGATATTACTTCATTTATTATAATTCTTAACCTGGATAAGCAATCTGTTTAAATAGTACTGTCTGTTTTACTGTTGCAAAAAATCTCAGCTTAGTCATTGTAAATAGCAAATACCTTTTTGGCATATATGAAACACAGTCTGTAAAATATATTAGCGATAAATAAATAAACAGTATTTCTTCTATAAGATATGACGAGTCCACGGATTCATCCTTTACTTGTGGGATATTATCCTCCTGCTAACAGGAAGTGGCAAAGAGCACCACAGCAGAGCTGTCTATATAGCTCCTCCCTTAGCTCCACACCCCAGTCATTCTTTTTGCCTACTCTAAGTACTAGGAAGGGTAAAGTGAAAGAGGTGATAAAATGTAAGTTTTTATTTTCTTCAAGCAAGAATTTTTTATTTTAAATGGTACCGGTGTGTACTATTTACTCTCAGGCAGCAGATGGATGAAGACTTCTGCCTGAAGGCTGATTATCTTAGCATTTGTCACTAAGATCCAGTGCAGTTCCCACAGAATGGCTGAGGAGTTCAAGAAACTTCAGTGTGAGGAACGTTTTCATGCTATATAGCAGTGAGGTATGTTCAGTCATTTTTTCTGGAGAGTCTGTGGTAGTTCAGAATGGCTGACAGTATCCCATGAGGGTAAGGGTAAGCAGTAATCCTAAGAGAAGAGGGGTATTACTAAGCTTGCATATAGGGGCTCATAAAAAATGGTTGACACTGAATTTGATTGTTTGTGGGCAAACATTTATTGAACTGGGTGTACTGATAACGTTTTTGGTAGTAATGTTTTTGAGGCTTTATTGGAGGGTACACTTGGCTTCTTTTTTGGGTTAAAGAACCCACATGGCTAGTTTCAGACCGCTCTGGTGCGGTTCATTTGGGCTGCAAAACATTGAGTGAAATGGGCGGAGCCTATTTTGCGCCTCAGTTGAGCACTTGTATTTGCAGAGCAAGCAGCAAGCTCCAACTCCGGTGGGCCCTTGTGGAAGTGTTGGGCCAAATCGAAGCTTTAACCCCGTTTTTACAATCCCTGAGGGCAGGTAGGCGCCACAGCAGGGCTGTGGCGAGGTGCAGGGGGTGTTTTTTCCGGATTTAGGCCTTGTTAATTATCCGGTTTTTCACTGTAAAGGGTTAACTGTTCCTTTCCTTGTGGGGCAATCTTAGCTGCATATTTTGAATATTCATGCAAAAAATTTAAACGATTTGATTATTTTTAAGCTGTTTTGCAGAACGCTTTTTTTCTCTTAAAGGCGCAGTACCATTTTTTAAGATTGTTATTGTTTCACTAAATAAAGTGTTTTCAAGCCTGTTTGTGTCATTACTAGCCTGTTTAACATGTCTGACATTGAGGAAAGCCAATGTTCAATGTGTTTGGAAGCCATTATGGAACCCCCACTTAAAATGTGTCCCTCATGCACTGAAAGGGCAATTAATTGCAAAGAACATATTTTAGCTGATAAAAGTATGTCGCAGGATGATTCTCAGTCAGAAGGGAATCAGGTTATGCCATCTAATTCTCCCCAAGTGTCACAACCATTAACGCCCGCACAAGCGATGCCAAGTACTTCTAGTGCGTCTAATTCTTTCACCCTGCAAAATATGGCCGCAGTTATGAATACTACCCTCACAGAGGTATTATCTAAGCTGCCTGGGTTGCAGGGGAAGGGTAGTAGGTCCGGTGTGAGAGTAAATGCTGAGCCCTCTGACGCTTTATTAGCCATCTCCGATGTACCCTCACAATGTTCTGAGTTGGGGGTGAGGGATTTGCTGTCTGAGGGAGAGATTTCTGATTCAGGAAAGATGTTCCCTCAGACAGATTCAGATATGACGGCTTTTAAATTTAAGCTAGAGCACCTCCGCCTGTTGCTTAGGGAGGTTTTAGCGACTCTGGATGATTGTGACCCTATTGTAGTTCCACCAGAGAAATTGTGTAAAATGGATAGATATCTAGAGGTTCTTACTTACACTAATGTTTTTCCGGTCCCTAAGAGGATTTTGGACATTGTTACAAAGGAGTGGGATAGACCAGGAGACCCTTTTCTCCCCCTCCTACTTTTAAAAAAATGTTTCCCATATCAGACACCATTCGGGATTCGTGGCAGACGGTCCCTAAGATTGAGGGAGCTATTTCTTCTGTTAAGTGTGATCAGTCCACGGGTCATCATTACTTCTGGGATATTACTCCTCCCCAACAGGAAGTGCAAGAGGATTCACCCAGCAGAGCTGCATATAGCTCCTCCCCTCTACGTCACTCCCAGTCATTCTCTTGCACCCAACGACTAGATAGGATGTGTGAGAGGACTATGGTGATTATACTTAGTTTTATATCTTCAATCAAAAGTTTGTTATTTTAAAATAGCACCGGAGTGTGTTATTACCTCTCTGGCAGAGTTTGAAGAAGAATCTACCAGAGTTTTGCTATGATTTTAGCCGGAGTAGTTAAGATCATATTGCTGTTCTCGGCCATCTGAGGAGTAAGGTAAACTTCAGATCAGGGGACAGCGGGCAGATGAATCTGCATAGAGGTATGTAGCAGTTTTTATTTTCTGACAATGGAATTGATGAGAAAATCCTGCCATACCGATATAATGTCATGTATGTATACTTTACACTTCAGTATTCTGGGGAATGGTACTTCACTAGAATTACACTGTAAGAAATACATAAAGCTGTTTAATAACTAGAGATTATGTTTAACGTTTTTGCTGGAACGTAAAATCGTTTTCATTTGCTGAGGTACTGTGTGAATAAATGTTTGGGCACTATTTTTCCACTTGGCAGTTGCTTAATCTGTTTTTCTGACAGTTTCTGTTCTCCCTCACTGCTGTGTGTGGGGGGGAGGGGCCGTTTTTTGGCGCTTTTTCTATGCATCAAATATTTCAGTCAGCAACTCATTGTATTCCCTGCATGATCCGGTTCATCTCTACAGAGCTCAGGGGTCTTCAAACTTATTTTGAGGGAGGTAATTTCTCTCAGCAGAGCTGTGAGAATTATAGTTTGACTGAGATAAAAAACATTTATTCTGTAATTTGTTTCCTGCTTTCAGAATTTGTTATCTTTGCTAATGGGATTAAACCTTTGCTAAAGTTGTGTTGTTTACAAGGATTGAGGCTATAACTGTTTCAATTTATTAATTTTCAACTGTCATAGATCTTCTGTGCTTCTTAAAGGCACAGTACATTTTAATATTATTCTAATTGAATTGTATTTCCAAGTTGCAAGTTTATTTGCTAGTGTGTTAAACATGTCTGATTCAGAGGATGATACCTGTGTCATTTGTTGCAATGCCAAAGTGGAGCCCAATAGAAATTTATGTACTAACTGTATTGATGCTACTTTAAATAAAAGTCAATCTGTACAAATTGAACAAATTTCACCAAACAACGAGGGGAGAGTTATGCCGACTAACTCGCCTCACGTGTCAGTACCTACATCTCCCGCTCAGAGGAAGGTGCGTGATATTGTAGCGCCGAGTACATCTGGGCGGCCATTACAAATCACATTACAGGATATGGCTACTGTTATGACTGAGGTTTTGGCTAAATTACCAGAACTAAGAGGTAAGCGTGATCACTCTGGGGTGAGAACAGAGTGCGCTGATAATATTAGGGCCATGTCAGACACTGCGTCACAGGTGGCAGAACATGAGGACGGAGAACTTCATTCTGTGGGTGACGGTTCTGATCCAAACAGACTGGATTCAGATATCTCAAATTTTAAATTTAAACTGGAAAACCTCCGTGTATTACTAGGGGAGGTGTTAGCGGCTCTGAATGATTGTAACACAGTTGCAATACCAGAGAAAATGTGTAGGTTGGATAAATATTTTGCGGTACCGACGAGTACTGAGGTTTTTCCTATACCTAAGAGACTTACTGAAATTGTTACTAAGGAGTGGGATAGACCCGGTGTGCCGTTCTCACCCCCTCCGATATTTAGAAAAATGTTTCCAATAGACGCCACCACAAGGGACTTATGGCAAACGGTCCCTAAGGTGGAGGGAGCAGTTTCTACCTTAGCTAAGCGTACCACTATCCCGGTGGAGGATAGCTGTGCTTTTTCAGATCCAATGGATAAAAAGTTAGAGGGTTACCTTAAGAAAATGTTTGTTCAACAAGGTTTTATATTGCAACCCCTTGCATGCATTGCGCCGATCACGGCTGCAGCGGCATTCTGGATTGAGTCTCTGGAAGAGAACATTGGTTCAGCTACTCTGGACGACATTACGGACAGGCTTAGAGTCCTTAAACTAGCTAATTCATTCATTTCGGAGGCCGTAGTACATCTTACTAAACTTACGGCGAAGAATTCAGGATTCGCCATTCAGGCACGCAGGGCGCTGTGGCTAAAATCCTGGTCAGCTGATGTTACTTCTAAGTCTAAATTGCTTAATATACCTTTCAAAGGGCAGACCTTATTCGGGCCCGGGTTGAAAGAGATTATCGCTGACATTACAGGAGGTAAAGGCCATGCCCTGCCTCAGGACAAAGCCAAAGCCAAGACTAGACAGTCTAATTTTCGTTCCCCTAAAACAGCATGAATTGAGGGCCCCCGATCCGGGATCGGATCTAGTGGGGGGCAGACTTTCTCTCTTCGCCCAGGCTTGGGCAAGAGATGTTCAGGATCCCTGGGCGCTAGAGATAATATCTCAGGGATACCTTCTGGACTTCAAATACTCTCCTCCAAGAGAGAGATTTCATCTGTCAAGATTGTCAACAATCCAGACAAAGAAAGAGGCGTTTCTACGCTGCGTACAAGAGCTCTTCTTAATGGGAGTAATCCATCCAGTTCCACGATCGGAACAGGGACAGGGGTTTTACTCAAATCTGTTTGTGGTTCCCAAAAAAGAGGGAACTTTCAGACCAATCCTGGACTTAAAGATCCTAAACAAATTCCTAAGAGTTCCATCGTTCAAGATGGAGACTATTCGGACAATTTTACCTATGATCCAAGAGGGTCAATACATGACCACTGTAGATTTAAAAGATGCTTACCTTCACATACCGATTCACAAAGATCATTATCGGTACCTAAGGTTTGCCTTCCTAGACAGGCATTACCAGTTTGTGACTCTTCCATTCGGATTGGCTACAGCTCCAAGAATCTTCACAAAGGTTCTGGGTGCTCTTCTGGCGGTACTAAGACCGCGGGGAATCTCGGTAGCTCCATACCTAGACGACATTCTGATACAAGCTTCAAGCTTTCAAACTGCCAAGTCTCATACAAAGTTAGTGCTGGCATTTCTAAGGTCACATGGATGGAAGGTGAACGAAAAGAAAAGTTCACTCGTTCCACTCACAAGAGTTCCCTTCCTGGGGACTCTTATAGATTCTGTAGAAATGAAGATTTACCTGACAGAGGACAGGCTAACAAGACTTCAAAGTGCTTGCCGCACCCTTCATTCCATTCAACACCCGTCAGTGGCTCAATGCATGGAGGTAATCGGCTTAATGGTAGCGGCAATGGACATAGTACCCTTTGCACGCTTACACCTCAGACCACTGCAACTGTGCATGCTAAGTCAGTGGAATGGGGATTACTCAGACTTATCCCCTTCTCTGAATCTGGATCAAGAGACCAGAAATTCTCTTCTATGGTGGCTTTCTCGGCCACATCTGTCCAGGGGGATGCCATTCAGCAGACCAGACTGGACAATTGTAACAACAGACGCCAGCCTTCTAGGTTGGGGTGCCGTCTGGAATTCTCTGAAGGCTCAGGGACAATGGAGTCAGGAGGAGAGTCTCCTGCCAATAAACATTCTGGAATTGAGAGCAGTTCTCAATGCCCTCCTGGCTTGGCCCCAGTTGACAACTCGGGGGTTCATCAGGTTTCAGTCGGACAACATCACGACTGTAGCTTACATCAACCATCAGGGAGGGACAAGAAGCTCCCTAGCTATGATGGAAGTATCAAAGATAATTTGCTGGGCAGAGTCTCACTCTTGCCACCTGTCAGCAATCCACATCCCGGGAGTGGAGAACTGGGAGGCGGATTTCTTAAGTCGTCAGACTTTTCATCCGGGGGAGTGGGAACTTCATCCGGAGGTCTTTGCCCAAATACTTCGACGTTGGGGCAAACCAGAGATAGATCTCATGGCGTCTCGACAGAACGCCAAGCTTCCTCGTTACGGGTCCAGATCCAGGGATACAGGAGCAGTCCTGATAGATGCTCTGACAGCACCTTGGGACTTCAGGATGGCTTACGTGTTTCCACCCTCCCCGTTGCTTCCTCGATTGATTGCCAGAATCAAACAAGAGAGAGCATCAGTGATTCTAATAGCACCTGCGTGGCCACGCAGGACTTGGTATGCAGACCTGGTGGACATGTCATCCTGTCCACCTTGGTCTCTACCTCTGAAACAGGACCTTCTGATACAGGGTCCCTTCAAACATCAAAATCTAACTTCTCTGAAGCTGACTGCTTGGAAATTGAACGCTTGATTTTATCAAGACGTGGATTTTCTGAGTCAGTTATTGATAAAACCTGTTACCAGAAAGATTTACCATAAGATATGGCGTAAATACCTATATTGGTGTGAATCCAAAGGTTACTCTTGGAGTAAGGTTAGGATTCCTAGGATATTGTCTTTTCTACAAGAAGGTTTAGAAAAGGGTTTATCTGCTAGTTCATTAAAGGGACAGATCTCAGCTCTGTCCATTCTGTTACACAAACGTCTGTCAGAAGTTCCTGACGTCCAGGCTTTTTGTCAGGCTTTGGCCAGAATTAAGCCTGTGTTTAAAACTGTTGCTCCACCATGGAGTTTAAACCTTGTTCTTAATGTTTTACAGGGCGTTCCGTTTGAACCCCTTCATTCCATTGATATAAAGTTGTTATCTTGGAAAGTTCTATTTTTAATGGCTATTTCCTCGGCTCGAAGAGTCTCTGAATTATCAGCCTTACATTGTGATTCTCCTTATTTGATTTTTCATTCGGATAAGGTAGTCCTGCGTACTAAACCTGGGTTCTTACCTAAGGTAGTTACTAACAGGAATATCAATCAAGAGATTGTTGTTCCTTCTTTATGCCCAAATCCTTCTTCAAAGAAGGAACGTCTACTGCACAACCTGGATGTAGTCCGTGCTCTAAAATTTTACTTACAGGCAACTAAGGAATTTCGACAAACGTCTTCTCTGTTTGTCATTTACTCTGGGCAGAGGAGAGGTCAAAAAGCTTCCGCTACCTCTCTTTCTTTTTGGCTTCGTAGCATAATTCGTTTAGCTTATGAGACTGCTGGACAGCAGCCTCCTGAAAGAATTACAGCTCATTCTACTAGAGCTGTGGCTTCCACTTGGGCCTTCAAGAATGAGGCCTCTGTTGAACAGATTTGCAAGGCTGCAACTTGGTCTTCGCTTCATACTTTTTCCAAATTTTACAAATTTGACACTTTTGCTTCTTCGGAGGCTATTTTTGGGAGAAAGGTTCTTCAGGCAGTGGTTCCTTCTGTATAAAGAGCCTGCCTATCCCTCCCGTCATCCGTGTACTTTTGCTTTGGTATTGGTATCCCAGAAGTAATGATGACCCGTGGACTGATCACACTTAACAGAAGAAAACATAATTTATGCTTACCTGATAAATTCCTTTCTTCTGTAGTGTGATCAGTCCACGGCCCGCCCTGTTTTTAAGGCAGGTAAATATTTTTTAATTTATACTCCAGTCACCACTTCACCCTTGGCTTTTCCTTTCTCGTTGGTCCTTGGTCGAATGACTGGGAGTGACGTAGAGGGGAGGAGCTATATGCAGCTCTGCTGGGTGAATCCTCTTGCACTTCCTGTTGGGGAGGAGTAATATCCCAGAAGTAATGATGACCCGTGGACTGATCACACTACAGAAGAAAGGAATTTATCAGGTAAGCATAAATTATGTTTTCTACCCTGGCTAAGCGTACAACTATACCTATTGAGGACAGTTGTGCTTTCAAAGATCCTATGGATACAAAATTAGAGGGTCTTCTAAAGAAAATATTTATTCATCAGGGTTTTCTTCTGCAACCTATAACGTGCATTGTTCCTGTAACTACTGCAGCTGCGTTTTGGTTCGAAGCTCTAGAGGAGGCTCTTCAGGTTGAGACCCCATTAGATGATATTCTGGATAGAATTAGGGCTCTTAAGCTAGCTAATTCTTTCATTACAGATGCCGCTTTTCAACTGGCTAAATTAGCAGCAAAGAATTCAGGTTTTGCCATTTTAGCGCATAGAGCGTTATGGCTTAAGTCCTGGTCTGCTGACGAATCATCAAAATCTAAGCTTTTAGCCATCCCTTTCAAGGGTAAGACCCTATTTGGGCCTGAACTGAAAGAGATAATTTCAGACATCACTGGAGGAAAAGGCCATGCTCTTCCTCAGGATAAGACCAATAAGATGAGGACCAAACAAAATAATTTTCGTTCCTTTCGAAACTTCAAAGGTGGTCCCTCTACCTCTTCCCCTGCCGCAAAGCAGGAGGGGAATTTTGCTCAATCCAAGTCAGTCTGGAGACCTAACCAAACTTGGAACAAGGGTAAACAGGTCAAGAAGCCCGCTGCTGCCACCAAGACAGCATGAAGGTGCAGCCCCCGATCCGGGACCGGATCTAGTAGGGGGCAGACTTTCTTTCTTTGCTCAGGCTTGGGCAAGAGACGTTCAGGACTCCTGGGCTTTAGAAATCGTGACCCAGGGGTATCTTCTAGATTTCAAGGATTCTCCTCCAAGGGGGAGATTCCATCTTTCTCGATTGTCTGTAAACCAGACAAAAAGAGAGGCGTTCTTACGCTGTGTAGAAGACCTACATACCATGGGAGTAATCTGCCTAGTTCCAAAAACAGAACAGGGGCGGGGGTTTCTCCAACATAGGTGTGTCCGGTCCACGGCGTCATCCTTACTTGTGGGATATTCTCCTCCCCAACAGGAAATGGCAAAGAGCCCAGCAAAGCTGGCCATATAGTCCCTCCCAGGCTCCGCCTACCCCAGTCATTCTCTTTGCCGTTGCACAGGCAACATCTCCACGGAGATGGCTAAGAGTTTTGTTTTTTTTTTGGTGTTTAAATGTAGTTTTATTCTTCAGTCAAGAGTTTGTTATTTTAAAATAGTGCTGGTATGTACTATTTACTCTGAAACAGAAAAGAGATGAAGATTTCTGTTTGTAAGAGGAAAATGATTTTAGCAACCGTTACTAAAATCGATGGCTGTTTCCACACAGGACTGTTGAGATGAATTAACTTCAGTTGGGGGAAACAGTGAGCAGACTTTTGCTGCTTGAGGTATGACACATTTCTAACAAGACTTGGTAATGCTGGAAGCTGTCATTTTCCCTATGGGAACCGGTAAGCCATTTTCTTAGTTTAGTATAAGAATAAAGGGCTTCATTAGGGCTTAAAAAACTGGTAGACATTTTTCTGGGCTAAAACGATTACTTTACTAAGCATATTTGGCAGATTATAACTATTAATAGTTATTATAATCTTGGGGATTGTTTTAAAAAAACGGCAGGCACTGTATTGGACACCTTTTTCACTGGGGGCCTTTTCTAGTCATAGGCAGAGCCTCATTTTCGCGCCACTAATGCGCAGTTGTTTTTGGAAAGCAAGGCATGCAGATGCATGTGTGAGGAGCTAAGAACCACTGAAAAAGCTTATAGAAGGCATCATTTGGTATCGTATTCCCCTCTGGGCTTGGTTGGGTCTCAGCAAAGCAGATACCTAGGACTGTATAGGGGTTAAATGTAAAAACAGCTCCGGTTCCGTTATTTTAAGGGTTAAAGCTTTCAAATTTGGTGTGCAATACTTTTAAGGCTTTAAGATACTGTGGTGAAATTTTGGTGAATTTTGAACAATTCCTTCATACTTTTTCACATATTCAGTAATAAAGTGTGTCCAGTTTAAAATTTAAAGTGACAGTAACGGTTTTATTGTAAAACGTTTTTTGTGCTTTGTTGACAAGTTTAAGCCTGTTTAACATGTCTGAACCATCAGATAACGATGTTCTATATGTATGAAAGCCAAGGTTTCTCCCCATTTAAATATATGTGATAATTGTGTCATAGTGTCCAAACAAAGTAGGGACCATAATGCCATAGATAATGATATTGCCCATGATGATTCCTCAAATGAGGGGAGTAAGCATGGTACTGCATCATCCCCTTCTGTGTCTACACCAGTTTTGCCCACACAAGAGGCCCCTAGTACATCTAGTGCGCCAATACTTATTACCATGCAACAATTAACGGCTGTAATGGATAATTCTATTGCAAACATTTTATCCAAAATGCCTACTTATCAGAGAAAGCGCGATTGCTCTGTTTTAAACACTGAAGAGCAAGAGGACGCTGATGATAACTGTTCTGACATGCCCTCACACCAATCTGAAGGGGCCAGGAGGGAGGTTTTGTCTGAGGGAGAAATTTCAGATTCAGGGAAAATTTCTCAACAAGCTGAACCTGATGTTGTAACATTTAAATTTAAATTAGAACATCTCCACGCACTACTTAAGGAGATGGACATCCTAGAGGTTCCGGTGTCCCCTGATGCTTTTCCTATACCCAAGCGGGTGGCGGACATAGTAAATAAGGAGTGGGAAAGGCCCGGCATACCTTTTGTTCCTCCCCCTATATTTAAGAAATTATTTCCTATAGTCGACCCCAGAAAGGACTTATGGCAGACAGTCCCCAAGGTCGAGGGGGCGGTTTCTACTCTAAACAAACGCACTACTATTCCTATAGAAGATAGTTGTGTTTTCAAGATCCTATGGATAAAAAGTTAGAGGGTTTGCTTAAAAAGATGTTTGTTCAGCAAGGTTACCTTCTACAACCAATTTCATGCATTGTTCCTGTCACTACAGCTGCGTGTTTCTGGTTCGAAGAACTAGAAAAGTCGCTCAATAAAGAATCTTCGTATGAGGAGGTTATGGACAGAGTTCAAGCACTTAATTTGGCTAACTCTTTTATTTTAGATGCCGCTTTGCAATTAGCTAGATTAGCGGCGAATAATTCAGGGTTTGCTATCGTGGCGCGCAGAGCGCTTTGGCTAAAGTCTTGGTCAGCGGATGTGTCCTCCAAGACCAAATTGCTTAACATCTCTTTCAAGGGTAAAACACTGTTTGGCCCTGACTTGAAAGAGATTATTTCAGACATCACTGGGGGAAAGGGCCACGCCCTTCCTCAGGATAGGTCTTTTAAGGCTAAAAATAAGCCAAATTTTCGTCCCTTTCGCAGAAACGGACCAGCCTCAAATTCTACATCCTCTAAGTAAGAGGGTAATACTTCTTAAACCAAGCCAGCCTGGAGACCGATGCAAGGCTGGAACAAGGGTAAGCCGGCCAAGAAACCTGCCACTGCTACCAAAACAGCATGAAGTGTTGGCCCCCGATCAGGGACCGGATCTGGAGGGGGGCAGACTTTCTCTCTTTGCTCAGGCTTGGGCAAGAGATATTCAGGATCCTTGGGCGCTAGAAATAGTTTCTCAAGGTTATCTCCTGGAATTCAGGGAACTACCCCCAAGGGGAAGGTTCCACAGGTCTCAATTATCTTCGAACCAAATAAAAGGACAGGCATTCTTACATTGTGTAGAAGACCTGTCAAGAATGGGAGTGATTCATCCTGTTCCATTAGGAGAACAAGGGATGGGGTTTTACTCCAACCTGTTCATAGTTCCCAAAAAAGAGGGAACATTCAGACCAATTTTAGATCTCAAGATTCTAAACAAGTTTCTAAGGGTTTCATCGTTCAAAATGGAAACCATTCGAACGATCCTTCCTACCATCCAGGAAGGTCAATTCATGACCACGGTGGATTTAAAGGATGCGTACCTACATATTCCTATCCACAAGGAACATCTTCGGTTCCTAAGGTTCGCCTTTCTGGACAAGCATTACCAGTTTGTGGCACTTCCATTCGGATTAGCCACTGCTCCAAGGATTTTCACAAAGGTACTAGGGTCCCTTCTAGCGGTGCTAAGACCAAGGGGCATTGCAGTAGTACCTTACTTGGACGACATCCTGATTCAAGTGTCGTCTCTGTCAAAAGCAAGGGCTCATACGGACATTGTCCTAGCCTTTCTCAGATCTCACAGGTGGAAAGTGAACATAGAAAAGAGTTCTCTGTCCCCGTCAACAAGAGTTCCCTTCTTGGGAACAATAATAGTTTCCTTAGAAATGAAGATTTTTCTGACAGAGGCCAGAAAATCAAACTTCTAAGCTCTTGTCAGGTACTTCATTCTGTTCTTCTTCCTTCCATAGTGCAGTGCATGGAAGTAATAGGTTTGATGGTTGCGGCAATGGACATAGTTCCTTTTGCACGAATTCATCTAAGACCATTACAACTGTGCATGCTCAGACAGTGGAATGGGGATTATACAGACTTGTCTCCGACGATCCAAGTAGATCATAGGACCAGAGATTCACTCCGTTGGTGGCTGACCCTGGACAACCTGTCACAGGGAATGAGCTTCCGCAGACCAGAGTGGGTCATTGTCACGACCGACGCCAGTCTGGTGGGCTGGGGCGCGGTCTGGGAACCCCTGAAAGCTCAGGGTCTATGGTCTCGGGAAGAATCTCTTCTCCCGATAAACATTCTGGAACTGAGAGCGATATTCAATGCTCTCAAGGCTTGGCCTCGACTAGCAAAGGCCAAATTCATAAGGTGTCAATCAGACAACATGACGACTGTTGCATATATCAACCATCAGGGGGGAACAAGGAGTTCCCTGGTGATGGAGGAGCATCCGGGGGAGTGGGAACTCCATCCGGAAATCTTTGCCCAAATAACTCAATTATGGGGCATTCCAGACATGGATCTGATGGCCTCTCGTCAGAACTTCAAGGTCCCTTGTTACGGGTCCAAATCCAGGGATCCCAAGGCGACTCTAGTGGATACAATAGTAGCACCTTGGATCTTCAACCTAGCTTATGTATTCCCACCGTTTCCTCTCATTCCCAGGCTGGTAGCCAGGATCAATCAGGAGAGGGCTTCGGTGATCTTGATAGTTCCTGCGTGGCCACGCAGGACTTGGTATGCAGACCTGGTGAATATGTCATCGGCTCCACCATGGAAGCTACCTTTGAGACAGGACCTTCTTGTTCAGGGTCCATTCGTACATCCGAATCTGGTTTCCCTCCAACTGACTGCTTGGAGATTGAACGCTTGATTCTTTCAAAGCGTGGGTTTTCAGATTCTGTAATAGATACTCTTATTCAGGCTAGAAAGCCTGTAACTAGAAAAATTTACCATAAAATATGGAAAATATATATCTGTTGGTGTGAATCTAAAGGATTCCCATGGAACAAGATAAAAATTCCTAAGATTCTTTCCTTTCTACAAGAAGGTTTGGAGAAAGGATTTTCTGCAAGTTCTCTGAAGGGACAGATCTCTGCTTTATCTGTTTTACTTCACAAAAGGCTGGCAGCTGTGCCAGACGTTTAAGCGTTTGTTCAGGCTCTGGTTAGAATCAAGCCTGTTTACAGACCTTTGACTCCTCCCTGGAGTCTTAATCTAGTTCTTTCAGTTCTTCAAGGGGTTCCGTTTGAACCCTTACATTCCGTAGATATTAAGTTATTATCGTGGAAAGTTTTGTTTTTGGTTGCAATTTCTTCTGCTAGAAGAGTTTCTGAGTTATCTGCTCTGCAGTGTTCTCCGCCCTATCTGGTCCATGCAGATAAGGTGGTTTTGCGTACTGAGCCTGGTTTTCTTCCGAAGGTTGTTTCCAACAAAAATATTAACCAGGAGATAGTTGTACCTTCTTTATGACCGAATCCAGTTTCAAAGAAGGAACGTTTGTTACACAATTTGGACGTAGTCCGTGCTCTAAAATTCTATTTAGAGGCTACAAAAGATTTCAGACAAACATCTTCCTTGTTTGTTGTTTATTCTGGTAAAAGGAGAGGTAAAAAAGCAACTTCTACCTCTCTTTCCTTTTGGCTTAAAAGCATTATCAGATTGGCTTTTGAGACTGCCGGACGGCAGCCTCCTGAAAGTATCACAGCTCACTCCACTAGGGCTGTGGCTTCCACATGGGCCTTCAAGAACGAGGCTCCTGTTGACCAGATATGTAAGGCAGCGACTTGGTCTTCACTGCACTCTTTGGCCAAATTTTACAAATTTTATACTTTTGCTTCTTCGGAGGCTATTTTTGGGAGAAAGGTTTTGCAAGCCGTGGTGCCTTCCGTTTAGGTGACCTGATTTGCTCCCTCCCTTCATCCGTGTCCTAAAGCTTTGGTATTGGTTCCCACAAGTAAGGATGACGCCGTGGACCGGACACACCTATGTTGGAGAAAACAGAATTTATGCTTACCTGATAAATTACTTTCTCCAACGGTGTGTCCGGTCCACGGCCCGCCCTGGTTTTTTAATCAGGTCTGAGGAATTATTTTCTCTAACTACAGTCACCACGTTACCATATGGTTTCTCCTATATATATTTCCTCCTGTCCGTCGGTCGAATGACTGGGGTAGGCGGAGCCTGGGAGGGACTATATGGCCAGCTTTGCTGGGCTTTTTGCCATTTCCTGTTGGGGAGGAGAATATCCCACAAGTAAGAATGACGCCGTGGACCGGACACACCGTTGGAGAAAGTAATTTATCAGGTAAGCATAAATTCTGTTTTTATTCCAATCTGTTTGTGGTTCCCAAAAAAGAGGGAACATTCAGACCAATTTTAGATCTCAAGATCCTAAACAAATTCCTCAGAGTCCCATCCTTCAAGATGGAGACCATTCGGACTATTTTACCAATGATCCAGAAGGGTCAATATATGACCACCGTGAATTTAAAGGATGCGTATCTGCACATCCCTATCCACAAAGATCATCACCAGTTCCTCAGGTTTGCTTTTCTGGACAAGCATTACCAGTTTGTGGCTCTTCCCTTCGGGTTGGCTACAGCTCCCAGAATTTTCACAAAGGTGCTAGGGTCCCTTCTGGCGGTTCTAAGGCCGCGGGGCATAGCAGTGGCGCCTTATCTAGACAATATCTTAATCTAGGCGTCAACTTACCAACTAGCCAAATCTCACACGGACATCCTGTTGGCTTTACTAAGATCTCACAGGTGGAAGGTGAACGTAAAATAGAGTTCACTTATCCCCCTCACAAGGGTTCTATTCCTGGGAACTCTGATAGATTCGGTAGACATGAAAATTTTTCTGACGGAGGTTTTAACCACCTGCCGAACTCTTCATTCCATTGCTCGACCGTCTATGGCTCAGTGTATGGAGGTAATCGGACTAATGGTAGTGGCAATGGACATAGTTCCGTTTGCTCGCTTGCATCTCAGACCACTGCAACTATGCATGCTCAATCAGTGGAATGAAGATTATGCAAATTTATCTCCTCAGATAAATCTGGATCAAGAGACCAGAGACTCTCTTCTTTGGTGGTTGTCACAGGATCATCTGTCCAAGGGAATGTGTTTCCGCAGGACAGCATGGGTCCTAGTGACGACGGACGCCAGCCTATTGGGCTGGGGTGCAGTCTGGAATTCCCTGAAAGCACAGGGTATGTGGACTCAGGAGGAGGCTCTCCTCCCGATAAATATTCTAGAACTGAGAACGATATTCAATGTGCTTCAGGCGTGGCCTCAGCTGGCTTTGGCCAGATTCTTAAGATTCCAGTCAGACAATATCACGAATGTAGCATATATCAATCATCAGGGGGAACAAAGAGTTCTCTAGCGATGATAGAGGTTCCAAAATAATTTGATGGGCAGAGGCTTACTCTTGCCATCTATCAGCAATCTATATCCCAGGAGTGGAGAACTGGGAAGCGGATTTTCTAAGTCGTCAGACTTTTCATCCGGGGGAGTGGGAACTTCATCTGGAGGTGTTTGCACAATTGATTCATCAATGAGGCACACCAGAATTGGATCTGATGGCATCTCGTCAGAATGCCAAACTTCCTTGTTACGGGTCCAGATCAAGGGATCCTCAAGCAGTACTGATAGATGCTCTAGCAGTACCTTGGTCATTCAACCTGGCTTATGTGTTTCCACCATTTCCTCTCCTTCCTCGTCTGTTCGCCAGAATCAAACAGGAGAGAGCTTCTGTGATTTTGATAGCACCTGCGTGGCCACGCAGGACTTGGTATGCAGATCAGGTGGACATGTCATCTCTGCCACCGTGGACTCTGCCACTGAGACAGGACCTTCTGATTCAGGGTCCGTTCTAACATCCAAATCTAGTTTCTCTGCGGCTGACTGCCTGGAGATTGAACGCTTGATTTTATCCAAGCGGGGATTCTCGGTGTCGGTCATAGATTCCTCGATTCAGGCTCGAAAGCCTGTCACTAGGAAAATTTATCATAAGATATGGCGTAAATATCTTTATTGGTGCGAATCCAAAGGATACTCATGGAGTAAGATCAGGATTCCTAGGATTTTGTCCTTTCTTCAAGAAGGATTGGAGAACGGGTTATCAGCTAGTTCCTTAAGGGGACAGATATCTGCTTTGTCAATTTTACTGCACAAGCATCTGGCAGATGTTCCAGACGTTCAGTCGTTCTGTCAGGCTTTAGTTAGAATCAAGCCTGTGTTTAAACCTGTTGCTCCGCCATGGAGTTTGAATTTAGTTCTTAAAGTTCTTCAATGGGTTCCATTTGAACCTATGCATTCCATAGATATTAAGCTTTTATCTTGGAAAGTTCTGTTTTTAGTTGCTATTTGTTCGTCTCGAAGAGTTTCTGAACTATCTGCATTGCAATGCGACTCTCCTTATCTTGTTTTTCATGCTGATAAGGTGGTTTTGCGTACCAAACCTGGATTCCTTCCTAAGGTTGTTACTAATAAGAATATTAATCAGTAAATTGTTGTTCCTTCCCTGTGTCCTAATCCTTCCTCTAAGAAGGAGCGTCTTTTGCACAATTTGGACGTGGTTCGTGCCTTGAAGTTTTACTTGCAAGCAACTAAAGA
The DNA here is from genome assembly GCF_027579735.1 of Bombina bombina. NCBI lineage: Eukaryota > Metazoa > Chordata > Amphibia > Anura > Bombinatoridae > Bombina > Bombina bombina. Next base: position 1,106,624,314 of record NC_069499.1, read on the forward strand.
TTTCCGTCAAACATCTTCTCTGTTTGTTGTCTATTCTGGAAAATGTAGAGGTCAAAAAGCTACGGCTACCTCTCTTTCTTTTTGGCTGAAAAGCATAATCCGTTTGGCATACGAGACTGCTGGACAGCAGCCTCCTGAAATAATTACAGCTCACTCTACTAGAGCGGTGACTTCCACATGGGCTTTTAAAAATGATGCTTCTGTTGAACAGATTTTAAGACTGCGATTTGATCTTCACTTCATACTTTTTACAAATTTTACAAATTTGATACTTTTGCTTCTTCGGAGGCTATTTTTGGGAGAAAAGTTCTTCAAGCAGTGGTTCCTGCTGTTTAGCCATCTGTCTTGTCCCTCCCGTTCATCAGTGTCCTGTAGCTTTGGTATTGTATCCCACAAGTAAAGGATGAATCTGTGGACTTGACGTATCTTAAGAAAAGTAAATTTATGCTTACCTGATAAATTAATTTCTTCTATGATACGAGTCCACGGCCCGCCCTGTCAATTTTAGACAGATTATATTTTTTTATTCAAAACTTCAGTCACCTCTGCACCTTTTAGTTTCTCCTTTTTCTTCCTGTACCTTCGGTCGAATGACTGGAGGGTGGAGCTAAGGGAGGAGCTATATAGACAGCTCTGCTGTGGTGCTCTTTGCCACTTCCTGTTAGCAGGAGGATAATATCCCACAAGTAATGGATGAATCTGTGGACTCGTATCATAGAAGAAATTAATTTATCAGGTAAGCATAAATTTACTTATATATAATATAATATAATTAATATATAATTACAGACTATATAATAACCAACACAGTAAAATATCATATCATGTCTATACAAATAAATCTAAAAAATCTAAGGTAGTGTATAAATAAATCATGATCATAAATATGGTTGGAAGTAAAAAGAACGAACAGGAGCAACTTTACTTAAGGGACATAATACTCATATGCTAAAGTACTTGAAAGTGAAGCAGTATAACTGTAAAAAGCTGACATGAAAATATCTCCTGATCATCTCTATGTAAAAAGGGACAATATTTTACCTCAAAATTTCTTCAGCTCACCAAAGTAAGTGTTCTGTGAACAGTTAGAGTTGCTGTAAAACTGCAAGATGGGGGAAAAAACATTTTTCTTTCAGCATTCAGATAGAGAATATAAGTCTAAACAATTTTACAATTTACTTCTATTATCTAATTTGTTTAATTCTATTGGTATCCTTTGTTGAGGAAGCAGCAATGCACTACTGGCAGCTAATTAACGCTCTGGGTGAGAGAATAACATGAAGCATATATGTCCAGCATCCAATCAGCAGCTCTTGAGCCTACCTACGTATCATTTTAAACAAAGGATGCAAAGAGAACAAAACAAATTAGATAATAGAAGTAAATTGGGAAAGTGTTTAAAATCACAAGCACTACCTGATTCATGAAAGAAAAAAAATTGGGTTTCGTGTCCCTTTAAACTGAATAGGAAAATAATATGACTGTGCCTGGGGCTAAAGTATCTTTACAGTGGGATGTGAATAGGGATGGGCGAATGTTTTGCAACTTTTATAAAATGAAACGAATTTTAACACGTTTGTTCGAATTCAATTTTGAATGTTTACATAACATTCTAACATTCGATTTTCGAATGTTCGGTTTCGAATTTTACAATTACATTCGAAAATATTTGTTTGAATGATAGAATGTTTTGCTTTGTATTATATTAAATGTAATATTCAAATTATGCAATATTCGAATTCAAAAAATTCAAATTTATATATTTGTAATAGTATTTCTAATGCTTTCTTTAAATGTAATTTTCGAGTTATGCAATATTCGATCAAAATTGAAACATTTGAATTGATATATTTGTATCTATTATGTATCAATATACTAAATTCCCTACCACATGAACTATCGAACTTCTGAATAGTATTTGTTAAATCGAATGTTAAATTTGAAATTTTGAATGTGGATATTCGATCTAATTATAAACGTTCGAATTCGAAAGTGACATTCGAAAACTGTAAATAGCTTTCAATGATAGAATTTTTAAGAATATTCGTTCATATCAACATTCGGATTTGTAATTCGAATTTCGGTAATAACATTCGTTCTAACATTCAAATTCGGAAATTTACACATTCACCCATCCCTAGGTATGAATACTTACAAAATTGTATGTAAAATATCTTCCTTTTTAACCATTTGGCTGCTAAGCCATTTCCCACCTGTGTGCTAAGCTGGTTTTGAGCTTTTTGTTGCAGTTCACGTTTAAACACTTTTAGAAGTAAAGTTTGTGTGAATAAACTATACAAACTATATATTCAAAATACCATTATTATATGTACAGGTAGCCCTCGTTTTACAACGGTTCAATTTACACCGTTTCAGAATAACAACCTTTTTTTCCAGTCATGTGACTGCTATTGAAAAGCATTGAGAAACAGTGCATTTATTAAAAAAGCCAGTAGGTGGAGCTGTCCGCTTGTGTTGCAGCAAAGCCAAGTAAGCAGAAATTAATCAGTTTAACCAGACCTGAGCTATCGAGCAGATTTCAAAGGAACAAATATAAATCAGTCCAGATTGGAATGCATAGAAAGAACTGTTTGCAGAAAAATGCAAGTGAAGTCTGTGTTGTGTGATTATTTTATTAGGTTTATAATGCTGTTTAGCATTTAAAGTCATTTCAAAGCTTTAAAAATAATGTATTAGGTGTTACTTATGACAATTTTGAGATAGGCCTGGAACCTAACTCCCTCACTTCCCATTGACTTACATTATAAACTGGGTTTCAATTTACAACGGTTTCGATTTACAACCATTCCTTCTGGAACCTAACCCCAGCGTAAACTGAGGGCTACCTGTATATGTATCATCAGGTTTAAAGAATAGCATGTAAAATGTGAAAAAAGTGGGGGGGTTTACTCCTGACTCAATAAATAATAGTATGTCATTTTATTTTCCTAAGCTCTATCATCAAAACCTCTGTGGATAAATATTTGTAGTAGGTAACCTGTTTGAAATAATCAGAAATTAAGAACATTTCACTGTTTTTTTCCACTGTTTTATTGCAGGCATGTCAATTTGATAAATTATCAAAAACAGCATCTTAGAATTTACTGTACTGTTTTCAGCAATTAAACAGTTCTAGCCACCTGACAAATTAAAATGGGGCACACACAGCACACATTTGCAGAAAGTACACCCCTTGGTGCATCAAATGAGGGGCTACAAGTATTTCTAGCATGAATTTGGGGTGCGCAGCATTTAATGGAATAAGTTGCATTGCTTAAAAAAAAATCTAAGCAAAGAGCCATATTCCACTTATTATTACACTGTCTATTTTTGTGCTATCAATACATGTAGCCCCTCATTTGATGCGTCAAGGGGTGTACTTTCCAAAAATGTGTACTTTATTTAATGTATCTCACTTTCCCAGGTTTCTACAGCTGTCTGATTTTTAGACGATTTCAAGATTGCCATGTCTGCAAATAAACAGTTCTAGCCACTTGGAAAATTAAAATATGGTACACAAAGCACACATTTGTAGAAAGTACACCCATTGGCGCATCAAATGAGGGGCTACATGTATGTCTAGCACATAATTGAGATGCGCACCAATTAATGGAATATGGGTCTTTGCATAAAAAAATATATATTTTTATCAAAGAGCAATTTTCCACTTCTTATTACACTGTCTATTGTACTTTATTTAATGTATCTTAATTTCTCAGGTGCCTACAGCTGTCTGATTGCAGATATAACTCCGTAAAGTTGAAAGACTATTTTATAAAATAGATATTTTTATCGAAATTATGTCTCTAGAAAATATGTAATTTTTATTGCAAAAAAATAAGCTTCTTTGCAAAAAATACAGAATTTTTGAAAGATGGAAAAAGCTGCGTAAAGAGGGTGTTTTACTCATCTTCCACGCACTCTAAAAGGCTGATTATAAAAATATTATTTATTTTTTTTATAGCATTTCACTACCATTTATTAATCTGTAACCACATTATCCAGGTGATCGTGGGATTACAAATATTATATGGGTCCGTATTGTAAAAGGGAATGTGACATTTCTTAGCTAGGTGATCACCGAGGTAACGCGAGTTACCACGGTAATCATTTAGCTATAATACTGAAACCGATATTTATTTTTTAAAAATAAACAACTTTATTTTTAGAATACGTATTTTGGGGTTCTCTAGGCAATTTTTATTTTTATTTATGTACCTTTAGAAACCCCCATATCCTTCTTCTTTTTTTTTTTTTACATTTTTTTTTTTTTTTACTCTACACATTAAAGTCCATTACAGACGATTACCTTTCCAATAGTGGGACTTGGGGGTCTGTAGCTGCTTAGATGCCTGAGATACAGACATCTAAGCAGCATGCCCCATCTACATATTACTGACAATTGTCAGTTTTACATTAAGTTGTGCAGTGACGTCATTGTGTGTGATGTCACTGCGCAAAACATGAAGCCCCGGTGATGCCTGTCACTATACAGGCCAGATGGCCGAGGTGGGAGTGGATGGAGGTCCCCAGAACTCCACGAAGGTAGGGGAGCGCTAGTGACTGCTCTGAGCCGTCGTTAGCACTCAACGGGTTAACATAGAGATGTTAAGGTGATATTTTCTAGTCGGCTTTTTACAGCTATGCTGCATCTCTTTCAATTGTTTCAACATTTGGGTATCATGTTCCATTAATTGTTTTCAGACTGCTTGCTGCAATGAAGGAAGACTTTACACACATGACTGGTGAGTGACAGTCAGCCCTTTTTTCTTTTGTGGGAAAGTACTATTTGTTATGAAAAAACAGACGGATATCGACTCCTGTTTGTTGTTAGAAAGAAAAATCCTTTATTTGATATACATTAAAATCTGATGATGTGCCAGAAACATCAGTGGAGTAAGAACAGCATGGTCTTACGCATTTCGTCCCTTGGCTGTAATCATAGATCTAACCCTCACCATAGGAGGTATGCTTTTAAAGGGGAAGTCAAGGTTGCAGGGTAAGCCACATCCTGAGGTGAGAGCTCAAACTGTTGTTTAACCTCCGTCCATATTCAAACTGAACTTTTCGGGCATAATATTTTTGCAAGTTGGACTGGAGCTCTAATGATACTGGAATCACTGTGGATCAGTGGTTTCCTATTTACGTTTTACTGTTTGTTATATGAGGGTTATTCTTGTTCGTTTTCATAGTAAAGAAGGTAATAGAAAATATGAAGTTTCTGAATTTGCCATCTATTTCTATTTTTTTTTTACTGTAACACTGTACTTTGTTTATAGTAAATTAATGTATGTAGCCAGTTTTACTAGCTAATGTGTAAGGGCCATGGATATTACGATTTTATGATTTAATGTTAAAGGTACACTAAAGTCAATATTAAACTTTTATGATTTAGATAGATCTTGCAGTATTTATTGACTTTCAAATTTACTTCCATTATCAAATAATTGGTCCTTTAACTAGCAGCTTAAAGAGATCAATAGTTTTATTGTAATATGGTTAATTTGTTGCCATTCTGCATAGGCTGTTGTATATATTATTTTTTTTCCTGTTTACATGAAGCTCTGTGAATGTCTTAATGTTATTCCATGGTATATACACAAAAATACAGCATTTTAGTAATGTACAACATATTGAGTCCATTTTTAATATAGTACACTATGAGCTAGATTACAAGTGGAGCGCTAATTTCTCACGTACCTGCAAAAGGACAAATTTGCCCTTTTGCAGGTGCGCGATAAATAACCAGCCATTACAATTGGCTCAGAAACGCTCCAGAATTTTGGTTAATTTTCTAAATGTCCCCCAAAATTTAGTGTTTTCTTTTTTTTTTCTTTTTTAAATGTAACATATAAAAAATAAACTGCACTAAGCAGTTTTTGCTACATTTGTCGGGTGTGGGGTGTAAGAAAAAAAAATTGCACTGAAATTTACTTTGCAGTCTATGGTTACTGTGTGTTCTCTATAAATATATTTGCTTATATTCATATATATTTATGTTTGCTGCCCATCGCTACGCGACTTAGCCCCTTTGCTGTGCTAGTTCTTATGACGTGTGTCACAGCATGAGAACAAAGCTCCCATTGGAGCCTATGGAAGCGTGCTCTCGTGAGCGCAATGCAAACGAGAGGTCGTGTTCGCATTGCACCAAACTTGTAATACATTTGCGTGCGCTGGTATTACAAAGTGGAGCGCAAAGCAATATTTTGCATTCCACTTGTAATCTGGCCCTGTAAATTTATTTATGCACATCTAGTTATGTTGAATATAAATTGCCAGTTGTTGTGTGACTTAAACATGGATTATGATATAAGCACAATAAGAAAGGGGGGCAAACAAACAGGTGCAATAACAACAGTATGATTTATTGATATATATACTTATTGTGCATTTGTTTGTTATTCGGCATTGGTTTATGAAACAAATGCCAAATACGGTTACAAACAGCAGCATTTACACACATATTTGGATTTGCACAGATATTTGTGTGTTGTGTGAAATGAATGCTAAATAATGAACTAATGTTCATGCCTACTTGTTATACTGGAATACTGTATTGCCAGTGCATCAGTACTATGAAGTTACTATTAGCCTTAAAGGAATAGTAATTTCCTAATGTGACATTCATTATTTACACAGAGCATACAATTTTAGTCAACTCTCCAATTTACATCTATTATTTAATTTGCTTCTTTCTCTTGTTATCCTTTGCTGAAAGGTTTGTCTAGGTTAGCTCAGGAGCAGCAAATAACCTAGGTTCTAGCTGCTGTTTGGTGGCTGCATATATAAACCGATTGTCATTGACTCACCCCTGTGTTCAGTTAGAAACTAGTGTTGCATTGCTGCTCCTTCAACAAATGATACCAAGAGAATGAAGCAAATTTGATAATAGAAGTAAACTGGATAGTTGTTTAAAATTGTATGTTCTACCTAAATCATGAAAGAAAAATTTGGGGTTTCATGTCCCTTTAAAGGGACATTAAAGGGCTAGTAAACCTAGGAAATCATTTTATATAATTCTGCACATAGTGCAGAATTATATAACATTAGCTCAGCTCCAGATTTCTAAAGTGAAGGGTTAAATAGATATCACGCAAAGAAAACGCTGCTCCTGGCTCTACTGAGCGGGTCTGTTTTCTTCTCTTAAGCACATCTGGGCACGCTGTCTAATCACAGCACGCCCGATCGCGCTATTAAAATCAATGTAACTCGCTCCGGCTACCAGACCAGAGCAGGAGCGAGCTACATTGATTTTAATAGCAAGATCGGGCGTGCTGTGAATAGACAGCGTGCCCATGATGTGCTTAGCAGAAGAAAACAGACCCACTCAGTAGAGCCAAGAGCGGCGTTTTCTTTGCGTGGTCTCTATTTAACCCTTCACTTTAGTAATCTGGTGCTAAGCTAATGTTATATAATTCTGCACTATGTGCAGAATTATATAACATTATTTCCTAGGTTTACTGGCCCTTTAACCTGCTGGCTACAACTACAGTAACATGGTTACTACTCGTCATCCTATTGTTTTTCCTCCTGTGCTTGCAGCTCTTTTTGAAAATGTTCTATTATTTAAACCTTTTACAGAAACCAGTTAGTAAAGCTCTGCATCTTCATACTGGGCGCTGCCATCTTGTAGCGTGCGTATTACTGCATCCTGTAATAGAAGCAGTGTGTTTTCACAGATCAGTGTTGTTACTGACTTTTTGACAGCTATACCTTGGACTTTGGTTTAGCATGCACAACAAAAAGCAGTAGCTTTACATATTTGCAGCATTTTGAACATAGTTTAAAAGTTACATAACAAATATGTAAAAAAGCCCTCAGGAGTAGCTTACAGCAGTGGTTCACAAAGTGGGGATTACTGAGAGGGGCACTGGAATTACCATAGGGGACATTTATAGAGGCCTATTTATCAAATGTCTGTCAGACCTGATCCGACAGTGCGGATCAGGTCCGACAGATCTCGCTGAATGCAGCAAGCAATACGCTCTCCGTATTCAGCATTGCACCAGCAGCTCTTGTGAGCTGCTGGTGCAACGCTGCCCCCTGCAAACTCGCGGCCAGCAGGGGGGTGTCAATCAACCCGATCGTACTCGATCGGGTTGAATTGTGGCGATCTCTGTCCGCCTCATCAGAGCAGGAGGACAGGGTTATGGAGCAGCGGTCTTTAGACCGCTGCTTCATAACTGCTGATTCTGGTGGGTCTGAAGACTCGCCAGAAACACGGGCCCTCAAGCTCCATTCGGAGCTTGATAAATGGGCCTCAGAGTTTATTGGGCTATACTAGATGCGAAAAACAACTTTCTTGCTTTGCCTTTGAAGTTTTACTGCTCTTTGCCAAGACTTCGTCAAGGCGTTTTCTTCTATAATTGTTCAGGTTTATCAGAAACTTACACTTTCCCTCACTAGGATAAATTGCAGCCACTTGTACTGTAGGCTAGCTCTGTGCATCAACATGGATTATTGACATTAACTGCAAAGTTTAGAATCATTGTGTTGCTGCTAAGGCCTGTTGTGATTGTCTGAGTAGCTTTGTACACAGTCAAACATCTAAGGTTTTTAAGTCTTCTGTCATCAGAAATAATCGGGTGGAGCACTACATAACACTTTGGTAAGTAGAATACACGTTTTCTTCATAAATGGAAAGAGTCCACAGCTGCATTCATTACTTTTGGGAAATAAGAACCTGGCCACCAGTAGGAGGCAAAGATACCCAAGCCAAAGGCTTAAATACTCCTCCCACTCCCCTCATCCCCCAGTCATTCTTTGCCTTTCGTCCCAGGAGGTTGGCAGAGAAGTGTCAGAAGTTGTTTTTTTGTCTCTTATGGAAGGTAGTACTCTTCGACATGGGACGGGAGTTTTAAGTAATCCTGTCAGCCGGTAAGATCGTTTCATTTTACTTCTTCATGAATGTACTGTAACTCATTTGTTCCTGCAAGCTTACATGAAAAATACAGGGTCTCAGTGCTCAGTGAGACTCCTTTAGTATCTTGGAATCGAGGGTTAATATCTCCTGAGGGGGATTATTGAACGGGGGGGGGGGTTTAATCATGTTTGTTATGTGATTCAATCTGCTTATGTGTAGTGTTAACTGGGCTCATGGCTTTTGGAACATAACGGCCTTTGGAAGTGACGCGACCTTAGGTTGGGCTCGCTTTTTTTGGACTGTACGGTTCACCTTGTGACCAGGTGTGTTTACGTTCTGGTCTCTCATTTCTGCATTCCTGACTGTGTGGTGACGGAGAAATGTAGTCCACTGGTGTCTAGTTCATAGGAAGTGGTGAGTGCCACAGCCATTGTGGGGGTCAGGTTCAGTTTAAATTGTTTTCTATATAGTCCATCTTTTGGTATCCTTTATTCAGTTATGGAGGATTTTGATGTTCAGATTGGTCGTCTTTCTGACTCAGATTCTTCGCCCTGTGAAGAATGCGAATTGGCCCCATTGACTCAGTTATGTTCTGTAGGCCATACTAGAGTGCCTTGTTCCTCGGGCTCGGGGATTCAAGGGACTGCTGAGCCATCCGCCTCGGGGGACCCTGTCCTCCGAGAGGCGGGTTTCCTACTGCTCCCTACTACTACACATGCGGGTAACCCCGGTTATCTTTATCCCCCCCGGAGGTTGTTGCACGTTTTGGCTTTCACATACTTTTGGCGATTGCACGTCTACAAAGTCCAGATGTTTATTTGCGATTGTGCTCGTGCCCTATTGTCCCGTGTCTCCCGGCCATAGAAGAGCATGTGCAGTTCCCTGTGGGTATAACAGTTCCTGAACGTTGTGCCTTTCGTTACAGAATGGCTCACCTTTGTGTTCTGCTCAGACACGTTTTTGAGTTGTTAGGGGACCCTACCCTTAACGGCTACGGGACTCTTCAGTCTTCTACTTCGAATGGCTCACCTCATTAGACATGAGGGGATGCCGTAATCACCTTTTAGTCTTGTTATCGAGATCCTTCCCAGTTTTGTTGGAAGAACAGGGTTTCAGTTAGGCTGGTCCTGTGGGTATTTCTGTTCTTCTTAAGCGTTAACCTTCGGGTTGCCTCTCATTTAATTTTATTCCATTAGGATGAATTTTATTCTTTACTTTTATGTTTCCTTCGTGAACTTACTCAGGGATCGATATTCGCTGTTTACTTCTGTGGATGTCTGTTTGGGAAACGTTCGTCCCATGTGTGTCTGTTTTTTCTTCCTTCCTCTCTGAGGGTTGATTTAGGCAGTCTGACAGTTATGACCCTGGTTGCAGGCTGGTCCTGCTTAGGTTCAGATCTTCTGTCTCGCTGTGTATTCAGACACGTGGCGCCTGTGCTACCTGGCTGGTCAGGTTGAGGCGCCGAGTGCTCACAATATTATTTATTTATTTTATGTTACAAGTTTTAGCTATGCTTTTTTGAACTTGCGGGTCCGTGTGGCTCATGGGATTGTTTCAGTCCTTCATAGCCATCTATCTGGTGACTGGGTCAGTGAATTTTTCGCTGCGTCACTCTGTTGCTTCCGGTGTCCTCGGGACCTAGAGTATTCCTTCCCACGTGATTGGAAGACGGAGGGTTTAGCGCCTTTTTTCCGCCGGTCTGGGCGGTTTAGCCTATCGGAGGCTCCGGGAATTCTCATTGAGACCTTTTTGGACTATGTCCGTTTCTCCTTGTGGATCGGGTCACCTTCTGGTGACTTGGATTTCCCTTCGGGAGTTGGTTATTCCCTTTTAGGGACATTAGACAGTGTGATGTCTCTGGGCTTCGTTTAGGGGTCCCTTCCCGGAGTTGGGAATGCTTTGCATCTCCTTCTTGGGTAGAAGAGGTCCTAGTGGCTTTTCCACTCTTATGGTTCAGGTATTATCTATTGTGGCATCTCTACCCATGTTTTTCTGTCCTCTGATTTTGTATCTGAGGTGATGTGGAGACTTGCTGTACTCTGTTCGGGTGACTTGTCCTCACTGATCCCCTTGTTCTTGGAGTTTGTAGTGTTGTTTGGACACCTGTTAGACTCCTTTATAGGGCCTTGAATGGGCTTCTGCAAGGGGTGGTCTCTTCCCTTTGGGTCGGGACTTGCAATGGATTCTTGAGCTTGTTATCCGGGATAATCTGGAATTTCCCCTGTGGCTGTTTTCTATATCACACGGGGTATTTAAGTTCCTGGAATGTTATTTATTATAAACATTTGTGGGGCTCGGGCCTCTGTTTTGGTTCTTCCGGTTGTCGAGTGTTTCACTCAGCGTTTTCACATGTGGATCCCGCTGTGGGTTGTTACCGGACCTTTATGATTCTAGGGCTGTTTCGGGGTGCTCCAGTTTCCAGGGTACTTGCGCTTAGCCTTTGTTCTGGCTGTTCTGTTTTACAACTTGGCCAGATTTCCTGAGAGCCGGGGCTCTTTGGGGCTCGTCTTGTGCTGGACGATACGGTTCCCTTGGGACAGCCAACTGGTATAAACTGATGGTGGACTTTGTTGCCAAGCAAGCGGACGGTTTGCAGTTGTTCAGCTGTAGCTATTGCGCCTTGCATGTGTGTTCACAATTTTTTTTTTTTTAATGGGTTCTTTCCATGTTCGTCAGTGGCGTGGCCTTGAGTTCTCTCGGTTCAGCCTCCGGCTTCCTGTCTTATGGGCAAGTGCTTATCGATGCTCTCTTTTCGGGGGGTTAGTTGTCCTCCTTTAGGAGGTATGGTTCCTATTTTAGGGTCTCTCCTGTGTACGGGAGGTTTGAACCAATGTTTTATCTGGTTCGGGGAACGGTCTGCTCTTTGAGTTGTTCCTTTCCATCTTGGGAGCTTCTGGATCTGCGTTGAGACTTTAGTTTAGTTAGTGGTTTTGCTAGATTTCATAGGGTCTAAAACCTATTCAACTGTCTCTAAGGAGGAGTTTCTGGGTTGGCACCCGAGCTCTGTTGGAGTGGCTGTGTCCATTCTTCCACCCTCTTGGGGGCTGGTCTTGGGGTCTCTTTTGTTCCCCTGCTTTCAGATCTGCCATCGCTTTGGCTGGTCCGGCTAGGTGTAGGATTCGAGATCTGTTGCTCATCCTCAGGTCTTGGGGATGTCAGTGGGCCTTTTTTGAGGTTCTGTGCTTCTCCCCTCTTTGGGATCTGTGAGTAGGTCGGGCGGCTTGGATTGCCTGGAGTGTGCCCTCTGTCTTGGAGGTTTGGCAATCTGATATTTTGTTCAGTCGCTCTTTCCTTGCGGATAGTATTTTTTTCTGTGTCTTCGTACGGATGGCAGAGTGTTACTGGACTCAGATGTTTACCTTTCTGTGTTTGCTACACATATATTTTCTGTTTGCTCAGTTTTTTCAGTTATGACGGTTTGAGGACTTCGTCTTCAGCTATCATTTTCGGTGCTGTTGCACGATGTTTGGGAGATGTTTTCTTCTCCTTGCTGTTGCCTGATTTTGCATCTTGTGGTTCTGCTTGGTCTGGGTGTCGTCTCACCTTGTTCTCAGTGGGCTTGGCCTCCTTTTAAAGGGTCTCTCTGTGGTTCCTCCTTGTCCTCTCCCTTTTTGGGACTTTGGCTGTTACTACTGGTGCTAGTAAGGGTTGTGTGGGGATCGACTGCTGGGCGACGGTCTCTCCTGGAGGAGTGTTGGCTCAGTGAGTCTGCTTTGCGGTTTCTAGTTAGGCCTTTGGATTTCTGCGTGTCAGTGTTCTTGGGGCCTTTCCCTTTCTAGTATTTTTCCTGGCTTCGGTCGAAGCGGGGTTTGTTTGGTTGGGTTGGGTTTTTTTCAGGCCTGGTGTCCTCAGAATGGGCCTCCTATTGTACCCTCCCGTTTTCGCATTCAGTGTCCTCTGTATCTTGGGTATTGTTTTCCCAAAAGTAATGAATACAGCTGTGGACTCTTTCCATTTATGAAGAAATATTTTTAATCCTTATGAAGAAATAATATCCTTCAAATCTCCAACTGAAGAAAAGAAAATTATCAGGTAAGCACAATTTAAGTTTTTATAAAGTTTGATTTATTGATGCAGTAGTACAACTATGCTCCAATCAAATATATCAACTCCAGATCTCTGATCATGGCAATTTAAGACCCCTTCTAAGAGGCATGAAACAAGAGATTTGGGAACTGATTTTGAACAGTTAAATAATTACTAAATGTGTCTTATATGACTCTTGCACAGTTACTATCGACTTTAAAAACAGCAGCTCTTGCTCTGTATTCTACAATTTAAAGGGACAGTCAACACAAAAATTGTTATTGTTTAAAAAGATAGATAATGCTTTTACTACCCATTCCCCAGATTTGCACGACCAACATGTTATATTAACATACTTAAAGGGACAGTATACACTCATTTTCATTACTGCATGTATTAGACACTACTATAAAGAATAAGATGCTCAGACACTGATATAAAAATCCAGTAGAAAACTGTTTAAAAACTTACTTAGAAGCTCTTAGTTTAGCTCTGTTGAAAAGGTAGCTGGAAAGCTACACTCCCTCCTCCCCCTTCTTTTGCATATGAAAAGACCCTTTACACAAACAGGAGCAAGCTGGAGAAGGTAGCTGACGGTATTCTCATAAAACTTTGGGCTTGTTAGGAGTCTGAAAAGCAGATGTTATTTATAAATAAGCAAAACTATACATTTTGAAAAAACTAAAACTTTATGGGCTTTATAAATAGATAATCTACAAAACATTTATGCAAAGAAAAAATGAGTGTATAATGTCCCTTTAATATCCTTCAAAACTCTAAATTTCTGTCTGTTTCTAAGTCCCTAAAGACAGCCCCATGATCACATGCTTTTGTATTTGCTTTTCACATCAGGGGAAGCTAGTTCATGTGAGCCATATAGATAACATTGTGCCCATGCCCGTGGATTCTAACAACACAGCACTAATTGGCTTAAATTCAAGTCAATAGATATAGTCATGTGATTAGTGGGTCCTCAGGAGATGCTTAGAAATAAGGTAATCACAGAGGTAAAAAGTGTATTAATATAACCATGTTTTTGGTGCAAAACTGGGGAATGGGGAATAATGTGATTATCTGTCTTTTAAAACAATACCAATTTTTGAGTTGACTGTCCCTTTAAACGGAAGTGCAAAAAAAGACTTGTCAGAAAGACCACTATATCACTGAACTGTGAGTGTGCACTGCTTCTGTCACAGAGTGTGAGAAAACGTAAACCCATTGATAAAGCTCTAGAAGTGAGCATTTAGCAAGCTCTCCATCTTTGTAACTAAGATGATCTTGCATTGCTCCATATTAAAGTTCTCCACTGTTAGTGCTTGTGGTCAGTTTATGGAGAGAAGGACAGAGTAAATAAGCTGCTTAACCCAGATCACTTGGGGGGGGTTAGGCAGACGCTTTTCACCACATCAGGGCCGCCACTAATAGCCTCATCGTTCCGGTTGTTAGGGCTGTGGTTCTGTAAAATACTTAGCTCAATCTATTTAGCAGACAATTCTCTAACAGCTGACAATTGCTAGAAGTGAAGATGATCAGTTAATCTGGCAATGCGGAGTGGATTGGGAAACTAGACTTCTCAGCCACCAATATTATCGACCATCATAGCTGTCACTGGAAGTGTTCTCCAATTGAGGATGTTTTCATTCTCTGAACTTGAAATGCACCTGCTGACTTCTTATCTTTTCCTAATTGGCTTTAACTGATAACAAATGAACAACAATGCTCTTTATACTAACATTATGACCATGGCTAGCCGTGTTTTCTGCAAACCAGATTAGCTTCTACCAAATAAGGCAAATAGTGTGTGGAGTTTGGCTGTTAAAAAATAATTGCAGTAAAAGATAAGCATATTTGTTTCATAAACATTTTGTAATTAGAAGGCGCTTATAGTTCATTATTAGGGACTATCAGTTGTATTTATTAGAAAGTGACTTGTCTGGGCTTGTCACTTAAAAACAACCTCTATATTTTTGCAGTTTGAGAAACAAAACAGAGCGCTAGCATCTAACCTTCACACAGATGTATAAAGAAACAGGACAGATTAACGTGTTATTTTAGCTTGTTACTCAGGAAACCTATGCCAAGGCCAGACATCGAATATTCAGCAATATGTTTGCAAGACAAAAAAGTCAGCAAAGAAAAGCAGAAGTTAATTTGTTCGTATAGGAAATAACCCAAGTTTTATTTACCTTATCGCTTTGCATTTTATTATTACTGGTAGCATTTTATAGCTACATATCTATTTTATTTTTATTTATTTTTTTGATTGCTGGCTTTTAATCCAATCAGTAAAGATGATGTGAAGCAGGATTGGCTTGGATTTTTTGCAAGATTTAAACACAGCCAGGGTTTTTCTTGTGATATTTTTTCTAAACCTCAGATTTTGTTTATCAAACTGAAGATGTAAAATGCTTAACTACATTGTACATAATGAAGGTGTTTATTGATTGTTTGTTTTAAAAATGAGAAATTATTATTTTACTTTGTCAGTCATTGTACATTAAAGACTGAATCTCATTTATTTTCTTAATGCTAAAATTAGTTTTATTTATGCTGTATGTCCATAATATTCATAATATGGCATTCCAATGCACCGCATGCAGTTTAACTGACCCTGATGTATGTATTTGTATCAGGAAAGGTTTTAAGCAGTGCTTCAAATATTATATATAAAGAAAACTCATGTTGCATGAAAAAAAGGAAGCGCTCATGGATCTTAAAATGATGATAAATCCATCAACTCTAGGATTTACCATTGGAACAAATAAAGGGGACTTCCATTCATGACGTATAAAATACTTCATGCTGAACGCTCTTATTTTTTCTAAGCGCTTGCTGCACTGAGCTGCTAAGGCAGCCCACCGGCAGAACGCTATTTTCGCAATTTGACTGAGAGGTGGCGCCAAGCTGGATTTTCCTCACGGCTATTGGAAACGTCACCTCTCAGCCAAATAGCAAAAATAGTGTTCTGCCAGTGGGCTGCCTATGCAGCTCAGTGCGGCAATCGCTTGGAACAAATAAAGGAGCTTTCATCATGAAGTATTTTATAGTTCATAAATGAAAGTCCCCTTTTTTGTTCCAATGGTAAATCCTAGGATTTCACAAACGCTAGGATTTACCATCACTTTGAGGTCTGATTGCTTACTGGCTGATAATCTGTTCTTCTACTGGTTTATAGGTGAACATTTGTTGTTTTTTTGGGGGGCAGGAATATCCATTTTTATAATAAAAAAAAAATGCAATGCCCACTTTTAGATGCAACAAAGAGTGCAGTAAAACGTAAACACCACAATACCAAGCAAAGAATATATGCTGTTGAGAAGAAAGTGTTTGAGGCCTCTATTTATCAAGGTCTGGCGGACCTGATCCGACAGTGCGGATCAGGTCCGCCAGACCTCGCTAAATACGGCGAGCAATACGCTCGCCGTATTCAGCATTGCACCAGCAGCTCACAAGAGCTGCTGGTGCAACGCCGCCCCCTGCAGACTCGCGGCCAATGAGCCGCCAGCAGGGGGGGTGAATCAACCCGATCCGGCAATGTCTGTCTGCCTGCTCAGAGCAGGCGGACAGGTTATGGAGCAGCGGTCTTTGTGACCGCTGCTTCATAACTGCTGTTTCTAGCTCCATTCGGCTAAAATGTAAGTCTATTACATTTACAGGCCCCATAGTCTTCTAATTTTAACAGTGAGCCTGTTTGTAGTAGGGTGTCATGGATTGTAGTAGCACACTCACTACACCAGTACCATCTCTGGCGTGACACTCTAGGGGACAAGGGTAACTAGGGGTTAACTACTTTCACCCCTATTCACTTCAGCCCACTATCCCCTAGATATCAAAAAATGTGTACTTTTAATTCCCAAAGCACTATCACTATAACCAGTAAAACTAATATACAACAAAGGGTTAACTAAAATTAACAATCTATTTACTCTAGACAAGGTTAAACACCAGCCCCTGCCTTCAATTCTGTCACACACACATAACTACTTGTCCAGCTGTGACAACAGGGATAGTGTGTGCATTAAATGGCCTATGACGTACCCAAGTTAACTCCCAAATTTTACCTACACCAAACCAAAACTCAATGTTCAAATATCTACCTCTTGTCACAAGCAGAGCTACTTGCCAAACTGTGACAACAGGGAGAGTGTGGGAATTAAAGGGTTAACCTCACAGGATTTCCAGCTGGCTGGCTACAAGAACCCAATTCCCGTTACCCTTATTAAACCCCCAAACTCCTAACACCAACATCAGCTGCCACAGCCCCAAAAATTATGATTCAGGTCCTTTGGGGTGCCCCTAAATTGAGGTTATAGTAACAACTAAAGAAGTACAAATGTATAGAAATAGTATTTCGGTAATGTTCCCAAGCTCACGGAAGCCGTGAATTCAGTTCCTAGCCTAGAGTACAAAAACTGATTAATTTTATAGTTTCATCTGACAAAAGGGGGTCACAGTGCAAGAAATACATAAAATCAAATGTGATATTTAAATGATAATTAAACAATAGACAATAAAAATAATAGAAACACATTGCCAACAGTTATTATACAAAATAAAAGGATTAAATACACAGAAGACCTAAAACTTTTAACCTGAATTCTGTGGAGACTTCTTCAATAATCCTTTCTGACGTTATAGCCCTTGTTGTAAAAGTAAAGGAAGTCTGAATGTGTTACAGTTACACACACTTTCTTCTGTTATGTGTGATCAGTCCACGGGTCATCATTACTTCTGGGATATAACTCCTCCCCAACAGGAAATGCAAGAGGATTCACCCAGCAGAGCTGCATATAGCTCCTCCCCTCTACGTCAGTCCCAGTCATTCTCTTGCACCCAACGACTAGATAGGATGTGTGAGAGGACTATGGTGATTATACTTAGTTTTTATGACTTCAATCAAAAGTTTGTTATTTTAAAATAGCACCGGAGCGT
The DNA here is from genome assembly GCF_027579735.1 of Bombina bombina. NCBI lineage: Eukaryota > Metazoa > Chordata > Amphibia > Anura > Bombinatoridae > Bombina > Bombina bombina. The sequence continues at coordinate 1,106,642,135 of NC_069499.1, forward strand.
GTTATTACTTCTCTGGCAGAGTTTGAGGAAGAATCTGACAGAGATTTTTTACTATGATTTTAACCGGAGTCGTTAAGATCATATTGCTGTTCTCGACCATCTGAGGGAGGTAAAGGCTTCAGATCAGGGGACAGCGGGCAGATGAATCTGCATTGAGGTATGTGGCAGTTTTTATTTTCTGAATGGAATTGATGAGAAAAGCCTGCCATACCGTTAAAATGACATGTATGTATACACTTCAGTATTCTGGGGATGGTATTTCACCGGAACTACTGTGTTAAAGGTCACTAATCCTTTTAATAACTATTCTCATGTTAAACGTTTTTGCTGGAATGTAGAATCGTTTACATTGCTGAGGTACTGTGTGAATAAATATTTGGGCATTATTTTCCACTTGGCAGTTTTTTTGCTTTAATTGTGACAGTTTCGTTTCTCTTCACTGCTGTGTGGGAGAGGGAGGGGCCGTTTTTGGCGCTCTTTGCTACGCATCAAAAAATTCCAGTCAGCTACTTTTATATTTCCTGCATGATCCGGTTCATCTCTGACAGATCTCAGGGGTCTTCAAACTTCTTTGAAGGGAGGTAAATTCTCTCAGCAGAGCTGTGAGAATTCTTATAGTGACTGTGTATAAAAAACGTTGTTTTGTTTTCTTATGTACAAATTTAATTAGTGTTGTTTTTTACTAATGGGAACAAACCTTTGCTAAAAGTTGTGTTGTTTTAAAGTTTGATGCAATAACTGTTTTTCAGTTCATTATTTCAACTGTCATTTAATCGTTAGTACCTCTTTGAGGCTCAGTGCGTTTTTTTGCTAAAAAAGATTATAACCAAGTTGTAAGTTTTTTTGCTAGTGTGTTAAACATGTCTGACTCAGAGGAAGATATCTGTGTCATTTGTTCCAATGCCAAGGTGGAGCCCAATAGAAATTTATGTACTAACTGTATTGATGCTACTTTAAATAAAAGTCAATCTGTACAATGTGAACAAATTTCACCAAACAGCGAGGGGAGAGTTATGCCGACTAACTCGCCTCACGCGACAGTACCTGCATCTCCCGCCCGGGAGGTGCGTGATATTTTGGCGCCTAGTACATCTGGGCGGCCATTACAGATAACATTACAAGATATGGCTACTGTTATGACTGAAGTTTTGTCTAAATTACCTGAACTAAGAGGCAAGCGTGATCACTCTGGGGTGAGAACAGAGTGCGCTGACAATGCTAGGGCCATGTCTGATACTGCGTCACAGCTCGCAGAGCATGAGGACGGAGAGCTTCATTCTGTGGGTGACGGTTCTGATCCAAACAGATTGGACTCAGATATTTCAAATTTTAAATTTAAATTGGAGAACCTCCGCGTATTACTAGGGGAGGTCTTAGCAGCTCTCAACGATTGTAACACCGTTGCAATACCAGAGAAACTGTGTAGGTTGGATAAATACTTTGCGGTACCGGCGAGTACTGACGTTTTTCCTATACCTAAGAGACTAACTGAAATTGTTACTAAGGAGTGGGATAGACCCGGTGTGCCGTTCTCACCCCCTCCAATATTTAGAAAGATGTTTCCAATAGACGCCACCACTCGGGACTTATGGCAAACGGTCCCCAAGGTGGAGGGAGCAGTTTCTACTTTAGCTAAGCGTACCACTATCCCGGTGGAGGATAGCTGTGCTTTCTCAGATCCAATGGATAAAAAATTAGAGGGTTACCTTAAGAAAATGTTTGTTCAACAAGGTTTTATATTACAACCCCTTGCATGTATCGCGCCGATTACGGCTGCGGCAGCATTTTGGATTGAGTCGCTTGAAGAGAACCTTAGTTCCTCTACGCTAGACGACATTACGGACAGGCTTAGAGTCCTTAAACTAGCTAATTCTTTCATTTCGGAGGCCGTAGTACATTTAACCAAACTTACGGCTAAGAACTCAGGATTCGCCATACAGGCACGCAGAGCACTGTGGCTAAAATCCTGGTCAGCTGATGTTACTTCTAAGTCCAAATTACTTAATATACCTTTCAAGGGGCAGTCCTTATTCGGGCCCGGTTTGAAAGAAATTATCGCTGACATTACGGGAGGTAAGGGCCACGCCCTACCTCAAGACAAGGCCAAAGCTAAGGCTAGACAGTCTAATTTTCGTCCCTTTCGGAATTTCAAAACAGGAGCAGCATCAACCTCCACTGCACCAAAACAGGAAGGAGCTGTTGCTCGTTACAGGCAAGGCTGGAAGCCTAACCAGTCCTGGAACAAAAGCAAGCAGGCCAGGAAACCTGCTGCTGCCCCAAAGACAGCATGAACCGAGAGCCCCCGATCCGGGACCGGATCTAGTAGGGGGCAGACTCTCTCTTTTCGCCCAGGCCTGGGCAAGAGATGTTCAGGATCCCTGGGCACTAGAGATCATATCTCAGGGATACCTTCTAGACTTCAAATTATCTCCCCCAAGAGGGAGATTTCATCTGTCAAGGTTGTCAACAAACCAGATAAAGAAAGAAGCGTTTCTACGCTGCGTACAAGATCTGTTAACAATGGGAGTGATCCATCCGGTTCCGTGGTCGGAACAAGGACAAGGGTTCTACTCAAACCTGTTTGTGGTTCCCAAAAAAGAGGGAACTTTCAGGCCAATCTTAGATTTAAAGACTCTAAACAAATTCCTAAGAGTTCCATCGTTCAAAATGGAAACTATTCGGACAATCTTACCCATGATCCAAGAGGGTCAGTACATGACCACAGTGGATTTAAAGGATGCTTACCTTCACATACCGATCCACAAAGATCATCACCGGTATCTAAGGTTTGCCTTCTTAGACAGGCACTACCAGTTTGTAGCTCTTCCATTCGGATTGGCTACGGCTCCAAGAATCTTCACAAAGGTTCTGGGTGCCCTTCTAGCGGTACTAAGACCGCGAGGGATTTCGGTAGCTCCGTACCTAGACGACATTCTAATACAAGCTTCAAGCTTTCAAACTGCCAAGTCTCATACAGAGTTAGTTCTGGCATTTCTAAGGTCGCATGGATGGAAAGTGAACGAAAAGAAGAGTTCTCTCTTTCCTCTCACAAGAGTTCCATTCTTGGGGACTCTTATAGATTCTGTAGAAATGAAGATTTACCTGACAGAAGACAGGTTAACAAAACTTCAAAATGCATGCCGCGTCCTTCATTCCATTCAACACCCGTCAGTAGCTCAATGCATGGAGGTGATCGGCTTAATGGTAGCGGCAATGGACATAGTACCTTTTGCACGCCTACACCTCAGACCGCTGCAATTATGCATGCTAAGTCAGTGGAATGGGGATTACTCAGATTTGTCCCCTACTCTGAATCTGAATCAAGAGACCAGAAATTCTCTTCTATGGTGGCTTCATCGGCCACACCTGTCCAGGGGGATGCCATTCAGCAGGCCAGACTGGACAATTGTAACAACAGACGCCAGCCTACTAGGTTGGGGCGCTGTCTGGAATTCTCTGAAGGCTCAGGGACTATGGAATCAGGAGGAGAGTCTCCTTCCAATAAACATTCTGGAATTGAGAGCAGTTCTCAATGCCCTTCTGGCTTGGCCCCAGTTAATAACTCGGGGGTTCATCAGGTTTCAGTCGGACAACATCACGACTGTAGCTTACATCAACCATCAGGGAGGGACAAGAAGCTCCCTAGCAATGATGGAAGTATCAAAGATAATTCGCTGGGCAGAGTCTCACTCTTGCCACCTGTCAGCAATCCACATCCCGGGAGTGGAGAACTGGGAGGCGGATTTCTTGAGTCGCCAGACTCTTCATCCGGGGGAGTGGGAACTTCATCCGGAGGTCTTTGCCCAAATACTTCGACGTTGGGGCAAACCAGAGATAGATCTCATGGCGTCTCGCCAGAACGCCAAACTTCCTCGCTACGGGTCCAGATCCAGGGATCCGGGAGCAGTTCTGATAGATGCTTTGACAGCACCTTGGAACTTCAGGATGGCTTATGTGTTTCCACCCTTCCCGCTGCTTCCTCGATTGATTGCCAAAATCAAACAGGAGAGAGCATCAGTAATTCTAATAGCACCTGCTTGGCCACGCAGGACTTGGTATGCAGATCTAGTGGACATGTCATTCTGTCCGCCTTGGTCTCTACCTCTAAGACAGGACCTTCTGATACAGGGTCCATTCAAACATCAAAATCTAACTTCTCTGAAGCTGACTGCTTGGAAATTGAACGCTTGATTTTATCAAAACGTGGTTTTTCTGAGTCGGTTATTGATACCCTGATTCAGGCTAGGAAGCCTGTTACCAGAAGGATTTACCATAAAATATGGCGGAAATACCTATACTGGTGCGAATCCAAAGGTTACTCCTGGAGTAAGGTTAGGATCGCTAGGATATTGTCTTTTCTACAAGAAGGTTTAGAAAAGGGTTTATCAGCTAGTTCATTAAAGGGACAGATTTCAGCTCTGTCCATCTTGTTTCATAGACGTCTGTCAGAAAATCCAGACGTCCAGTCCTTTTGTCAGGCTTTAGCTAGGATCAAGCCTGTGTTTAAAGCTGTTGCTCCACCATGGAGTTTAAACTTAGTTCTTAACGTTTTACAGGGTGTTCCGTTTGAACCCCTTCATTCCATTGATATAAAAATGTTATCTTGGAAAGTTCTGTTTTTAATGGCTATTTCCTCGGCTCGAAGAGTCTCTGAGTTATCAGCCTTACATTGTGATTCCCCTTATCTGATTTTTCACTCAGACAAGGTAGTTCTGCGTACTAAACCTGGGTTCTTACCTAAGGTAGTCACTAACAGGAACATCAATCAAGAGATTGTTGTCCCATCCTTGTGTCCAAATCCTTCTTCAAAGAAGGAACGTCTTTTACACAATCTGGATGTAGTTCGTGCCCTCAAGTTCTACTTGCAGGCAACTAAAGATTTTCGCCAAACTTCTTCCTTGTTTGTCGTTTACTCTGGACAGAGGAGAGGTCAAAAAGCTTCTGCTACCTCTCTATCTCTTTGGCTTCGTAGCATAATACGTTTAGCCTATGAGACTGCTGGACAGCAGCCTCCTGAAAGAATTACAGCTCACTCCACTAGAGCTGTGGCTTCCACTTGGGCCTTTAAGAATGAGGCCTCTGTTGAACAGATTTGCAAGGCTGCAACTTGGTCTTCGCTTCATACTTTTTCCAAATTTTACAAATTTGACACTTTTGCTTCTTCGGAGGCTATTTTTGGGAGAAAGGTTCTTCAGGCAGTGGTTCCTTCTGTATAATGAGCCTGCCTATCCCTCCCGTCATCCGTGTACTTTTGCTTTGGTATTGGTATCCCAGAAGTAATGATGACCCGTGGACTGATCACACATAACAGAAGAAAACATAATTTATGCTTACCTGATAAATTCCTTTCTTCTGTTGTGTGATCAGTCCACGGCCCGCCCTGTTTTAAGGCAGGTAAATATCTTTTAAATTATACTCCAGTCACCACTTCACCCTTGGTTACTCCTTTCTCGTTGATTCTTGGTCGAATGACTGGGACTGACGTAGAGGGGAGGAGCTATATGCAGCTCTGCTGGGTGAATCCTCTTGCATTTCCTGTTGGGGAGGAGTTATATCCCAGAAGTAATGATGACCCGTGGACTGATCACACAACAGAAGAAAGGAATTTATCAGGTAAGCATAAATTATGTTTTTATACACATCCCAGGTCACCTGACCTTACTCCCAGGGGGTAATTACCTACTGCTCAAGTTACACTGAGCCTGTTTGCTGGGTGAATGACAGATATTGGACCTAGGGAAATATGTAAGCCCACTGGGGCCTTTTCACGTGCCCCCTGCATGTAAAATGATGGCATATTTTACAGACTAAATTACCAATAACCAGACATTAAATGTCCCATACCTCAGTTTAAGTGGCATGCATTTCCCAGGTACCCCTTTGCCCAGTGGCGTAGCGTGGCTTCTCAGCGCCCAGGGCAAGGCAAGAATTGCGCCCCCCTAATCCATTAGCACTGACTGAGTCTCTTCCACCAGTACAGTAGGGATTGGCAAATTTGCTTTGAATCTAGGAGACAGCTCAACAACTTAGGAGACAGGTTTTTGTTTTAAAACAAACAAAGCTTTATTTTAACAACAAAAAATATATACTATATATATATATATATATATATATATATATATATAATTCTAAACTCTACATTCATCCTTAAAAATTAGGATTCAATATGGTTGCAGGCAGCCATTACTTTATTATATACATTAAGTACATTATATAACTTAACAATTACATTTTTTATGGTTTAATATTTAAACATGGGATTTCATTTTTAAAATACATCTGAGCCAGCATGCCAGAGTGTGAGAGTGATCTATGCTGCTTTAAAGTGAAAGCCAGTTATTTTTTTTAAATTCATTTTTAACCTGGGTAAAACATACAAGATGTAGATCATCTACATCTTGTATGTTTTATTTTACCCAGGTTAAAAATGAATTTGAAATAAAATAAACAGCTTTCACTTTAAAGCAGCATAGATCATTCTCACACTCTGGCATGCTGGCTGGCTCAGACTGTGGGTCCTTTGGAAGTTGGAATTTGGCTGGCTGGCTCAGAGTGACTCTGGGTCCTTTAAAACTTGGCTGGCTGGCTGGCTGGCCCTGCGACGTCACCTGGGTAACGGTAGAGGCTAAGCTGCATTTTGCGTGCGTTGCCATTTCCAATCCCTATTCCCCAGGGCCCAGGCAAAAACAGGGGCTATAATAATTTAATTATAATTCTGGCTGGCAGTGGCACTGGTGGTCTGGTTCTGATACGGACCCGGTGATGAGTTTGGTAATTTCTGTTGACACTACTTACCTTATCATTGCGGGCGCGGCGTGCTAGTCAGTCTGACTCCACTCTGGCTCTGCTGCTCTGACTTCTTCCTCCCTCCTGACATGTGCGCTGTGAGTGGGAGTGGACCGTGCTAACTAGTGGCGTAAACACTAGTCTAGCAGCAGGTAACGGTCGGATAGGATTACACTCATAAAATTATGATAATTAAATCATTACACAGCACGTCTTGACTTCAGAGTAGTAGACAATTCACTTGAGAGACAGAACGTCTGGGCGCAGGCGCCTGTCAGATTTTTAGCCTCCCTGTACCGCCGCTTGGAGTGGGACTGTGAATGTCTACTATCTTGAGATGGTGGGGACTGGGGAGGCTGGGAGCCAAGCATTTTGCGCCCCTCAGAATTTTGCGCCCGGGGCAACCGCCCCTGTGGGCCCCCCCCACGCTACGCCACTGCCTTTGCCACTTATCCGTATACTGCCGTGTTAGGACTTTAATCCCTGTTTCACCAGTTTCTAAAATATATCCACGTGAATACTGGATATGTTTTCTGAGAGGAGTTATGGGCAATAATTCTTATTACTGAATATTATGGATAGATTACTGGCTTCAGGTCGGAGGTTGGCTGGGAGAATCACAACTAACTCTGACCCCCCCCCCCCAGCTGTGTTAGGCCATAAAAACTACTAGTGTTACATTCAGAGACATGCAGTCCAGGTTATAGCTTTGAAGCCAGATCTCTTATTGTGATACGGCTGATCAAAAGTTACACCATTTGGTTACCCCTCTTGTAACAAGCTCTCTATGTTAACCCCTTAGTAGCTAGTGGAACAAAAAGGAACAAAATCCTGCTTTTGCAGGACACTGTATCCTGAATTGTATTAACCCTTTAGCAGCTGAGAGAAAATTATAAAAATGCATGCCTTTGCATGATATAGGGTTATTATTATTTGTAGTTAAATGATGGTGAGTCATGTCGGGGGTCTTTTTGGTTTTAAGGATATTGTTGGGTTCATGTAGGAGGGTCCTTTGTATGTTGAGGAGCTCTTTATTTTAGGAAGGCTAGAGTGTTTGGGTAGCATTTATTGTTGTGGTGGAATTACAGATAGGGTTAATTGCAGTGGGAGTCACGTTTTTGTGGTTAGGGTTAATTGTGGTTAATAGTATTAGCTAAGATTAATTGCAGTTAGCAAGCATTGCAGCTATACTTTATATCCATATGGAATCTGGAAGTTATCATAGAATCTTCATGATACTACACTTTATATCAGTAGGTTAACTGAGGCTTATCATAGAGTACTTCTGATGGCAGAGTTATTTTGTATCAGTCCATAAGGAGGTTTAGGCTTCCTTGAAGCTGATGTAAGTAAGTTATGACAATTCAAGACATTCTAATGAAAAAGAAAGTTGCATGCATATTGTGACCGGCAGCATAAAATAGCGATATACTGTACATATGATGCTATCACTATTGTATAGTGGCTTCCATAGAAAATAATAATCACTGCTATTGCTTAGGAGCTGTCTCTTTGTAGCTGTTGGATTATTAATTGCTAACTAGTATTTTTTATCTGTTTGCAAGCCATAGTTAATAGTGATAAGGTTGTTGCTATGCAGTAGCACTGTCCATATTATTTGCAGCAAGCCTAGGATTTTCTGGCAAATGCTCTAACTGTTATATCCTTTGATCATTGTTTTTTTGTACTTGAAGTTTTCAATGTGACATAATTTCCCCTTCATTCAGATTCTGTAAGGAAATTATTAAATTGCAATACTTAGTAAAGAGACCAAGAGAATATGTGCAAAGGAATTAGAAAAACGTTACCTACAATAACTTAGTGGCCAAATAGGGGACAGGGAAAAGGCAAACTTATTTTGTTTAACACCAACATCAAGTTCTTTGAAATCAGGCAGGGGGAAGGGAGATGTAGAATGCTAGATGTGTATATCTGAAAGGATGATCTTATACTGCTCCCTTGTGGATGGAGGGGAGAGAGTCAATAACGTTTATCTCCTGAAACCGTCTTGACGAGGATGGAATGTATCAATCCTTTTGAATTGGGCACATAAATAGACTTCTGGGACACAATTTATTTCTACTTTTTTTCCATCATCTCTGCCTTTCATGTATGCCCACTCTGCTGATGCCACTGATTCATGTGCTAATTCTCTTTACTTCAGTTCATAACGTCCTGTATTAGAAGTCCATACTGCTTACTGTCTCATTGCCAAAACAACTTGCTTTTTCATCTTTCTACAATGTATATATTCTTTCTTTACTCACTTTTCTTTTTTACTTGTGATTTGTCACCTAGTGTATTGAGATATCTTACATGTTGTTACATATATTAGGTGCTGGATTCTCTACAGCTTACTAGTCAGGCAAGATTCATCAAGTGCTATAAGGTCCTTCACATGATTCGCTTATGGGTATGCAAAGGTGTGCAAAGGAGAGACATGTACATTACAGTATAGCAGTTTAAAAAATATATTTTTTCTTCTTAAATGGAAAGAGTCCACAGCTGCATTCATTACTTTTGGGAAATAAGAACCTGGCTACCAGGAGGAGGCAAAGACGCCCCAGCCAAATGCCTATAAATACACCCCTCACCACACCCACAATTCAGTTTTACAAACTTTGCCTCCCGTGGAGGTGGTGAAGTAAGTTTGTGCTAGATTCTTTGTTGATATGCGCTTCGCAGCAGGCTGGAGCCCGGTTTTCCTCTCAGAGTGCAGTGAATGTCAGAGGGATGTGGAGAGAGTATTGCCTATTTGAATACAATGGTCTTCCTCTAGGGGATCTATTTCATAGGTTCTCTGTTATAGGTCGTAGAGATTTCTTCTCCTACCTCCCTTTTTAGATCGACGATATACTCTAATATACCATTACCTCTACTGATTCTCTTTCAGTACTGGTTTGGCTATCTACTATATGTAGATGAGTGTCTTAGGGTAAGTAAGTCTTTTTTTATTATGACACTCTAAAGCTATGGTTGGGCACTTTATTTATAAAGTTCTAAATATATGTGTTTAAACTTATATTTGCCATGATTCAGGGTATTCAGTATTCCTTATTTCAGACAGTCAGTTTCATTATTTGGGATAATGCATATGAATAATTATTTTTTTCTTACCTTAAAAATTTTCAATTGACTTTTTTCCCTGTGGGCTGTTAGGCTCGCGGGGGCTGAAAATGCTACAATTTATTTCGTCATTCTTGGCGCGGACTTTTTTGGCTCAAAAATGTTGTCATTTCCGGCGCCCTAATTGACGCCGGAAGTTTGTTCGTGGTTGCGTAATTTTTTTGACGTATATGTGTTCAGATGTTTTTTTTGTGCCAAAAATGTGGGCGTCGTTTTTTTCGGCGTCACAGGATGTGGCGTCATACTTGGCGCCATAAAATATAGGCGTTGTACTTAGCGCCAATAATGTGGGCGTCATTCTTGGCGCCAAAAAATGTGGGCGTCATTCTTGTCTCCACCTTTTTTCACATTATTTCAGTCTCATTTTTCATTGCTTCTGGTTGCTAGAGGCTTGTTCATTTGGCATTTTTTCCCATTCCTGAAACTGTCATTTAAGGAATTTGATAATTTTGCTTTATATGTTGTTTTTTCTATTACATATTGCAAGATGTCTCAACTTGACCCTGGATCAGAATCTACTTCTGGAAAGACGCTGCCTGATGCTGGTTCTACCAAAGTTAAGTGCATTTGTTGTAAACTTTTGGTAACTGTTCCTCCGGCTGTAGTTTGTGATAACTGTCATGATAAACTTTCTAATGCAGATTGTATTTCCATTAGTAATAATCCATTACCTGTTGTTGTTCCTTCAACATCTAATGTTCAGGATGTCCCTGTTAATGTAAAATAATTTGTTTCTAAATCTATTAGGAAGGCTCTGTCTGTTATTCCTCCTTCCAGTAAACGTAAAAGGTCTTTTAAAACTTCTCATATTTCAGATGAATTTTTAAGTGACCGCCATCATTCTGACTTGTCTGTTTCTGATGAGAATCTATCTTGTTCAGAAGATTCTGCCTCAGATATTGACACTGATAAATCTTCATATTTATTTAAGATGGAGTTTATTCGTTCTTTACTTAAAGAAGTGTTAATTGCATTAGATATGGAGGAGTCTAGTCCTCTTGATACTAAATCTACTAAGCGTTTAAATTCGGTTTTCAAACCTCATGTAGTTATTCCAGAAGTTTTTCCAGTTCCTGATGCTATTTTAGAAGTAATTTCTAGGGAATGGAATAGTCTGGGTACTTCATTTACTCCTTCTCAAAGGTTTAAGAAATTGTACCCTGTGCCATCTGATAGATTAGAGTTTTGGGACAAAATCCCTAAAGTTGATGGGGCTATCTCTACCCTTGCTAAACGTACTACTATTCCTTCGGCGGATAGTACTTCCTTTAAGGATCCTTTAGATAGGAAGCTTCAATCCTTTCTAAGGAGAGCTTATTTATGTTCAGGTAATCTTCTTAGACCTGCTATTTCTTTGGCTGATGTTGCTGCCGCTTCCACTTTCTGGTTGGAGGCTTTAGCGCAACAAGTGTCAGACCATAATGCTCATAGCATTGTTAAACTTCTTCAACATGCTAATAACTTTATTTGTGATGCCATTTTTTATATCATTAGAATTGATGTCAGGTATATGTCTTTAGCTATTTTAGCTAGAAGAGCTTTATGGCTTAAATCTTGGAATGCAGATATGACTTCTAAGTCAACTTTGCTTTCTCTTTCTTTCCAAGGTAATAAATTATTTGGTTCACAGTTGGATTCTATTATTTCAACTGTTACTGGGGGGAAAGGAACCTTTTTGCCTCAGGACAAAAAATCTAAAGGTAAATACAGGGCTGCTAATCGTTTTCGTTCCTTTGGTCAGAATAAGGAACAGAAGCCTGACCCTTCCCCTAAAGGAACGGTTTCCGTTTGGAAACCTTCTCCAGTCTGGAATAAATCCAAGCCTTTTAGAAAGTCAAAACCAGCTCCCAAATCCGCATGAAGGTGCGGCCCTCATTCCAGCACAGCTGGTAGGGGGCAGGTTACGATTTTTCAAAGATATTTGGATCAATTCGATTCACAGTCTTTGGATTCAGAACATTGTTTCACAAGGGTACAGAATAGGTTTCAAGGTAAGGCCGCCTGGGAGAAGATTTTTTCTCTCACGCATTCCAGTAAACCCAGTGAAGGCTCAGGCGTTTCTGAAATTTGTTTCAGATCTAGAGTTGGCTGGGGTAATTGTGCCAGTTCCAGTTTTTGAACGGGGTCTGGGGTTTTACTCAAATCTATTCATTGTACCAAAGAAGGAGAATTCCTTCAGACCAGTTCTGGATCTAAAAATATTGAATCGTTATGTAAGGATACCAACATTCAAAATGGTGACTATAAGGACTATTCTGCCTTTTGTTCAGCAAGGGCATTATATGTCCACAATAGATTTACAGGATGCATACCTTCATATTCCAATTCATCCAGATCACTATCAGTTTCTGAGATTCTCTTTTCTAGACAAGCATTACCAGTTTGTTGCCCTTCCGTTTGGCCTAGCAACAGCTCCAAGGATCTTTTCAAAGGTTCTCGGTGCCCTTCTCTCTGTAATCAGAGAACAGGGTATTGCGGTATTATTATTATTATTTGGACGATATCTTGGTACTTGCTCAGTCTTTACATTCTGCAGAATCTCATACGAATCAACTTGTGTCGTTTCTTCAAAGACATGGTTGGAGGATCAATTTACCAAAGAGGTCTTTGATTCCTCAGACAAAGGTAACTTTTTTGGGCTTTCAAATAGATTCAGTGTCCATAACTTTGTCTCTAACAGAAAAGAGACGTCTGAAGTTGGTTTCAGCCTGTCGAAACCTTCAGTCTCAATCGTTCCCTTCGGTAGTTTTTTGCATGGAAATTCTAGGTCTCATGACTGCTGCATCGGACGCGATCCCCTTTGCTCGTTTTCACATGAGACCTCTTCAGCTTTGTATGCTGAACCAGTGGTGCAGGGATTATACAAAGATATCACAAACTTTTGTTCTTCCAACCTGGACTGTGATCTCAACAGATGCGAGTCTTTCAGGTTGGGGAGCTGTATGGGGATCTCTGACAGCACAGGGGGTTTGGGAATCTCAGGAGGCGAGATTACCAATCAACATTTTGGAACTCCGTGCGATTTTCAGAGCTCTTCAGTTCTGGCCTATTCTGAATAGAGAATAGTTTATTTGTTTTCAGACAGACAATGTCACAACCGTGGCGTATGTCAATCATCAAGGTGGGACTCACAGTCTTCTAGCTATGAAAGAAGTATCTCGGATTTTTTTGGGGGCGGAATCCAGCTCCTGTCTAATCTCTGCGGTTCACATCCCAGGTGTAGACAATTGGGAAGCGGATTATCTCAGTCACCAGACGTTACATCCGAGCGAATAGTCTCTTCACCCAGAGGTATTTCTTCAGATTGTTCAAATCTGGGGACTTCCAGAAATAGATCTGATGGCCTCTCATCCAAACAAGAAACTTCCCAGGTATCTGTCCAGATCCAGGGATCCTCAGGCGGAAGCAGTGGACGCGTTGTCACTTCCTTGGAATTATCATCCTGCCTATATCTTTCCGCCTCTAGTTCTTCTTCCAAAGGTGATTTCCAAAATTCTATTGGAACGTTCGTTTGTACTGCTGGTTGCTCCAGCATGGCCTCACAGGTTTTGGTATGCGGATCTCATTCGGATGGCCAGTTGCCAACCTTGGACACTTCCGTTAAGACCAGACCTTCTATCTCAAGGCCCATTTTTCCATCAGGATCTCAAATCATTAAATTTGAAGGTATGGAAATTGAACGCTTGATTCTTAGTCATAGAGGTTTCTCTGACTCAGTAATTAATACTATGTTACAGGCTCGTAAATCTGTGTCTAGGAAGATATATTATCGAGTCTGGAAGACTTACATTTCTTGGTGTTCTTCTCATAAATTCTCCTGGCATTCTTTTAGAATTCCTAGAATTTTACAGTTTCTTCAGGATGGTTTGGATAAAGGTTTGTCTGCAAGTTCCTTGAAAGGACAAATCTCTGCTCTTTCTGTTCTTTTTCACAGAAAGATTGCTAATCTTCCTGATATTCATTGTTTTGTACAGGCTTTGGTTCGTATCATACCTGTCATTAAGTCAATCTCTCCTCCTTGGAGTCTTAATTTGGTTCTGAGGGCTTTACAAGTTCCTCCGTTTGAACCTATGCATTCTCTGGATATTAAATTACTTTCTTGGAAAATTTTGTTCCTTTTGGCCATCTCTTCTGCTAGAAGAGTTTATGAGTTATCTGCTCTTTCTTGTGAATCTCCTTTTCTGATTTTTCATCAGGATAAGGCGGTGTTGCGGACTTCATTTCAATTTTTACCTAAGGTTGTGAATTCTAACAACATTAGTAGATAAATTGTTGTCCCTTCGTTGTGTCCAAATCCTAAGAATTTTCTGGAGAAATCTTTACATTCTTTGGATGCTGTAAGAGCTTTGAAATATTATGTTGAAGCTACTAAAGATTTTAGAAAGACTTCTAGTCTATTTGTTATCTTTTCTGGTTCCAGGAAAGGTCAGAAAGCTTCTGCCATTTCTTTGGCGTCTTGGTTAAAGTCTTTGATTCATCATGCTTATGTGGAGTCGGGTAAATCCCCGCCTCAAAGGATTACGGCTCATTCTACTAGGTCAGTTTCTACTTCCTGGGCTTTTAGGAATGAAGCTTCTGTTGATCAGATTTGCAAAGCAGCAACTTGGTCTTCTTTGCATACTTTTATTAAATTCTACCATTTTGATGTTTTTTCTTCTTCTGAAGCAGTTTTTGGTAGAAAAGTACTTCAGGCAGCTGTTTCAGTTTGATTCTTCTGCTTATAATTTCAGTTTTTTTCATTATTAAGATTAAAACTTTTGATTTGGGTTGTGGATTATTTTTCAGCGGAATTGACTGTCTTTATTTTATCCCTCCCTCTCTAGTGACTCTTGCGTGGAAGTTCCACATCTTGGGTATCTGCTATCCCATACGTCACTAGCTCATGGACTCTTGCTAATTACATGAATGAAAACATAATTTATGTAAGAACTTACCTGATAAATTAATTTCTTTCATATTAGCAAGAGTCCATGAGGCCCACCCTTTTTATGGTGGTTATGATTTTTTTGTATAAAGCATAATTATTCCAATTCCTTATTTTTTATGCTTTCGCTCCTTTCTTATCACCCCACTTCTTGGCTATTCGTTAAACTGAATTGTGGGTGTGGTGAGGGGTGTATTTATAGGCATTTTGAGGTTTGGGAAACTTTGCCCCTCATGGTAGGAATGTATATCCCATACGTCACTAGCTCATGGACTCATGAAAGAAATTAATTTATCAGGTAAGTTCTTACATAAATTATGTTTTTTCTATATTAATGTTTCTTATGGAGGGTGCTACTCTTCGACAAGAAATCCGAGTTTTAAGTAGTCCTCACAGTCTCTCGTGTGATGGCTTGGGTGAAAGTGAGAGTCCGGAGATGCAGTGGGAGCTTCCCCTGCGACACCATCCTGCGACTCGTATTCACAGCTCCCTTTCAGCACTTGGCGTTGTCGAACTTCGCTTCGCTACCTGCTGTCCTCTCTCAAGTCCATGGCGGAGGCAATGCTACTATTCGTCACACTTGAAGGGCCGTGTTCCTGTTCCACTGCGTGGATTCCGGTAAGATCGTTTCATTTACCTTCTCTGATTGCACTGTAACGCATTTGTTAGGTAAAATTCAGGGTCTCAAGGGGACTCCTTTAGTATCTTGGAATCAAAAGTTAATCAAGGGGTTAATCAAGGGGATTATTGAATAGGGGGGTTAATCATGTTTTTATTATGTAATTTAATCTTCTTATGTGTAGTGTTTTTTTCGGGCTCTTGGCTTGGAACATATAGGCTTTCAAAGCGACTCGACCTTACGGTTGGGCACGCTTTATATTTTGGACTGTACGGTTCACCTGGTGACCGGGCGTTTTACGTCCGTGTCTCCCATTTCTGCATTCCTGTCTGTGTGGCGTCTGAGTAATAGTCTGCTGCGGTCTGGTTATCAGGAGGTGGTGAGTGCCCCATTCATTGGGGGCGTCTGGTGCCGTTTTTATTTTCCACTTTAAGTATCCAACTATGGAGGAAACTGATGTTGAATCGGGATCAACTTTCTGGGTCGGACTCCTCGTCCTGTGATGAGTGTGAATCGGACCCTTGGACACAGGTCCATCAGTTATGTTCCTCAGGCCGTTCTAGAGCTCCTTGTTGCTCGAGCTCGGGGATTCAAGAGACTGCTGAGCCTTCCACCTCGGGTGGGCCCTGTCCTCCTGGAGGAGAGTTCCCTACTGCTCCCTTCTAATACTACACATGCGGGTAACCCAAGTTATGTCTTTCCCTCCTCGGATGGGATTCTGTTCCCCCCGGAGGTTGTGGCGCATTTTCTTTTCTACATCCTTTTGATGCTGGCTCGAGTCCGGATGTATTGTGCTCCTGCCCGATTGTCCCGGGTCTCTCGGCCCTGGGAGGACATATGCAGCTCCCTGAGGGAGTAACCTTTCCAGAGTGCTGTGTTTTTCGTTACAGATGGGCTCGCCTTAGTGTCTTCCTCAGACACGTTTTCGGGTTACTGGGGGACCCTACCCTTATGGGTTATGAGACTCGGTAGCTTTTTCTTCAAATGACACAACCTTGTTAGACATGGTGGGGGTATAATCTCCTCTACGTCTTGTTATCGAGATCCTTCCCAGTTTTGTAGAACAGGTTTTCCGTTAGGCAGGTCCTGCGGGTCTTCTGTTAATTTTTTGGCCGTTAAACTTCGGGTTGCCGGTTGTTTTAATTTTGTCTGGTAGGATGATTTTTTGGTTTTCCTTATAATAGTTCTTGTGGGAACTTCTTTTTCTGGGATCAATGCTCGTGGATTTGCTTCTATTGAAGTTGTTAGGAACACATTAGTTCCATGTTAATCTGTTAAATATTTTCTGCCTCGTAGGACCGGTCAGCGAAAATACTGCGTCTCTCTCCATTGTTCCCGCTTTTCGGGAAGCTGGAGTATTCCTTCCATGTTGTGCAAAGGATAGAGGCCGTAGCACCTTTTTGTCCGCTCGTCAGGGTGGGTTTTAGCCTTTTGGAGGCTTTGGAATTTGTCCTTTTAGGACTTGTTCCATCGGGGGGTCTCTGGTTTTGCGACCTTCTGGACTATCTCTGATTCTCCTTGGGGACGGGTCACCTTCGGGGATCTGGTTTCCCTTCGTGAGTTATTTTGTTCCTCTTAAGGACCTCTGACAGTGTAGTCGGGCAATCTCTAGGTCCTAATGACCTTTCTCATGTGGTTTATGGATTGCTGCTTAAGTGGCACCTGCAACCACGTATTTCTGCCCTATGGTTTATCCTGAGGGGTATAGAGTCATGCAGTGTTCTGCGGGTAGCTTGTCCTCACTGTCCCCTTTTTTCTAGGGTTTGTGACTAGCTTTAAGGCTTGATCAGAATGCTATCCTCTGAAGGTGCTCGGCATTGTGGTAACCTGATGGGTTACAGTTTAGATCCAAGGTGCGGTGTGTTCAGCCTTCCCTCCTTTGGGTAGTTTTACAAGGTGGCACTTGATCCCTGGTAGTGGATTAGCCGCGCTGGTCAAGCACATTCATGTTCATGTCACTTGGTTGACTAATTATCGAGCGTTTTTATACGTCCTTGAGAGTCCTTGCTACTTTTAGTATATTGGCCTTCTGTGTGGGGGTCTCTTCCCTTTGGATTGGGACTTGCAGAGCTCTTGTTCTCCGGCTTTGTCCGGATGTCCCTTGGGAGGTCTATCGGTCTCTCGGACCAGGGATTCCTGTTCCTGCATGATAGTTTAGTTTAACCTTTTTCGGACACATGGGACTTATCCTGATCTTTCCGGTTGTCGAGGAGTTGTTCTCGGCTCCTTCTTTTGCATCCCGCCGTGGGATGTTACCAGATGTAAGGTCCTAGGTCACACCTGGGAGTTCAGCGTTTTGGGTTCCTCAGCCTTCGTCCTTGTTCTGGCTTTTTTCTTTGGGCCAGCTTGCCTAGGAGCTGGGTAGCTGTGGTTCCCTGGGGTCAGCTGCCTTTTGTCACTTTTCGGTGGCAGTTCCGGCTTCACGGGGGACGGTTGCAAGGGCAAGGTTTTTATTTCCGTGCCTGATAGGCGCGCTGACTCGATGGGGTTGTCACTGAGGGACTCTTCTGTGATACAGTGGAGTGACCTTGTTTTCTCCCGGTCTCTTCCTTGACATTCCGTTTCCTTGGGCAGGTGTTTCTCGTTTCTGGGGGTTCCCGATGTCTTTCTCTCCTCTCTTCTGAGGTGTAGTTCTTTCTCCAACATAGGTGTATCCGGTCCACGGCGTCATCCTTACTTGTGGGATATTCTCCTCCCCAACAGGAAATGGCAAAGAGCCCAGCAAAGCTGGTCACATGATCCCTCCTAGGCTCCGCCTTCCCCAGTCATTCTCTTTGCCGTTGTACAGGCAACATCTCCACGGAGATGGCTTAGAGTTTTTTAGTGTTTAACTGTAGTTTTTATTATTCAATCAAGAGTTTGTTATTTTAAAATAGTGCTGGTATGTACTATTTACTCTGAAACAGAAAAGAGATGAAGATTTCTGTTTGTAAGAGGAAAATGATTTTAGCAACCGTTACTAAAATCGATGGCTGTTTCCACACAGGACTGTTGAGAGGAATTAACTTCAGTTGGGGGAAACAGTGAGCAGACTTTTGCTGCTTGAGGTATGACACATTTCTAACAAGACGATGTAATGCTGGAAGCTGTCATTTTCCCTATGGGATCCGGTAAGCCATTTTTTATTACATGAAGAAAAAAAAAAAAAAGGGCTTCACAAGGGCTTTTAAGACTGTAGACATTTTCTGGGCTAAAACGATTTATATATAAGCATATTTTATACCCCATAGCCTTGAGGAATTATTTTAATAGGGGCTTTCCCTAATCATAGGCAGAGTCTCATTTTCGCGCCTCTATTGCGCACTTGTTTTTGAGAAGCATGACATGCAGATGCATGTGTGAGGAGCTCTGATACATAGAAAAGACTTTCTGAAGGCGTCATTTGGTATCGTATTCCCCTTTGGGCTTGGTTGGGTCTCAGCAAAGCAGATACCAGGGACTGTAAAGGGGTTAAATATAAAAACGGCTCCGGTTCCGTTATTTTAAGGGTTAAAGTTTCCAAATTTGGTGTGCAATACTCTTAAGGCTTTAAGACACTGTGGTGAAATGTTGGTGAATTTTGAACAATTCCTTCATACTTTTTCACATTTGCAGTAATAAAGTGTGTTCAGTTTAAAATTTAAAGTGACAGTAACGGTTTTATTTTAAAACGTTTTTTGTACTTTGTTATCAAGTTTATGCCTGTTTAACATGTCTGAACTACCAGATAGACTGTGTTCTGTATGTGGGGAAGCCAAGGTTCCTTCTCATTTAAATAGATGTGATTTATGTGACACAAAATTTAGAGAAAATGATGCCCAAGATGATTCCTCAAGTGAGGGGAGTAAGCATGGTACTGCATCATCCCCTCCTTCGTCTACGCCAGTCTTGCCCACACAGGAGGCCCCTAGTACATCTAGTGCGCCAATACTCCTTACTATGCAACAATTAACGGCTGTAATGGATAATTCTATCAAAAACATTTTAGCCAAAATGCCCACTTATCAGCGAAAGCGCGACTGCTCTGTTTTAGAAAATACTGAAGAGCATGAGGACGCTGATGATATTGGTTCTGAAGTGCCCCTACACCAGTCTGAGGGGGCCAGGGAGGTTTTGTCTGAGGGAGAAATTTCAGATTCAGGGAAAATTTCTCAACAAGCTGAACCTGATGTGATTACATTTAAATTTAAATTGGAACATCTCCGCGCTCTGCTTAAGGAGGTGTTATCTACTCTGGATGATTGTGAGAATTTGATCATTCCAGAGAAATTATGTAAAATGGACAAGTTCCTAGAGGTCCCGGGGCCCCCCGAAGCTTTTCCTATACCCAAGCGGGTGGCGGACATTGTAAATAAAGAATGGGAAAGGCCCGGTATACCTTTCGTCCCTCCCCCCATATTTAAAAAATTGTTTCCTATGGTCGACCCCAGAAAGGACTTATGGCAGACAGTCCCCAAGGTCGAGGGGGCGGTTTCTACTCTAAACAAACGCACCACTATACCCATAGAAGATAGTTGTGCTTTCAAAGATCCTATGGATAAAAAATTAGAAGGTTTGCTTAAAAAGATGTTTGTTCAGCAAGGTTACCTTCTACAACCAATTTCATGCATTGTTCCTGTCACTACAGCAGCGTGTTTCTGGTTCGATGAACTAGAAAAGGCGCTCAATAATAATTCTTCTTCTTATGAGGAGATTATGGACAGAATTCATGCTCTCAAATTGGCTAATTCTTTCACCCTAGACGCCACTTTGCAATTGGCTAGGTTAGCGGCGAAAAATTCTGGTTTTGCTATTGTGGCGCGCAGAGCGCTTTGGCTAAAATCTTGGTCAGCGGATGCGTCTTCCAAGAACAAATTGCTTAACATTCCTTTCAAGGGGAAAACGCTGTTTGGCCCTGACTTGAAAGAGATTATCTCTGATATCACTGGGGGCAAGGGCCACGCCCTTCCTCAGGATAGGTCTTTCAAAGCCAAAAATAAACCTAATTTTCGTCCCTTTCGCAGAAACGGACCAGCCCCAAGTGCTACGTCCTCTAAGCAAGAGGGTAATACTTCTCAAGCCAAGCCAGCCTGGAGGCCAATGCAAGGCTGGAACAAAGGAAAGCAGGCCAAGAAACCTGCCACTGCTACCAAGACAGCATGAGATGTTGGCCCCCGATCCGGGACCGGATCTGGTGGGGGGCAGACTCTCTCTCTTCGCTCAGGCTTGGGCAAGAGATGTTCTGGATCCTTGGGCACTAGAAATAGTCTCCCAAGGTTATCTTCTGGAATTCAAGGGGCTTCCCCCAAGGGGGAGGTTCCACAGGTCTCAATTGTCTTCAGACCACATAAAAAAACAGGCATTCTTACATTGTGTAGAAGACCTGTTAAAAATGGGAGTGATTCATCCTGTTCCATTAGGAGAACAAGGGATGGGGTTCTACTCCAATCTGTTCGTAGTTCCCAAAAAAGAGGGAACATTCAGAGCAATCTTAGATCTCAAGATCCTAAACAAGTTTCTCAAGGTTCCATCGTTCAAAATGGAAACCATTCGAACAATACTTCCTTCCATCCAGGAAGGTCAATTCATGACCACGGTGGATTTAAAGGATGCGTATCTACATATTCCTATCCACAAGGAACATCATCGGTTCCTAAGGTTCGCATTCCTGGACAAGCATTACCAGTTTGTGGCACTTCCGTTCGGATTAGCCACTGCTCCAAGAATTTTCACAAAGGTACTAGGGTCCCTTCTAGCGGTGCTAAGACCAAGGGGCATTGCAGTAGTACCTTACTTGGACGACATTCTGATTCAAGCGTCGTCCCTTCCACAAGCAAAGGCTCACACGGACATTGTCCTGGCCTTTCTCAGATCTCACGGGTGGAAAGTGAACGTAGAAAAAAGTTTGCTATCTCCGTCAACAAGGGTTCCCTTCTTGGGAACAATAATAGACTCCTTAGAAATGAGGATTTTTCTGACAGAGGCCAGAAAATCAAAACTTCTAACCTCTTGTCAAATACTTCATTCTGTTCCTCTTCCTTCCATAGCGCAGTGCATGGAAGTAATAGGTTTGATGGTAGCGGCAATGGACATAGTTCCTTTTGCGCGAATTCATCTAAGACCATTACAACTGTGCATGCTCAGTCAGTGGAATGGGGACTATACAGACTTGTCTCCGACGATACAAGTAGATCAGAGGACCAGAGATTCACTCCGTTGGTGGCTGTCCCTGGACAACCTGTCACAGGGGATGAGCTTCCGCAGACCAGAGTGGGTCATTGTCACGACCGACGCCAGTCTGGTGGGCTGGGGCGCGGTCTGGGGACCCCTGAAAGCTCAGGGTCTTTGGTCTCGGGAAGAATCTCTTCTCCCGATAAATATTCTGGAACTGAGAGCGATATTCAATGCTCTCAAGGCTTGGCCTCAGCTAGCAAAGGCCAAGTTCATACGGTTTCAATCAGACAACATGACGACTGTTGCGTACATCAACCATCAGGGGGGAACAAGGAGTTCCCTGGCGATGGAAGAAGTGACCAAAATCATCCAATGGGCGGAGACTCACTCCTGCCACTTGTCTGCAATCCACATCCCAGGAGTGGAAAATTGGGAAGCGGATTTTCTGAGTCGTCAGACATTTCATCCGGGGGAGTGGGAACTCCATCCGGAAATCTTTGCCCAAATTACTCAATTGTGGGGCATTCCAGACATGGATCTGATGGCCTCTCGTCAGAACTTCAAGGTTCCCTGCTACGGGTCCAGATCCAGGGATCCCAAGGCGACTCTAGTAGATGCACTAGTAGCACCTTGGACCTTCAAACTAGCTTATGTATTCCCGCCGTTTCCTCTCATCCCCAGGCTGGTAGCCAGGATCAATCAGGAGAGGGCATCGGTGATCTTGATAGCTCCTGCGTGGCCACGCAGGACTTGGTATGCAGACCTGGTGAATATGTCATCGGCTCCACCATGGAAGCTACCTTTGAGACGAGACCTTCTTGTTCAAGGTCCGTTCGAACATCCGAATCTGGTCTCACTCCAACTGACTGCTTGGAGATTGAACGCTTGATCTTATCAAAGCGAGGGTTCTCAGATTCTGTCATTGATACTCTTGTTCAGGCCAGAAAGCCTGTAACTAGAAAAATCTACCACAAAATATGGAAAAAATATATCTGTTGGTGTGAATCTAAAGGATTCCCTTGGGACAAGGTAAAAATTCCTAAGATTCTATCCTTTCTTCAAGAAGGTTTGGAGAAAGGATTATCTGCAAGTTCTTTGAAGGAACAGATTTCTGCCTTGTCTGTGTTACTTCACAAAAAGCTGGCAGCTGTGCCAGATGTTCAAGCCTTTGTTCAGGCTCTGGTTAGAATCAAGCCTGTTTACAAACCTTTGACTCCTCCTTGGAGTCTCAATTTAGTTCTTTCAGTTCTTCAGGGGGTTCCGTTTGAACCCTTGCATTCCGTTGATATTAAGTTATTATCTTGGAAAGTTTTGTTTCTGGTTGCAATTTCTTCTGCTAGAAGAGTTTCAGAATTATCTGCTCTGCAGTGTTCTCCCCCTTATCTGGTGTTCCATGCAGATAAGGTGGTTTTACGTACTAAACCTGGTTTTCTTCCGAAAGTTGTTTCTAACAAAAACATTAACCAGGAGATAGTAGTGCCTTCTTTGTGTCCGAATCCAGTTTCAAAGAAGGAACGTTTGTTGCACAATTTGGATGTAGTTCGTGCTCTAAAATTCTATTTAGATGCTACAAAGGATTTTAGACAAACATCTTCTTTGTTTGTTGTTTATTCTGGTAAAAGGAGAGGTCAAAAAGCAACTTCTACCTCTCTCTCTTTTTGGATTAAAAGCATCATCAGATTGGCTTACGAGACTGCCGGACGGCAGCCTCCTGAAAGAATCACAGCTCATTCCACTAGGGCTGTGGCTTCCACATGGGCCTTCAAGAACGAGGCTTCTGTTGATCAGATATGTAAGGCAGCGACTTGGTCTTCACTGCACACTTTTACTAAATTTTACAAATTTGATACTTTTGCTTCTTCTGAGGCTATTTTTGGGAGAAAGGTTTTGCAAGCCGTGGTGCCTTCCATCTAGGTCTCCCTCCCTTCATCCGTGTCCTAAAGCTTTGGTATTGGTTCCCACAAGTAAGGATGACGCCGTGGACCGGACACACCTATGTTGGAGAAAACAGAATTTATGTTTACCTGATAAATTACTTTCTCCAACGGTGTGTCCGGTCCACGGCCCGCCCTGGTTTTTTAATCAGGTCTGATCATTTATTTTCTTTAACTACAGTCACCACGGTATCATATGATTTCTCCTATGCAAATATTCCTCCTTTACATCGGTCGAATGACTGGGGAAGGCGGAGCCTAGGAGGGATCATGTGACCAGCTTTGCTGGGCTCTTTGCCATTTCCTGTTGGGGAGGAGAATATCCCACAAGTAAGGATGACGCCGTGGACCGGACACACCGTTGGAGAAAGTAATTTATCAGGTAAACATAAATTCTGTTTTTGTGGGAGCTCTCTGGTGGGTGGGAGGTTGAAGCAGGTTTTTTTTTCTTTTGGTTCGGACAATGGTCAACTTCTGTTGTTCTTTCCTAACTGGGCTCTTGGCTGACGTTGAGACTTTAGTTGGTTGGCTCACGAGTTTTCTTTGGATCTCGTGCCTTCTCGAGTGTCTCTAGATGGAGTTGCTGTGTCTACTCTTTCTCTTTCGTGTGTCGGTCCTCGGGGACCTTGTTTCCCTGCTCAGATCTGCATTGCTTTGGCTGGTCCGGCTTGGGGTATGATCTGAGATCGTTTTTTTGTTTGCAGGTCTTGGGCCAGTGGGCTTTTGGCTAGGCCGGCGCCTTAGTTTGTCTGGTGGGTGCCCTCTGTGTGGGAGGGTGGGCAATTTGATATTTGCCCTGTTGGTAGTTTTCATTGTGAATGTTTCGGAATTGTACCAAGGACGATGCATTTCCGGACTCAGGCATTGTTTACTGGGTTCCTACCGTATCTTCATTACTTCATTACTGTTTTCTGAAGTTCCGATGTTGAGGACTTGGTTTTCAGCTGTCACTTTTGATGCTTCTGTACGATCCTTGGGATCTTATTATCTACAGGAGATGGTTCCTTTAGAGGATCTTTATTCCTTTTGAGTATACTATTTGCTTCCCTTATCCTTTTCTTTTTGTGGGATTTGGGTACTTGTACTAGTACAGGGAGGTGGGACTGCCTATGGGGCGACGGTCCTTTTGGTGAAGTGTTTGCTCAGTGAGTCTGCTTGGGATCTCTGGTTGGACTTTCGGACTGTCTTTGAGTCTGTGTCCTCTGGGACCTTTTTCACTCTTAATTTTCTGCCCGGCTCTGAAGAAGCGGGGTTTGGAATGGTTTGTGTTTTTTTGGCTGGGTGCCCTCAGAATGGGCCGCCTATTGTACCCTCCCATTTTGGCATTCAGTGTCCTCTATAGCTTGGGTATTGTTTTCCCAAAAGTAGTGAATGCAGCTGTGGACTCTTTCCATTTAAGAAGAAAAACATAAATTATGCTTACCTGATCATTTTCTTTTCTTCTGATGGAAAGAGTCCACAGCTCCGCACCCATAATTTATGTGGGGCGTCCTTATTTTATTCTTCTGGCACCTTTCACCCTGATATTTCTTCTACTGTTCCTTGTTCCTCAGCAGAATGACTGAGGGATGAGGGAAGTGGGAGGAGTATTTAAGCCTTTGGCTGGGGTGTATTTGCCTCCTCGTGATGTCCAGGTTCTTGCTTCCCAAAAGTAATGAAGGCAGCTGTTGACTCTTTCTATCAGAAGAAAAGAAAATTATCAGGTAAGCAAAATTTATGTCATTTCATAAGATGGTGAGAGTCCACAAGCCATCACATGTGCGATTAAACTCCAGTCCACTAGAAGGAGGTAAAAACACCCAACAAAGCAGAGCTTTTAATCCCTCCCACTTTCCCAGAATTGCTCAATTCTAAAGTATTGATATACACATTGTTGAAAAGGGTTCTCTAACTGATCTGAGACCCATTTTTCCTTTCAGAAATCTTACGTGGGCAGAGGGGTAGACAGGCGTTTCAGCCAGGCAGTGTTTGGCATGAGATGCTACCAACCTCCCAGGCTCATCAAGGAGTTTCCTCAGGATCAACTCATCCTAGTACCCTGCAGAAAAGAGAGGTACAATGGAATCCAGAATCTCTACCTCTGAGGAAAATGTTCTTCTTAATATAAGGAGAATCCACGGCTTCATTCCTTACTGTTGGGAAATACTGAACCTGGCCACCAGGAGGAGGCAAAGACACCCCAGCCTAAGACTTAAATACCTCTCCCACTTCCCCTATCCCCCAGTTACTCTTTGTCTTTCATCACAGGAGGATGGCAAAGAAGTGTCAAAAGATTTCGGAGTTGTTCCTCAGGAGGGGTATATGCTTTTCGATATGGAACTGGAGTTCTAAGTTGTCTTGTCAGCCTCTCAGTGAGAGCATTGACGAAAGTTAGAGTCTTGAGATGCAGGGAGAGTCTTCCTGCGAACCCATCTAGACTGCCTGCTAACAGCTCCTTAAGCAACCAGTGTTGATGATTTTCACTGTCTGCTTTTCTTCACTCAAATCCATGTCAGGAGCGATGCTACAAGACTGTCACACTTGAGAAGCTGTGTTTCTGTTCCACAGCACGGATTCTGATTTTACTTATGTTGAAAACGCTGAAGACAGGGTCACAGTGTGGCTCCTTTTATCTTAATAGAATCATGAGTTAATATCTCCTGAGGGTGCTTATTGAACAGTGTGGATTAATCAAATGTGATACTTTGATTTTATGCTGCTTTATGTGTGAGATCTATTTTTTGGGCTTATAGACTGTTGTTATGCGGTAACGGAACATACAGGTTTTTACTTTCTCTTTGAACGCTGCGCAGCTTGTAGCTTGGCACGCTTTTTCTCATAGCAGGGGCAGTCCTGTCTTGCGCACCACGTGACTGGGTGTGATCACACTTTCGTTTTCTCTTTCCTGACCGAGCTAGCTGTTGAGAGAAGTCGCTTGTTTCTCTGTTTGCCTGGGTTTAGGAGATGGTGAGTGCCCCAGTCATTGGGAGTATAAAGGTGCCATTTTGTGAGAAATAAAAAGTTACTTTATTCTGTATCCTTCTGTTGTTAGCGCAAGCTATGGAGGATTTTGATATGCTTGAGGGTACTCCCTTTATTCCTAGTAGTAATACCTGTCTATATTGTGAGGAGGCCTTGGTGTGCCCACCCTCTCAACTATGTTCCATATGCATCTACAAGGTTATTATGTATAACAAGGTTAACCCCTTTAGTACTACTGAGCCTTCCACCTCTGAGGACTCGACGTCCCATGAGGTGCATACCAATCAGTCATCTCCATTATCACATGCAGCTTCCCGTAGCAAGCCTGATCCTCCACCTGGAGGGAGCCTTTTACCATAGAACTTTACCGCGTAGTTAAAGGGAAAGGTTAAACATAGCTCTCCGGTCCAGGGGACATCCAGTGATTTATTAGATTTGTCTGCTTTTCAAGTATCCCAGGATGGGTCACACTCTGTGTCTTCAGAGGATGAAATTTCTGAATCGGAGTCTGCTACCTCTAGGCCTCTGGCTGCAGAGGAGCCAGCCATTAGATTTAAAATTGAACACTTAGTTTTCTTCTAAAGGAGGTTCTGTCAACATTACAAGTTCCAGAGGCCAAGTTGCCTGATGAACCGTTGATCCCTAAATTAGACCGAGTGTACGAGAACAGGGTAGCGCTGCTAACTTTTCCTGTACCTGTAAAAATGGCAAACATTATTAAAAAACGAGTGGGATAGAATTGGATCTTCCTTTTCCCTCTCGTCTGCCTTTAAAAAATTATTCCCGGTCCCGGACTCTCAGCTGGAATTGTGGAGTTCCGTCCCTAAGGTGGATGGCGCTATTTCCATGTTAGTTAAGCGTACTACTTATCCCTCGTCTTTCAGAGAGCCGATGGATAAGAAGATGGAAACTTTTCTCAGGAAAATGTTTCAGCATACAGGATCTTTATTTCAACCGGCAGCGGCTGTTGCCTCGGTTGCTGGAGCTGCGGCCTACTGGTGTGACTCCTCAGCGGATTTGATAGAGGTGGAGGGTCCCCTTGATGTTATCCAAGAAAGAATTAAAGCTTTGAGAATTGCTAATTCTCTTATCTGTGATGCAAACATGAATATTATTCGCCTGAATGCTAAGATTTCTGGTTTCTCAGTACAGACCCGTCGGGCGCTCTAGCTGAAGTCCTGGTCTGCGGACATAACTTCTAAGTCTAGATTACTTTCCCTCCCCTTTAAGGGAAATATTTTATTTGGTCCAGGCCTGGACTCCATTATCTCCATGGTTACAGGGGCAAGGGTGCCTTCCTACCGCAGGATAAAAAGAACAAATCTAAGGGACAAGGATCTAATTTTTGTTCCTTTCGTTCTGAAAAGTACCAACGTCAGCAGTCCTCCTCTGAGCCCAAGCAAACCAAGAGCACTTGGAAGCAGGCTCAATCCTGGAATAAATCCAAGCAAAGCAAGAAGCCCGCCGATAACAATTCGGCATGAAGGGACGGCCTCCGATCCGGCACTGGATCATGTAGGTGGCAGACTGACGCTTGGGAAATTTTTCATTAACGTTCCTTAATTGGTCGCAGGGACTTGTATTTTTGCCTTCCTTTATGGATATATAATATACTCCTATTCCTTAAACCTCTACTGATATGTATCAGGACTGGTTTGGCTGTCTGCTTCTTATTTGCTGGGGGACGAGTGTCTGTTGGTAAGTATAATTTATTATACATTTTAAACACTCTATAGCTATGTTATGGGCAATTATTAAATTTGTATATATATTTGCAAATCGATTTGGCCCATGGACAGTATCCTTAACACCATTCTCTTACTGTTTTTGCATGAGGCGGCTTAGTTTTCTTCTTGGCCTTGTAGGAGATGGTTGGGAATAGAGGTTGTTCCAGCTACTTGCTTATGGATTACAAATTGGGAGCTCAGCCATATTTGAGACCCAGAGTCCGTGGGCAGTATCATTTACAAAGAACACTCTATAGCTATGTTATGGGCACATTAAATTTGTATATATATTTGCAAATAGATTTAGCCCTGGGACAGAATCCTTAACACCATTCCTTTACTGTTTTTGCATGCGGCGGCTTAGTTTTCTTCTTGGCCTTGTAGGAGATGGTTGAGAATAGAGGTTGTTCCAGCTACTTGCTTATGGATTACAAATTGGGAGCTAAGACATATTTGAGACCCAGAGTCCGTGTGTAGTATCATTTACAAAAAAGACAGAAAAGACTCTTCACAGCAGCTGAATGATACAGGGACACAGCAATACCCTGTTATGTGCACAACATTTCCCTAACGGGACTTCAGCCATAACTACCCTCAGGCGTCGCTGGGACTTGTCCCTAGCCTCAATCCTTAGCAGTACTCGATACCTCCATGGGATGAGCTCTCTACTGGATACTGCTGCAGCTGCATTAACATTGACATGCCTGGGAAGCTAGTGGATAGGTGCTGCGTAACACTGTCAGGGTATTGCTGAGTGACATTATATAAGATATATATATATATATATATATATATATATATATATATATATATATATGCATTACATAGATAAAGAATTCATTTATATATTAAATATTAAACTTGGATATGCTTTGACCATTGCTAGATGCATTTATTTGTATCCGCAGTTCTGATGTCAGAAATTGACACAAAACCCCCTTATTGATTTAGCATACATTTCAGATTGTCATACTGAGTAAGATACACCTCACAGACAGAATGTCACAAAACTACAAAGGGTCCTTTGAACCACTGTTTAAGAGATGTATTCCTATCAAATTACTACACCCCCTGTGAGGACAGCAGACCTTCGGTCTAAACTGACCTTTGAATCTAGCAACATCTCAGGAGGGTAATTGATTTAACACAGGCAAATAGTCGGACAAATAATTCCCTTTTCAAGTCCCAATACACAATATAATGTCTGGAGAGGACACTTACAGGCATGTCAAAACAAATTAAGATTTGAAATAACCTATATTATAAATTTTCAAATATTTAATTTGTACCTCAGTAATATATATATACATGTACTACACAGCCAGTACTTGCCAGATATTCCTGCAGCTCCTTTAATGTTGCTGTAGGCCTCTTGGCAGCCTCCCATACCAGTTTTCTTCTCGTCTTTTCATCAATTTTGGAGGGACATCCAGTTCTTGGTAATGTCACTGTTGCACCATATTTTCTTCACTTAATGATGACTGTGTTTCATGGTATATCTAATGCCTTGGAAATTCTTTTGTACCCTTTCCTGACCGATACCTTTTAACAATGAGATCCCTCTGATGCTTTAGAAGCTCTCTGCGGACCATGGCTTTTGCTGTAGGATGCGACTAACAAAATGTCAGGAAAGACCTACTAGAACAGCTGAACTTTATTTGGGGTTAATCAGAGGCACTTATAAAATAATGACAGGCGTGTACTGACTCCTATTTAACATGATTTTGAATGTGATTGCTTAATTCTGAACACAGCTACATCCCCAGTTATAAAAGGGTGTTCACACTTATGCAACCATATTATTTTAGTTTTTTTAGTTTTATTTCCCTTTACCTAAAAGATTTCAGTTTGTTTTTCAATTGAGTTGTACAGTTTATAAGTCACATTAAAGGGACATTAAACAGTTTGAGATGGTAATATAAAATGATAAATTGTATATAATAAAACAATGCATTATACTTTCATTATTTATTTTGTCCTCTTTGCCTGTAATTCCATTCTGAAATTGTGAGCTTTTCAGTTCCTGTTAGAAATGGAAGTGCAGAACACTGTTAAATCCAGCACAACCATTGGCTGCACACTCTAGTGACCTATTTATAACTGACCCTAATTGGCCACAGCAGAGAAGGTAACACAAGTTACAACATGGCAGCTCCCAGTATTTTATAGACACTAAAACTTTACACTTATTTTGTCACTTTTTAAACAACTAATGAAACTTTAAAAAATACATCTACATGTTAGTCATGGACTAATCTTTTCTTTGAATGCATCATTCTATCTAGCATGTATTTAGTGTTTAATGTCCCTTTAAAGGTGGAAAAAGTTCTGAAATGAGTTATCTTTGCTTTGTCTTATTTTTTTACATCACAGAAACCTGACATTTTAACAGGGGTATGTAGACTTTTAATATCCACTATATATATATTATATAATATATGGATTTTGAGGGATATCTCATGTCTCAACTATGTTGTGCATTACCTTTAAATATGAAGTGAAATGAATACATATCTGTATTGATATTTAAGATGTTTAACAAATTATTTCAGGATGAATTGCAGTTCATTATAAACATCTGATAAACCAAGGAGGTTCCAAATATGACTGGTTCATAAATGCCTATGTAATTTGTGCTATGAATGGTATCATATAGTTTTGTGCACTCAATATTAAAGTGATATCCTCAGATATACAATATATTCCTATTAAATGAAATAATACAAATATATATTTATCTATAGTGATATTAGTTCCAACAGAATTCTAAGTGCAGGTATGTATGGAATATGGAAACATGACTCTTAAGCACATCTCTTAAGATATTATAAGTAGAATTGTATGGAAGCATACATCAGATAGTTATATTCTTATTATTTATTATACTTTATTTATGAAGCGCCATCATATTTCGCAGCGCTGTCCATGGATACAGTTCATTTAAATAAAACAATAATATAAAACTTGTAAGAGACAGGACAAAATTTACAAACACATACAGGAGGAATTGAGGGCCCTATTCCAGTGGGAATTTGATGCCTGCTTTCTTCACTCAACTCCAGGTCAGGAGCGAGGCTACTAACCTGTCAGACTTGAAGGGCCGTGTTCCTGTTCCACGGCATAGATTCTGGTAAGATCGTTTCATTTTTGTACTTATGATAACGCAAGAAGACAGGGTCACAGTGTGTCTCCTTTTATCTGTATAGAATCAAGGGTTAATATCCCTGGAATGGGGATTATTGAACAGGGGGGATTTATGCATAATATCTTTATTGTGTTGGATGCTACATCATGTGTGAGATGAGGCTCTAGCAATGTGTGAACAGTCAGGTGAAGGGTGACGTGTTCTCTTTTGGAACATTTTCTTTATAGTGCAGGGGCGGTCCTGCATGGCACTCCATGTGACTGGGTGTGGCTTCTTCAACTTCCTCTTGTCCTGATCGGCAAATGCGGGAGACATAGCGGTTTCCATGTGTCCGGGTCATAGGAGGTGGTGAGTGCCCCGGGTCATTGGTGTATAAAGGTGCCATTTATTCTATCTAGTCCATATTAAAGTGCAAGCTATG
The DNA here is from genome assembly GCF_027579735.1 of Bombina bombina. NCBI lineage: Eukaryota > Metazoa > Chordata > Amphibia > Anura > Bombinatoridae > Bombina > Bombina bombina. The sequence continues at coordinate 1,106,673,910 of NC_069499.1, forward strand.
GAGGACTCTGATATGTTAGAGGATACTCCCTCTTAATTAAAGCTCATATCTGTGTTTATTGTGAGAAGGTTCATGTTGATCCGCCTGCTCAACTGTGTTCCACATGCTTTGATAAAATTGCAATATCTAAAAAGAACAAAATATTTAGTACTACTGAGCCGTCCACCTCTGAGGGTTCCCCATCCCGCAAGGTGCGTTCCCTGCATTTATCTCCGATTACACATGTAGCTCCCCAATGCCCTACTGATCCTCCCTCTGGAGGGACCTCGTAGCCGCCAGATTTCGCTGCCCAGTTGCAAGAAGAGGTTTCTGCGGCCTACCATGCCCTGTGAAGTGCTAGCGAAGGGAAATACATAGCCTTCCATCCCAGGGGTCATCTACTCTGTTGAAGGTCTCTAAATAATTATCTGATGATGACACCTGCAACTCGTCAGAGGGCGCTCTCTCTGGGACAGAATCGGCATCTTCTAAACCTCAGACTACGGAGGAGCCTGATTTTAAGTTTAAGATGGAGCATTTGCGCTTTTTACTAAAAGATGTGCTTGCTACGTTGGAGGTTTCCGAAACCGAAACTTCCGCATCAAACAGGAGCAAGTCTCGACCATTCTGATTGCTCTGTTGTGGCCACGGAGGACGTGGTTTTGTGGATCTGGTGGGAATGTTGTTTTCTCCTCCATGGAGGTTACCCTCTCGCAGAGATCTGCTAGTTCAGGGCCCCTTTCTTCACCAAAATCTCGATTCTCTGAGGCTGACTGCGTGGAGATTAAACGCCTAGTCTTGGCCAAGAGAGGGTTCTCGGAGAGAGGGATCGATACTCTCATTCAGGCCAGGAAACCGGTCACTCGTTGCATCTATCATAAGGTGTGGAGGACCTATTTATTCTGCTGTGAGGTACGTGGATATCCCTGGCACAAGATTAGGGTATCCAGGATTCTGGCTTTTCTTCAAGACGGTTTGGATAAGGGCTAGTTCCTTAAAGGGACAGATTTCAGCCTTATTGATGCTGTTACACAGGAAGCTAGCGGAGCTTCCTGATATTCAATCCTTTGTTCAGGCTCTGTCCAGAATCAGACCGGTATTTAGACCTTCTGCTCCTCCTTGGATCTGGAACTTGGTTCTTAAGGTTTTTCAGAGGGCTCCGTTTGAGCCTATGCATGCGCTTGACATTAAGATTCTGTCCTAGAAGGTTCTGTTTCTTCTGGCTATTGCATCGGCTCGCAGAGTCTCTGAGTTAGCGGCCTTGCAATATGAACCCCCTTACCTGGTTTTTCATGCTGATAAGGCTGTGCTTCGCACTGGGTTGGGTTTTCTTCCCAAGGTGATGTCAGATCGTAACATCAATCAGGAGATAGTAGTTCCTTCTTTGTGTTCTAACCCTTCTTCGCCCAAGGAGAGTTTACTTCATAACTTGGATGTGGTTCGAGCCTTGAAGACAGACTTCGTCTTTGTGGTGTATTCGGGGAAGCGTAGGGGGCAGAGGGCCTCTTTCACTTTGCTGTCCTTTTGGTTGAGGTGCATCATCCGTTTGGCCTATGAGACAGCGGAACATAAGCCTCCTCAGAGGATTATGGCTCACTCAACTAGGGCTGTGGCCTCTTCTTGAGCCTTTAAGAATGAGGCCTCTGTGGAGCAGATTTGTAAGGCGGCTACTTGGTCTTTCTTACATACTTTTGCAAAGTTTTACAAATTTGATGTTTTTGCTTCAGCGGAAGCTGTTTTTGGGAGTAAGGTTCTACCGGCTGTGGTGCCCTCAGTATAGGGTCCGCCTACTTTTGCCCTCCCATTTTTTTTCATTCAGTGTCCTCTAGAGCTTGGTTATTTGTTGCCACAAGTAATGAATGATGCAGTGGACTCTCCTCCCATTAAGATGGAAAACATAAATTATGCTTACCTGATAATTTCATTTCCATCTGTGGGAGGAGAGTCCACTGCTCCGGCCCGTTTGCTCCGGTGGGCGGACCTACATTTATTTTTATTCTTCTGGCACCATTTATGCCCTGATATTCTCCTACTGTTCCTTGTTACCTTGGCAAAATGACTGGGGGATGAGGGGAGTGGGGGAGGTATTTAAGCCTTTGGCTGAGGTGTCTTTACCTCCTCCTGGTGGCCAGGTTCTTAATTCCCTCAAGTAATGAATTGAGCAGTGGACTGTCCTCCCACAGATGGAAATTAAATTATCAGGTAAGCATAATTTTATGTTTTTTTTCCTCAGGACAGGAAATCTAGAGGGAACTCTAAAGCTTCTAATCCTTTTAGTTCTGTTCATCAGAATAGGTCACAAAAGGTTGTCTCCTCTGCTCAAAAGCAAGGCACCTCTGGTTCAGTCTGGAGACCTAGTGCTTAATGGAACAAGTCAAAGCAGGGTAAGAAATCTATCCCTTCTACCAAAACTGCATGAAGGTGCAGCCCCTGATCCAGAGGTCCTGGTAGAAGGCAGATTAAGCCTCTTTCAGGGGGCTCTGTTTTAGTCTATTACAGATTCCTGGGGTCTGAATGTAGTTTTTCAGGGACATCAAATAGGATTCAGAACAATGCCTCCTAGAGGAAAGTTTTTTTCTTTCCAATGTTCCAAGGAATCTTCTAAAAGCTCAAGTTTTTTTCAAGTCTGTCTCAGATCTGGAAGCTATAGGAGTATGCAGGAACCGGGGATAGGATTTTCTTAAAATCTCTTCATTTTTCCAAAGAAGGAAGGTACTTTCAGACCAGTTCTCAATCTGAAAGCCCTGAACAAGTTTGTAAGGATTCCATCTTTCAAAATGGAAACTATTCACAATATTCTGCCTTTTGTTCAGCAAGGTCAGTTTAAGTCCACAATAGCTTTAAAGGATGCTTACCTTCAGGTTCCTGTTCACAAAGAACATTTCTAGTTTCCAAGGTTTGTCTTTCTGAACAGGCAGTTTCAGTTGCTCTAATATTTGGTCTGGCTACAGCTTCAAGATTATTAACAACGGTCCTGCGTGTCCTTTTGTCTATTAGCAGGTCTCCGGTATTGAAGTGTTTCCATACCTGGATTACATCATTTTATTATTCAGGGGGCTGTTTGGGAGTCTCTGACAGCACAGGGAGTTTTGGATTCTCGGGAGATGAGGTTACCAATCAATGTTCTAGAATTTTTTGCAATTTCGAGGGAGACAAGGGAGTCTAATCTCCGTTTCCAGACAATGTCACAGCAGTAGCTTATGTCAACCATAAGGGGAAATTCACAGTTCCCTAGCAATAATAGAGGTGTCTCGATTTCTCTCATTGGCAGAAACCAATTCTTGTCTAGTCTCTGTGATTCATATTCCAGGGGTGAACAACTAAGAGGCAGATTTTCTCAGTAGTCAATCTCTACATACAGGGAAGTGGTCTCTTCACCATGATGTGTTCAATCAGATTGTGAATGTTTGGGGTCTTCCAGCGATAGATCTGATGGCCTCTCGTTTGAACAACAAACTTCCCAAGTACTTTGCAATGTACAGGGATCCTCTAATAGTTCCTTGTTTTTTTCAGCTTGCTTATCTGTTTCCTCCAATAGTAATTTCCAAGATAATCCTAGAGAAGTTGTCAGTAATACTGATTGTCCCAGAATGACCTCGCATTATTTGATATGCAGATCTGTTTCAGATGTCCAGCTTCTCTCCTTGGCCCCTGCGGTCAGACTTTCTGTCTCACGGTCCGTTTTTCCTTCTGGATCTCAAGTCTCTGAACTTAATGGCATGGGAATTTAACATTTAGTCTTTAGACATAGGGGTTTCTATGATTCTGTGATCAAAACCTTGATTCAGGGTCCTAAACCTATAATGTAGGAGAATCTATCACAAGGTCTGGAAGGCCTTTATTTCTTGTAGTAGATCATGTTTTTTCCTGGCATTCTTTCAGAATTCCCTGAATTTTGCAGTTATTAAAGGATGATCTGGATAAGGGCCTATCTGCCAGTTATTTCAAGGGGCAGATTTCTACTTTTTCAGTTTTGTTCCGCAGAAAGATTGCTAATATTCCTGATATTCACAGTTTTGTTCAGGCTCTGATCCATATTAAACCTGTAATCAACCAAATTTCTCCTCCATGGAATCTTAACTTTGTGTTAAGGGTTTTTGCAGGCTCCTCATTTTTAACTTATGCATCAGATGGATATTGAACTACTCACTTAGAAAGTGTTATTTCTTTTGGCTATTCCTTCTGCTAGAAGAGTTTCTGAGTTATCTGCTCTTTCTTGTGATCCTCATCTAATTTTTCATCAGTATAAGGTTTTTTTATGGATTTTATTTGATTTTTTGCCTAAGGTTGTTTATTCAGAAAATTTTAACAGAGAGATTATTATTTCTACTTTGTGTCCTAATACTAAGAATGCTTCAGAGTTTTCTTTGCATTCTTTGGATGTTGTTAGGGCATTAAAATATAACATTGATGGTAACAAGGACTTTAGACAAACTTCTAAATTGTTCATTCTTTCTTTCTGGTCCTAGGAAGGGTCAGAAATCATCTGCAATTTTTTTGGCCTCTTGGTTGAAACTTTTGATTCACGGGGCTTATTTGGAGGCATATAATACAAGAATTCCAGCACTCGGGTAAGTTGCACATCACCTCAGGACCACTGCCAAGGCCCCAGTCAATCACCAAAAATAGGCAAGCTGTCACGCTGCTCCTCCGCTCTGCTGTGGCCATTGCCACGGACGCAGGCAGTCCTCCTGTTGCTAAGGATGCGGCAGTGTAACTGCAGCATGGTGATGACATCACCCCCAGCCCTGTGAGCATTGCCACGGACGCAGGCAGACCTCCTGTTGCTAGAGATGTGGCAGTGTAACTGCAGCACGGTGATGACTTCATCACCGCCCGCCCTGTCTTCCCTATGTAAGTGCCTCAGTCTCTCTCACCTGTGCTCAAGTATAGGTGTTACTTTGTGTTTTCCTGGGTGCTGTATTTCTGTTAACTGGATTGCTGTATTGATACTCTGTTGATTAACTCTGCCTGTTTAACTACTCTGCTTGCCTTAACCCCTGAACTACTGGATTGCTATACTGATACTGAACTCTGCTTGTTTGACTACTCTGCTTGCTTAACCCCTGAACTACTGGATTGCTACTTTGTAGCTGAACTCTGCCAGTCTGACTTTCTATTGGTTTACCCCTGAACTGCTATACTGCTGGATAGCTTTTTGTTGCTGACTCCTGCCTGTTCCCAGTCCTTCTATTGGTTTGCCCCTGAACTGCCGTACTTCTGGATTACATTCCTGTTGCCTCTGAGTACTGCCCTGCCTGCTGTGAGTACTGCTTACCTCATTTTACAAATTCTCTCTCTGCTCTGGAATATTTCCTATCATTCCACTTGACGCCGGGATAAGAAGACTACTGGCCAAGTTTGGTCTGATAGTGGAATATCCCACGAGCATTACACAAGCAGGTGACAGCAAAAATAGTTTATTTCAAAGTTAACTAGACAAAAGAACAGGCAACGTTTCGGTAGACGATCCCTTACTCATGTCCTGCCAAACAAACATGTTAAACTTATATACCCTTAAAACACTAGGTGGCGCTGTGGAGTAATTAACTCCTTATTTACAAAACAAACATCATCTTAATTGTTTTACAATTTTAATACAGAAGCATATACCTAGTGGTATATAACATATTCTATATTATTAAATCTCATCATGAGACTCAAATGCAGAAAAAAAACAGAAAAACTTATACATACTATCCAAAATATCAAAATAGCCAAATGGCCTAGTACAGTTTACAGGAAAACAGATAGATCCCAATCTTTGTTCATACCCTTAGGATCAAGGGTCCCTAGCTCAGATCCAAAAGGATTCTTTTTGCTTAAGCATCAATCCCCCATCACCTCCTCTACGGGGCTTCTCAATATGATCTATGATCTGAAACCGGAGCTGACTTATTGTATGGCCAGCTTTAAGAAAATGATTAGCAAGGGGGGCTTTGATATTTTTAGTGCGAATATTGCTTTTATGCTCAATAATGCGGTCTTTAGCAACTCTAGTCGACTTATCAATGTAAACCCTCCCACAAGGACACTTAACCATGTAAATAATAAACGTAGTAAGACATGTGAAAAAACCTTTTGTTGTATTTTTTACCTGTGTGAGGATGATAAAACACGGACCCTTTAGTCATGTTGCTGCAACATGAACATCTTAGGCAAGGATAACAGCCTAGTTTTGTAGTAGTTATAATTCCCAAATATGACTTAATTTTAGTCCCTACATCTGCTTTAACTAATTTTTTTTGGATGTTTATACCCTTTTTATATGCTGGCATTGGATATTTTTGAAATTCCTTTATAGTTGGATTACAATTGGATAATATACTTTAATAATTCCTAATGATACGCTTGGATATCTTTACTTTGAGCATTAAACTCAGAAACAAAAATTACTTTAGGGTCTTGCTTCTTTTTATTGGAATTGCCAATTTTATTAGATTTTAATAGATTGGCTCTAGGGATACATTTGACTAGTTCCATTCCATTTTTAATCATGGTTTCAGGGAAGCCCCTTTCGATGAATCTTTCCCCCATTTCTGTAAGTCTTTTGTCAACTAAATTCTCAGCAGAGACAATCTTACACACTCGCAAAAATTGACTATGTGGAAGAGATTTAATCAGAGAAGGGGGTGGGCACTATCATACCTCTATATGCTATTGCGGTCAGTTGCTTTCTTAAATAAGTCAGTTACAAAAGAATTACCTGCTTTAATAATCCTCACATCAAGAAAATCTAAATATTCTTCACTAAAGGTTAATTTGAATTTAATGTGATTAGTAACTGAATTCAGTCCATTTACAAATTCTTCCAGAGTTCAAATGTTGCCCGATCATATTCCAAAAGTGGTGCCATATTGAATAAACATTTCATTGGAAAAAAGATTCTCCTCATGCACATTCATAAAAATATTTGCGTAGTTTTGTGCAACGTTGGAACCCATGGCAGTACCCTGAAGTTGAAAAAAATAATTGTCCTGAAATAAAAAATAATTTCCATACAATATAATAGTCAGCAGTTGCAAGAAAAAATAAATTTGTGCAATTTTATATTTCTTATCAGATATTAATACAGAATGAACTGACTCAATCCCACTTGTATGTGTAATCGATGTATAAAGGCTTTCAACGTCTAAACTAAAAAGAATAAATTTATTTGTCGGAAGCTCAAGGGAATCTAGTTTATTCAAAAAGTCCCCAGTATTTCTAATGAATCAACTGGACAATTCAACATAGGGACGAAGGATTTTGTCCAAAAAAATGTAAATATTAGTAAATACAGAGTTGGTACTAGCAACTATTGGGCAACCTGGGGGGTGGTCAGGTTTTTCTTGCATGCTGAAGGTTAAAGGGAAACAGACATCCCAAAAGGTAAGTCAAGTCATTTATCACTTACTAAACAGCATAATGAGGGGGACCCTGGTATGGACTTTAATGACGGTACAAATGCAGGACTCTCAGGTTTAGAAATGGATTTCTGTTCAAAACACATTGTTTTAAATTTTAAGCTTCTAAACAATCTAAAAAAAATCCACCTGCAGCTGAAAAAAATTACAATTTCTCTTAGGACAGAAGGAAAAATATTTGTTGAGAAGCTCAAGTTCATCATTTGTCAATAGATGTTTCAAAATATTAATCACATTATTTGTACAGTCATTAAAGTCCATACCAGGGTCCTCCTCATTATGCTGTTTAGTAAGTGATAAATGACTTGACTTACCTTTTGGGATGTCCGTTTCCCTTTTACCTTCAGCATGCGAGAAAAACCTGACCACCCCCCAGGTCGCCCAATAGTTGCTAGTACGAACTCTGTATTTACTAATATTTTAATTTTTTTGGACATAATCTTCTGTCGCTATGTTGAATTGTCCAGTTGATTCATTAGAAATACTGGGGACTTTTTGAAAAAACTAGAAAGCCTTTATACATCAATTACACATACAAGTAGGATTGAGCCAGTTTATTCTGTATTGATTGAAAGTTAATGATGCACAAATTGATTTTTTTCTTGCAACTGCTGACTATTATATTGAGAACAACAACCGGGAAGCGCTCAAACACTTGCTGCAAATGGTATGCAGAATCCTGCAGTGATCTTCACGTAGAAGGACACACACCCTTTTTCTGACTATTATATTGTATGGAAATTATTTTTTATTTCAGGACGATTATTTTCTTCAACTTCAGGGTGCTGCCATGGGTTCCATCGTCGCACCAAACTACACAAATATTTTTATGAATGTGTATGAGGAAAAAATTATTTATTCCGATGAAATGTTGGTGGCGATATATCGACGACATTTTTGGAATATGGTTGGGCGACGTTGGAACCCTGGAAGAATTTGTAAATGGACTGAATTCAGCTACTAATCACATTCAATTCAAATTAACCTTTAGTGAAGAATATTTAGATTTCTCCTGTTAAGTGTAGTCAGTCCACGGGTCATCCATTACTTATGGGATTATATCTCCTCCCTAACAGGAAGTGCAAGAGGATCACCCAAGCAGAGCTGCTATATAGCTCCTCCCCTCTACGGCATACCCAGTCATTCTCTTGCACCTAACTAATAGATAGGACGTGTGAGAGGACTGTGGTTGTTAAACTTAGTTTTTATTTCTTCAATCAAAAGTTTGTTATTTTAAACAGCACCGGAGTGTGTTGTTTCTTCTCAGGCAGCATTAGAAGAAGAATCTACCTGAGTTTGTGTATGATCTTAGCGGTCGTAACTAAGATCCACTTGCTGTTCTCGGCCATTCTGAGGAGTGAGGTAACTTCAGAACAGGGGATAGCAGGCAGGGTTCACCTGCAAGGAGGTATGTTGCAGTATATTATTTTCTAAGGAATGGAATTGACTGAGAAAATACTGCTAATACCCATGTAATGTAAGTGCAGCCTTAAATGCAGTAGTAGCGACTGGTATCAGGCTGATATGTATGTATGTTTACACTGAGGTATTTCTGGGGAATGGAACTTCACTAAGAAAATACTGTATATATTTAAGTAATATTTGAGCCTCCACTGCAGTGAAAGCGACTAGCAGCAGGCTTATTAATAACATTTCATAATTTTATTTTTAAAACGTTTACTGGCATGTTAATCGTTTTTTTCTGAGGTACTTGGTGATAAAACTTTATGGGCATGATTTTTACCACATGGCTGTCGTTTGTTTCTGAATAAAATCAGTTTACTGAGCTTCCCCACTGTTGTAATATGAGTGGGAGGGGCCTATTTTAGCGCTTTATTGCGCAGTAAAAATTCAGTCACAGTCTTCCTATTTCTTCCTCCATGATCCAGGACGTCTCTACAGAGCCCAGGGGTCTCCAAAACTAGTTTTGAGGGAGGTAATCACTCACAGCAGACCTGTGAGAGTGTGTTTTGACTGTGATAAAAACGTTAATATTAAATTGTTATCCGTTTTTGGGTACTAAGGGGTTAATCATCCATTTGCTGGTGGGTGCAATCCTTTGCTAACTTAATGCATTTACTGTGAAAATTTGGTTGCTATAACTAATTTGGTTCATTGTTATTTCAACTGTGACAGTTTTTTGTGCTTCTTAAAGGCACAGTAGCGTTTTTTATATTGCTTGTAAATTTATTTCAAAAGTATTTTCCAAGCTTGCTAGTCTCATTGCTAGTCTGTTTAAACATGTCTGACACAGATGAATCTCTTTGTTCAATATGTTTAAAGGCCAATGTGGAGCCCAATAGAAATTTGTGTACTAATTGCATTGATGCTACTTTAAATAAAAGCCAATCTGTACATGTAAAGAAAATTTCACCAGACAACGAGGGGGAAGTTATGCCGACTAACTCTCCTTACGTGTCAGTACCTTCGCCTCCCGCTCAGGAGGTGCGTGATATTGTGGCGCCAAGTACATCAGGGCGGCCCATACAAATCACTTTGCAAGACATGGCTAATGTTATGACTGAAGTACTATCTAAATTGCCAGAATTTAGGGGTAAACGCGATCACTCTGGGGTAAGAACAGAGTGTGCTGATAATAATAGAGCCATGTCTGATACTGCGTCACAATTTGCAGAACATGAGGACGGAGAGCTTCATTCTGTGGGTGACGGATCTGATCCAAGTAAACTGGACTCAGACATTTCAAATTTTAAATTTAAGCTTGAGAACCTCCGTGTATTACTAGGGGAGGTTTTAGCGGCTCTGAATGATTGTAACACGGTTGCAATTCCAGAGAAAATATGTAGGCTGGATAAATATTTTGCGGTACCGGCGTGTACTGACGTTTTTCCTATACCTAAAAGGCTTACAGAAATTGTTAACAAGGAGTGGGATAGACCAGGTGTGCCTTTTTCACCCCCTCCTATATTTAGAAAAATGTTTCCAATAGACGCCTCCACACGGGACTTATGGCAGACGGTCCCTAAGGTGGAGGGAGCAGTTTCTACTCTGGCTAAGCGCACCACTATCCCGGTGGAGGATAGCTGTGCTTTTTCAGATCCAATGGATAAAAAGTTAGAGGGTTACCTTAAGAAAATGTTTGTTCAGCAAGGTTTTATATTACAACCCCTTGCATGCATTGCGCCTGTCACGGCTGCGGCGGCATTCTGGTTTGAGTCTCTGGAAGAGACCCTTAGCACAGCTCCATTGGATGAGATTATATACAAGCTTAAAGTCCTTAAGCTAGCTAATTCATTTATTTCTGATGCCGTAGTACACTTAACTAAACTTACGGCTAAGAACTCCGGATTCGCCATTCAAGCGCGTAGAGCGCTGTGACTTAAATCCTGGTCAGCCGATGTGACTTCTAAATCTAAATTGCTTAACATCCCTTTCAAAGGGCAGAGGGCCCGGTTTGAAAGAAATTATCGCTGACATTACTGGAGGTAAGGGCCATGCCCTGCCTCAAGACAGGGCCAAACCAAGGGCTAAACAGTCTAATTTTCGTGCCTTTCGTAACTTCAAGGCAGGAGCAGCATCAACTTCCTCCGCTCCAAGACAGGAAGGAACTGTTGCTCGCTACAGACAGGGCTGGAAACCTAACCAGTCCTGGAACAAGGGCAAGCAGGCCAGAAAACCTGCTGCTGCCCCTAAGACAGCATGAAGTGAGGGCCCCCGATCCGGAAACGGATCTAGTGGGGGGCAGACTTTCTCTCTTCACCCAGGCTTGGGCAAGAGATGTCCAGGATCCCTGGGCGTTAGAGATCATATCTCAGGGATATCTTCTGGACTTCAAAGCTTCTCCTCCAAAAGGGAGATTTCATCTTTCAAGGTTGTCAGCAAACCAGATAAAGAAAGAGGCGTTTCTACGCTGTGTACAAGACCTTTTACTAATGGGAGTGATCCACCCAGTTCCGCGGTCGGAACACGGACAAGGGTTTTACTCAAATCTGTTTGTGGTTCCCAAAAAAGAGGGAACCTTCAGACCTATCTTGGACTTAAAGATCCTAAACAAATTCCTAAGAGTTCCATCGTTCAAAATGGAAACTATTCGGACCATCTTACCTATGATCCAAAAGGGTCAGTACATGACCACAGTGGATTTAAAGGATGCCTACCTTCACATACCGATTCACAAGGATCATTACCGGTATCTAAGGTTTGCCTTCCTAAACAGGCATTACCAGTTTGTAGCTCTTCCCTTCGGGTTAGCTACAGCTCCAAGAATCTTTACAAAGGTTCTGGGCTCTCTTCTGGCGGTACTAAGACCGCAAGGAATAGCGGTAGCTCCGTACCTAGACGACATTCTGATACAAGCGTCAAGTTTCCAAACTGCCAAGTCTCATACAGAGTTAGTTCTGGCATTTCTAAGGTCGCATGGGTGGAAGGTGAACGTAGAAAAGAGTTCTCTATTGCCACTCACAAGAGTTCCCTTCTTGGGGACTCTTATAGATTCTGTAGAAATGAAAATTTACCTGACAGAGGACAGGTTATCAACACTTCTAAATGCTTGCCGTGTCCTTCATTCCATTCAACACCCGTCAGTGGCTCAATGCATGGAGGTAATCGGCTTAATGGTAGCGGCAATGGACATAGTACCTTTTGCACGCCTGCATCTCAGACCGCTGCAATTGTGCATGCTAAGTCAGTGGAATGGGGATTACTCAGATTTGTCCCCTATGCTAAATCTGGATCAAGAGACCAGAGATTCTCTTCTATGGTGGCTTTCTCGGCCACATCTGTCCAGGGGGATGCCCTTCAGCAGGCCAGATTGGACGATTGTAACAACAGACGCCAGCCTGCTAGGTTGGGGCGCTGTCTGGAATTCCCTGAAGGCTCAGGGATCATGGACTCAGGAGGAGAGACTCCTTCCAATAAACATTTTGGAATTAAGAGCAGTTTTCAATGCCCTTCTGGCTTGGCCTCAGTTAGCAACTCTGAGGTTCATCAGGTTTCAGTCGGACAACATCACGACTGTGGCTTACATCAACCATCAGGGAGGGACAAGGAGTTCCCTAGCGATGATGGAAGTCTCAAAGATAATTCGCTGGGCAGAGTCTCACTCTTGCCACCTGTCAGCGATCCACATCCCAGGCATGGAGAACTGGGAGGCGGATTTCCTAAGTCGCCAGACTTTTCATCCGGGGGAGTGGGAACTTCATCCGGAGGTGTTTGCCCAACTGCTTCAGCATTGGGGCAAACCAGATCTGGATCTCATGGCGTCTCGCCAGAACGCCAAGCTTCCTTGTTACGGATCCAGGCCCAGGGACCCGGGAGCAGTACTGATAGATGCTCTGACAGCACCTTGGGTTTTCAACATGGCTTATGTGTTTCCACCCTTCCCGATGCTTCCTCGATTGATTGCCAGGATCAAACAGGAGAGAGCATTGATGATTCTAATAGCGCCTGCGTGGCCACGCAGGACCTGGTATGCAGATCTAGTGGACATGTCGTCCTGTCCACCATGGTCTCTGCCTCTGAGACAGGACCTTCTGATTCAGGGTCCTTTCAAACATCCAAATCTAATTTCTCTGAGGCTGACTGCATGGAGATTGAACACTTGATTCTATCAAAGCGGGGATTCTCGGAGTCAGTGATTGACACCTTAATACAGGCTAGGAAACCTGTTACCAGGAAAATTTACCATAAAATATGGCGTAAATACTTATATTGGTGCGAATCCAAGAGTTACTCATGGATTTAAGGTTAGGATTCCTAGGATATTGTCTTTTCTACAAGAAGGTTTAGAAAAGGGTTTATCTGCTAGTTCGTTAAAGGGACAGATCTCAGCTCTGTCTATCCTTTTACACAAACGTCTGTCAGAAGTTCCAGACGTTCAGGCTTTTTGTCAGGCTTTGGCTAGGATTAAGCCTGTGTTTAAGACTGTTGCTCCGCCATGGAGCTTAAACTTAGTTCTTAACGTTCTGCAAGGTGTTCCGTTTGAACCCCTTCATTCCATTGATATCAAGCTGTTATCTTGGAAAGTTCTGTTTTTAATGGCTATTTCCTCGGCTCGAAGAGTCTCTGAGTTATCGGCCTTACATTGTGATTCTCCTTATCTGATTTTTCATTCAGACAAGGTAGTTCTGCGTACTAAACCTGGGTTCTTACCTAAGGTAGTCACTAACAGGAATATCAATCAAGAGATTGTTGTTCCATCATTGTGCCCTAACCCTTCTTCAAAGAAGGAACGACTTCTGCACAATCTGGACGTCGTCCGTGCCCTGAAATTTTATTTGCAGGCAACTAAGAATTTTCGTCAAACTTCTTCCCTGTTTGTCGTTTATTCTGGACAGAGGAGAGGTCAAAAAGCTTCGGCTACCTCTCTCTCTTTTTGGCTTCGTAGCATAATACGTTTAGCATATGAGACTGCTGGACAGCAGCCTCCTGAAAGGATTACAGCTCATTCTACTAGAGCTGTGGCTTCCACTTGGGCCTTTAAGAATGGGGCCTCTGTTGAACAGATTTGCAAGGCTGCAACTTGGTCTTCACTTCATACTTTTTCAAAATTTTACAAATTTGACACTTTTGCTTCTTCGGAGGCTGTTTTTGGGAGAAAGGTTCTACAGGCAGTGGTTCCTTCCGTGTAAAGATCCTGCCTTTCCCTCCCGTCATCCGTGTACTTTTAGCTTTGGTATTGGTATCCCATAAGTAATGGATGACCCGTGGACTGACTACACTTAACAGGAGAAAACATAATTTATGCTTACCTGATAAATTCCTTTCTCCTGTAGTGTAGTCAGTCCACGGCCCGCCCTGTTGTTTACGGCAGGTCTAAAAAAATTTAACTTAAACTCCAGTCACCACTGCACCCTATAGTTTCTCCTTTCTCGTTTGGTTTCGGTCGAATGACTGGGTATGACGTAGAGGGGAGGAGCTATATAGCAGCTCTGCTTGGGTGATCCTCTTGCACTTCCTGTTAGGGAGGAGATATAATCCCATAAGTAATGGATGACCCGTGGACTGACTACACTACAGGAGAAAGGAATTTATGAGGTAAGCATAAATTATGTTTTTCTCGATGTGAGGATTATTAAGGCAGGTAATTATTTTGTAACTGACTTATTTCAGAAAGCAACTGAGAGCAATAGCCTATTGAGGTATGATAGTGCCCACCCCCTTCTCTGATTAAATCTCTTCCTCATAGTCAATTTTTTGCTAGTGCGTAAGATTGTCTCTGATGAGAATTTAGTTGACAAAAGACTTACAGAAATGGGGGAGAGATTTATAGAAAGGGGCTACCCTGAAACCATGATTAAAAATGGAATAGAAGAAGTCAAATCTATCCCTAGAGCCAATCTATTAAAATCTAATAAAATCGTCAATTCCAATAAAAATAAGCAAGACCCTAAAGTAATTTTTGTTTCTGAGTTTAATGCTCAAAGTAAAGATATACAGCGTATCATTAGGAAACATTGGAGTATATTATCCAATTGTAATCCCACTATAAAGGAATTTCATATATAAAAAGGGTATGAACATCCAAGAAAAATTAGTTACAGCAGATGTAGGGACTAATAAGTCAGGTTTGAGATTTATAACTACTAAAAATCTAGGCTGTTATCCTTGCCTAGGATGTTCATGTTGCAGCAACATGACTAAAGGGTCCTTGTTTTATCATCTTCACACAGGTAAAAAATAAATGTATTATTTACATGGTTAAGTGTCCTTTGGGGAGGGTTTGCATTGGTAAGTCGACTAGAGGTGCTAGAAACCTCATTATTGAGCATAAAAGCAATATTTGCACTAAAAATTATGAAAGCCTCCCTTGCTAATCATTTTCTTAAAGCTGACCATACAATAAGTCAGCTCCAGTTTCAGATCATAGATCATATTGAGAAGCCCTGTAGAGGAGGTGATAAGGAATTGATGCTTAAGCAAAAAGATACCTTTTGGATCTATGAGCTAGGGACCCTTGATCCTAAGGGTATGAACAAAAATTGGGATCTATCTGTTTCCTGTGTCCTACCTTTTTATCTCTGAGCACTCTGCTGTGTCAGGTCGCGTAGCTGAGTGCTCAGAGATGAAATATTTGAACTTCAGAAGCGATGCTTCGCCTCGTGCCTCTCCGCTTGCAGTGTGTCACAGCCTTCATTCTTGAAAGTTGATTAGATTTACAAGGCAGCTACTTGATCTTTTTTGCATACTTTTATAAAATTCTACCATTTTTATGTTTTTGCGTCCTCTGAAGCAGTGTTTGGTGGAAAGGTTCTTCAAGCAGCTGTCTCAGTTTGATGTTTTGCCTGTTTGATTTACTTTAAGTGCATTCAAAAAATGTATAATAATTGGGGTTGGGGATTTAATTTCTCAGTGAGAAAAGGTGTTTTTAAATCCCTCCCTATGTTTTTAAATCCCTCCCTATGTTATTAACTTCACAGCTTGGGTATTAGTTCCAAGGAGTAATGAATTGTGAATTCACCACCGGTTTGAAAGAAAACATAATTTTTGCTTACCTGATAAATTAATTTTTTCATGGTTATGAGAGTCCACGAGACCCCCCACACTATTTTTTTTGGGGGGGGGTTAGTTTTTTCTTAAGCACATCTTTTTTTTCCTGCTCCTTTTATGTCTCATATTCCTTTTTCTTATCTCACTTTGCTGGACTATATGTTAGACTGAGGTATAAGTGAGGTGTGAGGGGGTTTATAGGGCTTTTGGGGTTTGGAAATCTTTTCTTCCTCCTAGTGGTAGAAAAGTGTAATTCCCAGCAGTAATGGATTGTGTACTCTAACGATAAAATAAATTCATTTATTAGGTAAGCATAAATTATGTTTTTGGGGGTTTCATAACTTTTTAATAGAAATCATTACAATAGTCATTATTCATCATTTAAAAAGTTCTGGGGACCTCCATCCACTTCTACCCCGGTGATCTGGCCTGTATAGGGACAGGCATCGTCGGGGATTCACATTTTGCTCAGTGACGTCACGTGCAATGACGTCACTGTGCAACTTTATTTAAAACTGACAATTGTCAGTTATAGGGAGATGGGGGCTACCCCTTTCAATGGTATAAGTCTATAAAGTGAATGTCAATTCTGATGCTAAAGTGCCCGGTTTTTAAAAATTTGATTAAAACAGGGGCACTTTAATTCATCAAAATTTACATTTCACTAGTTGTGAAGAAATACCTTTTAAACTTAACAGCAGCTCCAGCTTCCTCCGGTCATTGCAAGCCATTTATGATGTCAGAAATGATGGATAGGTCATCTTCCAATCACGGCTTCCCCCGTTTGTGGTTACAAATTAATAAATGGTAGAGGAATGTTATTTTAAAAAAATAATAATAATTTTGTAATCAGTCTTTTAGCGTGCGTGGTAGATGAGTAAAACACCCTCTTTACGCAGCTCTCTCCATCTTTCAAAACTTCTGTATTTTTTTGCAAAGAAGCTTATTTTTTGCAATAAAAATTATATATTTTCTAGCGACAATGCCTTTAAAAATATCTATTTTGTAAAGAGAATAATAAAAATTAAAAAAAAAAAAAAAAATAGTCTCAACTTTACCGGTTTATGTCTGCAATCAGACAGCTGTAGCCACCTGGGAAACTAAGATACATTAAATAAAGTATACATTTTTGGAAAGTACACCCTTTGGTGCATTAAATTGGGGGCTACATGTATCACTAGTACAAAAATAGACAGTGTAATAATAAGTGGAATATGGCTCTTTGCTTAGAATTTTTTATTTTTTTTAAACAATGCAACTTATTCCATTAATTGCTGTGCACCCCAAAGTCATGCTAGAAATACTTGTAGCCCCTCATTTGATGCACCAATGGGTGTACTTTCTGCAAATGTGTGCTGTGTGTACCCCAGTTTAATTTATCAGGTGACTAGAACTGTTTAATTGCTGAAAACAGTACAGTAAATTCTAAGATGCTGTTTTTGAAAAATTATCAAATTGACATGCCTGCAAGAAATGTTCTTAATTTCTCCAACATAGGTGTGTCCGGTCCACGGCGTCATCCTTACTTGTGGGATATTCTCTTCCCCAACAGGAAATGGCAAAGAGCCCAGCAAAGCTGGTCACATGATCCCTCCTAGGCTCCGCCTACCCCAGTCATTCTCTTTGCCGTTGTACAGGCAACATCTCCACGGAGATGGCTTAGAGTTTTTTAGTGTTTAACTGTAGTTTTTCATTATTCAATCAAGAGTTTGTTATTTTCAAATAGTGCTGGTACGTACTATTTACTCAGAAACAGAAAAGAGATGAAGAATTCTGTTTGTATGAGGAAAATGATTTTAGCAACCGTAACTAAAATCCATGGCTGTTCCACACAGGACTGTTGAGAGCAATTAACTTCAGTTGGGGGAACAGTTTGCAGTCCCTTGCTGCTTGAGGTATGACACATTCTAACAAGACGATGTAATGCTGGAAGCTGTCATTTTCCCTATGGGATCCGGTAAGCCATGTTTATTACGATTGTAAATAAGGGCTTCACAAGGGCTTATTTAAACTGTAGACTTTTTTTTGGGCTAAATCGATTGATATTAACACTTATTTAGCCTTGAGGAATCATTTATTCTGGGTATTTTGATTTAATAATATCGGCAGGCACTGTTTTAGACACCTTATTCTTTAGGGGCTTTCCCAAAGCATAGGCAGAGTCTCATTTTCGCGCCGGTGTTGCGCACTTGTTTTTGAGAGGCATGGCATGCAGTCGCATGTGAGAGGAGCTCTGATACTTATAAAAGACTTCTGAAGGCGTCATTTGGTATCGTATTCCCCTTTGGGTTTGGTTGGGTCTCAGCAAAGCAGATACCAGGGACTGTAAAGGGGTTTAAAGCTTAAAACGGCTCCGGTTCCGTTATTTTAAGGGTTAAAGCTTCCAAAATTGGTGTGCAATATTTTCAAGGCTTTAAGACGCTGTGGTGAAAATTTGGTGAATTTTGAACAATTCCTTCATGTTTTTTCGCAATTGCAGTAATAAAGTGTGTTCAGTTTAAAATTTAAAGTGACAGTAACGGTTTTATTTTAAAACGTTTTTTGTACTTTCTGATCAAGTTTATGCCTGTTTAACATGTCTGAACTACCAGATAGACTGTGTTCTGAATGTGGGGAAGCCAGAATTCCTATTCATTTAAATAAATGTGTTTTATGTGATAATGACAATGATGCCCAAGATGATTCCTCAAGTGAGGGGAGTAAGCATGGTACTGCATCATTCCCTCCTTCGTCTACACGAGTCTTGCCCACTCAGGAGGCCCCTAGTACATCTAGCGCGCCAATACTCCTTACTATGCAACAATTAACGGCTGTAATGGATAATTCTGTCAAAAACATTTTAGCCAAAATGAACCCTTGTCAGCGTAAGCGTGGCTGCTCTGTTTTAGTTACTGAAGAGCATGACGACGCTGATATTAATATCTCTGAAGGGCCCCTAACCCAATCTGAGGGGGCCAGGGAGGTTTTGTCTGAGGGAGAAATTACTGATTTAGGGAACATTTCTCAGCAGGCTGAATCTGATGTGATTACATTTAAATTTAAATTGGAACATCTCCGCATTTTGCTTAAGGAGGTATTATCCACTCTGGATGATTGTGAAAATTTAGTCATCCCAGAGAAACTATGTAAAATGGACAAGTTCCTAGAGGTGCCGGGGCTCCCAGAAGCTTTTCCTATACCCAAGCGGGTGGCGGACATTGTTAATAAAGAATGGGAAAGGCCCGGTATTCCTTTCGTCCCTCCCCCCATATTTAAAAAATTGTTTCCTATGGTCGACCCCAGAAAGGACTTATGGCAGTCAGTCCCCAAGGTCGAGGGAGCGGTTTCTACTTTAAACAAACGCACCACTATTCCCATAGAGGATAGTTGTGCTTTCAAAGATCCTATGGATAAAAAATTAGAAGGTTTGCTTAAAAAGATGTTTGTTCAGCAGGGTTACCTTCTACAACCCATTTCATGCATTGTCCCTGTCACTACAGCCGCATATTTCTGGTTTGATGAACTGCTTAAGGTGCTCGATAGTGACTCTCCTCCTTATGAGGAGATTATGGACAGAATCAATGCTCTCAAATTGGCTAATTCTTTCACTCTAGACGCCTCTTTGCAATTAGCTAAGTTAGCGGCTAAGAACTCTGGGTTTGCTATTGTGGCGCGCAGAGCGCTTTGGTTGAAATCTTGGTCGGCTGATGCGTCTTCCAAGAACAAGCTACTAAACATTCCTTTCAAGGGGAAAACGCTGTTTGGTCCTGACTTGAAAGAGATTATCTCTGATATCACTGGGGGTAAGGGCCACGCCCTTCCTCAGGATCGGCCTTTCAAGGCAAAAAATAGACCTAATTTTCGTCCCTTTCGTAAAAACGGACCAGCCCAAGGTGCTACGTCCTCTAAGCAAGAGGGTAATACTTCTCAGGCCAAGCCAGCTTGGAGACCAATGCAAGGCTGGAACAAGGGAAAGCAGGCCAAGAAACCTGCCACTGCTACCAAGACAGCATGAAATATTGGCCCCCGATCCGGGACCGGATCTGGTGGGGGGGCAGACTCTCTCTCTTCGCTCAGGCTTGGGCAAGAGATGTTCTGGATCCTTGGGCGCTAGAAATAGTCTCCCAGGGTTATCTTCTGGAATTCAAGGGACTTCCCCCAAGGGGGAGGTTCCACAGGTCGCAGTTGTCTTCAGACCACATAAAAAGACAGGCGTTCTTACATTGTGTAGAAGACCTGTTAAAAATGGGAGTGATTCATCCTGTTCCATTAAGAGAACAAGGGATGGGGTTCTACTCCAATCTGTTCATAGTTCCCAAAAAAGAGGGAACGTTCAGACCAATCCTAGATCTCAAGATCTTAAACAAATTTCTCAAGGTCCCATCGTTCAAGATGGAAACCATTCGAACTATCCTTCCTTCCATCCAGGAAGGTCAATTCATGACCACGGTGGATTTAAAGGATGCGTATCTACATATTCCTATCCACAAGGAACATCATCGGTTCCTAAGGTTTGCATTCCTGGACAAACATTACCAGTTCGTGGCGCTTCCTTTCGGATTAGCCACTGCTCCAAGGATTTTCACAAAGGTACTAGGGTCCCTTCTAGCGGTGCTAAGACCAAGGGGCATTGCAGTAGTACCTTACCTGGACGACATTCTGATTCAAGCGTCGTCCCTTCCTCAAGCAAAGGCTCACACGGACATTGTCCTGGCCTTTCTCAGATCTCACGGCTGGAAAGTGAACGTGGAAAAGAGTTCTCTATCCCCGTCAACAAGGGTTCCCTTCTTGGGAACAATTATAGACTCCTTAGAAATGAGGATCTTTCTAACAGAGGCCAGAAAAACAAAGCTTCTGGACTCTTGTCGGATACTTCATTCCGTTCCTCTTCCTTCCATAGCTCAGTGCATGGAAGTGATCGGGTTGATGGTGGCGGCGATGGACATAGTTCCTTTTGCGCGCATTCATCTAAGACCATTACAACTGTGCATGCTCAGTCAGTGGAATGGGGACTATACAGACTTGTCTCCGAAGATACAAGTAAATCAGAGGACCAGAGACTCACTCCGTTGGTGGCTGTCCCTGGACAATCTGTCTCAAGGGATGATGTTCCACAGACCAGAGTGGGTCATTGTCACGACCGACGCCAGTCTGATAGGCTGGGGCGCGGTCTGGGGATCCCTGAAAGCTCAGGGTCTTTGGTCTCGGGAAGAATCTCTTCTACCGATAAATATTCTGGAACTGAGAGCGATATTCAATGCTCTCCAGGCCTGGCCCCAGCTTGCGAGGACCAGGTTCATACGGTTTCAATCAGACAACATGACGACTGTTGCGTACATCAACCATCAGGGGGGAACAAGGAGTTCCCTAGCGATGGAAGAAGTAACCAAAATTATTCTTTGGGCGGAGTCTCACTCCTGCCACCTGTCTGCTATCCACATCCCAGGAGTGGAAAATTGGGAAGCGGATTTTCTGAGTCGGCAGACATTGCATCCGGGGGAGTGGGAACTCCATCCGGAAATCTTTGCCCAAGTCACTCACCTGTGGGGCATTCCAGACATGGATCTGATGGCCTCTCGTCAGAACTTCAAAGTTCCTTGCTACGGGGCCAGATCCAGGGATCCCAAGGCGGCTCTAGTGGATGCACTAGTAGCACCTTGGACCTTCAAACTAGCTTATGTGTTCCCGCCATTTCCTCTCATCCCCAGGCTGATAGCCAGGATCAAGCAGGAGAGGGCGTCGGTGATCTTGATAGCTCCTGCGTGGCCACGCAGGACTTGGTATGCAGATCTGGTGAATATGTCATCGGCTCCACCTTGGAAGCTACCTTTGAGACGAGACCTTCTTGTTCAGGGTCCGTTCGAACATCCGAATCTGGTTTCACTCCAGCTGACTGCTTGGAGATTGAACGCTTGATTTTATCGAAGCGAGGATTCTCAGATTCTGTTATCGATACTCTTGTTCAGGCCAGAAAGCCTGTGACTAGAAAGATTTACCACAAAATTTGGAAAAAATATATCTGTTGGTGTGAATCTAAAGGATTCCCTTGGGACAAGGTTAAGATTCCTAGGATTCTATCCTTCCTTCAAGAAGGATTGGAAAAAGGATTATCTGCAAGTTCCCTGAAGGGACAGATTTCTGCCTTGTCGGTATTACTTCACAAAAAGCTGGCAGCTGTGCCAGATGTTCAAGCCTTTGTTCAGGCTCTGGTTAGAATCAAGCCTGTTTACAAACCTTTGACTCCTCCTTGGAGTCTCAATTTAGTTCTTTCAGTTCTTCAGGGGGTTCCGTTTGAACCCTTACATTCCGTTGATATTAAGTTATTATCTTGGAAAGTTTTGTTTTTAGTTGCGATTTCTTCTGCTAGAAGAGTCTCAGAATTATCTGCTCTGCAGTGTTCTCCTCCTTATCTGGTGTTCCATGCAGATAAGGTGGTTTTACGTACTAAACCTGGTTTTCTTCCAAAAGTTGTTTCTAACAAAAACATTAACCAGGAGATTATCGTACCTTCTCTGTGTCCAAAACCAGTTTCAAAGAAGGAACGTTTGTTGCACAATTTGGATGTTGTTCGCGCTCTAAAATTCTATTTAGATGCTACAAAGGATTTTAGACAAACATCTTCCTTGTTTGTTGTTTATTCAGGTAAAAGGAGAGGTCAAAAAGCAACTTCTACCTCTCTCTCTTTTTGGATTAAAAGCATCATCAGATTGGCTTACGAGACTGCCGGACGGCAGCCTCCCGAAAGAATCACAGCTCATTCCACTAGGGCTGTGGCTTCCACATGGGCCTTCAAGAACGAGGCTTCTGTTGATCAGATATGTAGGGCAGCGACTTGGTCTTCACTGCACACTTTTACCAAATTTTACAAGTTTGATACTTTTGCTTCTTCTGAGGCTATTTTTGGGAGAAAGGTTTTGCAAGCCGTGGTGCCTTCCATTTAGGTGACCTGATTTGCTCCCTCCCTTCATCCGTGTCCTAAAGCTTTGGTATTGGTTCCCACAAGTAAGGATGACGCCGTGGACCGGACACACCTATGTTGGAGAAAACAGAATTTATGTTTACCTGATAAATTTCTTTCTCCAACGGTGTGTCCGGTCCACGGCCCGCCCTGGTTTTTTTAATCAGGTCTGATATTTTATTTTCTTTAACTACAGTCACCACGGTACCATATGGTTTCTCCTATGCAAATATTCCTCCTTAACGTCGGTCGAATGACTGGGGTAGGCGGAGCCTAGGAGGGATCATGTGACCAGCTTTGCTGGGCTCTTTGCCATTTCCTGTTGGGGAAGAGAATATCCCACAAGTAAGGATGACGCCGTGGACCGGACACACCGTTGGAGAAAGAAATTTATCAGGTAAACATAAATTCTGTTTTCTGCTTATTTCAGACAGGTTACCTACTACAAATATTTATCCACACAGGTTTTGATGATAGAGCTTAGAAAAATAAAATTACATACTATTCTTTATTGAGTCAGGAGTAAAAAAAATATATATTTTGAATCTACTGTGTCTGCTGAAAAAAAACAATATATAGTTTGCATAGTTTATTCAAACAAACTTTACTTTTAAAAGTGTTTAAATGTGAACTGCAACAAAAAGCTCAAAACCAGCTTAGCAGCGAAAGGGTTATAAAGACAATAAAAATTAACTATCTGTGTGTACCATCTTCAAACCTATATGAAAAAGGAGGGGGGATAGTGCCATATTTTTTGCCAAAACATCAAGGCTCATTCAAGGCAAACCCCTTAGATGAGTCCTACTTTAATGCATCTGTACAGTATAACAGATTTAAAAATCACATATTCAGACACATTGGTAGTTCTATGTAGGTTGCAAACACAGCCAAATAATGATGTATATGATGCACTTTTTCCTAAGGAGTTTGCCTTGATGAGTGCAGGTGAGCTCATATAACCATTACATATTTTCTTCTTTTAATAGAAATGTTTTTGAGCTCATACAGAAATGAGCAAAACTTAAAAAGAGACTTAACTGTATAGCATTTGCAGCTTATACAATGTTCTGGGTTGAAGCAAAAATCCTTTATAGCCTTTATTATAAACCACATGACAGTTTGTATTTTGTCATTTAATTAGATTTGTTTTAAAAAATGTTTTTGTAACTATGTGAAATTGATGCTTCAAGTGATGTAATTGTTGTAGGGTGCTCAAATGAAGATAACTCTAAAAGAAAAACCAACGCATGAAAATACTTTTCTCTGTGGTCTGCTCTCTTCGTTTGAATCTGCCACTTTGTTGGCAATACAGTTCAACAGCAAAGCACGTGTGGTACTTATAAGGTGTTTTTTTAAATACCAAATTCACACATTATACTTTAAAAATGCATTTAATGGCTTGTAAAATGACAGCATGTTTTTCTGTTTTTATGCAATGAATCACACACCTGGGGTTACAAACATCACAAGAAACACTTCCCTTGATATTGAATTTCAAACATGTTTTGACAGGAGCCACACGGTTCACTTGATTTTGAATTAGTACCCCATTGTGGTCTCTACTGTATGTTCTCTTTCCCTTCCCTACTCTTCTTTCTCCTTTTTTTTTTTTTTTTTGCACCATGTTACTGTGCTCTTGTTTGCTGATGGCCTTGTCTGGATTTATTTCTGTTTATCATTTTTCTATTACAAATCAATACAGTCTACACACGACATGTTTTTGCTTTTGTATTCTCCCCTCTGTATTGATTAAAAGCTTTTCCCTGGCTTTGCATTTTCTCCTGACTTTGGTCTCTCTTGTCTTTCATTCTTTCTTCCATCTTCCTGTTTCACTTGATATCTCCTGCTCTCTCTGTGCTGCAGTTGAATTTAGCAGCACATAGGTCCTGATTATCAAAGGTTCATCAGCAGGGCCACAAAAATGAAAATACTTGTATAGGTTGTGATGTGAAGTTGATGAAATTTACATGTTGTTATGCTGCAATCCTCGCATGAAAAGCCAGTCTTTAATCAGATATCAAGCTGCATCTGGCAGCATTCCATCGTTTGCTTTGTTTGCATTAATTAAGGTGTGAAATTAATCATTGTGGCTCCCTCACTTAAATAATTACTCAGAGTTCAATGTTGTGCTAGAATCGAGGTTATATTGTGCAGGTGTGATGATGCTTTTATGATTTTTGATTTGGGGAATTAATTTGTGTGGGCGTGTGGATAGATACATATGTGATAAGAAGACTTTCTTTAAAAATGATGCTTTATCAGTCTCATGTTAGCCTCTAGAGGCTGAAGTTATGCCTCATATGATGTCTTTTGCTGTTTCCTTTCTGAACACTATAATTCTGCTACTGACGTTTTTGCTTGTTAACTTGAACCAAGATTATTAAAAGTAATGAATATTCAGCTGTTAATCATGTCGGCATATCATTATATTTGTAGGTTTATACTACAGTCTATGTTTAAATAGCTTTACTAGGCCCCTAAGGGTTGGACAAGTCTTTTTGTTTCAGTAGTAGAGTTTATCTAGTGTACCATGAAAAATAATGAATCTTGTCAACTTTCCAAGAGTTTGCTGAAACTGTGATTACAACACAACTATAAAAAGCTACTGAATTAAATTTAGTATATTTAGTGATATGCCTGTGCGTATCATCATTTCTTATATTTAATAGTAGAAATCAGGAGAGTGGAGCCTTTGCTCCAGACAAAATAATCTTCTTATTCAGAATAAAGTTTGTACTGAAGTTTAAAATGAAAGGAGCCAAGTTACTCTACTTAGTACTTGAGGTTGAATATATACTGGCAGGCTCTGGCACAATGAAATTTGTATCTGTCGGTAAAATGGTGGGGCATGTGACCTATATATGACAGTGTATGCTTAGTGGGTTCTATGCACACTCTGTAAGGCATTTTTACAAAACCAAGCATACTGCAAAAATGTTTCTAATTAAAAATTAAATGCACTATTATTTCTTATTTGTAATGTGCTATTATATATTCTAAGCAATATGTAGGTGATGCAATGAATAAAAAAAAAAAACATGTTAAAAACATGGTTACAAAAACCGAGAGAGGATGTTTTGAGCATCCTAATATTATGTAGATTTTGCAGGAGAATTAAAGTACAAAAGAAGTTCTTTAGGTGGGAGTGGGCTTTGGCTATAACAAGGATGGGGAGGCAAGGGTCAAATACATGTTAAAAGATGACTGAGAGAGTACTTGAAGATGAGGTGAGAAATGTAATTGAGCTATATTGTTGTTCTGGGCTTTGTAGGTTGGCTGAAAATATTACATTGATCTAGAAGCCAATGGAAGGTCTCACAGTAGTGTGGGATGAATAACAATAGGGGATGATGAGCAATGTGGGAAGTAGACAAGTTTGGTTGAGGTATTTAGAAAAGGGATAGGCTAATGAGAAGGCAGGACAAGTAGAAATAAGTTAATGTAGAGAGACTAGTGGATCAAACCTTTAATTGTTGCCTGATTGAGAAATGGGTGATTTCTAGCAATGATCTTCAGGTTACAAATATGGAATTGAAACAAAGAGCAGAGAATAGTTTGACAGCATGATACCTAATTATACTATTGTTTTTTTATGTAGCTCAACATAACCTAAAACAGCATTCTAAACATATTCCAATTCCATCAAATTTAAATTTTAAACACACCATCAAAATCCACCTTTTCAGGACATCATCTGCATACTCCTGACTCACATCACTAACCATCCATGACCTTACAGTTAAATGGAGCATAGTAAGCTTTACAGACATTTGGTGTAAGTTAATGGAGTGATTTGGAAGAATGGATATAAGACTGCAGAGACGGCCTACAGGGAAGAGTAATGGGAGCCTGGATGATTATTCAGGTGAATGCTATATACATACAAAGTGTTCTTCGCATATCGAGGTCCTGGCAACATGTATATAAAAACATATATTCTTTCTATATCCAAATCCAAGGAACGCTAAATATAGAGCAAATGTAGAATTAATTAACACATCCATATTAATTGGGCGAAATGTTATACTGAGATTTTGGAAATCAAAATTTAGCCCAACAATGAAAGAATTTAATAGTAAAATATTGATACAGATGAACATGGAACAATTTAATACAAATATAACACAGGAGAAGAGGGTAGCTCTCTTTTTTTCAGAAGTGGCTAAAGATATTATTGACACTTCCAGAGAGGCTTCAAAAACAAATAATATATCCCTTCAAAAAAATCTGATTATTTCAGTATAGCCTTAATATTTGGCAATTTTCCACAATCCTGGGGAGACTGAGGGGTGGGAGCAAGAGAGGAGAAGAGAATGTTCCCAATTTTATTTTCCCATGATTTGTTTGTTTATCTGTTTTGCTTTTTGTTTTTGTTTATACGCTGCTTCCCGATCTTGGTAGTATGAGATTGAGTCTCCATATGTTGCCAAGTTAGATCACCTCTATTTTCTCAGATTAGGGGGAACTAAACAAAGGTTGTATGTATATATATATATATATCTGAATTAAAGAAAGAAAGAAATTGGAAAAAAGAAAGAGAAGGAAAGGGGAGGAAAGAAGAAAAGGAAAGGGGAAGATAATATAAGGTTTGTTTATGAGTAAAGAGAATATGACTCCTGTAGGTTAATGAGGTAAGATTAAGTCATGACCTGTACGAGTAAGGATGCGAGGAAAGAAAAAGGAGAAAGAAAAAAAGAGAGAAAGGTGAGGGGATGGAAATAGGAAAGTAAAGAAAAAGAAGAGTCTCAGATGAGCCGAGTTATTTCTCTATCCCATCCCTTACTTGGAGGTTAGTTTTTGCTGCTTCATTTTGTTTTCATAATTTTTCTAGTTTTTTAGTATGTAATTTTCTAGTATATGTGACAGTTGCAGTAGAAAAAACTGTGTGTTACCGTCTGCTGATACCGTGTGCTGTTCACACCAATGGAGATGGTGTGTTTTTCTTTGGTTTTTGTGTTAAATTTGGTATTTTAATTTAAAGGAAAAAAGAATATAGAAAGAAAAAAACCAAAAGCAAGAAATATTCCAGCCTCCAAAATTCTTTAAAAGAACCTTTATTTCCACATGGGGTCCTCAGAAACAAACATACAACGTTTCAAGCCTTTTGAAGGCTCTTAGTCATGCCTTCAATAGGCTTGAAACGTTGTATGTTTGTTTCTGAGGACCCTATGTGAAAATAAAGGTTCTTTCAAAGAATTTTGGAGGCTGGAATATTTCTTGCTTTTGGATTGTACATTGGGACTTGGCAGGTCCTTTTATTCCGTGCCCTACAAAGAAAAAAAAAAAGGTGTGCTGTTTTCCAAACTTTTTGAAAGAAAAAAAACCAACAGGGTGTACACATTGTATTGTTTGAAAGCAAAAACGTGAGCTATCTAAAAGTATAAAAAGCACTGTATCAGCATAGACTATATATTTATGTTATTTACATGATTGTGTTTACTGTATAAGTATTTATCCACTGTACAACATGACATGGTCCACTGTGTGGGGCATTGTCGTGTGATTTATATAATTGTATCCACTGTTGGTCAATAATAAAAAAAATGTATAAAAAAAAAACGGACAAATTTCCCGGAGTTATAGTAAACAACTTCTACATAAGGGACTGAATTGGGATCCAAATGCTGTTTCATATAGCAGCAACTCCATGTATTCCAATCTATTTGATTCCAGCATCAGATACCAGGGACCTATGTTTCATTAGGAATAAAGCCTGTGAGAAAAAGGCCTGAGCATATGCACAGGTAAGAAGCTGGGGATCTAGGTAGAGATACTTGAGGCTCAGAAGCAGCATGGATGAAAGGACTGGTATTTTTACAAGGGAAGGAAACCAGGCATGGGATAGCCAAAAGAAGTTGCATTCCTTATAGCTGACCATCAGACTTCAAAGAGAGTACTGAGTATTCTAAGAAATAGAAGGAAGGCATATACTTTTGATGTTGGCCACAATCACAGAAAGGATTTGATCCTTTGTTTCACAAGATGAAGAAATACGGTAGCAGACAACCGATTCAGATACAGCATACAATTGTAAGCAACTTTCCATTTTACTTCAATTATCTTATTTCCTTTGTTATCTTGGTATACTTTTACTGAAAAGGATACCTAGGTAGGCTCTGGAGCTTTGACCTAGCTGGTGATTGGTGGCTGAACATATATACTTCTTGTCATTGATTTATCTTCCTCAACAAAGGATACCAAAAGAATGAAGCAAAATTGGTAATAGAATTAAATTGGAAAGTTGTTTAAAATTGTATGTTCTGGGGCGGAGCTTAGCCACGCTGGACGATGGCTGCATTTTTCTAGAGCTCCTATCTCCCTTCCCGGCAAATATAGCTCTAAAAGCATGTAATAGACTTTCATTTCTCCCCTTATCCTTCCCTTGGAACCCTTGAAGCTCCCCCAATCTTTTCTGCACTACTGCCTGGCTCTACATATGTGACAGAGAGTTTTTGTCAGCGGCGGATCTCTGAGGGATCAGCAACGGGCAGCTCCTGTACGTCACTCTCTGCCACATTTACCGGATCCTCCCAACCGCACATACCTGGAGCCCACTATCAACCTGGATCAATCCAACACCGGGAAAAGACCTTAGTGACTGGCGGCGGATCACTTACTTAAGCTCAGTGCACGCTGGGCTCATCGCGGCTCTCCCGGCCGCCATCTTGCCTCCACGTGGCCGCCCGCTACCACTTCTCCTTAATCTGGCCGCAGGACAGATCGGGTCAAGAATAACCCGGCGAAAACCTGAGACGCAACAGTGAGTACCTTGCCTTTATATAGTACTGGGGGCCTGCATCATCAGACCGGGGACACAAATCCCCAGAACAGCAATCCTTTGCACAGTATAATATAGAGGGAGGCCTGCACTTTGGGACAGGGGGATCCTCGGACGCAAATTTGATGAAAACAGATTAACCTTGGGGACATATATAACTCCAGCAGCCTAGGTGACTTAATTTCCCTCACTACCGCAAGCCCATAACTCCAGACTAGGGGCACTATCCTTATCTGCACAATATAAAGCACCACCAGATATTCTCCCAGCTCCCCCATAGCAAACCTGGAGCGAGATTGTCCACAGCTTTTCACACTATTGCAGTTAAGATATAAAACAGGGGTCTGCTGCAGCACCATCTGCTTTTGCACAAAAGGACACTGATTTGTTTTATGTCTACGCTGATTGCATCCTGTTACCAATGTGATGCCTTGCAAAAAGAATAATAAATCTGACAAACCCACTGTTAATAAAACTCTAAACCACTACCTCAAACCTGTGGAGACCCCTACACCGACAGGCACAGCAGACATACCAACTTCTCTAACACCTGGGCCCATCCAGATGCAACCAGAGGAGAATCCCACAGACATGTACTTAACTAAAAGGGATATTACGCATCTTTCCTCAAAAGAGGACATCAAGGAAGTTATGCAAGAGATGAGGAGCCTGTTTGGGGACCTTCGCAGGGACATAGGGGCACTTGACCAGAGGGTAGTCACTTTGGAGGAAAAGCAAGCATCTACAGAAAAAAATGTTCAGGCAAACACCATACAATTAACTGAACATTCTCATAAGATCAACGCCCTAGCTGACAAGCTAGAAGACCTAGAAAACAGGTGCCGCCGCAATAATTTGCGAATACGGGGGGTCTCAGAGACTGTTTTCCCCCCTGCCATAGAAGGTTACTTACAAGCTCTATTTAAAATCATAAAAGATGACCCGGCTGCGGATGACATCCCTATTGAAAGAGCTCACAGAGCCATCAGACCTAAACCGCCCCCAAAAGCACCGCCAAGGGACATCATAGTCAAATTCTTGCGGTACAAAGACAAGGAGGATCTTCTCCGTTGCGCAAGGGCCAAACACCCAATTTATCATGCAGGCGAGGAAATCTCTCTATTCGCTGACCTCTCCCAATCTACTCTGCAAAAAAGGAGAGAAATGGCCCCCCTAACCACTGCATTAAGGAGACACAAAATTCAGTACAGGTGGGGCTTTCCTGTATCCCTCATAGTTTCCTACAACAACAAATCAGCCATCTTTAGACCTGGGGACGACCCTGAATCCTTCTGCAACGACCTCTCATTCCCCTTTGTTCTAAAAGAGGTCAACGGTACAGCCTCCCGTCTGCCAGAAAACCACAGATCTCTTCAAACCCCCCTAAATGAGACAACGTCAAGCTAGGAGGTCCTTTTGAACTCTGTGACAAATCCCCTCTCACTACTGACCCCCTCTACACAAGACTTTGCTACCAAGTGATATCGGAAGAGAACAGGGACAGGGAAAACAGAGGAAGGAAAAAAGAGAAAACTGGAGAAATAAAGAAATAATAAAGTTTAAAGAAACTGAACTTGTCTCCATGCTTTTGCCTGTCCGTGAAGGATGGGCCTCATGGTTTATGTTTCGGACATCTTCACAGGTGGCCGCGGGGCCCTTCCCTTACAGGAAAATGTATCCTTTTTGCACTAAGGACTGATTGCTGGTCCACCATGTCTTTTTGTTATATATATATAATATGTCCCCGTTTCTGCTACTTCAACAGCAGTGTTGATGATGTTGTTCTTTATGCTTGTTCTTTACATATGTTTAACCTGTTATATATATTAAGAGTTCTTTAGACCTCTTTGAGGCCTATAGTGTCCCACACTGGGGTTAAGAGGTAGGATGCAAGCTATTTTTGGTAAGAATGGGTAGTTAAATACGCTTCTCCCTACTCCCCCTCCCTTTTCTCCTCCCTTTCCCTTCCCCTCCACCCTCTTTTCCCTCCCCCTCCCACTCTCTTCACTCTTCCTTTCATCCTCTCCATCCCTCTCTCCTTCTCTCTCCTATCCACCTCCCCTTGACTCTAGACAAGAAATCTACTAAATCTGGAACCCTATATTGAACTTAACTGTTTGAAATGCTTTGAAAATGTTGTTTAGCAGAAACCTAAACTTTTGCACTTTTTTTTAAGACAGCTGAAATGTTGTTTTTGTATACATGCTTAACCTGTTTGGTATGTTAAGGGCCATCCAGACCCCTCTGTGGTCCACTCTGCTTCACATCGGGGTGGGGCGGGGGGATAGGTATCATTTTGCTTATAAG
Source organism: Bombina bombina (assembly GCF_027579735.1). Lineage (NCBI taxonomy): Eukaryota > Metazoa > Chordata > Amphibia > Anura > Bombinatoridae > Bombina > Bombina bombina. Next base: position 1,106,705,765 of record NC_069499.1, read on the forward strand.
AGACAGATGAGAATGCCAATCCTTGTCCTTCCCTCCTCCTCTCCTCCCTCCCTCTACACCACTCTTACCCTTTTCCTTCCATTCTTCTTCTCCTTCCTGCCATACCCTCTACCCTTACTCCCTTTCCCCACCCCGCCCCATTCTCCCTCTAATTTTACTCTCCCCCCCCCTCCCTTATCACAACAAGTGACATGCCTTGTAGAATCAATACTTAATCAATTCTACACCTTTATAAGCCGGATAGGGAGATACCTCCCCCCAGGTGTCTCCTCTTTCTACTTTCTTACTCATACTCTAGTCAGGAGTTCTTCTTTTTCACTCTTTTCTCATCCTTTAGCCCTTCTACTCTCTCGTTAACTCTGAGAGCTTTGTCTTAACTAAATCTCTCTCTTCTCCACCTACCTAGATTCCTCTTACTACCTTCACCCTTCCCTTTTTTTTTTTTTTTTTTCTCTTTCCTCTCTTCCTCTACGCTGACATTGATCATGGCGGGTAAACTGAGCAGATTTCAAGAGCATAATCTGTTAATCACTACTATAAACGTCAAAGGCCTTAACAGTCCTGGCAAAAGATCTATAGCATGCATGGAATTCTCCAGACTAGGGAGCCAGATCCTTATGGTCCAGGAAACACACTTTCAGAAGGGCAAGGAACCTAAATGGAATACCCCACAATTTCCCATTACCAGTTTTGCTTCAGGACCCCATAAGAAGGGTGGGGTGGGGGTTCTGATCCATAGATCTCTCCCCTTCCAGGTTACACAAATTGACAAAGACCCTGAGGGACGCTATATTCTCATGACGGGACAACTATTTGGTCAGCAACTCTCATTGCTGAACGTCTATGCCCCAAACCAGGCCCACACCACCTTTTTTAAAAAAATCTCAAACCTAATCTTGGACCGGGTCAAGGGGACTTTGTTCCTAGCAGGGGACTTTAACTTGGCCTTTGATCCGGGCTGGATTCCTCTAGAGGAATCTCGTCCATCCCTAGGTCCAAATTGAAAACAATAAAGCATTTATTTCACAACCTTCATCTACATGACATATGGAGGACCTTACACCCACAGACTAAAGACTATTCTTACTACTCACCCCCTCACAATTGCTACACTAAGATAGATCATATCTTCACTGACGCGGACGGTTTATCATTGACTACCCATTGTGAGATTGGCCAGATAACCTGGACTGATCATGCACCAGTAACCTGCTCGGTTCAGTGGCCTGATCTTCCTATTACATCTAAAATCTGGAGGCTGGACGATTCCCTTCTAGAGGACCCCATTGCGCTTGCAGATCTGGAAAGGGATATCGCAGAGTATTTTTTGCTGAACGGCAACTCGACGGCTTCGCTACAGTGCGAATGGGAAGCCCATAAATCTGTTGTGCGTGGTATATTCATCAAGCGAAAAGCTAGGATTCTCAGGCAAGCTAGAGAGAAGCACACAAATCTTTTGAACAGAGTAGGGACTCTGGAAACGGCTCATAAACACAATACATCTAATGACACTCTGAGAGACGATCTTTTTAAAGCTAGAGCAGATCTCAAGGCACATCTGACAACGATACACCAACGTAATGCTCTTCACCTGAGGCAACACTATTATGAGGGAGGGGACAAACCAGGCAGGGTTTTGGCTAGATGCTTGCGGAGAAAACAGTTATCCTCCTACATTCATAATCTCCAATCCTCGGAGGGTCATTTAATAAAAAGCAATAAAAACATAGCATCCACCTTTAGACACTACTACAACAAACTATACAACATTCAGCAGCCCGGGGTTCAGGCACAGGGAGAAGCTCCCTCCTCAGAGCATACAGAACAACTTTACAGTTACTTCCAAGGGCTAGACTTACACACCCTAAATGACGAAGGGAAAGCACACTTAGAATCACCTATCACACTCGAAGAAGTAAAGCAAGCAATCAAAGACTCCCCATCAGGGAAAAGCCCAGGCCCAGATGGTTACACAATGGGATACTACAAGAAATTATCAGAAGTTCTATCCCCTCACCTCTTAAAACTATTTAATGACTTAAGAAATAACCCATCTCTATCTAAGAACCTTTTAGAGGCTCATATCACTGTTCTCCCTAAGCCAGGCAAACCTGCGACTCGTCCTGAAAATTTCCGACCCATCTCTCTCATCAACACGGACATGAAAATCCTAGCTAAAATCTTGTCCACTAGATTAAACAAATATCTCCCTAGTCTGATATCCTGCGACCAATCCGGATTTATTCCGGGTCGGGAAGCCAGAGATGTCATCAAAACCATTCATCTTATTAATTTCGCCAAGGCCTCGGGCACACCCCTGGTTCTCATTTCGTCCGACGCGGAGAAGGCCTTCGACAGGGTTCGTTGGTCTTTTCTGCGTCGGGCTATGATTGAGATGGGAATACCGGAATCCTTCCTACATATGTCCTTTGCCTTGTACTCCAACCCCAACGCGAGAATAAGAGTGAACAACACCTTGTCAGAACCTTTCCTCATAAACAATGGCACCAGGCAGGGCTGCCCATTATCCCCCTTGCTTTTTGCCATCTCCATCGAAATTCTGGCCCAGAAGGTTAGGAATAACATTAATATTAAAGGCCTCAAAATAGGGCATTTGGAACATAAACAAGCGTTATACGCTGATGACATTTTGTTTTCCCTGACGGAGACGGAGAGCTTCATACCTGAGTTGCCGTTGGAGTTGGAGGCTTACGGCAATGTGTCTAACTTTAAGCTTAATATATCAAAATCAGAAATACTGAACATCAATACCTCCCATAAAGTCCTACAGGACATTAAAGACACCTATGGAGTCCCTTGGGCCCCATGTACACTGAAGTATCTGGGCGTTCAACTGACATCCAATACTCAAGATCTCTTCAAATTTAATTACTGCCCCCTGAAAAATGATATAGCACGAGACTTGTCCTCCTGGAGAAACAAACCCCTGTCCTGGCTAGGCAGGATAGGGGTAATAAAAATGAACATCCTTCCCCGTATCTTATATCTAATGCAAGTGCTGCCCATACAGCTCCCAGACAACTATCTTTCTCATCTGCAAAAGATAATAGACCAGTTTATATGGGCTGGTACCAGCCCCAGAGTCCCAAGGAAAACACAATACCTTCCCAGGGATAGCGGGGGGTTGGGGATCCCGAACCTCCTAGCTTATAAGCAAGCGATAGTACTCTGCCATGTAGTAGAATGGGCTCACAATACTGAGAACCTGGATTCAATTAGATAGGGATATCCTTAAGGTAAATAACGTAGCAACACTAGCATGGACGCCTGCACAACAGAGACCCAAACATGTACAACAATACCTCATTACAGTGCATATCCTATCGGAGTGGGACAAAACACTGTCTACCACAACACATATCACTTCCAGAATTGGCCCGCTCTCTCCGTTGCTAGAAAACGTACATCTCCCCTATCATAGGCTGAAAAACAAAATCTTGATCCCATATCCTCTTAGGACCGGCTCTATCTGCATCTCGGAGGGGGGTAAGCTGAAAACGCAACAGACTCTAGCGGAGTCCCATGGGGGAATTTTCTCCTCATGGCTCCACTATAACCAACTGATCCATTATATCTCACATCACAAACACAGACCAGACTTTGGGAGAGCCCTCACACACTTTGAGAAGCTTTGTACACAAACTAGTCACCCTAGACACCTGATTTCCAAATTGTATAAACTCATTGTTGCTCCCCCCACGGCCTCTCTCCCCTCATACACAAATTCATGGCAGCGGGAACTGAACCAAAACATTGACCCTGAGATTTGGTTAAGAGCATTTAAGCTCATCAAATGCTCCTCAGTTTCGGCAAAAGTACAAGAAATTCACCTTAAGCTTACTAGCCGCTGGTACCTGACACCACTGAGACTGAGTAAGATGTTCCCCGGCACGACCAGCATCTGTTGGCGAGGATGTGGGGAGGTGGGCTCTCTCCTCCATATTTGGTGGAGCTGCCCCCGCTTGACTTGTTACTGGACGGCGGTATTCCAGGCTATGTCGGATTTATTAGGCACAACAGTTCCACTGGTGCCTGAGACATTATTATTCTGTTCCATACCCCAATTTACAGCAAGGGGCAGGCAAGCACTGTTTCTGTTGATGCTGACCGCGGCCAAAAAAAACATTCAAAAATACTGGAAAACACAAACAAGCCCCACAGAACAAGAATGGCGGAATCAGGTGGAAGACCTGTTGCTGCTCGAGAGATACCACAATCTTCACAAATTAGACATCCATGAACTTTTAGTAGCATACTGGAACAAAACCATATAGCGCTGTTGGCCACTCATCTGGGGGATAAAGTTTTTCCCCCTGAGAGCAAACCCTGCCTCATGGTATCGCCCTACCCCCCTCCCCCCATCATTTTTTTTTTTTCTCCTCCCCCTCTTCATTCTTTTTCATCTTCCTACTTTATCTCTTTTCTTCGCCGGAATCTTCTGGCCAGCATACTTATCTGCACATATAATGTTATACATTTGTCTTGAAAGGTAAAAAAAGGAAAATTAGGTTCCACCTCTCAGCTAGGGTCCGATAAGGGACCACTCATTTTTAGTTATCTTCCTAAAATGACATGTGACTATAAAGGGCTGAAGATTAACTCTCATTATTGTATAGTTGGATGGTTATAACTCCTAGTTTTACAACATCTTTTACGCTATGTACCAACCACTGTCAATGGAACTAATGTGTCACTGTTGTGTATTGCTGTTTGTTCCAATCTTTTTGTACTGTTTGGTGAACCTTAATAAAAAAATTAATAAAAAAAAAAAAAAAAAAATTGTATGTTCTATCTGCTTATACACCAATATACCCCACTGTATACCCCAACAAGGGTTACTCCATGTTACACTATGCCTTATCAACTATTTCTGACTTTGTTACCCTCTGTTACATCTGTTCTGTGTGCCCTTACTGTGCCTTAACCCCTTCCATATTTTTATTTTGTTTACCTTATAAGTATATTCCAATGTGTCCCCTACTTAGCTATGTATCTTATGTGAGTCAGTGAGTAAGGTCTTGCAGTTAGAATATTCAGGGTTCTGCGGCTTCTCAAGGCTATACCTCAAGAACTTTCTCCTAAATATAAAGAGCATATCCACCTGGTTAATACTGAGTTTATGGCTGTTATGCCTCCAGTAGTCAAACACAGATGTATGCAAGGGTGGAAGGTGATAGTTTACGGGCCTTTAGCTCATCAGGAACATCCCTTAGGAACAACCCTGCTCAAATCCATTTAAATCCATTCAAATACATTTCAGTCTGTAGATACCACTTCTGAGGATGGATTTTCAGAGACTCAGGACCATCCCCCTAAAGCAGTGGCAGAGGAAATTTCAGGCTTCAGTATTTTCAGACTATAATACATACGGTTTTAATTGCCTTAGAAGTGGAAGATTCTCCCACTTCAAATAAGCAAACTGTTAAAAGGATTGATACATTTTTTAAGGTGGACCCCAAATAGCCTTCTAACTTTCCTGTGCCTAACTACGTTTATGATCTAGTTACTAAGGAATTGAAAAATCCTTGTGTTCACTTTATTACGTCCAACAAGTTCAAATTTTCTATGTTTCCTCTTTCTGCAAAGCTAGGGGTATGAGAAACTATTCCTAAGGTGAATAGAGTGCTTTCTTTGCTTGCTAGGTGGATTGCAATTCCTTTAGAGGATAGGAACTCTTTTAGTGATCCCAAGAACAGAAAGCTTGAAGGCTTTCACATAAGATTTTTTCAGCTGTCAGGTTTTATGTTTAGACCAGCTGTCAATGTACCTTATGTAGTTTACAGTTACTGTGGTCTGGTGTGACAACCTTTCAGAGCTCATTTCTGGTGGTTGCTTAAAACTCCCAAGGAAAGCAAACTGCTTTGTGTGATGCAACAGTTAAAGCAGAGAGCACCGCTAAGGCTGTTTGGGCAAGGAAAGCTTCATGCCTTATACTTTAGTCGGCAGACATGGTTTCTAAAATCAGACTATTATCCCTTAATTTCAAGATAAAGTCCTGTTTGGCCTGGGACTGGATGAGAACGGAGCTTTCTTGGCCTAAGATTAAAAAATCTAAGGGCAAACATAGGGGCTCAGGACATTTTTGTTCCTTTCGGCAGCCCAAAAGCCAAAAAAACAAGTTCTTTCTTGTCTAAAGCCAAGCAGACCAAGAAGTCAACTTCCCCATTTCAGGCCAGTTTCTGGTAGGAGGCAGATTGAATTTCTTTTGGGAGGCTTGGGAAAAGTCCTTGGTTGTTAGAAATCATTTCTCAGGGGTATCAAATAAGCTTTTGATCAAAAACTCCTTTGGGGAAGATTCCTTCTTTCTTCAGTTCCTAGAGCTTTCTTAGAGGCCAAAGCGATTTCTCCAGTTTCAGCTCCAGAGCTGAGTCAAGGATTTTATTTCAATCTCTACATAGTACCAACGAAAGAAGGTACTATTTAGCCTATCTTGGATTTTAAAAATTTTAACAAATTTCTGAACCTGGCAACTTTTAAGATGGAGACAATTCACACTATACTTCCTTTAGTTCAGAAGGGTCAGCATATGTCGACAATTGACTTAAAGACACCTTTTTACATTTCCCCATTCACAAATATCATGTTCAGTTTTTCACTTCCTAAACAGGCATTATCAGTTAGTGGAGTTTCCATTTGGTCAGGCCACAGCACCTAGTTTATATACCAAGGTTCTAGAAGCTTTGTTGGGAGAGGTGCAAACTCAGGGAATCACTGCGGCTTCCTTACTAGATGATATTCTGTTGTTGGCACCCTTGCTTCAACTACCAATGACACACAAACTGTTCACATTCACGGTTGGAGAATCAGCCTACCAGAGAGCTCCTTAACTCCTCAGACTCGTGTCTTTCCTATGATCAATCATTGTGTTAGTGAGTATGTGTTTGTCTCTAACAGAACAACACAGGCTCAAACTGCAACAGGCTTGTGCTCAACTTCAGCTAAATTCCCTTCCTTCTGTGGCATAATGCATGGAGGTTTTGGGCCTCATGGTAGCTGTATCAGATAAAGTTTCATCTTTGGGCTCTACAGTTGGCAAAGCTTCAACAGTGGAACAGAGATTATGAGGACATGCCTCAGAAGATCATATTAGATCACAAGACTAGACAGTCATTAGCGTGGTGGCAAAATCAGCAATACCTTGTTCAGGGGGCCTTCCTTCTTCTGTCATTTTGGAAGAGGTCACCACAGACGTTTAAAGCTTAAAGAACAGTCTAGGGGTCCCATAGAGCACAGGGAAAGTGCTTTCCTCAGAGTTGGCCAAACCTCAGGCAGCAATCTTTCTTCGTATTCCAGCCAGACAGTATTACAGCAGTAGCTTATAAAAATCACCAAACTCGCCGTTAGTTTGTGATGAAGGAAGTGCCCCGCATAATATGATGGGTGGAACATCAACATTTGCACAATTTCTGCCATTCACATCCCAGGAGTGAATGTCGGAATTTCTCAGTTGCCAGTGTCTTCACCCAGATAGTTAGATGTTAGAGTCTGCCAAACATAGACATCATGGCATCTTGCTTGACTCACAAGCACCCCCACTATTGTGCCTGGTCTCGAGATCCTCAGGCAGATTTAGTAGATGCACTTGTGGTTTCTAGTCATTCAATCTGTTGTATGTATTTCCTCTTTGTGGTGCTATCCAGGGTGATAGCCAGAATCAAACAAGAACAATTCTGATTTCTCCAGCCTGACCTTACAGGACTTGGTATACAGACCTCATTCAAATATACTCAGGCCTTCCTTGACTATTTCCTCTCAGAAATAACCTTCTTTCTCAATGGCCTTTCTTTCATCAAAACTCTGAATATAACGGCCTGGTGATTGAATGCCTAGTGCTATCTCAAAGATATTTATCTTTTAACGTTATTGATACCTTGATTGAGGCCAGAAAGCTTGTCACCAGGCATATCTTTCATGAGGTATGGAGAGTTTTTTGTCCTGGGCGCTAACAAAGGATACCATAGAAACGTATTGAATTTCTAGAGCTTTTGAGTTTCTGCAGGACGATTTGGAGAATGGCTTATCAGCCAATTCTCTTAAGGATAACATTTCTGCCTTAAAAGTCCCATGTCACAAGAAATTTGCCAATGTCCTTTTTTCAGGCCTTGATCAGAATCAGACCAAGAATTCAACCAGCTACTCCTCCTTGGAAACTTAATCTGGTCTTGAGAGTTCTTCAAGCCCCTAAATGGTGCCAGTGCTCGACAAATCTGTTTAAAAGTTAGGAGCCAATAAGAATATTTAGGAGACAGACAGTGGTATTTGTATTTAGACATATGGAGATTAACCCAAAAACTTAGGAGCCAGGGTTTGAATTCTAGGAGCCAGTGGCTCCCTGGCTCCTGGGTTTGTCAAGCCCTGGTTTAGACCTTCAACTTTTATCCTAGAAGGTTCTTCTCTTAGGCATTTCTTTGACCTGAAGAGTTTCTGAGCTTTAACTTGCAAACCTCCTTTCATGATTTTTCATCAGGACAAGGCTGCTCTTCCAACAAACTATTCATTTCTTCCTAAAGTAGTATCTACAGATTCTATCAACCAAGAAATTGTGCTTCCTTCTTTATACCAGGCTCCTAAAAATTCTATGGAGAGACATCTTTACAACGTTGATATAGTGAGGATTTTAAAATTCTATGTTGAAGCCACAAAATAGTTTAGACTTTCTCCTTCCCTTGCAACGGCAGTTACTTTTCCCCCCTTTGCTTAAGGTCCTAATTTCCAGTATGCCAGTAAGGCATACCGGGTTGCAGAGAAGACTCCCCTTGAAAGCATTACTGCTCATTCCACTAGCGTGGTTTCCACTTCATGGGCCTTCTGTAATGAAGGTTCCATAGACTATTTTATGTAAGGCAGCTTCTGGACTTTGTGTATGCCTCTTCAGAGGCTGATTTTACCAGTACGGGGGCTGCAGTGCCTGATCAGCAACATACCTTCCTTAACTGTATTTTCCCTCATTTTTTTGGTGGTCATGTGCGCTTTGCTATAATCCATGTGTAATTAACTTATGGACTCTAAACATCTTATGAAAGAAAACAAAATGTATGTTTAACAGATTATTTATTTCATGATGTTGAGAGGTTGCATCTTCTTCTTTTACTGTACATTTGGCAACAGAACTTAATTATGCTAGGAAGTTTTTTTTACAATGTAGTTAATCCGTAGTGCCTCTGTACTTTAACCTTCACATATTCATAGGGAACAATGAAACACCTTTTGGGGGTCTTTTCCTGACCTCATAAGATCCTGTTCATGGATTGGTCAAACACTAATGCCCTATGGAATTTAGAATATGACATGGGGAATGGCTGTTAGAGCAGTTTAATGCCTCATACTCCCCAAAGAGTACTATGTTAGGATCTCTGATATTAAACCTCAAGGGTTGAGAATCCAGCTACCTATTTAGTCTACTCACCTCGGGATGAGATGGTTTTTGAGAGGTCTCTTGGCCTTTAGATATCAGTTTTAAAGTGTGATGGTGAGAAGATATTTAGCAAAAGCTTTGAGTCTGACATCCTCCTGAGAGGTCTACTTTCTGAAAATTAATTACTCTCTTTTGGAGTATTTGGTAGGGGCCAGGAGGCAAGCAAGCCCAGCTAAAGATAATTGTCAATTTAAGTTCCTCAATGTTAAGGAAAAGTTAGCTGGGACATCATCTGTGCTCTAAGTAGACTTGGAGTGATTTTACAAATCAGAAGTGTGAGACAAAAAGTGGGCTAAGGCATTATCCCCAAAGCAAACTGACCAGGTTTATAAGCACTTGATGCATGAGCCTGGTTTAAATTTGGAATGACTAGAGTGATGTGATCAAAGATGCATGTAGTTGATAAAGCTTTTTAAAGATGGCTACCATCATGTATAAGAGGCATGTGGCACACACATATGTTTTGTAAAGTTGATACTAAGAAGACCAGTACACATGCACACCTGGGGAGAAAGTAAAAGGAGATTTGGCCCTTAGAGATTAGCAGCAGCTTGAATTTGGGCTATAGATTGATAACAACACAAGGGAGATCAGGGCTTTAAGAAAGGTTTCCGCTAAAATGCGAAAAGACACTTAAAATTAGTATTAAAAAACAAAACAAAAAAACTTGAATATGGAGAAAACCATTAACAATAGGAAATGTGTGACATCAAAGACTTTCTTTAACGGGTAAGGTTAATAGATTTTTGTTTGGCTGCAAAAAGTAGGAATTTTTTTAATTCCATTCATGCTGCTAAGATTTACAGTTAAAAATGTTACACTTAATATGAAGCTTCTTGTTTTGCAATGTTATTCCTTCACACATTAATGGTAAATATAATAATGTACTTATACATTTACATATAATTGAATGCTTCCTTATACATTTGATCTCTTAATGACATATTCTGTTTAGTTAATTTAGTTAAATGTGCTCATTATAATGATCATTACTCATAATATTGTTAATACATAGTAAACTGTACTTATTTCTGTCTAAAGATGAACCACTTGGTTTGTTTTTTCTTTTTTTAACCTTTTGACTGCCTTAGCATTACAAGGTATCCTGACATCCTGGTTATGAAAACACACAGTAAGGCTATATATCACTGAACAGGGTATGCTTTTCACTCTGCTAACCTTAGTGTCTTGGCAAGCTTTCCTATTTACAGTTCAGTCATTCATGAATGCACCTGAGGACAGTAAACCAGTAACGGTCTGTTAATCTTCTGAATACCTTACCCACTGATATAGATCCAGTGCTCAGCTGTTGTGAATATAATCATCCCATTGCTAGATTTTAGGTTTCACCTGGTGAATTGGTTTCTACAGTCTTAAAATCTAACTAGTGATGTTCTACGCCCATAAATGTTCATCACAAATAAAAAATATATACATATAATGTACAGCTAGTTTATTAGAAAAATGTTTATTAAATGGCAAAAAAATTACATTATAGCAGTGATTAAAGGGATAGGAAAATCAAATCAAATTAAACGTGCATGATTCAGATAGAGCATGTAATTTTAAGACACTTTTACATTAACTTCTATTTATACATTTGCTTTGTTCTTTTTGTATCTCTTGTTGAAAAAGAATCCGCACATATCCTACACTAGTGGGAGATAACTGCTGATTGGTGCCTGCACACACTTGTGATTGGCTATCTACATGTGTTCAGCTAGCTGCCAGTAGTGCAGTTCTGTTCCTTCAGCAACGTATAACAAGAGAGTGAAGCAAATTTGATCATAGAAGTAAGTTGTTCGAAATAGTATGTTCTGTCCGAATCATGAAAGAAAATTTAGTATACTGTCCCTTCAAGTTCTCACTTAACCCCTTAAGGACCAACGACATACAGGGTACGTCCTACAAAAAAATGTAGTTAACGACCAAGGACGTACCCTGTAAGTCGTTGATTCCTTCAAGCGGTGGAAGCGATCCTGATAGCTTCCAGCCGCTTTCCTGTTATTGCAGTGATGCCTCGATATTGAGGCATATTGCAATAACAGTTTTTAGCCATCCGATGCAGAGAGAGAGCCACTCTGTGGCCCTCTCTGCATCGGACATCGATGGCCACGATCGTTGATGGGTGGGAGCCAATGTGGGAGGCGGGTGGGTTGCCATCAGTGTGACGAATTTGTCAGAGGGGGGTGGGATCGAGGGCGGAGTCACCGGGAGCACGCACCGGGGGCAGGTGCGTGCATTGGGCGGGAGCGGGTGGGAACCGCTACACTATGGAACATTTGCCCAAATAAAGTGGGAGAGAGGAGGGAGGGAATAGGGATCTAAGGGATCTGGGAGGGGTTGGTTTTTGAGTGGGGGAAGCTACACTACAGAAAAATAGGGGAAAAAATGGAAAAGAAAAACACATTTTATTGTAAACTGGGCACTGGCAGACCCAGTACCCTGATAGGACATGTAATTTTAAACAATTTTCCAATTTATTTCTATCACTAATTTTGCTTTGTTTTCTTGGTATTCTTAGTTGAAAGCTAATTCTAGGAGGTTCATATGCTATTTTTTAAGCCCTTGAAGGCTGCCTCTTGGCTCAGGGCATTTTGACAGTTTTTCACCACTAGAGGGTTTTAGTTCATCTGTTTCATATAGATAACTGTGCTCACGCACGTGGAGTTCCTGGGAGCCAGGACTGATTGACTAAAATGCGAGTCTGTCAAAAGAACTGAAATAAGGGGCAGTTTGCAGAGGCTTAGATACAAGATAATCACAGAGGTAAAAAGTGTATTTATATAACTGTGTTGGTTATGCAAAACTAGGGAATGGGTAATAAAGGAATTATCTATCTTTTAAAACAATAAATATTCTGGTGTAGACTGTCCCTTTAACAAAAAATGTAAATCCCTTGTTTCAGCACTAACTATATAGAACATTACCTTAAATTTGTAAAACAGCTTATTAAAACTTATTAACTTATTAAACTTTCATGATTCGGATAGAGCATGACATTTAAGAGAAGTTTAAATGTACTTCAATTATCAAGTTCACTCTTGGTATTCTTTGTTGAAAAACATACGGCCAGATTATGAGTTTTGCGTTAGAGGCTGCACGGTGCTAACAAGCAGTTTTTTCTCACCGCTCACTTACCTGCAGTGCTGGTATTACGGGTTTTTACAAACCCGGCGTTAAAAGGCAAGAAGTGAGCGTTGAGCAAAATTGTGCTTATTACCGCTTGTCAGCAGTGAGCTGGTCGTACGTGCTTGTGCACGATTTCCCCATAGACATCAATGGGGAGAGCCGGCTGAGAAAAAGTCTAACACCTGCAAAAAAGCAGCGTAAAACTCAATAACGCAGCCCTATTGATTCCTATGGGGAAACTAAAGTTATGTTCACACCTAACACCCTAACATGAACCCCGAGTCTAAACACCCCTAATCTTACACTTATTAACCCTTAATCTGCCGCCCCCGACATCGTCGCCACCTACATTATATTTTTTAACCCCTAATCTACCGCTCCAGACATCGCCGCCACTATAATAAACATATTAACCCCTAAACTGCCGCTCTCCCGCCTCACAAACATTAATTAAATATTATTAACCCCTAATCTGCCGTCCCTAACATCGCCGCCACCTACCTACATTTATTAACCCCTAATCTGCTGTCCCCAACGTCGCCGCCACTATACTAAATGTATTAACCCCTAAACCTAATGCTAACCCTAACACCCCCAAACTTAAATATAATTACAATAAATCTAAATAAAAATTAATATTATTACCTAAATAATTCCTATTTAAAACTAAATACTTACCTGTAAAATAAACCCTAAGCTAGCTATAATATAACTAATAGTTACATTGTAGCTAGCTTAGGGTTTATTTTTATTTTACAGGCAAGTTTGTATTTATTTTAACTAGGTAGAATAGTTACTATATAGTTATTAACTATTTAATAACTACCTAACTAAAATAAATACAAAAGTACCTGTAAAATAAAACCTAACCTAAGTTACACTAACACCTAACACTACACTACAATTAAATAAATTAACTAAATTAAAAACAATTAAATAAATTAAATTGGCTAAATCACAAAAAAACACTAAATTACAGAAAATAAAAAACAAATTACAGATATTTAAACTAATTACACCTAATCTAATAGCCCTATCAAAATTAAAAAAAAAAACAAAATAAAAAAACCCTAGCCTAAACTAAACTATCAATAGCCTTTAAAAGGGCCTTTTGCGGGGCATTGCCCCCAAAGTAATCAGCTCTTTTACCTGTAAAAAAAATTCAAACAACCCCCACAACAGTAAAACCCACCACCCACACAACCAACCCCTCAAATAAAATACTAACTAAAAAAACCTAAGCTCCCCATTGCCCTGAAAAGGGCATTTGGATGGGCATTGCCCTTAATAGGGCAGTTAGCTCTAATGCAGGCCCAAACCCTAACCTAAAAATAAAACCCACCCAATACACCCTTAAAAAATCCTAACACAAGATCGACTTACTTTTCTGAAGACCGGACATCCATCCTCAAGGAAGCGGCAGAAGTCTTCATCCAATCGGGCCAAAGTCCTCAACGAAGCCGGGAGAAGTCTTCATCCAAGCCGGGCGAAGTGGTCCTCAGGACGGGCAGAAGTCTTCATCCAGACGGCATCTTCTATCTTCATCCATCGGACGCGGAGTGGGTCCATCTTCAAGACATCAGACGCGGAGCATCCTCTTCATCCGAAGTCTTCTTACTGAATGAAGGTACCTTTAAGTGACGTCATCCAAGATGGCGTCCCTTAGATTCTGATTGGCTAATAGAATTCTATCAGCCAATCGGAATTAAGGTAGAAAAAATACTATTGGCTGATGCAATAAGCCAATAGGATTGAAGTTCAATCCTATTGGCTGATCCAATTAGCCAATAGGATTGAGCTCGCATTCTATTGGCTGATTGGAACATGGTAACCAAAAGATGAGTGTTTAACCATTTGGCAGCCAGTAACAGAGAAGAGTGATTACCCCCTCAAAAGCAAGTAACAAACAGTACTAGGAACCTATGGCCACTGTATGTCCCCTGACTGCCTTACCTTAGTCACTGTATGGTGGCTGCATTTTAAAGTCTGTGCAAAGCTCCAGGCTTCATCACATCTCCCAAATCCAATGGGCCTTACTCTGCTTACTGCTAGTATTAAGGATTAGCACAGCTGGGTGGTTTAGAGTCCTTTTGCAGGGATAAAGGAACCCATCTTAGCTTTCTCTATTGGAAAATATGGTAGGGAGAGCAAAGGAAGAGGAACAAGTAGATGGAATTTGGAGTCTCTGGGTATTTGTAGAGGGTGGCTGCCTTTATCCCTTTGCTTCTAGATGGTGCTGTTTGCTACACATATGACAGTAGTATATATTATTATTTTTGAGCGGTGAATTACTGTAACAGAACATAATGGTATACATTATCTAGAACATAGATTCAAATTATTTGAACACGTGACACAAATTATTAAGGAAAATCTGAACAGGTAATGCTCATATACTGTAAAGGTTTTGAGGGAAGAAAAAACAGTTTGATGAGCCCAACTCCTGTCTACATCTATCTTTGAATTTGGGGTTTATATTCTTGTCATTTATACACCATTTTCATGACTGTGACATTCTGGTGGGGATATAGAAAGCCACATGCTGCTAATGGACTGAAAGTAAATGAAATTAAATAAGCGAAGCAAAGCTCATCACCATTGTCTCCCCCCTGGGTAATTCAATTCCTAAGTGCACAGTGATGGGAGTGTGCTGCACAGGCTCTGTAATCCTGCTGCGGGCGGGAGACTTAACATCTAAATAAAAGTTTTACTGCAGAATTTGTTATGCTGCTGCCAGCAGAGTCTATATGCTTGTTTGGGGACACTAATGTAATATTCATATTTTCTCACATGTTGTGCACACCACAGAGCAGAATGCTAAATATATAAATATGCTTAAATAACCAGCCTTGTGGTTTTATTTCCATGAATATGTTTTTTATTAACTGTTTACTTGCTATGAAGTGTGTTGCAATGTCTTGTATCAATGCCCTTCCTTCTCTCATATTTCCTGACATCATTAGTGTAAAACACATATTTCTATCTAACAATATTTCAAATTGTAATGTATTTGATAAATGTCAACTTACTTAAGTGTATTTCTTTTTTTTAAAGATTCTGAAGATAGACAGGATCCAGAGAAGATTTTAAAACAAGGTTATCTGGAGAAGAGAAATAGAGGTAATGTTATCATATATCTTCTCATTGTATGATGACACTGTTGTTCCCTGCCATGTGATCTCTATCTAGTGTTCTATGATATTTATGTGACTACCCCAAACCATTACATTGTTTATAAAAAGGGGATTAAGTGCCTTTATAGTAAAAAAAATTTTAAAAAAATATTGGATGATGTAATTTTAAGATTATTACCCTTACACTACTGTATGTTTAACACCCCCCCCCCCCCCCGCAAATGGGTTTAACACGCAGTAAAAGTAGGGCTTGGGACCAGCAGAGCACTTCTCATCTAGATCAGAAAATGTCGCTGATCAATTAGTAACGCTAGTCACACGGCTCAGCTTTGTAATAGCACTGCTGATTGGATCAGTGGTGGTTTCTGTTCGGGAACTACAGTACATCTACTGTGTGTTTAACCACACAATAGTGTAGGGTCGGTAGTCTTAAAATTGCATGCTCTACGGATTAGAGCATGTACTTTACTTACTATTATGACCCTTAAAACCCCTATTGCTTTAGTGTTTAAAGGGACACGGAACCCACATTTTTTTCTTTGATTCAGATAGAGCAGGCAATTTTAAGCAACTTTCTAATTTACTCCTATTATCAATTTTTCTTCATTCTCTTGCTATCTTTAAAAGCAGGAATGTAAATCTTAGCAGCCAGTCCATTTTAGGTTCAGCACCATGGATAGCGCTTGCTTATTGGAGGCTTACATTTACCCACCAATAAGCAAGCATAACCCAGGTTCTCAACCAAAAATGGGCCGGCTCCTATGCATCACATTCCTTCTTTTTAAATAAAGATAGCAAGAGAACGAAGAAAAAATGATAATAGGAGTAAATTAGAAAGTTGCTTAAAATTGCATGCTCTATCTAAATCACGAAAGAAAAAAATTGGGTTTAGTGTGCCTTTAAGCTTTGCTTTGTCCCAAATTCCATAGAGAGCAAAATGTAACCTGGAAATGTTGCACATCAGATAGCTAGTTAAAACATTTTGCAACTTTTGAAAACCTAGAATATAGATTTTGCTTTCTTTTATAAGGTGGTGAGAGTCCATGAACCACTACGCAAGGGATTCACTTCCTAGCCGCTAGAAGGAGGCAAGGTTTTCCAAAACTGCCAAGTGCACTTCATCCTTCCCACCTCACTGGTATGCCAGTTTTAAACTTTGCCTCCCAGGAGGTTATTGAAGAATTCAGGTGCTTTTCATATTTTCTTTAGAGAGGCGTTCTCAGACTGAGTTTAGGCCCGGATTTCCCCCTCAGTGATCTGCTACTGAAAAACATAGGGTAGACTGGAGTATGCGGTAGTGACACAATTACTCTGTATGGAAGGAAATTACATATTTGCCACAGGTGTTGCAGGGACAGGTCCCTAACCTCCTCCTGTTGGTTCATCGATATACTCCTAGATTTATATTCTCTGCTGTAATGTGCTACCCACTGACAGCAATCACTCTGCAGCGGTGAGCACAGTGGTAGGATTGCTAGTCAGGTAAGTGCAAAATTCATAGGCACTCATTAGTAGGTACATGAGATCATGGTACTTCATAGCCAAGGAACTTAGCAGACATTCTTACTGACACATTAGTTATCCTCAGACATATTATTTGATTTTATGTTTTATGGGCCTATGTGTTATGAAGATTAAGGGGACTGTAAGGAACACTGTTTCATAATTTTCTGTTTATTCTTTTGGTACATACCTTACTTTACACTCTTCATTTACTATAGCATTCCTCCGGGTTATTATTGTCTTGATGCTAGTTTTTTAGCATGCTCCCCTGCCTTTAATGTATTTTGCTCATCTTTATTTGCGCTCTCTGGCATCTATGCGTTACTGTTTTTGCGCTATAGTTATTCAACAGTGCTCTTCACAGAGCACCTAATATTTAAAAAAAATCTAGGGCCTTCTACTAATTTTGTGTTCATTTATATTGCAGTGTTCCTTATTGGATGCCTTGTTAGGTTGTACCCTTTATTCCTCAAACTTATAATTTAAGTCTTTGTTATTTCTGTCTCCAATTAGGCTTTATTGTGAGCTTTTTCCATCTTAATGGGAGGAGAGTGCACGGCTTCATTCATTACTTGTGGGAATTAAGAACCTGGCCACCAGGAGTAGGCAAAGATACCCCAGCCAAAGGCTTAAATACCTCCCCCACTTCCCTCATCCCCCAGTCATTCTTTGCCTTTCGTCACAGGAGGTTGGCAGAGAAGTGTCTGAAGATTCGGAGTAGTCTCTTATGGAGGGTAGTAATCTTCGGAATGGGACTGGAGTTTTAAGTAGTCCTGTCAGCCTCTCAGTGAGAGCCTGGATGAAAGTTAGAATCCGGAGATGCAGGGAGAGTCTTTCTGCGAACCCATCCCCACTCAGATTAATAGCTCCATAAGCAATCAGCGTTGACGAGTTTCGCTGCCTGCTTTTCTGCACTCAAGTCCATGTCAGCAGTGATGCTACTACCCTGTCACACTTGAAAGGCCGTGTTCCTGTTCCACGGCATAGATTCTAGTAAGCTTGTTTCATTTATACATATTTGATAACGCAAGAAGATAGGGTCACAGTGTGTCTCCTTTTATCTGTATAGAATCAAGGGTTAACATCCTCGGGAAGGGGATTATTAAACAGAGGGGATTTATGCATAATATTCTTTATTGTGTTTAATGCTGCGACATGTGTGAGATGAGGCTCTGTCAATGTGTGAACAGTCATGTTTCCTTAGAGAGATATTGATGCGGTGCCGCGTTTTCTCGTTAATGCAGGGACGGTCAGGCATGGCACTCCATGTGACCGGGTGTGGCCTCTTTAACTTCATCTTTCTTGACCGGCGGTTGCAGGAGACAAAACGTTTTCTCTGTGGTCATGGTTATAGGAGGTGGTGAGTGACCCAGCCATTGGGGTATTAAGGTGCCTTTTAATTTCTTTCTAGTACGTAATAAAGGCGCAAGCTATGGAGGACTCTGATATGTTAGAAGGTACTCCCTCTTTAACCAAATCTAATTCCTGTGTTTATTGTGAGGAGGTTCCGGTGGATCCACCTGCTCAATTATGTTCCACATGTTTTGATAATATTGCAATATCTAAAAAGAATAAGATATTTAGTACAACTGAGCCGTCCACCTCTGAGGGTTCTTTGTCCCGCGAGTTGCGTTCCCTACATTCATCTCCGATTACACATGCAGCTCCTCAGGGCACTAATCCTTCTGCGGGAGGTGCCCTTTGGCTGCCAGATTTCGCTGAGCAGTTACAAACGGCAGTTTCTGCTGCCTTCAATGACTTACCACGCCCTGCTAAGCGCAAGCGAAAGGTGAAACATAGCTATCCGTCCCAGGGGTTGTCTACTCCATTGGATGTCTCTGATATATTATCAGCTGATGAGGACTACTTCGACTCTTCGGAGGACGCTCTTTCTGGGTCAGAATCAGCGACATTTAGACCTCTGGCTGCGGAGGAGCCAGACTTTAAGTTTAAGATGGAGCATTTGCGCTTTCTGTTGAAAGAGGTGCTTGCTACTTTAGAGGTTCCGGAACCGAAACTACCGGAGAAACCTTCAATCCCTAAGTTAGATAGGGTTTACGAAGACAGAGTGGTGCCTCAGACCTTCCCGGTCCCCGTTAAGATGGCTATTATTATTAAGAACGAATGGGAGAAACTTGGCTCATCCTTTTCTCCCTCTACTTCTTTTAAAAAACTGTTCCCCATTCCAGACTCTCAGCTTGAGCTATGGGGGGGCCATCCCTAAGGTGAATGGTGCTATCTCCACGCTCGCTAAGCACACAACTATCCTGCTCGAAGATAGCTCTTTGTTCAAGGAGCCCATGGATAAAAAATTAGAGTCCATGTTGAGAAAGATGTTTCAGCTCACTGGGTTCATTTTTCAACCGGCAGTGGCGGTCACTGCGGTAGCTAGGGCTGCTATCCTTCTGGTGTGATGCTCTATCGGCTATGGTCGAGGAGGAGACTCCCCTCGAGGAGATACAGGAACAAATTAAGGCCGTAAGGGTAGCTAATTTATTAATCTGTGATGCAAATATGCAGATTATTCGCCTGAATGCCAAGACATCAGTTTTTTCTGTTCTAGCTGGTAGGGCTCTGTGGTTAAAGTCGTGGTCTGCTGACATGACTTCCAAGTCTAGGTTAATTTCCCTCCCCTTTCAGGGAAAAGATCTTTTTGGTCTGGGCCTGGACTCTATTATATCTACGGTCACGGGAGGCAAGGGTGCTTTCCTACCGCAGGATAAGAAGAATAAAGCTAAGGGGTCTAATTTTTGTCCCATTCGTTCGAATAAGTCCCAACGCCAGCAACCTGCCGCGAAAACTGAGCAGTCCAATGGATCTTGGAAACCAGCTCAATATTGGAACAAGGCCAAGCAGAGCAAGAAGCCTGCCGAGACAAAATCGAGCCTGCCGAGACAAAATCAGCATGAAGGGGCAGCCCCTGATCCGTCTATGGATCGAGTAGGGGGCAGACTATCTCTTTTTGCAGAGGCCTGGATGAGAGACGTTCAGGACCCTTGGGTTCTGGAGGTCAGCACCCAGGGCTACAGGATAGGGTTCAAGACTCATCCGCCCAGGGGCAGATTCCTCTTGGCAAACCTATCATCAAGACTACAGAAGAGAGACGCCTTTCAGGAGTGCATAAGGGATCTCTCCTCTCTCGGGGTAATCATACCAGTACCTCTAGCAGAAAGAGGTCTGGGGTACTATTCAAACCTTTCTGTGTTCCCAAAGAAGGAGGGCATGTTTCGTTTGATTCTAGACATAAAGTGCCTAAACAAGTTTCTGTTGGTCCCATCATTCAAGATGGAGATGATCAGGTCTATTCTGCCCCTAGTGTAAGAGGGACAGTTCATGACTACAATAGATTTGAAGGATGTTTACCTTCACGTGCCAATCCACAAGGATCACTTCAGGTTCCTTAGATTTGCCTTTCTGGACCAAGACTTCCAGTTTGTGGCCCTACCGTTTTGCCTGGCGACTGCCCCAAGAGTCTTTACAAAGGTTCTGGGAGTGTTGCTCGTGGTGGCGAGAGCCAGCGGTATTGCAGTGGCACCTTATCTGGACGACATCCTGGTCCAGGCTCCGTCTTGCAGAGGATCATACGAGGGCTCTTCTTCTTCTCCTTCGCTCTCATGGATGGAAGATAAACGTAGGAAAAAGTTCCCTGGTTCCCAGCAACAGAGTGGAATTTCTGGGCACGATAATAGATTCCATATCCATGAAGATTTTTCTGACAGATCAGAGACATTGCAAGATTGCGTCCAGCTGTCTTGCCCTTCAGACCTTCTCAAGGCCATCTGTGGCCCAGTGTATGGAGGTGGTTGGGCTCATGGTATCCAGCATAGATGTCATTCCATACGCCAGGTTCCATCTCCGTCCTCTTCAGTTGTGCATGTTGAGACAATGGAACAGCGATCACTCGGATCTATCCCAACAGATCTCTCTGCACAACCGAACGAGGGAATCCCTCTCTTGGTGAATCTGTCCGCACCAACTGTCCTAGGGGACATCCTTCTTGAGAACATCCAGGGTGATTGTGACCACGGACGCAAGACTGTCAGGATGGGGAGCTGTTTGGGGTGCCAGGAAGGCACAAAGCAGGTGGACTCGAGAGGAGTCGCTTCTCCCGATCAATATTCTGGAACTTCAAGCGATCTTCAATGCTCTGAGGGCTTGGCCCCTTCTGGGGTCGTCCCGATTTATCAGATTCCAGTCGGACAACATTACTTCGGTGGCTTACATCAACCATCATAGGGGAACAAGAAGTCCCCTAGCCATGAGTGAAGTATCTCGGATTTTGGAGTGGGCAGAGACCCACAACTGGGAAGCGGATTTTCTCAGCAAACAATCGTTTCATCCGGGAGAATGGTTTCTCCATCCCAAGGTGTTTGTGGAGATCTGCATCAGATGGGGGACGTCAGAGATAGATCTCATGGTGTCCAGACTCAACTTCAAGCTACCCAGATACGGGTCACGGTTCAGGGATCCCCAGGCAGAGCTGATAGATGCCTTAGCGGTGCCTTGGGAGTCCAACCTAGTCTACATATTTCCACCATTACCACTTCTACCTCGAGTAGTGGCCCGCATCAAGCAGGAGCAAGCTACAGCTATTCTAATTTCTCCGTCGTGGCCGAGGAGGATGTGGTTTGCGGATCTGGTGGAAATGTCATCGTCTCCACCATGGAGGTTACCTTGTCGCAGAGATCTGCTGGTTCAGGGTCCCTTACATCAAAATCTCGATTCTCTGAGGCTGACTGAAGCGCAGGTGGCAGAGGGCCTCTTCCACTTCCCTATCCTTTTGGTTAAGGAGCATTATTCGTTTGGCTTATGAGACAGTGGGACATAAGCCTCCTCAGAGGATTACGGCTCACTCAACTAGGGCTGTGGCTTCTTCATAGACCTTTAAGAATGAGGCCTCTATAAAGCAGATTTGTAAGGCAGCTACTTGGTCCTCCTTACATACTTTTGCTAAATTTTACAAATTTGATGTCTGCTTCGGCGGAAGCAGCTTTTGGGAGAAAGGTTTTGCAGGCTGTGATGCCCTCAGTTTAGGGTCCGCCTCCTTTTGCCCTCCCGTTTTTTTCATTCAGTTGTCTCTGGAGCTTGGGTAGTTGTTTCCCACAAGTAATGAATGAAGCCATGGACTCTCCTTCCATTAAGATGGAAAACATAAATTATGCTTACCTGATAATTTCATTTCCATCTGTGGGAGGAGAGTCCACAGCTCCCGCCCGTTTCTCCGGTGGGCGGACCTAAATTTTATTTTGTTCTTTTGGCACCATTTATACCCTGATATATCTCCAACTGTTCCTTGTTCCCATGGTAGAATGACTGGGGGATGAGGGAAGTGGGGGAGGTATTTAAGCCTTTGCCTGGGGTGTCTTTGCCTCCTCCTGGTGGCCAGGTTCTTAATTTCCACAAGTAATGAATGACGCCAAGGACTCTCCTCCCACAAATGGAAATTAAATTATCAGGTAAGCATAATTTGTTTTTTGTAGTTTATTTTATTGTCTACTATATCATTACTCATGAAGCATACTGGAGCTGTCTACAATATTAACCCTTTTCAATGCTAAGCCTTTTTGTCACCCAGTGCTGAGACAATTTTTAACTTTTTTGCTACTTACATTTAAACCCTATTGTAGTCAAATTACAGTGAGTGACCCACACAAAATATATATTGGGGTTTTTTTTCAGCAGGCCCAGCAGATTCACAATATGCTATTATTATATTTATAGTTTATGGCATGTTAGAAAGCTGTGACAAAAACTGTAAAAAAACAAAGTATGATTTTTGTAAATAATATTGAAAATGGCTCACTTACCCCTGCTATTACTGTGATCACCTTACTAAATTGTCATCAAGGGTAGCCACATGTGAAAGGGGGGCATATAGGCTTTTGTGGTTTATTATATAGATTAGATAGGTCCCATTGTGCAATACAGAATCAAAAGCACTATTTTTTTGACAAGGTGTTCACTGTTACCACAGTCAGTTAAACAGTTTGATTTGATTTTCAAGCCGTCTGTTAAGTCTCAAGAGGTTTTTCTGTTCCTGAAGCTGTAACTGAAATCATTAGTAAGGAATAGTCCAGGCCAGTTCTATTTTTCAATCCAACTTCAGCATTCAAAAAAATGTTCTCTTACCTGTTGGGAGACAAATCTTTAAGTAGACAGTGCAATTTCTAGACTGCTATTCTTCTAGATGATATAAATCTTTTAAATGCCCTATGGACAGTTTCGACAAAGGAGCTTTTATTCAAGCAGGATATTTATTCAAACCAGCAATTAGTATTGCTTGTGTGGCAGCTGCTTTAACAGTTTGGTGAGACAACTTATCTGAGCAGATTTTGGACAATTACGTTGATGAAGATCTTCAATCTCGCTTGAAACATATTTGTTCTGCAAATGCCTTTATTTGTGATGCTATTGTTGACATCATCAAATTGATTGCTAAAAACATGGCTTTGTCGGTATTGACAAGGGGAGCCTTTTGACTCAAAACTTGGTCAGCTGACATGTTTTTCAAAGTCTAGACTTCTAACTCTTCCTTTTAAAGGAAATATTTTATTTGGACCTGATTTAGACGCATAATTTCTACTGTTTCTGATGGTAAGGGAACTTTTTTCCATCTAGACAAGTAGACAAATGGAAAAGGTAAATCTTCAAATTGTTTTCGTTTTTTTTTTATCAAATAAGGTACCAACACTTTTAGTCCTAATCAGAAACAAGACCCTTTCATAACTTTCATGGAAAGCTATTCCTTCCAAGAACAAGTCTAAACAGTCCAAAAAATCTTCCTCTATTCCCAATTCTCAATGAAGGTATGGCCCCAGACCCAGATAATTTTCAGGTAGGGGCAGATTAAGCCTTTTTCAGAAGGCTGGTTTCAAACTGTACAGGATCCTTGGGTGCTCAACATAGTTTCTCAAGGATACCTGATGGGTTTCAGTTCAAGGCCTTCCAAGATAAGGTTACTTTTGTCGCATGTGTCAAAGAATTCTGCAAAAGCTCAAGCTTTTCTTCATTGTGTTCAGGAACTTGTACTCATGGGGGCCATAGTTCCAATTGCATTGTCAGATAAAGGAAATGGTTTTATTCAATGTGTTCATCAAGTGGGAACTTTCAGATCAATTCTAAATTTAAAGACCATAAACAAATTTCTCAGAGCTCCTTCATTCAAGATGGAAACAATTCAATCTATCCTTCCCCTTGTTCAAAAAGGTAAATTTATGTAAACAATAGATTTGAGGGATGCTTCCTTCATATTCCTATCCACAAAGATAATCATCAGTTTCTTTGTTTTGCCTTCAACATTTTCAGTTTGTTGCTCTCCCATTTGGTCTGGTTACTGCTCTTGGGATCTTTACAAAAGTTTTGGGATCTCTCCTATCTAATGCGTGCCCAAGGAATTAAGGTAGTTTAACAGATCAAAGAAGATCCAAACTACAATCCACAAGTGTGAAACTTTAGTCTCTTGCCAATTGTTTTGTAGGTTTAATATGAGACTTCTTCAGTTATGTATGCTTTACCAGTGGTGCAAGGACTACACTCAGCTTTCTCAAAGGATCAAATTGGATACACCTACAAAATATTCTCTATCTTGGTAGATAGAGACTCAGTCCATTCCTCTTAGAGCGTCTTTTGTTCGTCCATCTTGGACAATCATCACATCAGACATGAGTCCCTTGGGTTGTGGTGCAGTATGGGGGCCCAGGAGAGCACAGGGAGTTTGGTCTCCTCAGAAGGTGAGGATACCAATAAACATATTAGAACTCTGTGCTATCTTCTGTGCTCTTCAGAGCTGGCCTCTCCTTAAAGAAGAGTCTTTCCTTTTCTTTCAATCAGGCAATGCCACAGTAGTGGCATACATCAACCACCAAGGGGGAACTTGCAGTTCTCTAGCAATGAAAGAAGGCTCTGGTATTTTGTCTTTTGTCTTGGGCAGAAAATAATCTTTGCACAATATCAGCAAGCTATATTCCAGGGTTGAGAAATTGGCAAACAGATTATCTGAGTCATCAATATCTTCAGCCAGAAGAATGGTCTATGCATCCAGATAGGTTTATCTCTGGAAGACCCCATCAATATACTAATAGCTTGTTGTTTGAACAACAAACTTTACAGATATTTTGCAAGATCCAGGGATCCTCAAGCGTAAATAATGGATGCTCTAGCAGCTCCATGGTATTTTTCGTCTGGCATTTTCAAGTTGGCTTGGCTTTTGAACGCCTGATTTTGAAGAAGAAAATCCATGACAGAAATCCTGTTAGTAGAATAATGTATCACAAGATTTGGACAGTTTTTCTATTCTGGTGTGAAAAGAATATCTTCAGTTGGCATTCCTTTAGAATTCCTAGGATTCTTCAATTTTACAAAAGGGTTTGGTTAAAGGTTTATCTGTCAGCTCTCTAAAACGTTTGATTTCAACTTTGTGTTGTATCACAAAAAGATTACAAAACTACCTGATATTCAAAATTTTGTTCAGACTTTAGCTAAACTTCATCCAGTTATCAAACCAATTCTTCCTCCATGGAATTTTAATTTGGTTCTTAGAATTTTACAGGTTCCTTCTTTTGAATCAATGCATTCCTTGAACATCAAATATCTTTCTTGAAAAGTTTTGATTTCACTAGTAATTTAATCTGCTAGAATAGTATTTGAATTGTCAGCTCTTTCTTGTGAACCCCCATCTTATTTTTTACCAAGATAACGCTATTTTGAGAACTTAGTTTGATTTCTTACCAATACTTATCCCTGTGAATAACATAAATCAAGAGATTGAAGTTCCTTCTCTTTGCGCTAATCCTCAAAATTCGATGGAAATGCTTCTTCATATTTTGAATGTGGTTAGGGCTATAAATTTCTTCTTACATGTTACAAAAGATTTCAGAAAATCTTTGTCTTTTCAATCTTTTGTCAGGTCTAAGGGTCCCAGCTGTTTCTTAAAACTGCTTAGCTTAAAGGGCCATTATACACTCATTTTTTCTTTGCATAAATGTTTTGTAGATGATCTATTTATAAAGCACATAAAGTTTTTTTTTTTTTAAATGTATAGTTTTGCTTATTTTTAAGTAACATTGCTCTGATTTTCAGACTCCTAACCAAGCCCCAAAGTTTTATGTGAATACTGTCAGCTACCTTCTCCAGCTTGCTCCTGTTTGTGTAAAGGGTCTTTTCATATGCAAAAGAAGGGGGAGGGGGAGTGTCTGATATTTCCCACTTGCAGCGGGCTTTCCAGCCACCCTTTCAACAGAGCTATACTTAGAACTTCTAAGTAAGTTTTTAAACAGTTTTATACTGGATTTTTATATCTGTATCTGTGCATCTTATTTTTTATAGTAGTGTCTATTACATGCAGTTATATGAAAATGAGTGTATACTGTCCCTTTAAGCTTTAGATTCTCAAGATTTACTTGGAGTCAGGTAAATCTCCAACAAAACATATTACAGCTCATTTTGCTAGATCTGTTTCTACTTATTGGGCTTTTAAAGATTAGGCTTTGGTTGAGCAAATTTGCAAGGCAACAACATGGTCATCCTTACATACTTTTTCTAAATTATACCATGTTGAAGTTTTTGTTTCTTCTGAAGCTGCCTTTGGTAGAAAAGTCCACCTGGTAGCAGTGTTTGAAAAATTGATTCCTGCCCTTTTTTATTGTTCATTCCATTTTTATCCTGCCCATCATTATTTGTGGACTCCACAGCTTTAGTATAAGTTCCCATGCATAATGGATCGTGGAGTCCCACCACCTTATAAAAGAAAACAAAATGTATGCTTACCTGATAAATTAATTTTTTTCATGGTGGTGAGTTTTGGGAAGCTTTGGCTCCTCTTAGTGTCTAGAAAGAAAATCCCATTCGTAATGGATTGTGGACTCTCACCACCATGAAAGAAATTCATTTCTCCAACATTGGTGTGTCCGGTCCACGGCGTCATCCTTACTTGTGGGATATTCTCTTCCCCAACAGGAAATGGCAAAGAGTCCCAGCAAAGCTGGTCACATGATCCCTCCTAGGCTCCGCCCACCCCAGTCATTCTCTTTGCCGTTGCACAGGCAACATCTCCACGGAGATGGTTAAGAGTTTTTTGTAGTTTTATTCTTCTATCAAGTGTTTGTTATTTTAAAATAGTGCTGGTATGTACTATTTACTCTGAAACAGAAAAGGATGAAGATTTCTGTTTGTAAGAGGAAGATGATTTTTAGCAGACAGTAACTAAAATCGATTGCTGTTTCCACACAGGACTGTTGAGATGAAGTAACTTCAGTTGGGGGAAACAGTTAGCAGTCTTTTCTGCTTAAGGTATGACTAGCCATATTTCTAACAAGACCATGTAATGCTGGAAGGCTGTCATTTCCCCTCATGGGGACCGGTAAGCCATTTTCTTAGTTAAACATAAAAGAATAAAGGGCTTCAAAAAGGGCTTAAAAACTGGTAGACATTTTTCTGGGCTAAAACAATTGCTTTACTAGGCATATTATGCAGATTCTAACTAATTATTGGTATTATAATCTTGGGGAACGTTTAGAAAAACGGCAGGCACTGTGTTGGACACCTTTTTCAGATGGGGGCCTTTCTAGTTATAGACAGAGCCTCATTCTGGGACTGTATAGGGGTTAAATGTAAAAACGGCTCCGGTTTCGTTAATTTAAGGGTTAAAGCTCTCAAATTTGGTGTGCAATACTTTTAATGCTTTAAGACACTGTGGTGAAATTTTGGTGAATTTTGAACAATTCCTTCATACTTTTTCACATATTCAGTAATAAAGTGTTTTCAGTTTGAAATTTAAAGTGACAGTAACGGTTTTATTTTAAAACGTTTTTTGTGCTTTGTTGACAAGTTTAAGCCTGTTTAACATGTCTGTACCATCAGATAAGCTATGTTCTATATGTATGAAAGCCAATGTGTCTCCCCATTTAAATTTATGTGATAATTGTGCCATAGTGTCCAAACAAAGTAAGGACAGTAATGCAACAGATAATGATATTGCCCAAGATGATTCCTCAAATGAGGGGAGTAAACATGATACTACATCATCCCCTACTGTGTCTACACCAGTTATGCCCACACAGGAGGCCCCTAGTACATCTAGTGCGCCAATACTTATTACCATGCAACAATTAACGGCTGTAATGGATAACTCCATAGCAAATCTTTTATCCAAAATGCCTACTTATCAGAGAAAGCGCGATTGCTCTGTTTTAAACACTGAAGAGCAAGAGGACGCTGATGATAACTGTTCTGACATACCCTCACACCAATCTCAAGGGGCCATGAGGGAGGTTTTGTCTGATGGAGAAATTTCAGATTCAGGAAAAATTTCTCATCAAGCTGAACCTGATGTTGTGACATTTAAATTTAAATTAGAACATCTCCGCGCACTGCTTAAGGAGGTGTTATCTACTCTGGATGATTGTGACAATTTGGTCATTCCAGAGAAATTATGTAAGATGGACAAGTTCCTAGAGGTTCCGGTGCCCCCCGACGCTTTTCCTATACCTAAGCGGGTGGCGGACATAGTAAATAAAGAGTGGGAAAGGCCCGGCATACCTTTTGTTTCCCCCCCCCCCCCTATATTTAAGAAATTATTTCCTATAGTCGACCCCAGAAAGGACTTATGGCAGACAGTCCCCAAGGTCGAGGGGGGCGGTTTCTACTCTAAACAAACGCACTACTATTCCTATCGAAGATAGTTGTGCTTTCAAAGATCCTATGGATAAGAAATTAGAGGGTTTGCTTAAAAAGATTTTTGTACAGCAAGGTTACCTTCTACAACCAATTTCATGCATTGTTCCTGTCACTACGGCAGCGTGTTTCTGGTTCGAGGAACTAGAAAAATCGCTCAGTAAAGAATCTTCGTATGAGGAGGTTATGGACAGAGTTCAAGCACTTAAATTGGCTAACTCTTTTGTTTTAGATGCCGCTTTGCAATTAGCTAGATTAGCGGCGAAAAATTCAGGGTTTGCTGTCGTGGCGCGCAGAGTGCTTTGGCTAAAGTCTTGGTCAGCGGATGTGTCTTCCAAGACAAAATTGCTTAACATTCCTTTCAAAGGTAAAACATTATTTGGACCTGATTTGAAAGAGATTATTTCAGACATCACTGGGGGAAAGGGCCACGCCCTCCCACAGGATAGGTCTTTTAAGGCTAATAATAAGCCTAATTTTCGTCCCTTTCGCAGAAACGGACCAGTCTCTAATTCTGTATCCTCTAAGCAAGAGGGTAATACTTCACAACCCAAACCAGCCTGGAAACCAATGCAAGGCTGGAACAAGGGTAAGCAGGCCAAGAAGCCTACCACTGCTACCAAAACAGCATGAAGGGATAGCCCCCGATCTGGGACCGGATCTAGTGGGGGGCAGACTTTCTCTCTTTGCTCAGGCTTGGGCAAGAGATGTTCAGGATCCTTGGGCGCTAGAAATAGTTTCTCAAGGTTATCTCCTGGAATTCAAGGAACTACCCCCAAGGGGAAGGTTCCACAGGTCTCAATTATCTTCAAACCAAATAAAGAGACAGGCATTCTTACATTGTGTAGAAGACCTGTTAAAGATGGGAGTGATACATCCAGTTCCAATAAGAGAACAAGGAATGGGATTTTATTCCAATCTGTTCATAGTTCCCAAAAAAGAGGGAACATTCAGACCAATTTTGGATCTAAAGATCCTAAACAAATTTCTCAGGGTACCATCGTTCAAAATGGAAACTATTCGAACGATCCTACCTACTATCCAGGAAAATCAATTTATGACTACCGTGGATTTAAAGGATGCGTACCTACATATTCCTATCCACAAGGAACATCATCAGTTCCTAAGGTTCGCTTTTCTGGACAAGCATTACCAGTTTATGGCACTTCCATTTGGATTAGCCACTGCTCCAAGGATTTTCACAAAGGTACTAGGGTCCCTTCTAGCGGTTCTAAGACCAAGGGGCATTGCAGTAGTACCTTACTTGGACGACATCCTGATTCAAGCGTCGTCCCTGTCAAAAGCAAAGGCTCATACGGACATCGTCCTAGCCTTTCTCAGATCTCACGGATGGAAGGTGAACAAAGAAAAAAGTTCTCTGTCCCCGTCAACAAGAGTTCCCTTCTTGGGAACAATAATAGATTCCTTAGAAATGAGGATTTTTCTGACAGAGGTCAGAAAATCAAAACTTCTAAGCTCTTGTCAAGTACTTCATTCTGTTCCTCGTCCTTCCATAGCGCAGTGCATGGAAGTAATAGGATTGATGGTTGCAACAATGGACATAGTTCCTTTTGCACGAATTCATCTAAGACCATTACAACTGTGCATGCTCAGACAGTGGAATGGGGATTATACAGACTTGTCTCCGACGATTCAAGTAGATCAAAAGACCAGAGATTCACTCCGTTGGTGGCTGACCCTGGACAATCTGTCACAGGGAATGAGCTTCCGCAGACCAGAGTGGGTCATTGTCACGACCGACGCCAGCCTAGTGGGCTGGGGCGCGGTCTGGGAATCCCTGAAAGCTCAGGGTCTATGGTCTCGGGAAGAGTCTCTTCTCCCGATAAACATTCTGGAACTGAGAGCGATATTCAATGCTCTCAGAGCTTGGCCTCAACTAGCAAAGGCCAAATTCATAAGGTTTCAGTCAGACATCATGATGACCGTTGCATATATCAATCATCAGGGGGGAACAAGGACTTCCCTGGCGATGAAAGAAGTGACCAAGATAATTCAATGGGCGGAGGATCACTCCTGCCACTTGTCTGCGATCCACATCCCAGGAGTGGAAAATTGGGAAGCGGATTTTCTGAGTCGTCAGACATTCCATCCGGGGGAGTGGGAACTCCATCCGGAAATCTTTGCCCAAATAACTCAATTATGGGGCATTCCAGACATGGATCTGATGGCGTCTCGTCAGAACTTCAAGGTTCCTTGCTACGGGTCCAGATCCAGGGATCCCAAGGCGACCCTAGTAGATGCACTAGTAGCACCTTGGACCTTCAACCTAGCTTATGTATTCCCACCGTTTCCTCTCATCCCCAGGCTGGTAGCCAGGATCAATCAGGAGAGGGCCTCGTGATCTTGATAGCTCCTGCGTGGCCACGCAGGACTTGGTATGCAGACCTGGTGAATATGTCATCGGCTCCACCATGGAAGCTACCTTTGAGACAGGACCTTCTTGTTCAGGGTCCATTCGAACATCCGAATCTGGTTTCCCTCCAACTGACGGCTTGGAGATTGAACGCTTGATTTTATCAAAGCGTGGGTTTTCAGATTCTGTAATAGATACTCTGATTCAGGCTAGAAAGCCTGTAACTAGAAAAATTTACCATAAAATATGGAAAAAAATATATCTGTTGGTGTGAATCTAAAGGATTCCCATGGAACAAGATAAAAATTCCTAAGATTCTATCCTTTCTACAAGAAGGTTTGGAGAAAGGATTATCTGCAAGTTCTCTGAAGGGACAGATCTCTGCTTTATCTGTTTTACTTCACAAAAGACTGGCAGCTGTGTGTGTTTCAAGCATTTGTTCAGGCTCTGGTTAGGATCAAGCCTGTTTACAGACCTTTGACTCCTCCCTGGAGTCTAAATCTAGTTCTTTCAGTTCTTCAAGGGGTTCCGTTTGAACCCTTACATTCCGTAGATATTAAGTTATTATCTTGGAAAGTTTTGTTTTTGGTTGCAATTTCTTCTGCTAGAAGAGTTTCAGAGTTATCTGCTCTGCAGTGTTCTCCGCCCTATCTGGTGTTCCATGCAGATAAGGTGGTTTTGCGTACTAAGCCTGGTTTTCTTCCGAAAGTTGTTTCCAACAAAAATATTAACCAGGAGATAGTTGTACCTTCTTTGTGTCCGAATCCAGTTTCAAAGAAGGAATGTTTGTTACACAATTTGGACGTAGTCCGTGCTCTAAAATTCTATTTAGAGGCTACTAAAGATTTCAGACAAACATCTTCCTTGTTTGTTGTTTATTCTGGTAAAAGGAGAGGTCAAAAAGCGACTTCTACCTCTCTTTCCTTTTGGCTTAAAAGCATTATCCGATTGGCTTATGAGACTGCCGGACGGCAGCCTCCTGAAAGAATCACAGCTCACTCCACTAGGGCTGTGGCTTCCACATGGGCCTTCAAGAACGAGGCTTCTGTTGACCAGATATGTAAGGCAGCGACTTGGTCTTCACTGCACACTTTTGCCAAATTTTACAAATTTGATACTTTTGCTTCTTCGGAGGCTATTTTTGGGAGAAAGGTTTTGCAAGCCGTGGTGCCTTCCATTTAGGTGACCTGATTTGCTCCCTCCCTTCATCCGTGTCCTAAAGCTTTGGTATTGGTTCCCACAAGTAAGGATGACGCCGTGGACCGGACACACCAATGTTGGAGAAAACAGAATTTATGCTTACCTGATAAATTACTTTCTCCAACGGTGTGTCCGGTCCACGGCCCGCCCTGGTTTTTTAATCAGGTCTGATGAATTATTTTCTCTAACTACAGTCACCACGGTATCATATGGTTTCTCCTATATATATTTCCTCCTGTCCGTCGGTCGAATGACTGGGGTGGGCGGAGCCTAGGAGGGATCATGTGACCAGCTTTGCTGGGACTCTTTGCCATTTCCTGTTGGGGAAGAGAATATCCCACAAGTAAGGATGACGCCGTGGACCGGACACACCGTTGGAGAAAGTAATTTATCAGGTAAGCATAAATTCTGTTTTATCAGGTAAACATACATTTTGTTTGTTTTTTTGTTACTTCTCTATGGAGTTTGGGACAAAGCACAATTTTTACACAAAAATATACAAAATCAAGTGGTGCTCCTTGGTATGGAAGATGGCCAGGGCTCACAGGCACACCTCTTCTCTACACAGTATGCACATCTGGCTCAGCCACAGGTCAATACAGCTGTGCTGCTAAATCTACATGCAACATACAGACTTAGCACACAGACTCTCCCCTTCTTTTCACCACCACTCTCATGGCACTGAGAAAAATAAAAAAAAATTAAGGTTTAAATCACTGAGTTCTGGTAAGGCAAAGAGTTAAAACACTGTTGTTAGTTTGTTATGGAACAGTAATTAAATTCCTTGATAGCTCAGAAAGTCAAGTGTTATTTTTCTGTTGTTCTACTGTGTGTGTATTAAAGAAGTTATTTAACTTTTGGTTGGTTAATATTTAATTATATATATTCACATATAAGCAAAAAAAAGTAACAATTTCTGGTTTCTAAATTTGTGAGCTGGATCCTAGATATTGAACAATATTATCCATATTACTGTGAGTTACAACTTGTCACAATTATCTGTAGATTGAATTCAGTGATAAAAAAAAACTGAACATTATTATATGGATATTATAAGTATTTTATGTATGTAGTTTAGTCAATAAAAGACTTAGCTACAAACCTTAGCTTTTTTTTTTTTTTTTTAATTTCTCACTTCATCTTCAGAACTAAACGTCTACTAGTATCATAAAAAAGTATATAATTATAAAACTAAATGTCTATAAAATAAGTATAGATGTAAATGATCTACCTCATTCATTATTCTTGTTTAATCAATAGACTCCTGTGTTCTACCATTAGTGTTGATGCTATAAAAAGTAATCACAATCTGGGGATGGGACTTGCATGAAACAGAAAGGTTGTCTCTCTCTCTGGTGTGTTTACTGTCTAGTGCAATTGTATGCAATCTCATTCCTCAGGCTTGCCCATCCAATGCAACCGTGCAGTGTTTGAGGTCCTCCACTTCTAAGAGCTGAATACTGTATATGACTGAACCAGGGAGGAATTATTCTGTATGCTGATCTGATAATAGCAATATTGCTCCTTAAAGGGACATGAAATCCAAATTGTTTCTTTCATGATTCAGATAGAGAATACAATTTTAAAAAATTTCCAATTTACTTCTATTATCAAATTTGAGTCATTCTCATGTTATTCTTTGTTGGAGAGATAGCTAGATAATTAGAGTGCACAGGTCTGGAGCGCTACATGACAGGAAATAGTGCTGCCATCTAGTGCTCTTACTAATGTATAACATTGTCGCGAAACTGCTTCCATATAGTGCTTCAGACACGTGCACACTCCTGAACTTATGTTCCTGATTTTCAACAAAGGATAACAAGAAAAAGAAGAAAATTTGATAATAGCAGTAAACTCTGTCTGAATCATGAAAGGATTTTTTTTCGGTTTTATGTCTCTTTAATCAGCATATGTGTACTAGGGCAGGCCCTGCTGTATACGGATCTGTTTGGGTCTGATCAATGCATAATGTCCACCAACAGGTAATGACATTTGTACAAACAAAATCAATAGCATAGACCCAAATAAAGCACTGCTCATTTAAATAGTGTTTATATGCACAGTTATATATCGTCTTGATTCTATTAGCTCTAGTTCTAAAATGTGCTCAGTAGATCTTCAAACAAGAAAAGCTTGTGCAGAAAGGTTAGATTGTTTCTTGCCTAAAGTCATCACATAATCTGCTCTGCACAATGTCTGGTGTATTTCCTATGTCTGCAAGGCACCTTGTCATGCTACTTGTGATATCTTCATATTGCATGTGGCTGTGTGTTGCGTCTTTACATTGTCTGCTTTGCAGTATTTCATATCACATTTGGTTCTTCATCAAGTTGTCATTCGTTGTATCATTTACATGGCTATGTGGCCTCTTTATACTGTGTAATCTGCTGTCCTGTCTACGTGGTCTCCTTTCTATCTAGTCTCATATACAGTCTGTTCACGACAAATGAAGATCTCTATGATGGGTTGCATTTGGTTTCCTGCCATGGCTTTGTGTGACACAATTACATTGTCTTGTCCACAGTTTATTCATGTCAAAACTGGCTGTGTGTGGCCTGTCTCCTGCTGTCTATTAAAACCTAGCAAACATGTTTACATTGTCCTGTCACATGACACTTCGTCATTTTTACACATTTCCTGTTTTGTTTTTTTATATGCCTCTTACACATGGCAGTGTGCGGCATATTAACACGTTACATGTTTACTATGTACCTCATTCCTTCTATACACTTTACATGAAGCAATGCATAACATGATAGATTGTATTTTTTCTAACCACATCACATGTATATGTGACGCCGTGGAATGTTTACACTGTCTCACCTACTGTCTGTTGATACTGTGAGTGATTACATATAGTATGTTCTGTATGGTACCTATCTAATCATGTACACTTTGTGTGTATTTACATTTTTCTACAGTAAGTTTCAGTCACATGTACAACATCATGCTGTCTGTTTTTATATGTCACTTTGTCACATGTTTAGATTGTATGTCTTCTGATGTATTTTTAGTCATATGTATGTGGGTCTTTGTTACATATTTACTTTTATGTTTTGCTCTGTCTTTCCGTTGCATAGCTCTGTATAGCATGTTGCAATGTTACATTCTGCTATATATTTGTTGCATATGCATCCATAGCAAAACAATATTGCATCCTTTGTTTCCTGTCTGTCATATTTGCTCAGAATAATGTGTTGATATTTTATTATGTGATGGCTTTGGCAAATTTGCATTTCACTTTTACTGCTTTTTCTTTTTCCTTATTGCACATTACTTGAGAATGTATGTTAAAAAAACAAATTGCTCTGTAATGTATGTTCAGATGTAGGAGCCGATTTATCAATGTCTGGCGGACATGATGCGCTGTAGCATACGCTGTCTGCATTAAACATTGCACAAGCAGTTCTGATGAACTGCTTGTGCAATGCCGCCCCTGCAGATTTGCGGCCAATCGACTGCTAGCAGGGGGTGTCAATCAACCCAATTGTACACGATTGGGCGGATTGATGTCCGCAGCCTCAGAGGAGGTGTATGAGTTAAGGAGCAGCGGTCTTAAGACCGCTGCTTCTTAACTCCTGTTTTCAGCAAGCCTGAAGGCTTGTGCGGAAACAGATGTATTTGGCCCAAATCAGAGGTGTATATGTATTTATTTTCTGTTAATGGAACGTTTGTTTTGTTTTTGTCTGTTAATGGAAATTGTTGTTTGTTTGTTTTAGATCATAGCTTCTTTGGCACTGAGTGGCAAAAGAGATGGTGTGTGCTTACTAAGAGAACCTTCTGTTACTACTCAAGTGAGAAAGGTAAATTTCACGGGGAGTTATATCCACATTGTTCTTACTCTTGTGTGTTACAATTGTCAATTTAAAGTAACTTACAGACTAATCTATTGCAGGAAAACATCCCAAAGGGGGGATTCTAATAGGGGAGTATAGTGCTCGTTTGGGCCCTCACATTCGCAAGGACTCCAAAAGGGATTCTTGCTTTGAGCTTGTGTCACCACAAAGGCGCAGCTACCAGGTAATGGAAATCTACCCTAAACACTGTTTTTAAGGTTGAGACAATTTAGTACTAAAGCTGCCATTACTCATTATCCCACAGTTTACAGCTGCCAGTCCAATGGAAGCCAAAGAATGGGTGGAGCATATTCTATTTCTGGAAAGGGGTGAGCACAACTAAAAATATTATTATATATAAATGCAAGAATATAAAAAGTCATGGAAATTAAATATAATCTGCATCCTGTAGTTTCACAAGATTGTATCTGAGTTGCTAGTCTGTACCTACTGAGGAGTAGCAAAAGTAGTGTGCAGTTGTATCTGTTTTTTCAAGGGGTTTTTGTATTTATGCAGAAAGATATATCTGTGCGGTTTCAAGGGCATCTTGCTTTCACTTAGCCTTTATTATTTTCATTCCTTCCTTGTCACCTCCATCTCTTGGTCTTTGTCAGATATCATGTCACCCACTATACCATTTGAAGATGATGAAGAGCCATATGATGATATTGATAGTCCAAACTCTTCTCCACTGCTACCACGGCATCTTGTACCACAGGTGGCAAGCAGTCCCCAGGGTGATGACATCTATGAGGAGCTTCCAGGTGAGAGCTTGCACTTATTAACCAAAGGCCTATGTCTTTCACATATACAGTATATGTATGCTTTACTGTTTCTGAGACTTGCTTACTTCACACCCTCTTTTTTTTATGCTAATTTGAAGACAGTCTCTGCTAAAGCAGCTCGTGTCCCAAGCAACACAAAAAAAAAACATTATTTCCTCAGCAAGTCATCGTTGTTAATGAAGTTTTACAAAAACAGACACAACCGAGGAAAAATAAAATTTCACAGGTGATAAATTTTTCCAATTTCCCTGGCAGAATTGGATCAGATTGTTAAATTAAGAGTGAAGGTGTCTGTTAGACAGCAAGGAGCGGTGATGGGTAATTTTATAGAGTGGAAAATTGAATCAAATTGCTACATTAAAACCCAACTCCTGCGAGATTTTCTGTAGTGCCGTCCACTTTGTCACTGTTCAGAGTCCGTTCACAGCTGTGCTGCAGGCTTCTTTTTTCTGCACTGTTGGTCCTTCTGCCCACAACTAGCTCCTGCTTTTTCTACTGCTTCTAACTATTCTGTTGGAAGCAGTGGAGAAGAAAAGAGACGAGGAACACTGGAACACAAATATGCAGCTCTTAAATGACTTACGCTTTATTTCATATTGTCATAACTAAATCAGACAGGATTCCCTGCTTGCTTTGGCAATATCTAAAAAAAAAAACAGTGGATGCTGAAATAGCCAGGAAATAGTTCTTTTATAGTGACTTCTGTTAGCAGCATCCATAAAAAAAACATTACTATTAGTGTATGATCCTAACTATAAATGTCTTTTGGATATGAATAATATGTAATAGATAGTTGGCAAATAAGTAATTTAACAGTGAACAGATTTTACCTGGGAATGGGTATTAAATCTCTTAAGTATGAATTATTACAACTCTAAACAATAAAGAGGAATTGGGCTCTGGTTGGACTGCATGGGTTTAAGAAGGTGGCCAATCACTGGTGTTTAAATATTGACCATTTACACTAAACTGGAGTGTAACTGGATAGGGCAGCAATGTCTCTTGTGCACTAGTATGCGAATACTTATTATTGGCTTTTTTCAGTAATGAGTGTTAAGGATTTGGCATTGAATAGATATTTGGGACTCCCCTCTTAATAACTTTATATATTTGCCAGTTAGCTTTACTGTGTGCCATGGGCTGGCTAGTTATTGCAAATACAGTCTATAAGAATGATTAAAAATGAGTTCCAGTGATAAAATATGAAATGAGAGCAGGTAGAGTGCTTCTCTCTTTGTATGCATTTGTATTAATACAGGATTACTATTAAATAGCATGATCATGTGTTAGGAAGTGCTGAGCGACGCCTTATTCTAGCAGCTGATGTATGTGTGAAGGGAAATGGCTCGTGAATATGTATAATGAAGTGGCTGGTGAAATAATGTTAGTGATGGCATAACAAGTAGCTGGTGATTGTTAGGACTGGTTAGTACACAAGAGTTGGGTACTGCCTTGTGAACAAGTAGTAGAGTATGGAGTGGATTTATTTGTGAAGTTATAACACTATATTTATTGGAAATATGTTAGAGCTGGGACCATATCCAAATTATACATTCTTGACTAATTACATTCTGAGAGCTTGCTCACAAATCAGCTAACATAAACTACTGATAAGCCCACAAACATATATGTAAAGCTATGTTGATTATCTCTCTTCTACTGTGATTACAGTTCTTTCAGACAGACACAGGTTTAATTGGAGACTGATTCCTTTTTACACTAAATATTACGGCCTGACCTTTCAGTACTCAAGACCTCTCTAGCCCTCCTGTCGTCTTGGAGATTAGTTGCAATACGGCTAGAAGACTGTGAGGCAATTAATGGCAATAAATGAAGATGAGAACAGAGACTGTCTGCGTTTACAGCAGGAAAAGTATCTTCTCTCTGGAGAGACTTCCCGTAAGACAGCAAGAAAGTGAGACAGATCACTCTGAAGTCCTATGGGAGTTGCACAGCAGGGCTTGGGATACTCTTACTTGCCTTCTCAATGTGGACGATGCAATATCCCTTAGCTCAGTGCCAGGAAGACACTCCTCTGTATGAATATTTACTCAGCACTGGGGAAGAAGCAGGTGGCTGCTGTAAGGATCTTGCATATTAGACATTTAAAAGTAAAACAATTGTTGTACTGTTTTTTCCTATTCCCTGTGTTAAAAAATATCAGTGTTCTATATACAGTATATCTCCTTTATAACTACTGTGGGGTGTGCGTTTTAGATTGTGTTATGATAATTAGCGCAGTCTGGTGATGCTTGCTGATGGAATTACTGTTAAAATGATGTAGACCTTCCAGAATAATCTGTGTCTAAAGAGCAAGACTGCAGTCACTGAAGCTCAGGTGTGTTGGTGGGACTTTCATTACTTTATAGTCTCTCTGATGTTGAAATGCTGTAATATCTATCTGCTCTGCTGCACCAGTGACAGATTTTTCAGCACATTTGAACTTTTATGACAGATCAGTATGATAACTCCTCTAACCACAAATCCTTTTGAGACTACTATACTGGGGAGGCATGTGGACCCATATGACCTCTTGCTGACATAAGTAAAGGGAAGTGTCATTGTGGGACAGCTGAACATGTGGGTTCTGTAAGTTGGGCCTGCGTGCATCAGATGTATTGGAGTGATAAGTCTGTTAATATAGCATCAGGGTTGTAGAGAAAACTGCTACATATAGGGGCTAGTCAATAGGGACTAGCTTTCTGCATTTTCATCTCAGTGGTTGACATACATCTAAAAAGTAACACTCATCAGGTTGGTTCTTCTTCAGGAGTAGGAGAAGAGAACAGGTTTAAGGTACTGACTGAGTGCTTTTGTCCAACCAAAACCAACAAGCAATCTTTGAAAACCTTTAATTGTATGAGGAAGGCTGTCTGAGTCAGTCACTCTTAGCAGCACTGCTAGAATGTCATTCTTTTGAGAAGAGGAACTGGAAAGGTCTGAAAAGTTTTGAATGCAGCTTTGAGCAGTTTTTATTAAACATGTTTTACAATATTTTGGGATATCTTCTGTAAGGACTGCTACAGGAATACATTCTGGGGTGAATTGCTGCATTGATATTTCACTGGAATCAGTAATCCTTGCAAAAGTGTCTAGTCTCTTGTGGGGACAAGCCTGGTAAAGCTTTGATAGAGGCATACAAATGAGTATTTAGGGCCTATATCGAAGAACCAGCAAACAGACCTGCAAAAAAAAAAAAAAATTTGACTACATTTCCTGAAGCAATTCAACAGATAAAAAAAAAAAAAAACTGAGATGGGAAGCTTCTGAAATGAGTTACCTAACTTGAGTAGTGTTGAAAGAGGTTGACCCAGCCTTGGTGCTCCTTTGTAGCTTGCCATGCAATCATGTCACCATGTGACTTTGGAGAAAGCTCTTACAGCAGCTAAGGATTATGTTGCAGACAGACTGGTACAATAACGGATGTTTATGTTGATAAAAGAGCACTGGGAACTGGTCATTACTTTAGACCAGGAAAACAAGCAGACATTCATTTAGAAGAGGCGTTGCAGAATTCTTTATTAGATCCTCTGCATGAGAATTATGTGTTATAAA
This sequence comes from Bombina bombina, assembly GCF_027579735.1. Taxonomy (NCBI): domain Eukaryota; kingdom Metazoa; phylum Chordata; class Amphibia; order Anura; family Bombinatoridae; genus Bombina; species Bombina bombina. The sequence goes on from NC_069499.1 coordinate 1,106,746,390, forward strand.
CTGCTCTGCTTGTCAACAGTCCTTCAGGAATTACTTCTGCATCCAGTATGTGTATGTAATTAATATAATTATAGCAGGGACTGTTGGTTGCATATATTAATACACACCTACTCTATGTAAGATTAGTTTGCTATAACCTGCTGAAAGCGTTTTTTTTTGTTTTGTTTTTTTTTAAGGCAGCGTCAGAAGAGGCAACCATTCAGGTAGCTAGTAATCCTAGTATGAGAAGCAATATATATTTATTCAGGATATCCAGACACATAATTTTTTTTAGCAAAGCCTTAATACACAGTAGTATTTTATGTGCTTACCTTATCAGCATTGCCAATATATTTGCATTCTTTTTTTTTTTTTTTTTTTTTTTTTTTTTTTGTGTGTTTTTTTTAAAACAAATGCAAAAAGCTAGTAAAGCCACTCTCGATAATTTATCTTCAAATCAATGGGAATGAGTTTTTGTCTGCCAGACACAAAGCTCCACAATCAAGTCTGATTTATTTAGGGAAGAGATTCAGCTCTAATGGGGGCAGAACCACAGATTCACTGACCTTCCAGCTTGGGACCAAATTTGTAACTCTCAGAAAGCTTACCTAATTCACATTGATTTCCATTTAGTTGCAGAGACAGCAGAAACACATACATTAGTGTTAAAATGGACTATCGTCCAACAGAGTACAGAATTCTTCCTGAATCATTCCATAAACCCACAGTCCACTGTATATTTTTCAAACACACAGTGCTCTATGTAAACTAGCACAGGTGCATCTCCAGGGAACTAGTCATGCCGGTAGATGAGAAAATTGTAGTATGTGAAGTGCAAGTGTCTGGTTATGAAAGAGAGGAAACTGGACGTGGTCTTTCCATGTGATGTGACAAAGTTATGTTATGGTAGCTGGGAAGGAGCCTGGTTTTGACAGAAGAGGTTTACCAATATTTTCCAGGTAGGTATCATCTATGGGTTCATTATTTGGGGTTCCTATGTTTTTGGATGCTAGAAGCGTAAGTGTAGCGTGGAAAACTGGTTCTCACCCAGGGTGCCCGAGTACCTTGTGTTATTAGAACCTAGAAAATATAGGGTGCCACACAAACTTAATGCTAATGGTAAAAATGGTAAATACCTTGGGCAAGATTAAGAGTGAAGCGCAATCGTTTGCGCCCGAGTGATAAGTGGTTTGCGCTCATTGGACTTACCAATTTTAAGTTGAAAGTAAACAAGATCACTATTTATGCTAGAATGATTAACATAAAAGTTACATAAAACACATAAGAAATACATTACAAAGTACAGTTACACTCATAATAACACCTTCTAAAAAAAATTATTCAAACCAAAAATATTGCACACAAAATTTATAAAGGATCAAAGATATGAGATCTCAGGTGTTAGAAAAATACATGTCTAAAATGTCTAAATATATGTGTGTATGTATGTATGTATATATATATATATATATATATATATATATATATATATATATATATGTGTGTATATATATATATATATTAGTCCTAAAGCCCGTTCACATGGGCCATTTTCTTGCAGTATAGCGGTCCCACCCCTCTCTCCCCCTCTCTTTTGTGCTCTCTCCCCCTCTCTTTTGCGCTCTCTCTTGCTCCACCTCTCTTTTGCTCTCTCTCTCCCCCTCTCTTTTGCTCTCTCCGCCCTCTCTTTTGTGCTCTCTCCTACTCTCTTTTGTGCTCTCTCCCCCTCTCTTTTGCGCTCTCTCCCCCTCTCTTTTGCGCTCTCTCCCCCCTCTCTTTTGCGCTCTCTCCCCCTCTCTTTTGCGCTCTCTCCCCCTCTATTTTGCGCTCTCTCCCCCTCTCTTTTGCGCTCTCTCTTACTCCACCTCTCTTTTGATCTCTCTCACCCCCCTCTCTTTTGATCCCTCTCTCCCCCTCTCTTTTGCGCTCTCTCCCCCTCTCTTTTGCGCTCTCTCTTACTCCACCTCTCTTTTGATCTCTCTCACCCCCCTCTCTTTTGATCCCTCTCCTCCCTCTCTTTCTCCAACATAGGTGTGTCCGGTCCACGGCGTCATCCTTACTTGTGGGATATTCTCTTCCCCAACAGGAAATGGCAAAGAGCCCAGCAAAGCTGGTCACATGATCCCTCCTAGGCTCCGCCTACCCCAGTCATTCTCTTTGCCGTTGTACAGGCAACATCTCCACGGAGATGGCTTAGAGTTTTTTAGTGTTTAACTGTAGTTTTTATTATTCAATCAAGAGTTTGTTATTTTGAAATAGTGCTGGTATGTACTATTTACTCAGAAACAGAAAAGAGATGAAGATTTCTGTTTGTATGAGGAAAATGATTTTAGCAACCGTAACTAAAATCCATGGCTGTTCCACACAGGACTGTTGAGAGCAATTAACTTCAGTTGGGGGAACAGTGTGCAGTCTCTTGCTGCTTGAGGTATGACACATTCTAACAAGACGATGTAATGCTGGAAGCTGTCATTTTCCCTATGGGATCCGGTAAGCCATGTTTATTACGATTGTAAATAAGGGCTTCACAAGGGCTTATTAAGACTTTAGACTTTTCTGGGCTAAATCGATTCATTATTAACACATATTTAGCCTTGAGGAATCATTTTATCTGGGTATTTTGATATAATAATATCGGCAGGCACTGTATTAGACACCTTATTTCTTAGGGGCTTTCCCAAAGCATAAGCAGAGCCTCATTTTCGCGCCGGTGTGGCGCACTTGTTTTTGAGAGGCATGGCATGCAGTCGCATGTGAGAGGAGCTCTGATACTTAGAAAAGACTTTCTGAAGGCGTCATTTGGTATCGTATTCCCCTTTGGGTTTGGTTGGGTCTCAGCAAAGCAGATACCAGGGACTGTAAAGGGGTTAAAGTTTTTTAAACGGCTCCGGTTCCGTTATTTTAAGGGTTAAAGCTTCCAAATTTGGTGTGCAATACTTTTAAGGCTTTAAGACACTGTGGTGAAAATTTGGTGAATTTTGAACAATTCCTTCATGTTTTTTCGCAATTGCAGTAATAAAGTGTGTTCAGTTTAAAATTTAAAGTGACAGTAACGGTTTTATTTTAAAACGTTTTTTGTACTTTCTTATCAAGTTTATGCCTGTTTAACATGTCTGAACTACCAGATAGACTGTGTTCTGAATGTGGGGAAGCCAGAATTCCTATTCATTTAAATAAATGTGATTTATGTGATAATGACAATGATGCCCAAGATGATTCCTCAAGTGAGGGGAGTAAGCATGGTACTGCATCATTCCCTCCTTCGTCTACACGAGTCTTGCCCACTCAGGAGGCCCCTAGTACATCTAGCGCGCCAATACTCCTTACTATGCAACAATTAACGGCTGTAATGGATAATTCTGTCAAAAACATTTTAGCCAAAATGAACCCTTGTCAGCGTAAGCGTGGCTGCTCTGTTTTAGTTACTGAAGAGCATGACGACGCTGATATTAATATCTCTGAAGGGCCCCTAACCCAATCTGAGGGGGCCAGGGAGGTTTTGTCTGAGGGAGAAATTACTGATTCAGGGAACATTTCTCAACAGGCTGAACCTGATGTGATTGCATTTAAATTTAAGTTGGAACATCTCCGCATTTTGCTTAAGGAGGTATTATCCACTCTGGATGATTGTGAAAAGTTGGTCATCCCAGAGAAACTATGTAAAATGGACAAGTTCCTAGAGGTGCCGGGGCTCCCAGAAGCTTTTCCTATACCCAAGCGGGTAGCGGACATTGTTAATAAAGAATGGGAAAGGCCCGGTATTCCTTTCGTCCCTCCCCCCATATTTAAAAAATTGTTTCCTATGATCGACCCCAGAAAGGACTTATGGCAGACAGTCCCCAAGGTCGAGGGAGCGGTTTCTACTTTAAACAAACGCACCACTATACCCATAGAGGATAGTTGTGCTTTCAAAGATCCTATGGATAAAAAATTAGAAGGTTTGCTTAAAAAGATGTTTGTTCAGCAGGGTTACCTTCTACAACCAATTTCATGCATTGTCCCTGTCACTACAGCCGCATGTTTCTGGTTTGATGAACTGATAAAGGCGCTCGATAGTGATTCTCCTCCTTATGAGGAGATTATGGACAGAATCAATGCTCTCAAATTGGCTAATTCTTTCACCCTAGACGCCACTTTGCAATTGGCTAGGTTAGCGGCTAAGAATTCTGGGTTTGCTATTGTGGCGCGCAGAGCGCTTTGGTTGAAATCTTGGTCGGCTGATGCGTCTTCCAAGAACAAGCTACTAAACATTCCTTTCAAGGGGAAAACGCTGTTTGGCCCTGACTTGAAAGAGATTATCTCTGATATCACTGGGGGTAAGGGCCACGCCCTTCCTCAGGATCGGCCTTTCAAGGCAAAAAATAGACCTAATTTTCGTCCCTTTCGTAAAAACGGACCAGCCCAAAGTGCTACGTTCTCTAAGCAAGAGGGTAATACTTCTCAAGCCAAGCCAGCTTGGAGACCAATGCAAGGCTGGAACAAGGGAAAGCAGGCCAAGAAACCTGCCACTGCTACCAAGACAGCATGAAATATTGGCCCCCGATCCGGGACCGGATCTGGTGGGGGGCAGACTCTCTCTCTTCGCTCAGGCTTGGGCAAGAGATGTTCTGGATCCTTGGGCGCTAGAAATAGTCTCCCAGGGTTATCTTCTGGAATTCAAGGGACTTCCCCCAAGGGGGAGGTTCCACAGGTCTCAGTTGTCTTCAGACCACATAAAAAGACAGGCGTTCTTACATTGTGTAGAAGACCTGTTAAAAATGGGAGTGATTCATCCTGTTCCATTAAGAGAACAAGGGATGGGGTTCTACTCCAATCTGTTCATAGTTCCCAAAAAAGAGGGAACGTTCAGACCAATCTTAGATCTCAAGATCTTAAACAAGTTTCTCAAGGTTCCATCGTTCAAGATGGAAACCATTCGAACTATTCTTCCTTCCATCCAGGAAGGTCAATTCATGACCACGGTGGATTTAAAGGATGCGTATCTACATATTCCTATCCACAAGGAACATCATCGGTTCCTAAGGTTCGCATTCCTGGACAAACATTACCAGTTCGTGGCGCTTCCTTTCGGATTAGCCACTGCTCCAAGGATTTTCACAAAGGTACTAGGGTCCCTTCTAGCGGTGCTAAGACCAAGGGGCATTGCAGTAGTACCTTACCTGGACGACATTCTGATTCAAGCGTCGTCCCTTCCTCAAGCAAAGGCTCACACGGACATCGTCCTGGCCTTTCTCAGATCTCACGGCTGGAAAGTGAACGTGGAAAAGAGTTCTCTATCCCCGTCAACAAGGGTTCCCTTCTTGGGAACAATTATAGACTCCTTAGAAATGAGGATTTTTCTAACAGAGGCCAGAAAAACAAAACTTCTAGACTCTTGTCGGATACTTCATTCCGTTCCTCTTCCTTCCATAGCTCAGTGCATGGAAGTGATCGGGTTGATGGTAGCGGCAATGGACATAGTTCCTTTTGCGCGCATTCATCTAAGACCATTACAACTGTGCATGCTCAGTCAGTGGAATGGGGACTATACAGACTTGTCTCCAAAGATACAAGTAAATCAGAGGTCCAGAGACTCACTCCGTTGGTGGCTGTCCCTGGACAACCTGTCACAAGGGATGACATTCCGCAGACCAGAGTGGGTCATTGTCACGACCGACGCCAGTCTGATGGGCTGGGGCGCGGTCTGGGGATCCCTGAAAGCTCAGGGTCTTTGGTCTCGGGAAGAATCTCTTCTACCGATAAATATTCTGGAACTGAGAGCGATATTCAATGCTCTCAAGGCTTGGCCTCAGCTAGCGAGGACCAAGTTCATACGGTTTCAATCAGACAACATGACGACTGTTGCGTACATCAACCATCAGGGGGGAACAAGGAGTTCCCTAGCGATGGAAGAAGTGACCAAAATCATTCTATGGGCGGAGTCTCACTCCTGCCACCTGTCTGCTATCCACATCCCAGGAGTGGAAAATTGGGAAGCGGATTTTCTGAGTCGTCAGACATTGCATCCGGGGGAGTGGGAACTCCATCCGGAAATCTTTGCCCAAGTCACTCAGCTGTGGGGCATTCCAGACATGGATCTAATGGCCTCTCGTCAGAACTTCAAAGTTCCTTGCTACGGGTCCAGATCCAGGGATCCCAAGGCGGCTCTAGTGGATGCACTAGTAGCACCTTGGACCTTCAAACTAGCTTATGTGTTCCCGCCGTTTCCTCTCATCCCCAGGCTGGTAGCCAGGATCAATCAGGAGAGGGCGTCGGTGATCTTGATAGCTCCTGCGTGGCCACGCAGGACTTGGTATGCAGATCTGGTGAATATGTCATCGGCTCCACCTTGGAAGCTACCTTTGAGACGAGACCTTCTTGTTCAGGGTCCGTTCGAACATCCGAATCTGGTTTCACTCCAGCTGACTGCTTGGAGATTGAACGCTTGATTTTATCGAAGCGAGGATTCTCAGATTCTGTTATCGATACTCTTGTTCAGGCCAGAAAGCCTGTAACTAGAAAGATTTACCACAAGATTTGGAAAAAATATATCTGTTGGTGTGAATCTAAAGGATTCCCTTGGGACAAGGTTAAGATTCCTAGGATTCTATCCTTCCTTCAAGAAGGATTGGAAAAAGGATTATCTGCAAGTTCCCTGAAGGGACAGATTTCCGCCTTGTCGGTGTTACTTCACAAAAAGCTGGCAGCTGTGCCAGATATTCAAGCCTTTGTTCAGGCTCTGGTTAGAATCAAGCCTGTTTACAAACCTTTGACTCCTCCTTGGAGTCTCAATTTAGTTCTTTCAGTTCTTCAGGGGGTTCCGTTTGAACCCCTGCATTCCGTTGATATTAAATTATTATCTTGGAAAGTTTTGTTTTTGGTTGCAATTTCTTCTGCTAGAAGAGTTTCAGAATTATCTGCTCTGCAGTGTTCTCCTCCTTATCTGGTGTTCCATGCAGATAAGGTGGTTTTGCGTACTAAACCTGGTTTTCTTCCGAAAGTTGTTTCTAACAAAAACATTAACCAGGAGATTATCGTACCTTCTCTGTGTCCGAAACCAGTTTCAAAGAAGGAACGTTTGTTGCACAATTTGGATGTTGTTCGCGCTCTAAAATTCTATTTAGATGCTACAAAGGATTTTAGACAAACATCTTCCTTGTTTGTTGTTTATTCCGGTAAAAGGAGAGGTCAAAAAGCAACTTCTACCTCTCTCTCTTTTTGGATTAAAAGCATCATCAGATTGGCTTACGAGACTGCCGGACGGCAGCCTCCCGAAAGAATCACAGCTCATTCCACTAGGGCTGTGGCTTCCACATGGGCCTTCAAGAACGAGGCTTCTGTTGATCAGATATGTAGGGCAGCGACTTGGTCTTCACTGCACACTTTTACCAAATTTTACAAGTTTGATACTTTTGCTTCTTCTGAGGCTATTTTTGGGAGAAAGGTTTTGCAAGCCGTGGTGCCTTCCATTTAGGTGACCTGATTTGCTCCCTCCCTTCATCCGTGTCCTAAAGCTTTGGTATTGGTTCCCACAAGTAAGGATGACGCCGTGGACCGGACACACCTATGTTGGAGAAAACAGAATTTATGTTTACCTGATAAATTACTTTCTCCAACGGTGTGTCGGGTCCACGGCCCGCCCTGGTTTTTTTAATCAGGTCTGATATTTTATTTTCTTTAACTACAGTCACCACGGTACCATATGGTTTCTCCTATGCAAATATTCCTCCTTAACGTCGGTCGAATGACTGGGGTAGGCGGAGCCTAGGAGGGATCATGTGACCAGCTTTGCTGGGCTCTTTGCCATTTCCTGTTGGGGAAGAGAATATCCCACAAGTAAGGATGACGCCGTGGACCGGACACACCGTTGGAGAAAGTAATTTATCAGGTAAACATAAATTCTGTTTTTGCTCTCTCCCCCTCTCTTTTGCTCTCTCCCCCTCTCTTTTGCTCTCTCCCCCCCCTCTCTTTTGCGCTCTCCCCCCCCTCTCTTTTGCACGCTCTCTCCCCCCCCCCCCCTCTTTTACGCTCCCTCCCCCCCTCTCTTTTGCGTTCTCTCTTTTGTGCTCTCTGTCTCCCCCTCTCTTTTGCGCGCTCTCTCTCCCCCTCTCTTTTGCTCTCTCTCTCTCCCCCTCGTTTTTGCTCTCTCTCTCCCCCTCTTTATTGCTCTCTCTCCCCCTCTCTATTGCTCTCTCTCCCGCCTCTCTTTTTCTCTCTCCCCCCTCTCTTTTTCTCTCTCTCCCCCTCTCTATTGTTCTCTCTCCCCCTCTCTTTTTCTCACTCCCCTCTCTTTTTTTTCTCTCTCTCCCCCTCTCTTTTTCTCTCTCTATCCCCCCTCTCTTTTTCTCTCTCTCCCCCCTCTCTTTTTCTCTCTCTTCCCCTTCTCTTTTTCTCTCTCTTCCCCCGACCAGGCCCATGTTCCGCCTGGCCACGCCCACTTTCCCAGCAACAACATGTCAGGTAAGGCCAGGTGTGTTTTTCCTCGTGCTGTCACTACTGCGCATGACAGCTTCGGACAAACAACACTTGGCCTTTTATATGATAGGATATATGTGTGTGTGTGTGTGTGTGTGTTTATATGTGTATATATGAATTTACAGACATATATATATATATATATATATATATATATATAAATATATATAAACACATAAATACATATGTACACATATATAGACATATATACAAGTGCATAATTGGAGCCCTTTACAGTTAAGTAGATGGAAACATGATAAAGCATATTTATCTGATATTCATTTTTAATAAAGGTTTTAACTATGTATTTACTGTACATTTTTCACATTCCAATGTTCTGCACCTAGCAGAATGTTATTTGTATTTATAAATAGATATTCCTATATATATGTATATATCTATACCTATATATAATCATGTATATATATATATATATAGGTATAGATATATGTTGTACCAAAAGACATCAGATATATGTAGAAATATGTATTTATAAATAAATAGCGTATTATGTTATTTGAAGAACACTGGAATGTGAAATATTCATATTTTCATGTCAGGTTAGTACAAATGAGAATATGCGATCGGGTTTCAATGAGAGTGGGGTGAGGTTTTTTTCAACACTTTTTTTCTCCATTGACTTCTATGGGGGAATACGTTAAGATACACGCAATATTCTAACTTTAGTTTTTGCACTTGTCAGGTTAGCGCAAGAGCGAAAACAGTTTAAGTAAGCGGAAGCGTTAATTTGCGCTTCACTCGTAATCTGGCCCATTATGTATAAAACTTCTTAGACATGAGACCGCAAATTTGTCTTTCATGATTCATAAAGAACATTTTTAAATAACTTTCCAATTTACTTCTATTATTTGTCTCCTTTTGGTATCCTCTTTTGAAAAGCATACCTAGGTAGTCTTACGATCAGAAATGCGATACTGGGAGATAGCTGCTTATTGGTCACTGCACATAAATGCCACTTTTAATTGGCTTACCCAGGTGTATTCAGCTAGTTCCCAGTAATGCATTGTTGTTCCTTCAGCAAAGGATACCAAGAGAATGAAGCAAATCTAGAAATAAATTGGAACGTTTTTTAAAATTGTATGCTTTATCTGAACCATTAAATGTTTTGGGTTGCATGTCCTTTTAATGTTGAAATGTTTTAGTGACATACATTATGGACTATTTTTCTATGCATATTTTTATCATGAGGCACTGTAATATTATAGAACGTGTAACGTAAAAACTGTAATACATCTTGAAAATAAGATGCAGGATTTCTTTACAGAAAACAATGCAGTATTTAGTTTATCTGTTACTGGGATTGTCAAAACCTTTGGGTCGCAATGGGAATATAAAAAAATATTTTATTAAACTTTCATGATTCAAATAGGGCATGCAATTTAAAAAAACTTTCCAATTTACTTTTATCATCAAATTTTCTTTGTTCTCTTGGTATTCTTAGTTGAAAGCTAAACCTAGGTAGGCGCATATGCTAATTTCTAAGCCCTTGAAGGCCGCCTCTTATATGAATGCATTTGACAGTTTTTCACAGCTAGAGGACATTAGTTCATGTGTGCCATATAGATAACATTGTGCTCACGCCCGTGGAGTTACATAGGCGTCAGCACTGATTGGCTCAAATGCAAGTCTGTCAAAAGAACTGAAATAAGGGGGCAGTCTGCAGAAGCTTAGATACAAGGTAATCACAGAGGTAAAAAGTATTTTAATATAACCGTACTGGTTATGCAAAAATGGGGAATAGGTAATAAAGGGATTATCTATCTTTTTAAACAATCAAAATTCTGAGTAGACTGCCCTTTTAAATGTAAAAAGCATAAGATGTTTGCATAAAAGTAATAAGGTTACAAAAAATGTGTGTATCATTATAAATATGTGGTATGATCCCTCATACCTGAAGTGAGTATGGTTTGTTAGGCAAGGTGCTGGGGTAATTTCCTATTGATCAAATGTGAATGTTATTATGTGCATTGCGGCTGTGAGGTCCTGGTATCTGGAAAACCGTTACCTAGTTATAGAAACTTCAGTGAAGGAGTCTGGTCCAGGTACAAGGTATGACCCAAGCACAGCAGGGAACAGATGGTTACAGATGCCGGATTCTGTTTGCTAATTGTATTTTCCTTATAGAAGAAGAACCGGATAAAACTTTTGAAGATCTGGAAGGAGCAGATTGTCAAATTGCATCAGGTATACTCATGCATCCAATTAAATGTCTGTTCATTTCAGGGATTGATAAATATATTTGAAACTTAGAGGGCACTTAGACATACAGATTAAACAGAATTTGTAAGAGCCAGTGAAAAAGATAAATAGATCAGTTATCCAGATGTCTCAAAGAGTTGGCTTGTGTTAACATATGTATTAACTTTTATACAGTGTGTCATAGGCAGAGCACAGGCAGACTTCCTGCTCTCCGCACTATCTGGCTACAGGCATCCATATGTTTCCTGGCCAAGCCCCAGCTTAGTGACCACCTCCTAACCACCTCCTTGTACTTTCCATCCCTGTTCAGGAAAAGAGCCGCTGGGAAATGAGTATAGTTCTCAGCTAAGACATATAGCGTTGAATCATTTCAGGACCTCTGCATCCTGATGGCACGGAAATATAAGAGGTACCAGGGAGGAGGAAAGCCACAAAAGTCAGAAAGACAAGAGGAATAGTTACAACTACTACAAAGAAAAATAAGCCTTATATGAAAGATTGCCAGACATAGGATAAGTAACATTAATAACAATAAGATAACAAAGCTACAAATAAGCTTTATTAGAGATGGAATCATTAATAGTGGAGAAGGCTTTAAATGTAAAAAAGTGAGCTGCAGAGAAGGAACGTATGAGAGGGGTATAAAAAGACCCAGCCCTAGGAACAGGTCTGTATGACAAGTGTATAGATGCCTTGCATTATTATATTGTGCAGAGTGTTGTGTTTATTTGTCTATAAATGTTCATTATCATAACTGTACAGTAACACCTGACAAAATGTACTGGTCCCCTGGCCGAAACTTGCCAGTAATCCACTGCAAGTTAATGTGATCTATTGAAGGGCTTAAACATGTGTTAAGATGCATTCACAGCTCCTGAGAACTTGCAGTTCAGGCTTGCAAGAGTGAGTCTATAACTACAAAATTAAAGGGACACTCAAGTCAAAATTAAACTTCATGATTCAGATAGAGCAGATAGAGCAGATAGAGCAGCAATTTTAAACAACTTTCCAAGTTACTTCCATTAACAAAATGTGCACAGCCTTTTAATATTTACACTTTTTGAGTCACCAGCTCCTACTGAGCATGTACGTATATACATTTGTGATTGGTTGATGGCTGTCACATGATACAGGGTGAGTGGAAATAGACATACCTTTGCAATTTATTTAAAAAAATCTACTTCTCATTTGAAGTTCAGACTAAGTGCTATTGCATTGTCTTCTTATCATGCATCTGTTGATTATGCAAATCTACTGTATTGACTGTTCCTTTAAGAAGCAGACTGTACTTCTTAGATGTCAGAGATAAATCACCTTAAACTGACTTTTTTGAGGTGATTGACAGGCCCTGCTCTTACACATTTGGTTGCCCAAGAGCAGTGGGATGGTCTGAACAACAGAGCTCTTCTGCAGTCTTAAATTTTGCCTAGTGGTAATTGCAGGTGGACAGGTTCTCTGCTTGAGAACTTGTCTGCCTGCAGCTTGGCAAATTTTCTAATGTTATAATGGTGAAAAAGAAAATAAGTTGTTCTGCCAGGTTTGTGTGTTTTATACATTGTCACCACTGTTTGATTTATTATGCAGAACCACTACTGATTTACTATGTTGTGCAGAGCCACCACTTTAGTATGTTATGCCATGCAGAAATGACCCATTATAGCTTTTATAGTTTTAATAAATCAGATTTACAGCCAAGAATTTAATGTGATAACAGAAATGTTCTCTCTTATTATAGATTAAATAGTCATAGCTGCTTAACACATCACTGGAATGTTTTGTTAAGAAACAGTGATGGTAGGGAATTTCATTTTTTTAGGGGGGGCAGCAAAGTGCGTCTTCCCCTTAGTAGCAGGAATATCAATGACATGAAATGGAGAAGGGAATTATATCTCAGAATCTATTGAAAATAGCCTTATGATATGAAGCCCAAAAATGTTCTTTCATGATTCAGATAGAGCATGTGATTTTAAACAACTTTCTTATTTATTTCTGTTATCAATTTGTCTTTGTTTTCTTGTTATCATTTGTTAAAGAGCAGGGACATAAGCTGAGGAGTCAGCCCATGTCTGGGGCACTATGTGGCAGCAGTTTTGCAAGAATGTTATTCATTTGCAAGAGCACTAGATGGCAGCACGTTTCCTGCCTTATAGTGCCTTAAATACCTAGGTATCTCTTCAACACAGAAATCATAGGAACAAAGCAAATTTGATAATAATAATGATAGTAAATTGGATTTATTTATTTTTAAATTGTATGGTCTGTCAAAATCACAAAAGCTAATTTTTGGGGTTTCATATCCCTTTAAGAATTGTGAAAATATGAATTCTAATATCAGCCACTGGAAAACTCTTTTAAAATACCCATTAAGAAATTGAAGACTTATTTGTATTTGATGCTCTGAATATAACTTAAAGACCAATAAATACACTTTTGGGAATTTCATTTGTCAGTGAAAAGAGTTTTTTTAGCGTATCCACATTCCTATGAAGCCTGCTTACCTTACATGTGAAAAGATTTCTCATATGGTCTATTTCTCCTCAGGGGGAGTAATGTATAATTATGACAGTTATTACCAGGGACTCTGGAACTGCAAGAGTGACAATGATGATGAGCTGTCGTTTGAACGAGGGGACCTTATCCACATCTTGAGCAAGGTAAATTAAGGATTAACCTAGACAAGTGTGAATATGGGTACAACTAGCTGTAGGTTAGACACTCTGTTTCATTCTGTCTTTTTCTATTCTCACATGTCTAATCACAGTTTATCCACGTCCCCCCCTTATCTTGTCTACAGGAGTTTCTATGCTCCTCATTTCTTATTCTAGTACTTTTTCAGTCCCTCTCTTTTTCTCTCCCTTTCATCTTTACCGTTTTCAACATCCTCTTATTTTGTTACTTAGCATCTTCTTAGCTGTTTCTCTGCAGTCAGATGCTAAATTTATGATTAGATCTTCATGCCTCAATTTGGTGCTTCTCTCTAGTGGTTTGTGGGTAGTTTTACATCAGTAACCTGTGATGTGCAGAGACAAGATACTTTAAAGTGGCTTTGCATTTAGAATTAAACAGATTTAAGAAAGGCCTTGTATTTCATTATATGGAAGGTGATTGCTTTACATCTCTTAAAATGGCTACAGAAATGGTCCCTTTACTCAACGTCATAGTACACAGATACACCGTTGAACGTGCTTATTTTCTTTGCTCTGACTTTGAAACTAAAGTCTGTTATAAAAATTCTGGAAAAAAAGATAGAATGAAAGAAATAAGTATTTACCCAGCCCTGAGTGTGAAAAAACTTGCAGATAATCTTGATTTAATCAGCTGGGAGAATAAGGGTAATGTGAAGGAAACACTCGGCTAGAGTACGAGTTGTGCGTTAGGCTTAAAAAGCAGCGTTAAGAGGTCCTAACGCTGCTTTTTAACGCCCGCTGGTATTACGAGTCTTAAAGGTAAAGGCTCACCGCTCACTTTTTTGGCCAGACTTGGAAATACCGCAAAGCCACTTAAGTAAATTGCGTATCCTCTTTTTTCAATGAGACTTGCATAGCACCGGTATTACGAGTCTGCCAAAAAGTGTGCGGTACACCCTCTCCTGTCAAGACTGGTAACGCATTTTAAAGTCAGTAGTTAAGAGTTTTACACTACAACGCCGTAGCATAAAACTCTTAACTAAAGTGCTAAAAAGTACACTAACACCCATAAACTACCTATTAACACCTAAACCGAGGCCCTCCCGCATCGCAAACACACAAAAAAAACAATTTAACCCCTAATCTGCCGAACCAGACACTGCCGCCACCTACATTATACTTATGAACCCCTAATCTGCTGCCCCCAACATCGCCGACACCTACATTATATTTATTAACCCTAATATGCCGCCCCCAATGTCGCTGCCACCTACCTACACTTATTAACCCCTAATCTGCCACCCCCAACGTCGTCACCACTATAATAAACATATTAACCCCTAAACCGCCACAGTCCCGCATCGCAAACATTAGTTAAATATTATTAACCCCTAATCTGCCGGCCCTAACATCGCCGCCACCTACCTACATTTATTAACCCCTAATCTGCCGCCCCCATATTAAAGTTATTAACCCCTAAACCTAAGTCTAAACCTAACCACCCCCCCCCAAATTTAAATATAATTAAAAGAAATCGAAATAAATATTCCTATCATTAACTAAATTATTCCTATTTAAAACTAAATACTTACCTGTAAAATAAACCCTAAGATAGCCACAATATAACTAATAGTTACATTGTAGCTAGCTTAAGGTTTATTTTTATTTTACAGGCAAGTTTGTATTTATTTTAACTAGGTAGAATAGTTATTAAATAGTTATTAACTATTTAATAACTACCTAGCTAAAATAAATACAAAAGTACCTGTAAAATAAAACCTAACCTAAGTTACACTAGCACCTAACACTACACTACAATTAAATCAATTCCCTAAATTAAATACAATTAAATAAAATTAGCTAAAGTACAAAAAAACAAACAAACACTAAATTACAGAAAATAATAAACAAATTACAAGATTTTTAAACTAATTCCACCTAATCTAATCCCACTAACAAAATAAAAAAGCCCTACCCTACACTAAATTACAAATAGCCCTTAAAAGGGCCTTTTGCGGGGCATTGCCCCAAAGTAATCAGCTCTTTTACCTGCAAAAAAATTACAAATCCCCCCCAACATTAAAACCCACCACCCACACAACCAACCCTACTCTAAAACCCACCCAATACCCCCTTAAAAACACTAACCCCTTGAAAATCACCTTACCGGGAAAAGTCTTCATCCAACCGGGCCGAAGTCCTCAACGAAGCCGGGAGAAGTCTTCATCCAAGCCAGGCGAAGTGGTCCTCCAGACGGACAGAAGTTTTCATCCAGATGGCATCTTCTATCTTCATCCATCCGGCGCGGAGCGGGTCCATCTTCAAGACATCCGACACGGAGCATCCTCTTCTGACAACGGCTAACACTGAATGAAGGTTCATTTAAATGACGTCATCCAAGATGGCGTCCCTTTAATTCTAATTGGCTGATAGCATTCTATCAGCCAATCGGAATTAAGGTAGAAAAAATAGAATGCCAGCTCAATCCTATTGGCTGATTGCCTGATTTTCTACCTTAATTCCGATTGGCTGATAGAATTCAGAATTGAAGGGACGCCATCTTGGATGACGTCATTTAAATGAACCTTCATTCAGTGTTAGCCGTTGTCAGAAAAGGATGCTCCCGTCGGATGTCTTGAAGATGGACCCGCTTCGCTCCGGATGGATGAAGATAGAAGATGCCGTCTGGATGAAGACTTGTGCCCGACTGGAGGACCACTTTGCCCAGCTTGGATGAAGACTTCTCCCGGCTTCATTGAGGACTTCGGCCCGGTTGGATGAAGACTTCTCCCAGTAAGGTGATCTTCAAGGGGTTAGTGTTAGGTTTTTTTAAGGGTGTATTGGGTGGGTTTTAGAGTAGGGTTGGTTGTGTGGGTGGTGGGTTTTAATGTTGGGGGGATTTGTAATTTTTTTTTACAGGTAAAAGAGCTGATTACTTTGGGGCAATGCCCCGCAAAAGGCCCTTTTAAGGGCTATTTATAATTTAGTGTAGGGTAGGGATTTGTTTATTTTGGGGGGGCATTTTTATTTTGTTAGTGGGATTAGATTAGGTGGAATTAGTTTAAAAATCTTGTAATTTGTTTATTATTTTCTGTAATTTAGTGGGGGGGGTTTGTACTTTAGCTAATTTTATTTAATTGTATTTAATTGTATTTAATTTAGGGAATTAATTTAATTATAGTGTAGTGTTAGGTTTAATTGTAACTTAGGTTATGTTTTATTTTACAGGTACTTTTGTATTTATTTTAGCTAGGTAGTTATTAAATAGTTAATAACTATTTAGTAACTATTCTACCTTGTTAAAATAAATACAAACTTGCCTGTAAAATAAAAATAAATCCTAAGATAGCTACAATGTAACTATTAGTTATATTGTAGCTAGCTTAGGGTTTATTTTACAGGTAAGTATTTAGTTTTAAATAGGAATAATTTAGTTAATGATAGGAATTTTATTTAGACTTATTTAAATTATATTTAAATTAGGGGGGGTTAGGGTTAGACTTAGGTTTAGGGGTTAATAACTTTAGTATAGTGACGGCTACGTTGGGGGCGGCAGATTAGGGGTTAATAAATGTAGGAAGGTGTCGGCGATGTTAGGGAGGGCAGATTAGGGGTTAATAATATTTAACTAATGTTTGCAATGCGGGAGTGCGGCTGTTTAGGGGTTAATATGTTTATTATAGTGGCGGCAACGCTGGGGGCGGAAAATAAGGGGCCAATAAGTGTAGGTAGGTGGCGGCGACATTGGGGGCGGCAGAGTAGGGGTTAATAAATATAATGTAGGTGTCGGCAATGTTGGGGGCAGCAGATTAGGGGGTTCATAAGTATAATGTAGGTGGCGGCGGTGTCTGGAGCGGCAGATTGGGGTTAATAATATAATGTAGGTGTCGGCGATGTCGGAGGCGGCAGATTAGGGGTTAATAAGTGTAAGATTAGGGGTATTTAGACTCGGGGTTCATGTTAGGGTGTTAGGTGTAGACATACATTTTATTTCCCCATAGGAATCAATGGGGCTGCGTTAAGGAGTTTTACGCTGCTTTTTTGCAGGTGTTAGACTTTTTTCAGCCGGCTCTCCCCTTTGATTCCTATGGGGAAATCGTGCACGAGCACGTTACACCAGCTCACCGCTAACGTAAGCAGCACTGGTATTGGAGTGCGGTAATGAGAAAAAATTTGCTCAAAGCTCACTTCTTGTCTGGTTTGTAAAAACTCGTAATACCAGCGCTGTCTGTAAGTGAGCGGTGAGCATAAACTGCTTGTTAGCACCACACAGCCTCTAACGCAAAACTCGTAATCTAGGTGACTGTTAGCTCAATAATGCGAGGGGTGGCAGTATGTAGAAATGCCACTCTTTTGTACCAATTCATTTTACAAGCTGTTTAATGGCATATTACAGATTTAAACTATATTATATCTGCCATGGAGGAGACATATCACTGTTTTATTTGTGCAGAAGGGGTTAAAGTTAGGCTTTGAGTAAGGGTCTCCTGAGTATATGTATTGGGGTCCTAAGACGATGGCTGCGTTATATTACGAAGCTGCTTTAACCCCCTAATGTATTAAATTGTCTTTATTACTGACTTGAATTATACAGCATTCCCTGTTGTAATCATGTTTAGCTGGATGGGGCAGTATCTTTATGAAAATAGAAATGTTCATTTCCTCAGTTACTATAAATGAAATATATTTGTGCATTGGGGTGCAGAAGATATCTGCTGCCCTCTTGCGGCCTCTTGCTTTCACAGCAGTTCCCCGTTTTTCAAATAATTTTGTGGCCTTAATTATGGTTTGTATGAAGGTTAATTTGTGTTACAGAAGCTGCGCAGGGTTTGACACATGGCTCCCCCACAGTGCTTTCACTCTCAGAGACTGCTTGTGTGGTGACTCAGAAGCCAAAGCTGAGACATTTGACCCCATTTATTAGCCTCGTGAGGTGCTATTGAGTTAAGAGAACTTAGGGTCAGCTGGAAGGCAGCGGTCACTCCGCGGTCACATTGTGCAGGTCATTCCTTTTCTGAGACAGAAAGCAATCATCTAGAACAAGTCCTGGCAGCCTGATTTCTGCCAGGTAATTCTTATAAATGAATGGACACCAAGCAAAATCAGCAAGTGGAAACTATTGTGAGCCGGAGAAATGTGCTTTACATTTAGAAGACATGTTCTGTATACAAACATATCATGAGTTCATGATGTGCAAAGACCTAAACATAGACAACTTACAATTAAGTAATATGTCACTGCTTTTTGTGCATTTTCCCCCTCTGCTTCTGCAACCTCACAATCACTATTTTGCACTATTTTCTTGTGACACTTGATCTTGCAACACTTCTGCTTCTTCTTCTTGTCCTTTGTTAACCTGCACTTATTTTTTAAAAATGTTCCCATTGTCAAGACTATAAGCAGAACTGCTCTTTCATGCCAAATGTTTAGCTTTCTACTTCCTAATTTGATGAAGAACATTGTACATAACACCTCACAAAGAGGGTACATCTGTGAACTGCATGTTGATGTATAATATTTCTAGACTTCACAGCACTAATCTGGAATACAGAAAATGTAATTTTTAAAATATACTCTTGTAAATGTTCTTAAATGAAGAATTTACATCTCCCCTTATAAATATATAGCAGTGATCAATTGCGCATGCGCACGAAATGCGTCTGCGTGTGAACCTGTCCATCCCTCACCTGATGGTTTTATTTTCGTGCTGACTAGTCTGTCGCTATGTTCTTAATTTTCTAAATACATTTCTGAAGTTTTATGGATTCAAATGTGATCTGTTCTACCTTTACTTGTCATCTGTACTCAGTGCGCTACTTCGTTTTGGATACTTTGTTGAACTTCTGTTTGGGGCGTGAGTGGCAGTTCCGCCCGTAGTAGCAACCTCTGCATTGGTTTAGGTAAGGAGGGGTGTCCCCGCCCACGCTCCATTGTGCCGCCGTACAGAAGACGAAAGACGTATTGTTTGTCTGTAAGTGAGCGCTCCTAATTACAGCATACTGTATGTGATATATATATATATATATATATATATGTATATGTGTGTATATATATATATATATGTTTGTATATATATATATATATATATATATATATATATATACTTTTGGATAAAAAAAATACCTGTATTTAAACACGTAGTCACAGGTTAAATTAACGCATATATTTTCTGAGTATAGTAATTAAACATAAACTAGTAAATCACTTGCTGTCTGATCTCTTAACCTAATTGTCTGAAAATATAATTATTCTCCCACTTAAAATAGTGAAGAAATCTGTTCTGTTGCAATCCATATAATAATAGAAGTATCGCTTGTTAAAGTATAACTTTTCTGTTCAGAGATGGCACTTTGTCTAAAATTACAGTACTGTGTATTTTTGCTTCTAATAACTTTACTCACACATCCCATGTGTTGACAGTTCAGCGATTTTATAAATGTGAAAAAATTATAATTGTGAAATAAACACAGTGCACAAATAAAAAAATAGGCACAATTTACAGTTTTTATAGAAAGCAGTGACTATATTTATTTTACCCACATTATTTTGGTTTATAATTCTCCTATTTTTGACATTGCAACTCATTTCCTTATAATGTATGTTTATCTTAAAAATGAAAAATTCTGAATAATCTTATATATATATATTTAAATCACCATATATATGCATTTAAATTGTACCTTTTTGCACGTATACATATTTCCAGTTCTAGTGGAAGCTGTCAATCAAGCTCCCAACATAGAATAAAGCACAGTCCACTAGCTTTACCCTCTGTGTATGGTCTGTAAAACCACATGGTTGTCCCAGAGTACTAACAAAAGAGAAAGTGTTTGCACTTCACTTTTGTGTCAATATTTTGATTGACTACTTGCAAGCAACAGCACCGGGGCAAGCTTGGAAGAAATATTAGCTCTCTGTATATAAATGCACAAACGGGTAAAATGTGTATTTATTTGTTAGAGGAAGACGAGAGCCATGTATGTTCCTTTAAAATTTATCTGCAGGAACCCATTCTATAACATTGTATATGCTATATTTTAAAGCTAGTAAGATTTTTAGCCTTCTTGGCATTCATTGGTAGCCCTAAAAATACATTCTCCCCTATATGATTTCTTTATAGTGCAAATATTACTGTATATTTTTTTTGGTTCCTTTTTTTTTTTAGGCTTGTTCTTGTCACCCTATACAGCAAGCATTGTCATAATAGGTATGACTATAGCAGTCTTACTTGTATACTAACAATTCTTGCATTAATAATTTAAACATATTTAACCATTTTGTGCATAATATATTTTACAAGTCTCCTTCTCTTCCCCTGAACCAATATTACCATATTCGTGCAACTGATTTTGAGTGCAGTACCAAACACTGAAACTTAAAGGGACATGAAACACAAATTTTTTCATTCATGATTTAGAAAGAGCATGCAATTTTAAACAACTTTCTATTTTACTTCTATTATCTATTTTGCTTCATTCTCTTGATTATATTTGCTGAAAAGCATATCTAGATAGGCTTAGTAGCTGCTGATTGGTAGCTACACATAGCTGCCACGTGTGACTGGCTCACCCATGTGCATTGCTGTTTCTTTCTGCTATTGTAATGTTGTTTAAAATTGTATTGTCTATCTGAATTGTGAAATGTTGTTTTTTGGGTTTAGTGTCCCTTTAATATATAATCTCCCTTGGGTCAAAACCTTGATAAGTTTGTTGTGATGAGCTTTACCATATTCTTCGTCGTAATGTCATTAACTTTTGCTGTAACTCAGGTTTCTGTACTAGGAGTGGGATTTGGCCACTACACAAATTAATTCTGAATAGATCATATGTAGGTTTATACAGTTAACACAGATTAGGTGAACATTGCAAAATGTACTACTGTTTAGTTATCATGTTGGAAGCTTAAAAAATACATTCTATATTGCATACAATTTATTAAACAGAATGCGTGCAAAAAATACTCATAAGTATTTACTTTGTGTTTCTTGGTTCTGATGGCTTTGGAGAAAACTCTAAATGTAATTTCTTTAGTACTGACTAAGATATTACCAGGACGCATCCCAAGACAACCCTAAAATAATATAGAATACTATATCCATGTGTTAAATCCCCCTGTGGGAGACATTTCAGGCAAGAAATCATCTGCTTTTATTAAAGAAAATATGTTACTAAACTCCCTCCAGCTCTGGTTACTGTCAGCGATAAAGTATATAAATCAGCAATTAAAGCTGGTCATTCCAATTATTTCACAAATAATCTATTGTAATGAAATAAGTCTTAATAGTGAATAGATAAGTGACCCACCACAATTCACAATTTTTCTGCAATGCAGCACTTTTTAAAGTCTGAATTGTGTTTGTGTATCTAGATAGATAGATTGTATAGAATTCAAATGTGGTAAAACAATGTATGTTAATTATAGAGTTAACTTTTCTAGAATGAAAGTAAAGAAGCAGTAAAATTAGTAAGTTTAACTCGTTTTTTTATTAAAGGGATTTTAATAATTAAAGGCACATTGAACACTTCTTGCTTTTGTGTAAAAAATAGTGCTTGTCCTACACTCCCTAGAGTGGTCAAAAGTTGAATTATGTAACTTGGGTTTTATTCAAAATGTTGCAAATTGCCTGAACCGTAACAGTATTTTGAAACAAAAAAAAAATCTAGGTTACAGGATTTGCTTTTTGTCCCCTCTAGGGAGCATTGGACGAGCATGATTTTTATACAAAAGCAAGATGTGTTTAATGCTCCATTAAACTTTGTGACATCAACACAGAACACCACAGAATGCACAATACAGGCATATCTCGTTTTATTGCGCTTTGCAGATATTCCTTTTTTTTTTTTTAACAAATTGAAGGTTTGTGGCAACCCTGTGTCAAGCAAGTCTATTGGCGCCATTTTTCCAACAGCATTTGCTCAATTCATGTATATGCGTCACATTTTGGTAATTCTCGCAATATTTCAAACTTTTTCATCATTATTATATTTGTTAGGCTGATCTGAGATCAGTGATCTTTGATGATGATTAGCATTTTTAAGCAATAAAGTTTTTTTTAATTAAGGTATGTATATTGTGAGGTTTTTTTTTTTACTACAGTATAGTGTAAATATAACTTTTATGTGCACTTTAAAACAAAAAAAATGTGTGTGACTCGCTTTATTGCTATATTTGCTTTATTGCGGTTGTCTGAAACTAAACCCGCAAAATACCTCTGAGGTGCGCCTGTACATAGGCTATAACACAAAGCAGTCTAACATTTTATTTTAACAAAAAAATATTATGATGGTGCAAAGTTTAAAGGAACACTCAAGTGAAAATTAAACGTTCATGATTGAGATAGATCAGCAATTTTAAACAACTTTCTAATTTACTTCTATTAATAAAATGTGCACAATCTTTTTATATTTATATTTTTTGAGTCACCAGCTCCTACTGAGCATGTGCAAGAATTCACAGCATATACGTATATGCATTTGTGATTGGCTGGTGGCTGTCACATGGTACAGGGAGAGTGGAAATAGACATAACTTTGAAATTTGTCAGTAAAACATCTACTACTCATTTGAAGTTCAGACTAAGTGCTATTGCAGTGTCTTTTATTGTGCATTTATTGATTATGCAAATATACTGTATTTACTGGTCCTTTAAATTAAAAATTTTGATTCCATTAATCAGAGGATATTTCTGTTGTCTTGTTATTATTATACTGTTGTCTTGTTATTATTATACTTTATTTATAATGCGCCAACATATTCTGCAGCGCTGTCTATGGGTAAAATTCATTTAAATAAAACAATGATATAAAAACTTGTAAGAGACAACGTTTTACAAACACATACAGGAGGAATTAAGGGCCCTATTCCCATGGGAACTTACAATCTAGAAGTCTGGTTATAGAATAACATATAATTCTAGTGTAAACTGTTTTTTTTTTAATAAAAACTAACATCTTGTTTAGTACAATTGTTTTTCAATAGCCAAACTCCACCCACCATTTGCCTTATTTGGAGGAGCCAATCTGTGCATTAGTCTGCAACAACAAGGCTAGTCATGGTCATAATGTTAGTAATATTTTGCAGTTAAAGCCATTTAGGGAAAGATATCTAGAACGGTTGACCTTGAGAAAGTCATCAGAGGGTATATTTCCAGCTCTGAGAATTAGAATCTCAACCATTTTCAGAGCTAAAGTACATAAAAGGGGGCAAATAAATAAAGTATATGAACAAGGTGTTGATTGTACCTTTAAAGGGGCAGTATACACCGGTTTTCATATAACTGCATGTAATAGACACTACTATAAAGAATAATATGCACAGATACTGATCTAAAAATGTAGTATACAATTTTTTTAAAACTTATTTAGAAGTTCCCAGTTTAGCACTGTTGATGAGGTTATACTGGGACACCCAGTGAGAGGGGCTGGGAAAACAGAAACAGCAGACACTTCCCCTTCCCTGCAAATGAAATGACAGATTATACCAACAGGAGCCGCAAGAATCTGTAGACATCAGTATACATCTCAAACTTTGGGGCTTGGTTAGGAGTCTGAAAATCAGCACAATGTTATTAAAAAATAAGCAAAACTATAAATTTTTTACAAAAACACTCCCAGGTTGGATATATAAATGGATAATATACAAAGCATTTATGCAAAGAAAAATCTAGTGTACAATGTCCCAACATTTCCCTGCTTTTACAGGGACCAGTAAAGCTTATAGTTGGAGTACTGAAATCATAGTGTTTACCTGCAGATGTTCTGAAAACATTTCCAAAGGTTATTTTGCATCCTCCTTGTGTGCATTTTCCTAGCTAATGCAGCCAAACTCCTTGTCAAGTCCCTTTAAATATACCTGAGTAGAACCTCTAAACTTGATTTCATAAAAGTGAACATAATAGTTTGTGCATAAGATATCTATTATACAAACACACATTAAAAATGTTTTATTTTTTCTATATATATTCTAGAAATACAATAATCTGATCAAAAACGTGTATTGGCTTTGCAGACAAAAAGCTAGCATTTCTTGAAAAGACACATTCTGACTAAAAGTTCTATCTCTCAGTCAAAT
Organism: Bombina bombina; assembly: GCF_027579735.1. NCBI lineage: Eukaryota > Metazoa > Chordata > Amphibia > Anura > Bombinatoridae > Bombina > Bombina bombina. The sequence continues at coordinate 1,106,770,739 of NC_069499.1, forward strand.
TTAAATTAGAATGAATCTGAAGATGGAAGGCTAAGTATAGTAAGTGTATGTATAGGAAGATACAGAAAAATGATAGTGAGAAGCGTAGTACAGATGGCTTTGAATAAGGAGGCACAGATGTTAGAGTATATATGATTGTTAATCTTTTTCTTGTAGTAGTCACATCAATTGGGACAGTGCCAAAAAGGGATACAGTTTTTAAAGGGAGGTTATATGATATGTCCACCAGTCCTCTGGTCTATAGTGAGCTGCTCCTTATGGGATCTACAGCCCTCCCTAGGTGGAATGGAATGTAAATTAATCTACCAATCCCCTGTTACAGACCTCAGCATCTTGTTTGCACTGCCTAGGAGGGGCTCATCTACTGAAAGCAAGTTTTTGCAGGCACAGCGGACCAAGGTGCTGACAGGTAAGTACTTTGCACCAGGTAAGTATTTTGCACCTTCATAGCTCACTGGCTATTAGTATGAACATGTACACATGATTCACAGACTGGGAAAAAATATTTGTACTCCATACACCTTATATTAGAATTTTGTAGCACTTTTAATAATTTTTTTTAAGGTTACTGTCTCTTTAAAATGATCAAGGATGGCTTTAACTCACTCTGTTACTGTTGAATTATACACAGTCATTTTCTTTCACCTGTGCCAAGATCTTCCCATTTCCTTTGGGTGTCTTGGCTTTTGTGCTTACCGGTAACACAAGCATGCCAAGTGTTAACAATTTTAGGGCTGTATTACAAGTGGAGTGAACCTGAGGAGAGCGTTTCCTCTGTTAACTGTCTGGGTCTAGGAGGTGGTGAGTGCCCCAGCCATTAGGAGCATAAAGGTGCAGTTTTCTATAATAAAAAAAAAACTTTTTTATTTGTGTCCTTCTGTGGATATAACCTGAGTTATGGAGGACTCTGACATGTAAGAAGGTACTCCTTCTGTACTAAATCATACCTGTCTATATTGTGAGGAGGCCATGGTTTTCCAGCCCACTTAATTATGTTCCACATGCCTTAACATTGTTATAAAGTCTAAGAAGGGAGACAAGCCTGCTAAGGCTCTTAGTCCCTCTGAGCCGTCTACCTCTCAGGACTCAGCGTCCCGTGAGATTACTACCCTTGCTACATTATCCACTCCACATGCAGTTCCCCATAGCATATCTAATCCTCCATCTGGAGGGGACCTTCTTCCTGTGGACTTTACCGCGCAGTTACAAACAGCGGTGTCTGCGGCCCTCAGTGCATTACCTCACTCTAACAAACACAAGAGAAAGGTTAAACATAGCTCTCCTGACCCGGAGTCATTTAAATATTTATCAAATTTAGCTATTATGTCCCAGTTATCCGATGATGAGTTAACCTCTGTAGCTTCAGAGGGTGAACTTTCTGGGTTGGAGTCTTTAGCGTCTAAGACTCCTGCTGCGGAGGAACCGTCCTTTAGATTTTCAAATTGAGCACTTGCATTTTTTATTAAAGGAGGTTCTGTCTACGTTAGAGATTCCAGAGGCCGTGCTGCCTGAAGAACCTATGATACCTAAATTAGACAGAGTTTACGAAGACAGGAATGTTCCTTTGACTTTTCCTGTGCCGGTTAAGATGGCGAACATTATTAAGAACGAGTGGGAAAGAATTGGTTCTTCCTTTTCCCCCTCGTCTACTTTTAAAAAGTTCTTCCCGGTCCTGGACTCTCAACTGGATTTGTGGGGCTCCATTCCTAAGGTGTATGGTGCTATCTCTACACTTGCTAAATGTACTACTATACCTCTTGAGGATAGTTCTTCGTTCAGAGAGACGATGGATAAGAAAATGGAAACCTTTCTGAGAAAGATGTTTCAACATATGGGATTTTTGTTTCAACCTGCGGCTGCAGTTGCGGTTGCCAGAGCGGCTACCTACTGGTGTGACTCTTTGTCGGAACTCATTGAGGTGGAGTCCCCCCTCGATAAAAGGGAAAGATTTTATTTGGTCCAGGCCTGGACTCCGTTATTTCGACGGTTACCGGAGGCTAGGGTGCCTTCCTAGTGCAAGATAAGAAGAACAAGTCTAAGGGATGACAATCTTCTCATTTTCATTCCTTTCGTTCTGACAAATCCCAACGACAACAATCTTCCTCCAAGCCCGAGCAACCCAAGAGTACTTGGAAGCCAGCTCAGTTCTGGAATAAATCCAAGCAGAATAAGAAGCCCGCCGAAAACAAATCGTCATGAAGGGGCGGCCCCTGATTCGGGATTGGATCGTGTAGGGGGCATACTGTCTCTTTTTTCAGACGCCTGGTTCATGGACGTACAGGATTCGTGGGTCCTGGAGGTGGTATCTCAGGGATACAAGATAGGCTTTAAATCTCATCCGCCAAGGGGCAGATTCCTTCTCTCGAATCTGTATAACAGACCAGAAAAGAGGAATGCCTTTTTAGGGTGTGTTCGGGATCTATCCTCCTAAGGAGTTGTTGCTCCGGTGCCTATCGAAGAAAGAGGTTTGGGGTTTTATTCAAACCTTTTCGTGGTCCCAAAGAAGGAGGGAATTTTCCTCCCAATTCTGGACCTAAAGTGCTTAAACAAATTTCTCACTGTCCCTTCCTTCAAGATGGAGACGATAAGGTCCATCCTTCCTTTGATTCAGGATGGACAGTTTATGACTGGACATTTACCTTCATGTTCCAATCCACAGGGAACACTTTCAGTTCCTGAGGTTTGCATTCCTGGACCAGCACTTTCAGTTCATTGCCCTTCCGTTTGGCCTAGCTACTGCTCCAAGAACCTTTATGAAGGTTCTGGGGGCTCTTATAGCCGTTGCTAGAACTCAGGGTATTGCAGTAGCCCCATACTTGGACGATATTCTGGTGCAAACACCATCCTTTTGTCTTGCGGAAGAATTCTCGGAGTCCCTTCTCAGTCTTCTTTGATCACATGGATGGAAGATAAACTTGGAAATTAGTTCTCTAATCCCAAGTACCTGGGTGGAATTCCTGGGTACTATAATAGACTCCATATCCATGAGGATAATTCTAACAGACCAGAGACGTTGCAAGCTAGCTTCGGCATGTCTTGCCCTCCGGACCTCCTTGAGTCCCTCTGTGGCTCAGTGTATGGAGGTGATTGCAGGGCAGGGGAACGGCGATCATTTTGATCTGTCTCAACAGATTCTATTAGACAGCCGGTCGAGAGAATTGCTCTCTTGGTGGCTCTGTCCAGATCATCTGTCCCGAGGGACATGCTTCTTAAGACCATCCTGGGAGATTGTGACTATGGACGCAAGCCTATCCGGATAGGGAACTGTTTGGGGTGCCAGGAAGACACAGGGGTTGTGGACTCAGGATGAGTCCTCCCTCCCGAGCAATATTTTGGAACTACAAGCAATCTTCAAGGCCTTGAAGGCTTGGCCACTTCTGGGTTCATCCCAGTTTATCAGATTCCAATTAAACAATATAACCTCGGCTTACATCAACCATCAGGGGGGAAAGAGAAGTTCCTTGGCGATAAAGGAAGTATCTCAGATTCTGGAGTGGGCAAAGGCCCACAGCTGTTCGCTGTCAGCTATCCACATTCTGGGTGTGGACAACTGGAAAGCGGATTTTCTCAGCAGGCAATCCTTCCATCAAGGGGAATGGTCTCTCCATCCCGCGGTGTTTGCAGAGATATGCAGCAAGTGAGGGACGCCGGAGATAGATCTCATGGCGTCCCGTCTTAATACCAAGCTACCCAGGTACGGGTCTAGGTCGAAGGATCCACAAGCGGATCTAATAGATGCACTAGCAGTTCAAACTCGTATATCTTTTTCCTTCATTACCGCTTCTTCCTCGACTGGTGGCCCGCATCAAGCAGAAGCGGGTATCAGTAATCCTGATTGCTCCATCATGGCCGTGAAGGACGTGGTTCGCGGATTTAGTGGGGATGTCCTCATCTCCTCCGTGGAAGTTAGCTTGTCGCAGAGACCTGCTGATACAAGGTCCATTTGTTCATCAAAATCTAGATTCTCTGATGCTGACTGCGTGGAGATTGAATGCTTAGTCTTAGCCAAGAGAGGTTTCTCTGAGAGTGTCATTGGTACTCTTATTCAAGCTGTACAGCACTGGATGGACTCTCTACTGGATACATTTTTTTTCTGCAGCTGAATAAGCTTCAGTAGAGGGGATGCCATTAATGTAAGTGCAGAAAAGCACTCACATAGCTCATATGGTTATTTGTAGGTACATTTTAGTTGTACAGCAAAGCCAGGGGACTAACAGTTAACTTTAAAATAGTTCACCTTATTTATGCATAGTAGGGTTAAAACATTTTATACTACTTTAAATGAGGCTTAGCTCTCATCTTGCTGTTGGGTCATTTCACTAAAGCTCATTTAGGGCCAGATTACTAGTGGAGCACAAAATTATATTTGCCTGTCTGTGGGCACACCATAAATTAGCGCTCCATTTGTAATCAAGCCCTTAAATGGGAACTTTCTTTCAGGCTCTCAGGGAGAGTAAATATTTGTTAAGACTCACTGCTCCAACTCATTTAAATCAATCTTAGGGAACATTTTAGTATTTTTCTTTCCTATGTAGCATGATCCTGATAGCCGAGGTTCCAGCAGTACTGTCCACGCGCTGCTGTTTCTGAAGTAAATTTTCTATGGTGGAGTCTCAGGTTCATGCTTTTGTTTTTATAAGCGTTCTTTTAATCCTTATCCTACCACCATGTTTTTATCTCTCTTATATGTTTTTAATTAATGCTCCCTTTTTGAGTGTTGTTCTTTAATGACGGCCGGAAGATGCATTTGGCTAGCACTGCTCCTTTTCTGGCCCTTCCTGTCCTTCTCCCTAATAAGTAGCAGAACCTTATTCTTTATTCTCTGTGTTCCTCTCTCACAATGTGGACACTTATTTTATGATTTTAACCTAATTATTGGGGCATTGCCTTTTAACTTTTTCTGAAAGAAGGTCCCCATACTTTTCTGATATTATTATAGTTTGGGGGTAGTTTTGAGCTTGGGAGTGTATGGCTGAGATAAATTCCCATGCTTTAAAAACCTTTTCATGTAAACCCTATTGTGTTTTAGTTATTTTACAGATCCTTATGTAATTAACTTTTGCATAATGGTGACGTTGCTCTGTTAATGCATAATGATATTTGTATTCATGTCTTCATGTTCTAGTCCCCTCTATAACATGTTATGATCTTACTTGGGACATTTACATTATTCAGTGTTTGCAAACAAGGATTATTTTTATCCATATCAGACATTTTTGTATAGAGTATAGACTAAAGCTATAAAACAGTTCATGTTTATTTACATATGTGCACAACAGGTTATATCATATGCTCAGAGATATACATTTATTTATATATATATATATATATGTATGTGTATATATATATATATATATCCAAGTTATAACATAAGCACTCACTGGACTTGATACAGGTGAAATAAAAAGTGTTTTATTCCATATAAACAAGTGACGTTTCGGGGTGTTCACTCCTTCATCAGACCAACAATTGTACAGAGTGAATCAAACATTTTATACCCATTGAAACCCCACCCACTGTGCAAAAAAACACACAACTGTTGCCATAGCAACCATAGAAAAATCAAATACATTGTGAATGCTCATAGTTACTAATCCTGTTTTAATATTATACAGTCCAATAATAAACATATAGGGGCATATCTATCAAGCTCCGTATGGAGCTTGAAGTCCCGTCCTATGAAGCAGCGGTCTAAAGGCTGCTGCTCCATAACCTGTCCACCTGCTCTGAGCAGGCGGACAGACATTGCCGCAATTCAACCCGATCGAGTACGATCGGGTTGATTGACACCCCCCTGCTGGCGGCCGATTGGCCGCAAATCTGCAGGGGGTGGCGTTGCACCCTCACAAGAGCTGCTGGTGCAATGCTGAATACGGAGAGCGTATTGCTCTCCGCATTCAGCGAGGTCTGTTGGACCTGATCTGCACTGTCCGACAGACCTTTGTTAAATAGGCCCCATAGTGTAGTAATAGTGGCACCATTTGCATAACATCACTGAGTATAGACAATCCTTGTTAGAGATAAAAAAAAATTCTCTATTCAATATTATCACAAACCTCAGTTGTAATTCCTGCACTGAGAAAATGGCCTCTTAAGCCCCGCACTCAAACTAAGTGTAACAACAACAAGGGAATGTAGCAATGTGCATCCTAAATGTATTGAGGACGATGTCTAAGACACTTAAGAAGGATTGGCAAATTATTAATAGTGATGCTTCTTTACCTTTTGATACATATGCACCACCAAGGACGGGGTTTAAGCAAGGTAAAAGCCTCAGGGATCTTTTGATGCATACTGACCCCCAACATTGTTGCAAAACAGAAACTTGGTTAAAACCAAAAAAACTTGGATCATTTAGGTGCCCTAGTTGCACGACATGTCATGATACAAGGGAGTGACTTTAGACACCCACATACCAATCAGAGGTTTAGGATTAAACATTATTTGACCTGCACGACGAAATGTGTAATATATATGCTCAGCTGCACTTGTGGTCTGTTTTACATCGTGAAAAAGACAGACGATATAAAGAAACGTATGGCCAATCATAGGCGTGCCATTCGGGCTGCCATATACAAGGGTAACAGCGATCAGCCTGTAGCCAGGCACTTTGCGGAGAAGGGCCACACTCTCAAGGAACTACTCTTCCAACTGATAGATCATGTTCCCCCTCTGAAGAGGGGTAGGAATAGGGACTAGCACCTTTTACAACTAGAAGCACGATGGATCTAAAGGCTTGATATGGTACAACCCAGGGCCTTAACACAAATGTGGCACTGCTTCTTGTAGATAGACTTTGATTTATTGATCCTATTAATCTGATCCATATATAATTGCTTAGTTTAATTTCCCCCATGCTATAACTGAAATGAGACATTTAAGATATATATATATATATATATATATATATATATATATATATATGGATGTACTATACACATAGTGTAAATTTACAAATGCTCCCTGCTGCTAGCTTTATCTATGTGTTTAATTCTATTTTGATAATCTGATTCGTATATAATTGCTTAGTGTACTTTCCCCATGATGTAACTAAAATGAGACACTTAAGTGATGTATATAGATGTACCATACACATAGTGAAAATGTATGTATGCTAGCTTTATCTATGTGTTTAATTCTATATGTTTAACTAGACTTTTGGATTGCATTTTTAGGTTTTATTATTTTTTTGAAATTACTTTCATCAGTTTGTCTACATGTAGGTAGCTCTATGGATACATTTGGAGCAATATCTTAGACAATAGCTGGTATATAGACTTGTTATCTCCATTCCTAGGTCCAATACAGTACTATAGGTACACGTATAGGAGATGGAAGTGATTACACTAGACATTTGTATCTTTATACACATCTATAAGTTGATTTTGATACCGTTATGTAAAAAAGTTTTTGATACATTTAGGATACACATTGCTACATTCCCTTGTTGTTGTTACACTTAGTTTGAGGACGGGGCTTAAGAGGCCATTTTCTCAGTGCAGGAATTACAACTGAGGTTTGTGATAATATTAAATAGAGAATTTGTTTTTATCACTAACAAGGCTTGTCTATACTCAGTGATGTTCTGCAAAGGGTCCCAGTATTGCTGCACTATATGTTTATTATTGCACTGTATAATATTAACACAGGATTAGTAACTATGAGCATTCACAATGTTTTTTCTATGGTTGCTATGGCAACAGTTGGGCGTTTTTTTTCCCCACAGTGGGTGGGGTTTCAATGGGCAAAAAATGTTTGATTCACTCTGTTCAATTGTTGGTCTGATGATGGGGTGAACACCCCCGAAACGTCACTTGTTTATATAGAATAAAACACTTTTTATTTCACCTGTATCAAGTCCAGTGAGTGCTTATGTTATAACTTGGATATTTTAACTTTATATAGCACCATGGCAGAATTGAAACTTACTGTTCATGGGAGTGCACTTATTTCAGTGTATTATATATAAATATCCAGATATAATTCTGTAGGCATTATATATATGCATAGTGTCTGTGTATATAAATTCTCCTTTGCTTCAACATAATTTGTTATGCTTCAGCAGAGTACTACTGTATCATTGTGCATTGGTGTATATATGCAGATACAGTTCAGATTAGCATACGTCTTCCTTTTTCTTTAGGTATGAAGGAGAATATTGGCATAAGCCTATGTGTTTTCTGACCATATGTAAACAGACCATGTTTTCTTTTCAGACATAGTCTAATTTGTGAATTCTATGTCATAAGGGACAGATGAAGTTTTTTTTTCAGAAGGCCTGGTTTCATTCAGTCCAGGACACTTGGGTTTAAAGCATATTTTCCCAAGGTTAAAGATTTGGTTTTCGATCCTGACCTCCAAAGGTTGATTCCATCTGTCTCATGTCCCCAAGAATCCTGTGAAGGCGAATGCCTTTTTTCAATGTTTTCAGATCTAGAGAACTCTTAAGGGTACCTACATTCAGGATGGAATCAATTTGCACCCTTTTTTTTACCCTTAATCCAACAGGGTCAATTCAGGTCTGCCATACACCACAGATGCATTAACTCCATATCCCTATCCACAAGGGTCGTGGATAGGGATATCAACAAAAAAACTTCACAAAGGTGTTGGGAGTGTTCTTCATGTAACTTCACAAAGGTGTTGGGAGTGTTATTGGTTGTTATTAGAACTCAGGCTCCTTCTCTGTCCCTAGCGATAGCATATATGCAAAAGCTCTTATCCTTCCTTCAGGATCACGGTTGGAGGAGCAATGTTTTAAAGAGCTCTTTATCTCCAGCTATAAAGGTGTATTTTCTGGGAGTCAGCATAGACTCAGTATCAGTGCGTTTTTTCTTGACAGAATCTCACAGACTCAGGCTTCAGAAGGCATGTCATCTTCTGCAATGTTCTCTAACTGTGCTCTATGTATGGAGGTAGTAGTTCTTATGGCAGTTAGCCTCAGATGCAGTTCCGTTTGCCGGCCTCCACTTATGACCTCTCCATCTGTCTATGCTCAGGCAATGGGCATAGAATTATCTGAAGATTGTTCTAGATTCCTAAGTTAAACAATCTCTTTCATGGTGGATTAAAGGTCCTTTCCATCTAAAGGGGAGGCTTCATACATTACTATTGGGAATTAAGATCCTGGCCACCAGGAGGAGGCAAAGACACCCCAGCCAAAGGCTTAAATACCTCCCCCACTTCCCTCACCCCCCAGTCATTCTTTGCCTTTCGTCACAGGAGGATGGCAGAGGAGTGCTGGAGTTTCGGAGTAGTCTCTTATGGAGGGTAGTACTCTTTGCAGTGGGACTGGAGTTTTAAGTAGTCCTGTCAGCCTCTCAGTGAGAGCCTGGGCGAAAGTTAGAGTCCGGATATGCAGGGAGAGTCTTTCTGTGAAACCATCCCGACTCATATTAACAGCTCCATAAGCAATCAGCGTTGACGAGTTTCGCTGCCTGATTTCTTCACTCAAGTCCATGTCAGGAGTGAGGCTACTAACCTGTCACACTTGAAGGGCCATGTTTCTGTTCCATGGCGTAGATTCTAGTAAGATCGTTTAATTTTTTATTAATAATAATAACATAGAAGACAGGGTCACAGTGTGGCCCCTTTTTATCTTTACAGAATCAAGGGTTAATATTCCTGGAAGGGGGATTATTGAACAGGGGGGGCTATACATGATATTGTTTATTGTGTCATTGCTGCGTTATGTGCGAGATGAGGCTCTGGCAATGTGTGGAACTTTAAGGTTACTTGTTGAAAATTTATGCGGCCATTTTTTGGTGCGTTTTTCCTTAGTGCAGGGGCAGTCCTGCCAGGCATTCCATGTGACTGGGTGTGGCTATCCTTCCTGTTCATCTGTGGCGCAGGAGACGTAGCGGTTTCTGTAGTCCAGGTCCTAGGAGGTGGTGAGTGCCCCGGCCATTGGTGGCATAACGGTGCCTTTTTAATAAATAAAGTTAGTCTAACCAAACGCGCAAGCGATGGAGGACTCTGACGCGTTGGAAGGCTCTCCTTCCTTAATAAAGTCTCATTCCTGTGTTTATTGTGAGGAGGTTCAGGTACATCAGCCTGCTCAACTATGTTCCACATGCCTTGATAAAGTTACAACATCTAAATGTAAGCGGATGTCTAGTACTACTGAGCCGTCCACCTCTGAGGGCTCTTCGTCCTGGGAGGTGCATTCCCTGCATTCATCTCCGATTGCACACGCAGCACACTGGGGTCTAACCGTTACTCCTTTGGGAGAGATTCATTGGCCGTCAGACTTTGCGTACCAAGTGGAATCGGCGGCTTCGAAGGTGATCCATGCCTTACCACGTTCTGCTAAGCTCAAGCATAGGGTTTATTATAGCGGCCCGGCCCAGGGTTTGTTCATGCCGATGGCTGATTCAGAGGCTCTATATGATGACGAGGCCCACTCTGACTCTTCGGAGGAGGCCCCTTTTGGGTCGGAGTCCACGTCATTTAAACCTCCGGCTGCGGAGGAGCCTGGTTATAGGTTTAGGATGGAGAATTTGCTTGCTACTCTGGAGGTTCCGGTACCTAAGATACCGGAGGAACCTGTGATTCCTAAGCTTGACAAGGTATACGAGGACAGGGTAATGCCTCAGTCTTTCCTGACTCCATTAAGATGGCAAATATTACAGTATTAAGAATGAATGGGAGCGATTAGGGTCGTCCTTTTCACCTTCTTTTAAAACACTGTTCCACCTTCCGGACTCTCAGCTTGAGCTGTGGGGGACCATTCCTAAGGTGGATGGGGCCGTTTCTACACTCGCAAAGCGGACGACTATTCCCCTCGAGGATAGTTCGTCGTTTAAAGAGCCCATGGATAAAAAGCTGGAAAACATGGTGAGAAAGATGTTTCAGCACACAGTGTTTGTTTTTCAACCAGCAGCGGCGGTTGCAGCTGGAGCTGGTGTGAATCCCTGTGTGAAATGGTTGAGGGGGAAGCTTCCATCGACGAGATACAGGAGAAGATAAAGCGCTGAAGAGCGCCAATTCTTTCATCTGTGATGCCAATATGCAAAATATTCTCCTGAATGCTAAGGTGTAAGGTTTTTCTGTGGCTAAAATCTTGGTCTGCAGACATGACCTCTAAGGCGAGGCTGTTGTCCCTGCCTTTTCAAGGAAAGATCCTGTTTGGTCCAGGATTGGATTAGATTATATCCACAGTTACGGGAGGCAAGGGAGCTTTCCTACTGCAGGATAAGAAGGCTTAGCCTAAGGGATCTACTTTTCGTCCCTTTCGTGCGAACAAGGCCCAGCGCCAGCAACCTTCCGTGAAAGCAGACCAGTCCAAGGGTTCTTGGAAACAAGCTCAATCTTGGAGTAAGTCCAAGCAGAGCAAGAAGCCCGCCGAGACGAAATCGACATGAAGGGGCGGCTCCCGACCGGTCTCCGGATCATGTAGGGGGCATATTATCTCTATTCTCAGAAGCATGGTTGCAGGACATTCAGGACCCTTGGGTTCTAGAAGTGGTCTCCCAGGGTTACAGGATAGGGTTCAGATCCCTTCCGCCTGAGGGCAGATTCCTCCTGTCAAACCTATCTTCAAGACCATAGAAAGGGGAGGCCTTTCTATAGTGTGTAAAAGATCTCGTCTCTCTTGAGGTTATCGTACCAGTACCACTAGCAGACAGGGGTCTAGGGTACTATTCCAACCTTTTTTGGTTCCAAAGAAAGAGGGCATGTTCCGCCCGATTCTGGACCTAAAATGTTTAAACAAGTTTCTAAGTGTTCCATCGATCAGATCTATTATACCCCTAGTTCAAGAGGGACAGTTCATGACGACTATAGACTTGAAGGATGCTTACCTTCATGTGCCAATTCACAGGGACCACTTCAAGTTCCTAAGATTTGCATTTCTGGACCAACACTTCCAGTTTGTTGCCCTTCCTTTTGGTCTGGCGAAGGTTCTGGGGGCGCTGCTTGCAGTGGCCAGATCCAGGGGCATTGTGATGGCTCCTTACCTGGACGACATCCTAGTTCAGGCGCCGTCGCTCAGCCTCGCAGAGGATCATTCGAGGGTTCTTCTTCTTCTGCTTCAATCTCACGGTTGAAAGATCAACTCAGGAAGGAGTTCCCTGGTTCCCAGCAACAGGGTGGAGTTCCTGGGCACGATGATAGACTCTATGTCTATCTCACAGACCAGCGGCACAGGAAACTTGCGTCCTCCTGTCTGGCTTTTCAGTCCTCCACGAGCCAGTCGGTGGCTCAATGTATGGAGGTGATAAGTCTCATGGTATCAAGCATAGATGTCATCTTATTCGCCAGGTTCCATCTCAGACCTCTTCAATTGTGCATGTTGAGACAGTGGAACGCGGATCATTCAGATCTATCACAGCTGATATCCATGGATGCTCGGACTCGGATCTGCCTCTCTTGGTGGATTCGTCCGGAGCAACTGTCCATAAGGACATCCTTCTTGCGACCGTCCTGGGAGATTGTGACCATGGACGCCAGTTTGACAGAATGGGGAGCTGTTTGGGGTGCCAGGATGGCACAAGGAAAGTGGTCCAGGTACGAATCTCTCCTTCCGATCAACATCCTAGAACTACGAGCAATTTACAATGCTCTGAAGGCATGGCCTTCTTTGGAGTCGGTCAGTTTCATCAGATTCCAGACCGACAACATTACCTTAGTAGCTTAGATCAATCATCAGGGGGGGTACAAGGAGCTTCTTCGCGATGAGAGAGGTGTCTTGGATTCTGGAGTGGGTGGAGTCCAACGACTGCTCGCTCTCAGCGATTCACATTTCAGGTGTGGACAACTGGGAAGCGGACTTTCTCAGCAGACAATCCTTCCATCCGGGGTAATGGTCTCTTCACGCCGAGGTGTTTGCAGAGATTTGTCATAGATGGGGAGCGACGGTGATAGATCTCATGGCGTCCAGACTCAATTGCAAGCTACCTCGATACGGGTCGAGGTCCAGGAATCCCCAGGCAGAGCTGAAAATTTCTACCTCGCGTAGTGGCATGCATTAAACAGGAGTGGACCCCGGCCATTCTGATTGCTCCTTCGTGGCCGCGGAGTATGTGGTTTGAGGATCTGGTGGGGATGTCATCCTTCCGCCATGGAGGTTATCCTGTCGCAGGGATCTGCTGTCACAGGGCCCCTTTCAACATCGAAATCTAGATTCTCTGGGGCTGACTGTGTGGAGATTGAACACCTAATCTTAGCCAATAGAGGCTTTTCAGAAAGTGTGATTGATACTCTCATTCAGACAAGGAAGCCAGTCACTCGTCCCATCTACCATAAGGTGTGGAGGACTTGTCCTGGTGTGAGAAGCATGGATATCCTTGGCATAAGGTGAAGGTATCCAGGATTCTGTCCTTTCTCCAAGATGGTGTGGAGAAGGGCCTTGCCGCCAGTTCCTTAAAGGGACAGATTTGGGCATTATCAGTTTTGTTGCATAGGAGACTCGCTGAGCTCCCTGACATTCAATCTTTTGTTCAGGCTCTGTCTAGAATCAGGCCTGTCTGTAGACAGTTGGCTCCACCTTGGAGCTTAAACTTAGTCCTTAAGGTTTTGCAGAGGGTTCCGTTTGAACCTATGCATTCCATTGACATTAAGATTCTGTCCTGTAAGGTTCTCTTCCTGTTGGCTATTGCATCGGCACACAGAGTATCTGAACTAGCTGCCTTGCAATGTGATCCTCCTTATCTGGTGTTTCATGAGGATAAGGCTGTACTTCGCACTGGGTTAGGATTTCTCCCCAAGGTGGTGTCTAACTGTAACATCAATCAGGAAATAGTTGTTCCTTCTTTGTGTCCTAACCCTTCTTCAAAGGAGAGGTTACTTCATAACCTGGATGTGGTTTGTGCCTTGAAGTTCTATCTTCAGGCTACAAAGGATTTCAGACAGTCTACATCTCTTTTTGTGGTGTATTCTGGGAAGCGCAAGGGGCAAAGGGCCTCTGCAACTTCTTTGTCTTTTTGGTTGAGCGTATGCTGTTGGCATTCAGTGATGTCTGGCGGACATGACCCGCTGCAGCGGATCATATCCGCCAGACATTGATAAGCCTCTTCTAAAAAGTATCTTCTACATCAGCATGAAGGAGCACCCCCTCCCCCCCCCCCCAGATTCCACTCGGGTAGGTGGCAGATTAAACCTTTTTTCAGAAAGCCTGGTCTCAATCTATGCAGGATTCTTGGGTACTAAAAAAAATTCTCAAGGATACAAAATGGGTTTCAGATCAAGGCCTCCCAGGGGAAGGTTTCTTCTGCCCCATGTTACAAAGAACCCTGTGAAGGCTCAGGCCTTTTTTCATTGCGTTCAGGAGCTAGAATTAATGGGAGTAATAGTTCTAGTTCCCAATTCCAGAGCAAGGCCAAGGAACTTTCAGACCAATTCTAAATTTAAAAACTCTAAACAAATCTCTCAGCTTTCCTACCTGTAAAATGGAGACAATTTGAACTAGTCTTTCCCTTGTCCCCTTGTCCATCAAGGGCAATTTATGTCTACAATAGATTTGAAGGATGCTTACCTTCATATCCCTATTCACAAATATCATCAGTTCCTTCGGGGACAAACATTTTCATTTGATCTGGCTACTGCTCCCAGAATTTTTAGAAAAGTACTGAAAACTCTATTGTCTGTAATTTGAGCCCAATATATTTCAGTGGCTCCTTACTGGAGGATCTCTTGGTACAGGCTCCATTTTTACCTTTTGCAGTACTTTTGTTGTTTCTTCACAATCGTGGCTAGAAAATCAATGTTCCGAAGAGCTCTCTATCTCCTTAGACCAGAGTCTCCTTTCTAGGAGTCATTATAGACTCGATTACAAAGAAGAACAAAATTGCAGTCAACATGTGTGAACCTTCTATAGCTTTATGCATGGAAGTTCTAGGTCTGATGATTGCTGCATGAGATGCTATTCCATTTGCTCGGTTTCACATGAGACCTCCAGTTATGCAAGCTACATCAGTGCTACAAGGACTCCAGCTTGGCCAAACAGAACTTGGTTCACGTATCTGATTCTGATGTCCATCTGTCCACTGTGGCCTCTTCCTCAAAGATGCAGCCTTTTCTCTCAAGGTCCTTTCTATCATCAGGATCTCGAGTCTCTCAACATAAAAGGCTTGGAGATTAAATGCCTAATTCTGAAACAAAGGAGTTTCTCAGATAAAGTTGTAGAAACCTTCATTCAAGCTAGAAAGCCGGTTACTAGAAAAATATATTACAAGATTTGGAAAGTTTTTCTGTTTTGGTGTGAGAAGAATGGCTTCCAGTGGTATTCTTTTAGAATTCCTAGGATTCTTTAATTATTACAAAAGGGTTTGGCTACAGTTTTATCTGCAAGCTCTTTAAAAGGCCAAATTTCAACTTTGTCTGTGCTATTTCACAAGAAAATTTCAAAACTACCTTACATTCAGAATTTTGTTCAGGCTTTAGTCAGGATCTATCCAGCGAATAATCCTATTTTGTCTCCTTGGAATCTAAATTTGGTACTTAGAATCTTGCAAATTTTCCCTTCAAACCAATGCATTATCTAGACATTAAGTCTCTTTCTTGAAAGGTTTTGTTTCTACTAGCAATTTTATCAGCTAGAAGTGTGTCTGAGTTATCCTTATCTTATTTTTCACCAAGCTAAAGCTGATTTTGTCTCTTCTGCTAATAGTAATCAAGAGATTGTATTCCCTTCTCTTTGTCCTAATTCTCAAAATGCAAAGGAAAAAGTTGTTCATAATTTAGATGTAGTAAGAGCTTTAACGTTTTTATTTTATTTTATTGAGGTTCTTAAACAAACATACAAAGTAAAAAATATATATATATTGTATACAAGTTACATACTTATAATCTAGTACATATGAAAACATTATTATAGGTATGAACATATAACATCAACCTTTGAGTTACACTATCAGGAGATCTTGTCTAATATGTATCGAACCCTGAATTTACTTTGTGTAAAATCTTTGAGGACTTTTTGTCGAGTACTTCTCGCAGAACCTATAACTTATGCTCTATACTTCAACTAGCAAGCCTCTATATGAAATACGTAGGGTAAATAAGCCAGTGTCAAAGAGTTTATAAAATAGCTTGCTCTTCCCTGGGAGAAATTCAGAACTGAGGTGGTCTCATGGAGGGAATAAAGTATATAGGGAATTCAAAAATATTGAGTCAACAGTATAAATATCTACCACTAAGTATATCAAGATTTAGGGAATAAAGGTAAGTTTTTCTCCAAATATTAAGTAGATTGAGGTATAAAATGTATATGTTCTGCTGCCCTGGCCGCAGGCAGCTCAGAAAGTTATATCGAACTAGATAATCATACAACATATAGACATTAAAATATTAAATGTAACTGACATAAGTCTCCTTATATAAGATAAAAACTATCATTCATTTCCTAATGAATCCTTTGCAGAGAAAGCATATCCAAGTAACTGTATATCAAAGAATGACCAAAAATAAATATGTAGGAGCATGAGACTGACTCTAGTAACTTTTAAGGGAAACATATCAATAGACATTCCTGCTTCTCATATGCTTCTCATATGCTTAAATGTAAGACATTAAATTGTGTGGCTATAAATCTCCATTAAGTTGTCCATATGGTACCTCAAAGGGTGCATTAATGGTTCTATATTAGCTTAACCGGCTAGCAGTTGTAAGAGACTAGGAGCATAAACCCTCATCAATGAAACTGTAGTAAAGAGAGAAAGCCCTGGCATCGTATATGTTAAACATTTTTATCTATTAATTGATCGTAAGGCTACTGTAATATACATCTCTCACAAGTTAGTCCGATAGAGGGTATAGTAAAATTATATAATATGTATATTAAAAAAACAAAACATGTTATATTAAATAAGCAGAGAAGCTTCAACATAGACTTAAGAACATACCTTAAATATGCAACAAGCAATTACAATGATATATAGAACTATGTTAACTCGAACTAAATGACCTGTCCAAGTCTCACGTCATAGTCAACGAATATTAGCTAAAGGTGCTGGACAATCATGTCAAGCAATGTACGAGTTTCTGGAGGATTCATCTGATACCAGACAGCCATAGTGATGAAATATCAGATTTAAAAAAATGGCTGTCCCAAAAAAAAAACTGTACCCTCTCCGGACCGGCATCCTGAGAACCGACTGACCTGCGACATCCAGGAGGCAGGGGTAGGTTGTGATGGCTTGTTAAGGAGCATCGGACCAATTGGGCCTGTGTTAACCGGATCCACAGCATCATTCCTGAAGTCATCCCAATAGATTGTGGACCTTATTAGGTGAGTCCCACGCCGAGGGCGCCTACTCGGCATGTAACCCACCTCCATGCTCAGTTCAAGCAATCTTAGTCTAGGGAAATAGAGCCGTCGCTCCGGGTCCATAGCCCCATCCAGTGTTGTTAAGACATCTTCAGTTGTTGTGGCTTGCTGGGCTACTTGATTAATGGCTGCCTCCATCAAAGGTGCCTTATTTGGCACTGGTTTGCAAGGCCTCATATAATTCGTTACTGGTCGTTTTCACATCAAGATGTGGTTGGATCTCAGCAGTCTTAACTACCATTTTCTTGAATAAGGGTTTATTGATGATTTCCTCCGGTTGTATATTTTGCCAGTCTAGCGGTCATGACGGAGTGTCAAAAACCTCTGAGAGAGTTAAGTATAGGCTCTGTTCAAATATCTGTAAGTGGTTATTAATTCCCTCCAGCAATTATACTTCACAGCTTTGCATTGCAGCCATTTTAGGCATGAAAAAGTAAATCCTACGATTCTTCTAGTCACGATTTTCCAGTACTAGTATCCTCAGGGGTCTCAGACAAGCAGTTCTCCTGCACAATTAGCTGATTGATCTGATGTATAAGAGTACCTGTGTACTTCTTAACCCAGAAACCTGGGGGGTGTATGCGGCAGCTTCAGCCACAAGGTTCTCTATCAATGAATCGGTTAAGGCCTAGTTAGTAAAAGTTGTGTGTGGCTTACTTGAAGAACATAGGTCAAGCTTGTCGTTATATCTGCTCCTAAAGTCTGACAAAGTGTGTAGGTTACTTCTGTTCCCAGATATGGAAGTTATATTAAATTAGCTTTACTTATTTATATCTAAAAAGACAAATTTAGTAGAATATAAACAGGAGCTTCACAGAGACAAATCCTGCCGCTCCAAGCAAATCTCCTCCAAAACATATTACAGCCCAGATCTGTTTCTACCACCTGGGCTTTCAAAAATGAGGCTTCAATTGAACAAATTTGCAAGGCAGCAACATGGTCATCCTTACATACTTTCACTAAATTCTACGATTTTGATGTTTTTGCTTCTTCCAAAGTGGCCTTGGGTAGGAAAGTTCTCTAGGAAGCTGTGTCTGGAAAATAGTGCCCATCATTACTTGTGGACTCCACAGCTTGGGTATTAGCTCCCATGCGTAATGGATCATGAACACTCGCCACCTAATAAAAGAAAACAAAATTTAGGCTAACCTGATAAATTAATTTCTTTCATGGTGGTGGGAGTTCATGAGCCCCACCCAATCTCATTAATATTTAAAATTGTTGGATCCAATTCAATCCATTCATACCTTTCTTTACTATGTCTCCTGCTTGGCTATACGTACCAGTGAGGTGAGAAGGATGAAGTGCTCTTGAAAGTTTTGGGGAATCTTTGCCACCCTCCTAATTTCTACAAAGTGAATTTCCTACTATTACTATGGAGCAAACTAGTGAGACATGAGCTTACAACATATAGTTTTATTTTTTGTAGTGCAGTTCTGGCCTCTGGTCTGTCAGCTGATCCGTTAGAAGGGAGATCCAGTGTTACTCTAACCCCTTTCAGTTTGTGTTTGCTTTGCAGGGATTGTCAGGTATGTCCCCCTTCTCAGCTATGTACATTGCTGAGTATATTTCTAACTCCAAGCAGGGTTTTATAGGTGTTTGCCTTTTCAGAGTTTTCCCCAGAAGGGTTCATCTGAACTTTCTCCAAAATTCAATATTCACTTTGCTATTAATAAAGTGTCAGCTATTATGCCTCCAGCTGTTAAAGGAACAGTTTACCCTTAATGATTTATTTTTTTTAAAGTAATTTTTTATTAACAGTAATAGTTCACATAAGACACAAAAGAAAATCACAGAGCTTGAAAACACATATAACCGATTCTACTCTTAAGTTAAATAGCAAAGTTCTGTCTTCCTATGTCAAATTGCTGAAATTTTTTTTTTATTGTTGTACACCCAGAGTCCATCATCAATAATAATTAATCTAGCAAAACAGAAAGAGAAAAAAAAAGGGGGGGGAGGGAAAGAAGAGGGGAGGGGGAAGGGAAAAAAGGGTTATATCCTCTCTCCCCCTCTACCATGCGTCAAGCAGTACTAATTCTGAGTTCCTAAATGGGAAGATCATCAGCTCTATTTCAGTTGTTGAATATCCTTTGATAAAAGCAGACCATTTAGAATTTTTTTTTGAATATCTTCTTCATTGTTACTATTAGTATCTCTCTGCTCTATCATACATTGTTTCTTTAGGTGATTTCTAACTTCTAAGATTGTAGGGATTTTTTGTCTTAAATAACACATATCTAGCTGCTAGGATTGTAAGAATGATTAGTTTCTCCTGATGATGCTGTTTTCCACTTTGTGTTATACAGAAGATAATCTGTATTAGTGTAAGAGTAAGAGGGGCAGCCACCAAGTTGCTGTTAAGCCAAAATTCTAGTTTGTACCAAAATTGCCTAATTTTCAGGCAGTTCCAAATCATATGTATCAGATTTGCCGCTTCAAGGGAGCATTTTGGACATTTACTATAGTTCAAATTGTGTTTTTTATGGCCTTTCTTGGGGTGAAATATGCTCTATGCAAAACTTTAACATGCGCTTCTCTCCAGGGGGCAGATAAGGTGGCCTGATTCACTTTGCTAATGGATTTTTGAATAAATTTAGGGTCTATTAAATCAGAGACAATCAGTCTGTTCCAATCTAGCGCCATTTGTTCCAGCAGGGGAATTTCTTTACTAGTGCTAAGAAATGAATAACATGGAGTTATTGACATATGGCCATTTTTAATCAGTATTAACCAGTTTTCCAAGTGTCCAGGATAAGCCTGTGTTCCTGGCCAGATCTGTAACATAATGTCTAATTTGCAGGTATGCAAAGAACTCCTTATTAGGTAGTTGAAATTCGTTTTTCAGTTCTTCAAATGTTTTAATACTATTTGATTCCATCTTGACAAGTTGTTGGACTCTTTTGAGTCCAAGTTGAGACCAGTTATCAAAAATGGCCGAGTTCAAGCCAGGCGGAAATTTTGGGTTCCCTTCAATTGATAACTTAAAGGGACAGTTCACCCAAAAACTTTCTCCCCTTTAAATTATTCCAAATGATCCTTTTTACCTGCTAGAGTGTATTAAATTGGTTGCAAGTAGCTCCTTTACTCATATTTCAGCATTTGAAATAGCTGATTTAGCTTGTGGTTTCCCAACCTATACTGAAAGTTTTGATACTAGCGTATACGCTATTGACAAGCCTAAGTAAATACAGCCAGCAGAAGAGATAACACCCTCAGTGGAGGGCATGATAGTTAAGTAATAAAATGATAATTTTCCATTGTTCTCTCTATGTATTGAGCTTTGGTGTTCCAGACAAATATAAGATAAGGAAGCAAGTCTGTGTACATAAAAGTGATAACATAATGAGATCTGATATTACCTGAAGCTCAACCCATTGTAATAGGCTGTGGTTTCAAAGCACAAAACCAGCTACTTCAGATACACAAATAAACCCGAAAATGCAATTTCTCAAATATTTTATACTCTGCAGTTGGTATAACAAGTCATTTAAAATACATTTATGGAAAAACAATTTTACAGTGTACTGTCCCTTTAATGATTTTTAAATGATTTTTAATCCACTCTCTCATCCTTTCCCGCATTGACTACTGCAACTCCGTCCTCTCTGGTCTTCCTAGCTGCCGTCTAGCTCCTTTACAATCTATAATGAATGCCTCTGCCAGGCTCATCTTCCTTACACGTCGCTTTTCATATGCTGCACCTCTCTGCCAATCCCTTCACTGGCTTCCTCTTGCCTCCAGGATTAAACACAAAATTCGGACTCTGACATATAAAGCCCTCAACTGCACTGCTCCCCTCTATATCTCAGACCTTATCTCCAGATACTCTCCCTCCCGTCCCCTTCCCTCTACTCACGACTTCCTACTCTCCTCCTCTTGTTACCGCCTCACATTCCCATTTACAGGACTTCTCCAGACTGGCTCCCATATTGTGGAACTCTCTGCCTCGCTCCACAAGACTCTCCCCTAGTTTTGAAAGCTTCAAGCACTCCCTAAAGACTCTTCTGTTTTGGGATGCCTACAACCTACACAAACCTTTGCTAATACCAGCTCCTCTCCTCCATAGCTATCTGCCATGAACCCCCTTAGATTCTAAGCCTAAGAGCCCAACTGCTTGCAGATCACCTTCATAAGAGCTGATTGCAACAGTGCGACTCTAGGCAGGGTCCTCTACCCATTTGATCCTTATAATTGCTACCTTGAATACCGCCTATGTTTATAGCGCTGTGGAATCTGTTTGTGCTCTACAAATAACCGATAATAATAATAAAAAATTATGTTTTCCCTTTTATCCACTTTACCTGCTGGAGTGTATTTAATCCTATAAAATAGCTTGTTTACTTTTATTTCAGCATTTGAAAAATCTGATTCTGCATGTAGTAAGTTTCTATACTTAAAGGAATAGTCTAGCAAAATTAAACTTTCATGATTCAGATAGAGCAGACAATTTTAAGCAACTTTCTAATTTACTCCTATTATACATTTTTCTTTGTTCTTTTGGTATCTATATTTGAAAAGTCAAGAATGTAAGCATAATAGACGACCCCTTTTTAGTTCAGCACCTGGGTAGCGCTTGCTGGTTGGATAGCTATGAAAATTTTTAAGAGATACTATAGGGATTGCGGTATAGGCGAGACAAACCGCGTAGGTAGTCCTCCCAATCTAGGAGGCATATTGTGTGGTGGAGGGGTGGTCATTTATATATAGTAGGTAGCGTAGTATATGTGTTGCTTGGGGGGAAAGTAGAGATAAGCATATTTTTTATTTTTATTCAGTTTCATAATTGTATAATAATATCTCAAATCATACATTTATCATATGCGCTATTGCAAATAGCAAATGTTGTTTTTAACAATATCCAATACAATTGGAAAATAACACAAGAGAAGAAAATGGAAGAGTACGCAGACCAAAAACCAATTATTTCCTTGAATAGTCATTCCATTTATCAATACAAATATATTCATAAATATACCTAACACAAATATTGTTTAATAGACAATCCCTCCGGTGTGACAGAAATCCCAATTCTCAACTGATACATCCCAATTTTAACAAAATTATTAAAAACCTGATATTGAACACATTTTCTTAGCATGGAAGGATGAGGGTGAGTCCCCTCCATTGTAAATATTTGCATGGGGGAAGAAAAAAAATTCTCTCTGTTCCCCCCCAGGCCATTACCCCCTCTCTCCACCACCCTCATTCGAGTCGAATAGCCATTCACCCCTCAATCTACAATTTTCCATATACATTGTATTTTCAAAGGTTTTGATTACTCATTTTGATCTTCATAGTCTAGTGTTTTAACCACTTCCCCCATTTATCAAAAAAAAAGTTCAATATTAACTTCAATATTAAAACAAGTATCTTGCTGTTCTATGAGAAATTGTTTGAGCGCTCTGTTTAAGGGCACTTTTCTATCCTTTCAAAATAAGATTCCTACCAATTAATACTAACATTGTTATGAATTTCCTCCATTGAAGATGCCTCCCTTCATATTGGAAGAAAAAAATCTGTTCTGCCTGCAAAATTATTTGAGATCCGTAGATCTTATTAATCCAGAAATTTATAATTTTCCAGAATTTATGTATCTTTGGACATAGCCAGAAGTTCTGATCAGCCAATAGAATGCGAGCTCAATCTGATTGGCTGATTGGATCAGCCAATCGGATTGAACTTGATTCTGATTGGCTGATTCCATCAGCCAATCAGAATATTCCTACCTTAATTCCGATCTTGGATGACGTCCCTTAAAGGAACCGTCATTCGGCTAGTAGGCGTCGGGATTAGAGGATTAGAGGATGTTCCGCGTCGGATGGAAGATGATGGCTCCCGAAGAAAGAAGATTGAAGATGCCGTTGATAGAAAGACTTCATCCGGATCATGGACCTCTTCAGCTCCCGCTTGGATGAAGACTTCAGCCGGATCATGGACCTCTTCAGCTCCCGCTTGGATGAAGACTTCAGCCGGATCATGGACCTCTTCAGCCCCCCGCTTGGGCTTGGATCAGGACATTGGAGGAGCTCTTCAGGACGGATCGGTGAACCTGGTATGGTGAAGATAAGGTAGGAAGCTTTGTTATTTTATTAGGGGGCTTAGAGTAGGTGTAATTAGTTTAAAATTGTTGTAATATTTTTCTTATGTTTGTAAATATTTTTTTATTTTTTGTAACTTAGTTCTTTTTTATTTTTTGTTCTTTAGTTAGTTTATTTAATTGTATTTATTTGTAGGAATTGTATTTAATTAATTTATTGATAGTGTAGTGTTAGGTTAATTGTAGGTAATTGTAGGTAGTTTATTTAATTAATTTATTGATAGTGTAGTGTTAGGTTAATTGTAGGTAATTGTAGGTAGTTTATTTAATTAATTTATTGATAGTGTAGTGTTAGGTTTAATTGTAACTTAGGTTAGGATTTATTTTACAGGTAATTTTGTAATTATTTTAACTATTTTAGCTATTAAATAGTTCTTAACTATTTAATAGCTATTGTACCTGGTTAAAATAAATACAAAGTTACCTGTAAAATAAATATAAATCCTAAAATAGCTATAATATAATTATAATTTATATTGTAGCTATATTAGGATTTATTTTACAGGTAAGTATTTATCTTTAAATAGGAATAATTTATTTAATAAGAGTTAATTAATTTCGTTAGATTAAAATTATATTTAATTTAGGGGGGTGTTAGTGTTAGGGTTAGACTTAGCTTTAGGGGTTAATACATTTATTAGAATAGCGGTGAGCTCCGGTCGGCAGATTAGGGGTTAATAAGTGTAGGCAGGTGGAGGCGACGTTGTGGGGGGCAGATTAGGGGTTAATAAATATAATATAGGGGTTGGCGGTGTTAGGGGCAGCAGATTAGGGGTACATAAGGATAACGTAGGTGGCGGCGCTTTGCGGTCGGCAGATTAGGGGTTAATTATTGTAGGTAGCTGGCTGCGACGTTGTAGGGGGCAGATTAGGGGTTAATAAATATATAGGGGTCGGCGGTGTTAGGGGCAGCAGATTAGGGGTACATAAGGATAACGTAGGTGGCGGCGCTTTGCGGTCGGCAGATTAGGGGTTAATAAGTGTAGGTAGGTGGAGGCGACGTTGTGGGGGGCAGGTTAGGGGTTAATAAATATAATACAGGGGTCGGTGGTGTTAGGGGCAGCAGATTAGGGGTACATAAGTATAACGTAGGTGGCGGTCGGCAGATTAGGGGTTAAAAAAATTTAATCGAGTTGCGGCGATGTGGGGGGACCTCGGTTTAGGGGTACATAGGTAGTTTATGGGTGTTAGTGTACTTTAGAGCACAGTAGTTAAGAGCTTTATAAACCGGCGTTAGCCCAGAAAGCTCTTAACTACTGACTTTTTTCCTGCGGCTGGAGTTTTGTCGTTAGATGTCTAACGCTCACTTCAGACACGACTCTAAATACCGGAGTTAGAAAGATCCCATTGAAAAGATAGGATACGCAATTTACGTAAGGGGATCTGCGGTATGGAAAAGTCGCGGCTGAAAAGTGAGCGTTAGACCCTATTTTGAGTGACTCCAAATACCGGAGTTAGCCTAAAACCAGCGTTAGGAGCCTCTAACGCTGGTTTTAACTGCTAACGCCAAACTCCAAATCTAGGCCTATGAGAAAACAAAAGGTGATCCCAGGTGACTGAGTCAAAGGCCTTACTGACATCAAGGGATATTATAGATCTTCTTTTACTCATTTTTTAAGTATTTCTTATTATACCATTGATCTACAATTGTTTAAATAAACTTTACTCAAGTTGATATTCGAGGAGCATCCCTTCATAAATCCTGTTTGATCAGGATGTATAATAGTATCTAAAGAGGTTTGGATTCTTTTTGCCAGTATACTTGTTATAATTTTGTAGTCAATTTTCAGGAGTGATATTGGTCTATATGAGTCAATTAAATTAGGATTTTTCCCCAGTTTGGGAATTATAATAATTGTAGATTCATTGAAATCTTCTAATGATTTGAGTTGGCCTGACCAGAATTTATTCAACAATAAAGTTAAGGTTGGAGTTATTTAATCAATAAGTATTTTGCCGCTTTATTATTTGCTAAAAGTTTGATTGTTTGTTGTATGTAGAAATAAGCATATTAATAGGTGAGGGGTAGTAACATAAATAGTATAACAGCGTATAAGAGTATAACAGAGCGCTGTCAGGGATAAAGCGATAATATGGAACTTTTGGTTGGGCTATATTGTTCATTCTTGATGTCCCTCCGTTAGGTCTGAGCGGCCACATCATAAGAAACCATAGCAGGCACAGCTTGTGGTCTATAGATGGAAGGGCTAACTTCAAATAGTAAAATAAAGTTATGTGTGATAAGTGTGGCGCACCGCCTCGGCCGCTGGCAGTGCGGTCACACGGAACAGTTAAGTGGGAGGTATAAAATGTGTTACTTACAGGGTTGAGCTATACACAGGGATGGTTATATTCCAGTAAGATAACAGTTATCTAGTGTTATGATAAGCTGCAGAATTTAGGCTGATCTTACACCACCCAACAAGAGAAGCCACTGCACAATATAATACATTTTTTTACTTGTGTCTTCCGTATAATGCAGCATTTCCAAAGAGGGTATATATCATATAATATATCGTATTGTACTCTGTAGAAAGGTAAACTTCCGTTCTGGCTACAGTGCTTGCTACTGATCCATAGGAAGTAGGGGCATAAAATAGATATATAATCCAAAGAAGAATGTAGAGCATGCATGCGAATTGACCCATCTCAAACATCGTAAAGTGCAGAACAAATATGAGTAGCAAACAGTGCTACTATAACTATAATATGATTGCTATAAGTGGGGTGAGAGAGAGAATTAAATAAAGCAATGTAATGTAAACCACACTATCAGCTTCAGACAGGTTAACAGAGTAGAGAAGATAAACACTAAAGATAAACATCATCTTAGACATTAGGTCCCCAATACAGTTATGAGCTTAAAACTTCTGAGTCTAGTTAGAATCAATCTCTTTAGTCCAAGTAAGTGGTATTGCCCTAGTCCAATTGTCAGAACGACCGGCCAGTCATTTTAGAGCTACCACCAAACGTCTGCCTCCAGGGTCCCATTTCCAAATCAAAGGTTGCGCACGGCAGAAAGAACTGGCTGTCTGATCAGGAGGAGAGCGATACATAGCCGTCATCCAGTGGTGTCCTAGGTGCAAAGCATACGTGCTAACTGGCATCAGCTCATATATGAGAGCCATGAACATCGGAAACCTCACAGATAATGCAGAGTGAGTAAGAAGGAGGCTGTGTGAGAAGGCACTGAGCTCAAGAACCAGATTTTCAGCCACAACTGCACGGGACCTGCGCTGATCGAGTGACCCGCTGTTAGCGACAGTAACATCCATGGACTCTGGGGATATTTGAGGACCCATGCCTCCAAGCCCTCCTGAGTGGAGATTTTGGGGAGTGTAGACTCCGAGATGACTCTCTGCAGTAGCGACCTTTGACAATATCTCTTGAACCGGCCACTCCATCCCTTGGGATTTCATATACCCAGCCATCTTCGTTGAAGTTTCGAAAGTTTGCAGTAGATGCTGGGGCCTTAAAGCATCACCACCGTTGCTATTTTTATCAGCTGGGCTTAGGTAGGCCTCCTTCTGTAGTCCACTGTTAACCGCAGGATCGTGGGGTTCCGTTCAAAGCTGCAGCAAAAATAGGCTTATTCGACTCCAGGAGTTTGCTTATTTCGGCAAGGAACTGATAGTCGCCCTCCATCATAGATGTAAAAGGTGCAGATAATAGCGCATACTATTAAATAGGAAAGTCTCAGTTCGTTCAGGAATATGCAGGTTGGTCCAACTTGAAGTAGCTATAGCAGTGCCGTATTATAACATTTGTCGAGTGTAGAGTAGATGTCAGTCATGTATCCCTCTATGCTCAGAGGGTATAATTTGCTTTGAGAAGCATCTTAAATCAATTCTAAAACAGTAATCGCTGGAGCTCTAAAAATATGCGACCATACTCATGCGCTGCAGACTCCGCCCCCCAACGAAAGTTTAATTTTGACTGACTATTCCTTTAAGTATTGGCTATAGAAATTACACTCCCATTAGGGGGTTAGGAGAGATAAATAATACAATTTTCGATTGGACTTTTGTTTACAGACAGAGATTATATAACGATGCATGTGTGTGTATAGAAATTGATCAAATGAGAAGGGGTGCTATTTATTTTAGATTCCAAACTGTCATTTTATATATACCTTTATTATGCAACCATACATGAGGTCCTAGTGGGGACCAGTCACATGCACTCATAGGCAGTGCCTCCCCTGGCCAATCTAGGTATTACAGACTTTTTTTATATAAAAATAAAAACATAAATCTTTTTTTTTTTTCATTTTTTTTTTTTTATAAAAGGTGACCCCCCCACCACTCCACCAAAATCAGTACTTTATTATTTTGATGTGTTACTGTAAAAAAAAAACGTAATAGAATACATTGACATTCATATTGCGCAACTAGAGTC
The DNA here is from genome assembly GCF_027579735.1 of Bombina bombina. Classification (NCBI taxonomy): domain Eukaryota; kingdom Metazoa; phylum Chordata; class Amphibia; order Anura; family Bombinatoridae; genus Bombina; species Bombina bombina. The sequence goes on from NC_069499.1 coordinate 1,106,798,503, forward strand.
CTGCCAGCTATCCTTCTATTGCGCAATATGAATGCAAGGTATTGTGGAAGTCTATGGACCGCTGAGACACCGCTGAGACACTGCCACCAGGAGGAGAATAAATGCCATTGCAGTGCTCTCTTGCGGCCCATACAGCTCCCACTGGAGGCTTGACTCTGAAAGCCTCGGGAGCCGTTACCGCCTCTCAGCCAATCAGACGACAGCAAGTCTGAGTCTATGTTGTGCTGAGTGCCGGGCGGGAAGAAATTGAGGCGCGCGTCAGCGTCTGTCACGTGCGGTAGCCGTCATCAGTCTCAGAGGCATCAGTCAGTGAGTGTGGTCGTGTCGTGACGGACGGGTGAACTTCAAAGAAAGCAGTAGCACTGAGCAGTTGAGCACGCAGTAGAAAGAAGACTAAGTCTTTAGCACTGTTAGCGCATATAATTCTTAGGTAGGTGGCGGTGCTAATTAATACATAATTACGCAGAGCGAGTCCTCAATAAATTTCACTCAGCTGAGCCAGCCCTTCAGCCTGGCCCTTCAGGAATTGTGTTATGCTTATGGTTAATGGTGCATATTCTTTAGGTAGGTAGGGTGGCGGTGATAATTATTACTGTATTATTTTTTACATGATAATAAATAATATTTATTATCATGTAAAAAATAATACAGTAATAATTAGCACCGCCACCTACCTAAAGAATATGCTCCATTAACCAACCATAACACAATTCCTGAAGGCTGAAACACTTCGATGCTTGTTGAGTGAAATTTTATGATGATATAGTATATTTATTAAATAAATATACTATATCATCATCATCATAAAATTTCACTCAGACAGCATCAAAGTGTTTCAGCCTTCAGGAATTGTGTTATGTTTGGTTAATGGCGCATATTCTTAGATAGGTCACCCGGGGCTGCTGCTATTACCTAGTTATATTTTTGGAGGATAATATAGTACATTTTATTCAAATATTTGTTGTTAATGTATAACACAGGAAATTCCGGAATTGTGTTATTGGTTAATGGTGCATATTCTTAGGTAGGTGGCTGGGGCGGTGCTGTTGCTATTACATATTTATATTTTTGGATTGAGGATTGGAATTCAAATTGTGTTATGTATAACACAGGAATTGTGTTATGCTTATTGGAAGGAAATGTTTAGGCATTGGATTGGCACTGTTGGCAGAATGGCAGATAATTGTTGGGAAACTTGGCAGGCAGCAGCATGTTGCTACTACTGAGCATATTTAGATATGATTTTCAACAAAGGGTATCAAAAGAATGAAGAAAATCATATATCCTTTGTTGAAATCATATCTAAATATGCCCAGTAGCAACTGAACATATTTAGATATGATTTTCAACAAAGGGTATCAAAAGAATGAAGAAAATCAGATATCCTTTGTTGAAAATCATATCTAAATATGCCCAGTAGCAACTGAGCATATTTAGATAGGATTTTCAACAAAGGATATCAAAAGAATGAAGAAAATCATATCTCCTTTGTTGAAAATCATATCTAAATATGCTCAGTTGCTACTGAACATATTTAGATATGATTTTCAACAAAGGAGATATGATTTTCTTCATTCTTTTTATATCCTTTGTTGAAAATCATATCAAAATATGCTCAGTAGCTACTGAGCATATCTAGATATGATTTTCAACAAAGGGTATCTGATTTTCTTCATTCTTTTGATATCCTTTGTTGAAAATCATATCTAAATATGCTCAGAAGTAGCAAATGAGCATATTTAGATATGATTTTCAACAAAGGATATCAAAAGAATGATGAAAATCAGATACCCTTTGTTGAAAATCATATCTAAATATGCTCAGTAGATACTGATTGGTGGCTGCATATAGATACCTCATGCGATTGGCTCGCCCATGTACATTGCTATTTCTTCAACAAAGGATATCTAAAGAATGAAGGCGTATCCGATTCCTAGCCACTGCCTCACCAGCCTCTGAAGTCACCGCACATCACTGGTGGGGACGATCCATGCTGTCTTCTAGTCAGGGAGTGATGATAATGGTTCTCCTGATTCTACTACCCACAAAGCAGGAGCTGCCACCTGGTCCCTGGGTTTCTCATTATATTAGATATAGGGCGCAAACAAAATCCCTTATTAGGAACCGCCAAGCCAATGTTGCTGCATCTTTCTGGGGTAGTGTATTCCCCATGGCAACTCAACACACCCCGCTCACAAAAATCTTTATCTCCACTGCTGTCATGATGGGGACATGAAGTTACTTTGTTTTCTATAACAATTTAATTTGCTTGTTTACATAGGATTTGCTTAAAATTTGTACATTTATATATAACTTTATGCTGCGTGTGTGTGTGCATATATATATATATATATATATATGTGTGCATTTAGATATATATATATGTGTGTATATATATTTATAAATATATATATATATATATATATATATATATATATATACTGTATATGCAGGGCTTGAAATCTCTAGTTGTCCACTAGTCCTGGACAACTTAGAAATTGCAGACTACCTTTTTCCTTATATAAATCTCCCACTTTACCACCACCAAAGTACCCCCAGACCATCACATTGCCTCCATCCTGCTTGACAGATGGCTTCAAACACTACTCCAGCATCTTTTCATTTGGTCTGTGTCTCACAAATGTTCTTCTTTGTGATCCGAACATATCAAACTTAGATTTGTCTGTCCATAACACTTTTTTTCCAATCTTCCTCTGTCCAGTATCTGTGTTCTTTTGCCCATCTTGATATTTTCTTTTTATTAGCCACTCTGAGCTATATCATATTTCATTGCAACTCTGCCTAGAAGGCCAGCATCCCGGAATCGCCTCTTCACTGTTGACATTAAGGGGCATATTTATCAAGCTGCGTACGGAGCTTAATGCCCGCGTTTCCGGCGAGCTGGAAACAGAAGTTATGAAGCAGTGGTCGAAAAGACCACTGCTTCATAACCTGTCCGTCTGCTCTGAGGCGGTGGACAGAAATCAACCTGATTGATTACGATCAGGTTGATTGACACCCCTGCTAGTAGCCGATTGGCCGATTGGGGCGGCATTACACCAGCAGTTCACAAGAACTGCTGGTGCAATGATAAATGTCGACAGGGTATCCTGTCGGTGTTTATCAATGTGCACCGGACATAATACGCTATATCGGATCATGTCCACTCGCACCATAATAAATAGGCCCCCATGACTGGCGTTTTGCGGGTACTATTTAATGAAGCTGACAGTTGAGGACCTGTGAGGCGTCTGTTTCTCAAACTACTCTAAAGTATTTGTCCTTTTGCTCAGTTGTGCACTGGGGCCTCCCACTCCTCTTTCTATTCTGGTTAGAGCCAGTTTGCGCTTTTATGTGAAAGAAGTAGTACACAGCGTTGTACAAGATCTTCAGTTTCTTGGTAATTTCTAGCACAAAATAGCCTTCATTTCTCAGATCAAGAATAGACTGACGAGATTCAGAAGAAAGTTCTTTGTTTCTGGCTTTCTGGAGCCACAATTGCTAATGCTCCAGATACTCTCAACTAGTCTAATGAATGATAGTTGTATTGCTTCTTTAATCAGCACAACCGTTGTAAGCTGTGCTAACATAATTGCAAAAGGGGTTTCTAATGATCAATTTTAAATGATAAACATGGATTAGCAAACACAACGTGCCTTTGGAACACAGGAGAGGTGGTTGCTGATAATGGTCCTCTGTACACCTATGTAGATATTCCATTAAAAATAAGCCGTTTAGCAATGTCTACACTTCTGAACAATTTGATGTTATTTTAATGGACAAAAAAATCTGCTTTTCTTTCGAAAACAAGGGAATTTCAAAGTGACATTAAATTCTAAATATCTCATGTTTTAGCTTATAAACATACTTAAAGGAACATGAAACTCAAAATTTTTCTTTCATGATTCAGATAGAGAATACAATTTTAAAAAACTTTCTAATTTACTTCTATTATTTATTTTGTTCCATTCTATTGGTATCATGTGTTGAATGAGCAGCAATGCACTAATGCACTACTGATTTCTAACTGAACACATGGGTGAGCCGATGACAATCTGTATATATATGCAGCCACCAATCAGCAGCTAGAACCTTGGTTCTTTGCTGCTCCTGAGCTTACCTAGATAAACCTTTCAGCAAAGATAACAAGAGAAGGAAGCAAATTAAAAAAATAGAAATAAATTGGAAAGTTGTTTAAAAATGTATTCTCTATCTAAATCATGAAAGAAAAATGTTGGGTTTCATGTCCCTTTAAAGAGACATTAAACTTCTGTGCACAACTACAAAAGAATAGTAACTACTCACAATGCCATTGCATTCCATCTTGTTCCTGCAGATCTTTTCAAATCAGTTTTCCTGTTCTAATAGCTTAAAGGTGTCAGATGCTGAAGCTCCACCTCTTTGTCCTGGGCGCTGCCATCTTGGAGCTGAAGTATTCTCACAGTCTGTGACAGGAACAGTGCAGACTCACAGATCAGTAATAATGGCTGCTTTTTTACAGCTGTATCATTGCATTTTTTACACAGTTTTAAAGTTACACAAAATATATATATATAAAAAAAAACACTCAACAAAAATATAGGGCAATGCATCAGCTGCAAAAATGTACAGCTACTGCTCTGCCTCATGCACCCTAACCTGAAGCACTTTAGAGTTGTCAAAAAGTTGCCAACCTCATTTATTTGTAAATGCAAACTGCTTCTGTCACAGGCTGTGAGAATTGTGGTGCCCAGTATGAAGAGGCAGGGCTTCAGCATCTAACACCTTTAAGCTATTAAAACATGAGAAAGAGCTGCAGGAACAGAATGCAATGCAATACCATAGTGAGTAGTTAATATTATTTGTTGTTTTGTACAGCAGTTTTAATGTTCCTTTAAACCATATACCTGGGGGGCGGAGCCTGATCGAGCTCAGAGATGGACGCCTGATCTCTGAGCTCCTCGCTGCAAACTGATAAAAATCAGGGTTAAAACCACACTAGGTGCTCGCAAACTGGCAACGGAGCAGAAGCGCACCAAACAGATCAAGATCTGCGACACAGAGCCCTGTCGGAACAATAGTGGAGCCGCAAATGACTTCATAAGTGCTGTGGATATTGAGCGCTAGCATGACTGAGACCAGCTCATTCCGGTAGCCTGCATACCTCAGAAGGCCGCATAAATACATACACACTTCGTGGAGGCCCATATAATGGCACCAAATTTAGCTTCAGGTCTGAGGACCTTTATTTGAAGGGACTGGTACAGAGTTGGTTTTTTAATACCTGAAAGATCACCTTAATATACCTAAAATTATATATGAGGAACATACCCTAACAATAACATGAGCAGGCAGCAATTTTATAAGGGACTATACTTTTAGATCCTATATCAGCAGTACAATGAATCTGTGAGTAACATTAAGGAGCAAGGATTTTAGGGGACAAACAAGGTGTTTTTCCTGGCTAATCACTATCAGCAGGCAAGGGAATATATGATTTTCTTCTAATAAGTACTGTGACACTATATATTGTATGTGTTTTTTTACAGGAAAAAGAGCTGAACTTCTTGGGGCATGCCCCGCAAAGGGCCCTGTTCAGGGCTGGAAAGGTAAAAGAGCTTTGAACTTTTGTAATTTAGAATAGGGTAGGGCATTTTTTATTTTGGGGGGGCTTTGTTATTTTATTAGGGGGCTTAGAGTAGGTGTAATTAGTTTAAAATTGTTGTAATATTTTTCTTATGTTTGTAAATATTTTTTTATTTTTTGTAACTTAGTTCTTTTTTATTTTTTGTACTTTAGTTAGTTTATTTCATTGTAGTTATTTGTAGGTATTGTATTTAATTAATTTATTGATAGTGTAGTGTTAGGTTTAATTGTAGATAATTGTAGGTATTTTATTTAATTTATTTATTGATAGTGTAGTGTTAGGTTTAATTGTAACTTAGGTTAGGATTTATTTTACAGGTAATTTTGTAATTATTTTAACTATTTTAGCTATTAAATAGTTCTTAACTATTTAATAGCTATTGTACCTGGTTAAAATAAATACAAAGTTACCTGTAAAATAAATATAAATCCTAAAATAGCTATAATATAATTATAATTTATATTGTAGCTATATTAGGATTTATTTTACAGGTAAGTATTTAGCTTTAAATAGGAATCATTTATTTAATAAGAGTTAATTAATTTCGTTAGATTTAAATTATATTTAAGTTAGGGGGGTGTTAGTGTTAGGGTTAGACTTAGCTTTAGGGGTTAATACATTTATTAGAATAGCGGTGAGCTCCAGTCGGCAGATTAGGGGTTAATGTTTGAAGTTAGGTGGCGGCGATGTTAGGGAGGGCAGATTAAGGGTTAATACTATTTATTATAGGGTTAGTGAGGCGGATTAGTGGTTAATAAGTGTAGGCAGGTGGAGGCGACGTTGTGGGCGGCAGATTAGGGGTTAATAAATATAATATAGGGGTCGGCGCTGTTAGGGACAGCAGATTAGGGGTACATAGGGATAATGTAAGTAGCGGCGGTTTACGGAGCAGCAGATTATAGGTTAATAATAATATGCAGGGGTCAGCGATAGCGGGGGCGGCAGAATAGGGGTTAATAAGTGTAAGGTTAGGGGTGTTTAGACTCGGGGTACATGTTAGAGTGTTAGGTGCAGACGTAGGAAGTGTTTCCCCATAGCAAACAATGGGGCTGCGTTAGGAGCTGAACGCAGCTTTTTTGCAGGTGTTTTTTTTTCAGCTCAAACAGCCCCATTGTTTCCTATGGGGGAATCGTGCACGAGCACGTTTTTGAGGCTGGCCGCGTCCGTAAGCAACTCTGGTATCGAGAGTTGAAGTTGCATTAAATATGCTCTACGCTCCTTTTTTGGAGCCTAACGCAGCCATTCTGTGGACTCTCAATACCAGAGTTATTTAAAAGGTGCGGCCAGAAAAAAGCCAGCGTTAGCTACGCGGGTCGTTACCGACAAAACTCTAAATCTAGCCGTTAGAAGGCAGATTGGAAATATTGGAAGAACATAAAGAAGCTGTTACTGATGAATTGACCATGGTCTCTCAGAACTTATCACTGCAACAACAGTCTCTTATAGAATTGCAAGATAAAGTAGACGACCTGGAGAATAGGAGTCAAAGAAATAACATCAGACTCAAAGGAACCCTGGAATCGACCACTAACACTGAAGTTTAAATCATATCTTCAACAACTCTTCAATCAAATACAGGTGACGTGGAAGATACTGACTATGATATAGAAAGGGCACACAGAGCCTTAAGGGCAAAACCTAAAGGGGAAACCCAACACAGACTTACCCAGAGACCAGGTATCCTCACCTCCTTGGAAAATAAGACATTCACTAGCGGCTTTACTGAATGCACAATCCACATGCTATCCAATAGTTAAAAAACACAATATTACATTTTTGCAAATAAACCAGATAAATTCCTAGCGCACAAATTAAGAGAATGATGCAAAGCATCAAATACCCCCTCTATATTGCTCCCAAACGGCACCTTGACCACCCACCCACAACAAATAGTAGATTTGTTTGCAAACTTTTACAGGATTTTGTACGACGGTAAAAAGGTAACACCTTTCCTAATTTTAAGCTCAAAAAACAAAACCTTCTTAGAAGAAGCAAATTTTAAATCCATTTCCAGACAGGATAGGGAAACCCACAATGCCCCTATCACAAAGGCTGAAGTCTTAGCAGTTATAAAAGATCTTAAGTTTGGAAAAGCTGGATATATTGGCGTCCCACCTCACAGACTTCTGTAACCACATTCTAGAGGGTCAGACAATCCCCCCTGAGTTACTACAAGCAAAAATAGTAGTCATTCCAAAGCCTGGAAAAAAATCAAAATTATGCTCCAATTACCGTCCCTTCTCACTTATAAACCAAGACCTAAAAATTTTAACTAAAATACTGGCCAATAGACTAAAATTTATACTCCCCTCACTAATACACCCAGATCAAGTGGGTTTTATCAAAGATAGAGAAATGCCCGATAATATTAGGATGATTAACATAATAGATTACCTGGGTGAGTCTCGAATGCCTTCTCTGCTTCTTTCTCTGGATGCGGAGAAAGCATTCGATAGGATAGATTGGGATTATATGAAGGCAGTTCTGGATCATATGGGATTTGAGGGTACTTTTGTTAAAGCAATAAGAATGATTTACTTGACACCAACAGCTCAAGTTTCAGCCTCAGGATACAAATCCAAAAATGTCCCCATACTAAATGGTACGAAACAGGGCTGCCCCCTTATCTTTGCTCTATGCATTGAGCCTTTAGCGGCCAGAATTAGAAACTCTCCCGATATCACGGGTGCAAGAATAATTGACCATGACTATAAGCTGACACTTTTCGCCGATGACATACTGCTTACTCTGACTAAGCCCCTAATTTATCTACCTAATTTCTATGATTTATTAAACAAATTCTCCGAAATATCAGGAAACAAAGTCAACCTTGACAAATATGAAGCGCTTCCAATAAACTTACCACAACACACTAGGAAGTTAATAGAAACTAATTTTGACCTAAATTGGGATAAACATTCTCTCAAATATCTGGGGATCCACATCACAACACACTGTAATCAGCTTTATAAATATAACTACTTATCTATATACAAAGAAATTAAAAGGGACATCCATAAATGGAGTACATATACATTTTCATGGCTAGGCAGACTATCAGCAGTAAAAATTTATATTTTACCTCGTTTGCTATACTTGTTTAGAGCTCTTCCCATTCCCAATTCCAGACTTAGCGTCCCTGCAATCAGAACTAGTGGCATTTATCAGAGGGAAAAAAATGGTGAGGATCCCATCCTCAATCATAACGAGACTTAAAACTTTATAAAGCATTCAGACTGGCACTGTCAAGTTAGGTTACATTCAGAATCAGACCCAATTGCAGATTGAATTTAAATAACACTCAGCACACTGAGTAAAACCCAGGACGTGACCCCACGACAACTTCTATAAAACAAAGTACTCACACAGAAAGTATGGATCACTTGAGGTTCAGAAAAGGGTACCAGATGTCTTGATGGTAGATAGTGTGGGGTCAGGCCAAGGCGTAGTCAGACCAGCAGTAGTCGGCAACAGAAGATCAGGCAGTTTAGGATTTAGACAAAAGAGTAATCCGTGAAGCAGTCGTCAGCAACTTGAAATCAGGCAATACAGGGTTAAGCAAGTTCGTAGTCAGAGTAGCAGAGTTTGGGTTAAGCAATAACGTGGTCAGTACAGCAAGGTTTGGCAACTTGTATTCAGGCAGTTCAGGGTTAAACAATAGCATGGTCAGTACAGCAAGGTTTGGCAACTTGTATTCATGCAGTTCAGGGTTAAGTAATAGTGTGGTCAGTACAGCAAGGTTTGGCAACTTGTATTCAAGCAGTTCAGGGTTAAGCAAAAGCGTGGTTAGTGCAGCAAGGTTTGGCAACTTGTATTCAGGCAGTTCAGGGTTAAACAATAGCATGGTCAGTACAGTAAGGTTTGGCAACTTGTATTCAGGTAGTTCAGGGTTAAACAATAGCTTGGTCAGTACAGCAAGGTTTGGCAACTTGTATTCAGGCAGTTCAGGGTTAAGCAGTATCGTAGTCAGATTAGCAAGGTTCGGCAACAGGAAAACAGGGAAAGATAAGGATTTAATGTTTGAGTACTCACTATAGCCACGAAAAGAACAAATGGGCACCAGGAGAACGGACCTTTCGTCATCAGAGGGAAGCGGCTACAGTGTGTGACATTGCTAGGCAACGCAGACACGCCGGAAGGACGGATCGGGCTGGCGTGACAGGCACAAACAACTCTATTAGGGGGAAAATCCAGTGATATCCTTTGGCCGTCCCTGGAAGCTAATTTAAACGGTTTCACTCACCCGGATGAGATTCTATGGGATAAACCACTCCAAAATAGAAATTTAAATCAATACAAACCTCCCACCTCAGAAACCACCATACATATATGGTCTTCTATGACCAAATTAATGAACTTACTGCCAACACATTCGTTGATGACACCTCTTAATTACCTACTCCCTGCGGACACACGGAAAATAATAGATAAATGGGAGAACAAGGGTCTATATAGAGTGGCGGACATCGTAGAATATAGGAAACCAATTACTTTTATCCAAATCCAGAATATCCTGAACCCCCTGAAATTATACTGGTACCAGTACCTTCAGGTTACCTCAGATATTCAACACTAAGAGTACCACAACACTCAGATTCCACAATTATAGAGAATCTATGGAAAACACCACAGAGACCCAAACAGACCATTTCCAGATTATACACAGCAATTCAATCAACATCTAACATCACAAAATCTTCAATAATTTTTAAATGGAAAAAAAGATTTAGATATCACAAGGGAGAACAAAATATGGGACGACATATTTAACTTGGCATGTAAGGGACTTTTGAGTACTGACTTAAGAGAAAACACAATCAAAACCATGTTCAGATGGTACTTAAAACCTCACATATGTCCCCAGCTAATAATAGACTATGCTATAGAGCAGAGCTTTCCAAACTTTTCATGTTGGTGACACACTTTGTAGACCTACATCATTTCGCGACACATTAATTCAGTTGTACTAGAAAAAGGATGTTAATCTAACTTGTTTTAAAAGATACGGACACATACATAAATTATATAATAACTAAATGTATTTACAAGTATCAGTATGTATTTGCAAGAATTAAAAAAAGGTTTAATAACAGCAATAGCTACTTACTATTTTAATGGGATGTATGAGGTTGATGGGATGAACACAGTTTCTGAATATTTGGTGTAATATTAGATAAAGACACTCACATTACATCATCAAGCATTTTTAAGCTTCCACTTCCTATCCACATATCAGGAGCAGCAATTACTGGGAGCTAGTTGCAAAAAAAAACCCACTGACTTCAGCTCAGCGTTTAAGCTGCCACCCTCAGAGCTCTTTGAGTCCGACTGACTACTGCCTGCGCTGCAAACACACTGCTGTCCCTCTCACTGGCTACACTTGCAGTCACGAGCCAATTAAGGAGACTACACGTGCAGTCAGGAGCCAATGTGCCGCCAAATCCACCAATGGTAATAGTTTCAGTTCCCACTGAGCTGTGCCAATTGGTTAAGATGACCTGTGACCCACTAGGTATCAATCACGTGTCAACCATGTGATATTCGTAGCAGGCAGGTGGAAAGTCAGAAACCAAAAAACAATTTAAAAAAAAAATTAAATTTAAAAAAAATCTGTGCTGAAGCAGGGACACACCTACACACTGCTGCCGACACACTAGTGTGTCCCGACACACAGTTTGGAAAGCACTGCTATAGAGGATGTAAAGATGTAGGTTCATATCGCCATATGTGGTGGGATTGTGATTAAACCAATTTGAGAAAACCTAATTTCCCTGCTCATCAATATATTAGATGACCATATACAGCTGTCTATCTCCCAAGCTCTCTTACATGAACCAATACGCAAATAAAACAAACACGTTAATGCCTTTATAAGAATAGTATGCACAGTAACCAGAACTTGCATAGCAAAATACTGGGGGGAAAATGCACCCACGTGAGCAGAGATTCGAAATAAGATTTCTTTTACATACACAATGTATGAATCGGCAGCCTGGATTCTAGACATAAAAGATCTAGTTGACAAAATTTGGTTCTACTGGATTTTAAAAGGGAATTCAAACACTTAAGACACATCTACATTAGTGAAAGATAGTCCTTATTTCCAACTCAATAGCGAAATCTCAGAACTCTCGGTATCTTACCTTCTATTTTTATTTATGGTGATTTTTTTTGTTTTTTTTAGGTATTTTGATAATTCAATTGCTTTAGGTTTTACCTGTAATTGTGAAAAGCTCTTCAAATCCTCCCGCCTGACTCAAGAAATCCTTCAGGAAACTAGAATATATCACAAGATGGGAGATGTAGTGTACTCGCTTTCCACTTGCTGTTTGTAAAGTTATTATTGAATAAAATGTTACAAAAAACATAAAGCATTTACCTTATGCTTGTGCAGTACTAGATAAAACCTATGGACTATTATAGCAATTAAGAAATATTATGCATAAAATAGTTTATGATGAGTAAAACAACTATATAGATATAATTTATAAGTGAACACTACCTTCTTCCTAATGTAGGATAATGGATCTTGATTCAGTTCACAAATTATATAAAAGTCCCAAAGAAAAGGACAGCACACCAATAACCTTCTTGCAAATAGCATTTTAATATATAATGTAATAAGGGTGCAGAGCCATAGTAACAAATAGTAGCAGCAATGTTTTTTTGTTTTGTTGGGGGGGGGGGGGGGGGTTGTTTGTTTTTTGTGCTTTAAAAAGGTGACATCATGACAGTTTTTGTCACTTTATCATAGTATTTGCATTATGTAGAGAAATGTTTTTGACACTTAGATTTGATCATATCTTAAATATTTAGATTCGTGGAAGTCAGAGCAAGAAGTGTTATACTGATGAGCACTACAAGATTGAAAAGGGCTGGATGTTATTGCAGTGCACATTTCTTTTAAATTTTACCCATCCTACCCATCCAAAAAAGCCTTTTCTTTTTAATAAAAACTGTCGGCTAGATTACGAGTTTGGCGTTATGAGTGAAAAAGCAAACAGTTCAATGGTTCACAGAACCACAGTATATGTAAGTGCACGGTGTATAGGGCAGCTGCAATCACCCCAACGTAGCAATCTTGAAAATGTGACACCAGCACTGTATAAACTTTTTTCAATGGGACTCCCATAGCGCCGGTATTACGAGTTTTGCCTGGGAGGCCAAAAAGTGAGCGGTACACCTTATACCGACAAGATTCGTACCGCCATCTAAAGTCAGTAGTTATGAGTTTTACGTTACAAAGCCGTAGCATAAAATTCATAACTAAAGTGTTAAAAAGTACACTAACACCCATAAACTAACTATTAACCCCTAAACCGAGGCCCTCCCGCATCGCAAATAATAAAATAAAATTATTAATCCCTAATTTACTGCTCCGGACATCGCCGTCACTTTAAAAATGTATTAACCCCTATTCTGCTGCTCCCCGACATCGTTGCCACTATAATAAACCTATTAACCCCTAAACCTAATTCTAACACCCCATAACTGAAATATAATTAAAATAAATCTAAATAAAACCTACTTTTAATAACTAACTAATTCCTATTTAAAAATACAAACTTACCTGTAAAATAAACCCTAAGCTAGCTACAATATAACTAATAGTTACATTGTAGCTATCTTAGGTTTTATTTTTATTTCACAGCTAAGTTTGTATTTATTTTAACTAGGTAGACTAGTTAGTAAATAGTCATTAACTATTTACTAGCTACCTAGTTAAAATAAATACAAAGTTACCTGTAAAATAAAACCTAACCTGAGTTACACTAACAGCTAACATTAAAATTAAATTAAATTAATTAAATTAACAAAATACATTTATCTAAATTACAAAAAAATAAACACTAAATTACACAATCTAATAGCCCTATCAAAATAAAAAAGCCCCCCCCCCCCCCAATAAAAAAAAACCTAGCCTACACTAAACTCCCAATGGCCCTTAAAAAAGGGCCTTTTGCGGGGCATTGCCCCAAAGAAATCAGCTCTTTTACATGTAAAAAAAATACAAACAACCCCCCAACAGTAAAACACACCACCCACACAACCAAACCCCCCAAATAAAATCCTATCTAAATAAACCTAAACTAACCATTGCCCTGAAAAGGGCATTTGGATGGGCATTGCCCTTAAAAGGGCATTTAGCTCTTTTACTGCCCAAAGTCCCTAAGCTAAAAATAAAACCCACCCAATAAACCCTTAAAAAAACATAACCCCCGACGATCCACTTACAGTTTTTGAAGACCGGACATCCATCCTTATCCAAGCGGATAGCCAATAGGAATTAAGGGGGAAAAAATCCTATTGGCGGTTACAATCAGCCAATAGGATTGAGCTTTCATCCTATTGGCTGATCTAATCAGCCAAAAGAATGCAAGCTCATACCTATTGGCTGATTGGATCAGCGAAAAGGATGAAAGCTCAATCCTATTGGCTGATTGCAATAGCCAATAGGATTTTGTCCCTCTTAATTCCTATTGGCTGATAGAATTCTATCAGCCAATCGGAATGTAAGGGACGCCATCTTGGATGACATCATTTAAAGGGAAACTTCATTCTTCAACAGACATCAGAAGAAAAGGGTGAAGATAGAAGATGACGTCTGGATGAAGACTTCTGCCAGCTGCGATGAGGACTTCGGCCCGCTTGGATGAAGACTTCTGCCACTTGGATGAGGATGGATGTCCGGTCTTAAAAAACTGTAAGTGGATCATCAGGGGTTAGTGTTAGGTTTTTAAGGGTTTATTGGGTGGGTTTAATTTTTTTAGCTTAGGGACTTTGGGCAGTAAAAGAGCTAAATGTCCTTTTAAGGGCATTGCCCATCCAAATGCCCTTTTCAGGGCAATGGTTAACTTAGGTTTATTTAGATAGGATTTTATTTGGGGGGTTTGGTTGTGATTTCTTTGGGGAATGCCCCACAAAAGGCCCTTTTAAGCTAGGGTTTTTTTTTATTTTTGGGGGGGCTTTTTTATTTTGATAGGGCTATTAGATTAGGAGTAATTCGTTTTTATTTTTGATAATTTCTTTTTTTATTTTGTGTAATTTAATGTTAATTTTTTTGTAATTTAGATAAATGTATTTTGTTAATTTAATATATTTAATTTTATTGTAATGTTAGGTGTTAGTGTAACTCAGGTTAGGTTTTATTTTACAGGTAACTTTGTATTTATTTTAACTAGGTAGTTAGTAAATAGTTAATAACTATTTACTAACTAGTCTACCTAGTTAAAATAAATACAAACTTAGCTGTGAAATAAAAATAAAACCTAAGATAGCTACAATGTAACTATTAGTTATATTGTAGCTAGCTTAGGGTTTATTTTACAGGTAAGTATTTAGTTTTGAATAGGAATTATTTAGTTATTAATAGTAAGTTTTATTTAGAATTATTTTAATTATATTAAAGTTAGGGGGTGTTAGGGTTACGTACGGGTTAGGGTTAGACTTAGGGTTACGTTAGGGGTTAATATATTTATTTAGTGTTAATGATGTGTGAGGCCAGAGGTTCAGGGGTTAATAACTTTAATATAGTGGTGGCAGTGACATTGGGGGCGGCAGATTAGGGGTTAATAAACTTATGTAGGTGGCGGCGACATTGGGGCCGCAGATTAGGGGTTAATAAGTGTAATGTAGGTGTCAGCGATGTCAGGGGTGGCAGATTAGGGGTGTTAAGACTCAGGGTTTATGTTAGGGTGTTAGGTTTAAACATACTTTTTTTTTCCCCCAATAGACATCAATGGGGCTGCGTTAAGGAGCTTTACGCTTCGCGATTGCAGGAGTTGGACTTTTTTTTTAGCCTGCTCTCCCCATTGATGTCTATAGGGAAATCGTGCACGAGCACGTCAAAACATTGCTTGTATTTGGGTGCGGTATGGAGCTCAACGCAACCATATCGCCCACACAAACCATGTTTTTTGCAAACCTGTAATAGCGAGCAGCCATAATGCAAAACTAGTAATCTGGCTGTGTATTAATTATTTATTACACACATGATGAAAGGTCTGTGAAAATCCTTGCAAAAACTCAGTTTTAAAGCCTCAGTTTTAAAGCCTCTGATGTCGCTGGTAGTTTTTTCTTGCATTTAACTAGATTGTGTTGTTACCCCTTTTGATTTGGTAAAATCAATAAACAACATAATTTATTATGGGTTGAAATAACTTTCAGCATAAAGCCAAAAATCACCCAAACCGCTATACAGTTTTGCATGGGAATGGGAATATTGATTAATGTCATTGTCCTTTTTCTTTTTTCAGACTTAATTTTATTTTTTTCTATTTACTCAAAAACTTCACAATATAACATTTGCACATCTGCTGTTATCAA
This sequence comes from Bombina bombina, assembly GCF_027579735.1. Taxonomy (NCBI): domain Eukaryota; kingdom Metazoa; phylum Chordata; class Amphibia; order Anura; family Bombinatoridae; genus Bombina; species Bombina bombina. The sequence goes on from NC_069499.1 coordinate 1,106,814,455, forward strand.
TACTTTATATCCACTTAAAAAAATCTATTTTAAATATTTTTAATATGCCACTGTACACAATTTTTGGCATGTATTGGCACATAAAGAGTTGCTTCTGCCACTTGTAATTTATCTCTGTGGAGAACATTGGGCATTATTGTGTATAGCCTAGCATTCTGACAAGATATACTTAGAACCATAGTTAAAACATGTCTGCCCAAAATGTCTTAAAAGTGGAAGCTTATGGTTATCCCACGCATTCTTAAAATCCCCTACATTGCTTGTCCTTACCACCTCTAATTGAAGTTTATTCCACAAATTAACCACTCTTTCTGTGAAGAAATGCTTCTGCAAATTACTTGTGAACCTACTACGCTTCCTTTTCAGATCATGACCCCTTGGTCTGGAATTGCTCTTATTGTAAAAATACTTATAGCCTCAGATTTATTTTAAGCTCTTTATTATACTTGAAAGTTTCTATGATAACACCTCTTTCCCTTCTCTCCACTAAGCTATACATATTTAAGTTATTGAGCCTTTCCTGCTTCATAAGCATTTAAGTGACAGTGCAATCCCTTCATAAAAATACTGATAAATAGTATGGTTTAACAACAGTGGAAATTAATTAATTGTGAAGTATAATTTCTTTTTGATACTCTGGATTGATTTTTATCTACCTTGCTTTTCATATAAAGTCACATTGCTTAACCTGCTCAAATTTTAAGTGACCCGGGTGTGATGGCTTCCAACTAATTGACAGGAGCATTTCTGCAACTCTCTATAGTTCCGCCCCAAACACTCAACTCAGACTGCACTTACCAAGGCTACTAACAATCTTCTTTCTGCTAAAAGTAATAGCCACTACTATACTTATCTTACTTGACCTCTCAGCTGCCTTCAACGCAGTTGACCACCCCCTCCTCCTGCAGACCCTTAGCTCTCTTTGCCTTTGTGACACTGCTCTTTCTTGGATTCACTCTTATCTTTCTCACAGGTATTTTTCTGTGACATTTGCTGGTGACTCCTCCTCTCCAATGCCTCTGTCTGTTGGAGTTCCTCAAGGATCTGTTCTGGGTTCTCTACTCTTCTCCATTTATACTTCTTCACTGGGTAAACTTATTAACAATTATGGCTTCAAATATCACCTCTATGCTGATGACACCTAGATCTACATCTCCACCTCTGCTCTCTCTCCCTCTGTCCTTTCTCATGTTAGCGACTGCTTATCTGGCATTTCTTCCTGGATGGCCTCTCACCACCTAAACATTAACTTGTCCAAGACTGAGCTCCTTCTAATCCCTCCCAATAGCTCTACGCCGACTTCTGACTTTTCTATCCCTGTTGACGGCGTCACCATATTCTCATCACCCCAAGTCTGCTGCCTCAGAGTTACACGTGACTCAGATCTATCCTTCACCCCCCTTCTTGCATCTTTTACTATCACTTATTCCGATGCTAGACTGCAGGACTTCTGTCATGCAGCACCTAACCTCTGGAACACTCTCCCCATGCTGTCAGGCTTTCCCCTAATCTTTCTTCTTTTAAATGCTCCCTGAAGACTTTTTTGTTCAGAGAAGCCTACCACCCAACTCAATAATAAATTAATTCCACTTACCCATTATTTCCCTAATCTATCTCTGTATTAACTTCTCTCTCACTTCGGCAGTCCTCACCTACTGTCTCTCAACCTCCTACCCTTCTAGAATGTAAGTTCCCATGGGATAGGGCCCTCAATTCCTCCTGTATGTGTTTGTAAATGTTGTCCTGTCTCTTACAAGTTTTATATCATTGTTTTATTTAAAGGACCAGTCAATACAGTAGATTTGAATAATTAACAAATGCACGATAAGAAGACAATGCAATAGCACTTAGTCTGAACTTCAAATGAGTAGTAGATTTTTTTAAAATAAATGGCAAAGTTATGTCTATTTCCACTTCCCCTGTATCATGTGACAGTCATCAGCCAATCACAAATGCATATACGTATGTGCTGTGAATTCTTGCACATACTCAGTAGGAGCTGGTGACTCAAAAAGTGTAAATATAAAAAGACACTGCACATTTTGTTAATGTAAGTAAATTGGAAAGTTGTTTAAAATTGCTGCTCTATCTGAATCATGAAGTTTAATTTTGACTTGAGTGTTCCTTTAAATGAATTGTACCCATGGACAGCGCTGCAGAATATATTGGCGCTTCATAAATAAAGTATAATAATAATTCACAACCAACTAATTCTGAATGGTTTTCGGTCCTTTTAAATGCATATGGCCTTGGATGTAATGCAAATTGCTGTATGGGTACTGTCAAACAGTTTGTTACCACTAGTCAGCTGACAAGGAAGGCTCACCATATCCTATGCTGGAACATGTTACACTTGTTCAATAATGCTGGTCCCAAGTTACCAAGAAGAATGTGAGATTAATGCTAATAAATTGCTATAACCTCATATTACTTTGATCGTGCCTGTGTGTTTGACGCCTGGATTTTCCTACTTCTTTTAAACCACAAATTAACAAGAGATTCCGCTTATTGGCCCAAAGTATTACTATGATTAGTTGTGACTGGTGAAGCTATTGTCTACTTTAATACTGACACATTCATATTTTATTTGTTTTTAAAAACCTAATGATCAGGTGTATGACTGGTGTTTATATATACATTGTTAGACTTTTGCCTGACTCCTTAAAGATAAACATTTCTGACCTTTTCAACGTTTTCTTAGTTGTACTTATTTGCTTCTGTTATACCACTGGTTTTCAAACCTGTCCTCAGACCTTTTCCAACAGGCCAGGCTTTTAGGATTACCTTGGGTGAGAGCAGGTAAAATAACCACGTTTACTAATGAGCTGATTATTTCACCTGTGCTAAAGTTCAGAGATCCTAAAAATGTGGCCTGTTAGGGAGGCCAGAGGACAGGTTTGAAAACCAGTGTATTATACTGATCTGTTTAGGCACCAAATTAGGATTTTTGTTAATCTCTAATAAGAGACTGCTACAATACAGTACAGTTGTTACATGAGCTTGCTCGAAATGTATTAATTGATCCACGTTAGTCGATATTGGGAATTAGTACAAGCTCTGAAAGTCAAAAGCAAATTAATGTATTACTTTTTGAGCGAGATGTGAAAATTTGATCTATTTGCAACATGACCATACAAGAGTTTAAATTGACACATTAAAAAGCAATGTAACTATCTATCTGCATGAAAGTTTGCGTGTTCATATATCTCATAATAATGCTGTGAAAAGGAGCAGTTGATATGGAGTTATAAAGCTTTAAAGTGGCATTTAGTTATGTGATCATGTATGTAAGGTAGAAAAACAAAATAATTATATGCAGATCCTTTCATTACCAAATCGAGATTACATTTATAATACATTTGCAAATGATGTTAATCTGGAGTTTATTGATATTGGATGTTATTGTGATACCATGTTTCTGTTTTTATTTCTGTTTTTATTTAATAGAAATGCATTGTTTTGGGTTCTGGCCTGGCTGTACAAGACAAGACAGACTTATTTTCCCACTCAATTTCAAATCATCCTAGATTTTATTTATGGCCCCTAAAAGTCAATTTATGTATACTAGAGAGAGTCTGCAGCATTTTAACACTAATAAAAACATTTACTCCAAAAGAGAGAACGTAGACGTTTGAGAATTAAAAGAGCTGTTTGGAGAATTAATGGACCATTAACTGTAGCAGAATTGCATAATCAACAAATGTATTGTAAAAAGACTGCAGTAACACTTAGTGCCAGATGATCTAAACATCTCTGCTCTGGAGAGATTATGTAAGAAGTCTCATCAGTACTGCGAGATCCATAAAAAAATATATATATATTTATATAGCGTGATTTCTCTCCATGCCGATGAGTTTGTGATCATTTGGCTTTTAGCTGCCTATTTATCAAGCTCCGTATGGAGCTTGATGCCCCGTGAAGGCTCGCCAGAAACACAAGTTATGAAGCAGTGGTCTTAAGACCGCTGCCCTATAACCTGTCCACCTGCTCTGTGGCGGCGGACAGACATCACCGGAAATCAACCCAATCCAATACGATCAGGTTGATTGACACCCCCTGCTAGCCGCCGATTGGCCACGAATCTGCAGGGGGCGGTATTGCACCAGCAGTTCACAAGAAGAGCGTATGCTGGCTGCATTTATCGATGTGCAGCGAACATGATCCGCAATATCGGATCATGTCCGCTCACACGTTCTTAAATAGGCCCTTTAGTCTGAATATTAAATGAGTAGTAGATTTTTTTTAACAAATTTCAAAGATACTACCATTTTACCTGCCCGTGTATCATGTGACAGCCTTCAACCAATCGCAAAATGCATATATACTGTACTATAAACTCTTGCACATGCTTAGTAGGAGCTGAAAGGGTCCATAAAATATTGTGTACATTTTAATAATGGAAGTAAAAATGTAACTCTTTTTTTTTAAGCTGCATGTACTATCTGAATCATGTCCCTTTACAATTGTATGTTTAAAATTGATTGTGCATGATTTAAGCACAAACAAATCTCTGCTGAAATTGATAGCTCATTTGTTAATCTACATCATCTGCATCTATGTTGAACCTAGAGTCTAATTATCTATTTGATATCATTATACAATTGAAAACTTGCAGTGTATCCAAATATCACAAGAGCTGAATCTTACAGTTTTAGGTTACCCAGAAGTTTTTCTTTTCTTTTTATTTGTAAAGTAACAGAATTCAGATTAAAATGACATAAACTTACAGATTCACATTTCATTTTGTGCACATTTTTAAGGACAAATAGATTTGTGCTTAAAATAACTTACACAATATCTTTGTAAATACCTGTAAGCTGTGTATGATGAACAGTATAGTTCTTCATTAATGCCATCTCATACTTGCAAGCATACAGGATATTCCTGTCAATTTTTTGCAAATGGTAGTCATACTGTAGAGTAGATTATAGAAGTGCTAAGGTATAATAGGTCCCACTTTAAAGTTTTAATAATTATGCCTTACAAGTGCTCACAAATCTATCACTTCTTTAATAGCTCATTCATTTTATAATAGGTTGCTCCTTAAGCAGCGACAAGGCATGTGACATCTCCATATCTGTGTCTCTACTAATGACATTATCTTGTGAGAGCTGAACAATGGACTATAGTGTTATCTGTGGAATTTATTTCTCTATACCTACATGTGCCAGCAGTCTCAAAGTGAATATTATGCATTTTACCATTCTTACTGACTATGGAGCGCAAAATATCGATTTCACTAAAGCAATATTTGTGCTCCACTTTGTAATACCACTGCACGCAAATGTGCGCTGGTATTACAAGTTAGGTGCAATGAGAACGAAACGTTGCGTTCACATTGCTTGGAAGCATTGCGTTCATGAGAGCGCTTCCCTAGGCTCCAATGGGAGCTTCGTTCTCATGCAGTGAGATGCGGCATGAGAACTAGTGCAGCTAAGGGGTTAATTTGCGCAGCAAATGTAAATATATATATATGCTTATATAACCATATTAGCACATAAATATATATGCATATAAGCATATATTTACAGGGAACACACAGTTCCCATAGACCGCAATATAAAGGCACTTTTCAGTGCCATTTCAGTGCCACAGCCGACAACTTTAGCCCTTAGTTTCCTTTTTTTTTATTTTATTTTTTTAAATGTAGCATTTAAAAAAAAAAAAACTGCACTAACACTTAAAATTATGGGGCCTTTTTAGAAAATGAACCAGAGGTCTGACCTCTGGCTAATTTTTGGAGCACTAATTGCTACCCCAAGCTTGCGGTAGCAATTAACCAGCCACTTGTAATGGCTGGTTATTTATCGCGGGCCCGCAAGCGGGCACATTTCGTGATAAATTACCACTCTACTAGCTCAATATGTGCTTTTTACTTTATATAGCCATCATGTAATGCTATAAATAACAAAAACATTTTTTATATCCTGATAATACAAAATAATTGATACTCCACTAGAGTAAAGCTGCACAATTAAATTAATATTTTATTTTATTATATAACTCCTTCACAACAGTTTTCCTTTTGCACATTTATATGTGTAAACTTAAAAAATCAGGTTTCTTAAAAATACTATATAGCATTTATTACCAAATCTGCTACCTTTTGAATTCAATACAGTAGAACTGAGAAAAAATAGATAAATGTCCTAAATATGCTCCAAATGAGTACCTGGGGCATACAATATTTGTAATAAGTGTTTAGCTCCCTCTCCAGTTTTACTACATTTTGATGTGGGATTGTTCCAAGCTGAAAAGGTTCTGGGTAAAGTATCATATTGGCTTTCGAATGTACTTAAGGATAAGATAATGCTGTCAGCGGAAAATATTCTCTTTTTACAAGGAGGCAGCAGTAAGCCCAATACCAAAGGCTCTTAAACATGGTCATGCTCATGACTAGGAAACATAGACTTCAACATTGGATCAAGAGCAGAGCACCATCCTTTAAAAAACTAATTAAAGGACCAGTAAATACATTAGATTTGCATAATCAACAAATGCATGATAAAAAGACAATGCAGTAGCACTTTTCACAATTTCAAATGAGTAGTAGATTTTTTTCTGCCAAATTTCAAAGTTATGTATATTTCCACTCCTCCTGTATCATTTGACAGCCATCAGCCAATCACAAATGCATATACGAATGTTCTATGAATTATTGCACATGCTCAGTTGGAGCTTGTGACTCAAAAAGTGTAAATATAAAAGACTGCACATTTTATTAATGGAAGCAAATTGGAAAGTTATTTTACAGTTATTTTAAATTGCATGCTCTATCTGAATCATGAAAGTTTAATTTTGACTTGAGTGTCCCTTTAATGCCTTACATTCTCATTTTTTAATCGAACAGGCAGACGTTCAGGGGAATTTAGAAATGAGGATAAAGACATTTATTCACAAAAGGGAACCCGTTTTATTATTAATCCCTGAACAATAAAAAATAAATAGAATATTACATCCTTTTAAACACTCTACATTGATACTCAATGAGCACTTGCATAGCAGATGTTTACCAGTTCCTTGATGAAGTTGGCTTAATGTATCCTGCTTTCTGTAAGGACCTTTCCTTATCTCCGGTGGAAGGTTGGCGTTCTGCGGGTATGCTCATTTGTCTATTCTAGCTCCATTATTTTATTTTTTTGGTTCAGTGTTTTGTTGTATTTTGTTTGTTTTTGTTTTAATTATTTAAAAAGTGCTTGGGTATCGCAATGAAACTTTAACTTTCCTTTTTTTTCTACATTGTCATGGTTGGATTGCCTTAAAAGCAGTTTCATTGCATCTATGTTTAATAATTGTCATATTTTTAATTGTATAGCCCTTTCAGGCTTCTGTACTTTTTTCAATATATTAAAAAAACAAAAAACAAAAAATGGTGCAACATCTATATTAATATTCAACCCCTTCTCAATTGTACAGGATTAATAATCTATTCAATCCTAGTTACCACTTTTGTCCCTCTGTTAATGCTCTTGGGCCATTGTTAAGTTGTGTTTTTTTATAAAAGTCTGGAAACAATATGTTGTTTAACCTTTCTCTTGTAAGTTGTATCCAGTCCACGGATCATCCATTACTTGTGGGATATTCTCATTCCCAACAGGAAGTTGCAAGAGGACACCCAACAGCAGAGCTGTAATATAGCTCCTCCCCTAACTGTCATACCCAGTCATTCTCTTGCAACTCTCAACAAGCTAGGTCGTTGTAGGAGAGAGTGGTTAAATAGCTAGTTTATTTTCTTCAATCAAAAGTTTGTTATTTTTAAATAGTACCGTAGTTGTGCTATTTTATCTCAGGCAGTAAATAGAAGAAGAATCTGCCTGAGGTTTCTATGATCTTAGCAGGTTGTAACTAAGATCAATTGCTGTTCTCACATATGTCTGAGGGGATTACACAGATGAGGTAACTTCAGCGAGAGAATGGTTTATTCTTCTATCAGGTATGTGCAGTTATAATTTTTTCTAGAGATGGAAAACACTAGAAAATGCTGCTGATACCGGATTAATGTCAGTTAAGCCTGAATACAGTGATTTAATAACGACTGGTATCATGCTTACTCCCAGGGGTAATACCCTTATGATATTGCAATATAAAACGTTTGCTGGCATGTTTAATCGTTTTTATATATGCTTTGGTGATAAAACTTTATTGGGGCCTAGTTTTTTCCACATGGCTGGCTTATATTTTGACTAGAAACAGTTTTACTGAGGCTTTCCACTGTTATAGTATAAAAGTTACAGTTGGTGCAGTTAAAATTACAAACTGTGACATCCAGCTTCCCTAAGGAGTCCCATGTATGCTATAGGACATCTCTAAAGGGCTCAAAGACTTTCCAAAGTCGTTTATTGGGGAAGGTAGGACCACAGCTTGCTGTGGCAGTTGGTTGTGACTGTTAAAAAACGTCTATTTCGTTTTTTTGATCCGTTTTTTGAACTAAGGGGTTAATCATCCATTTGCAAGTGGATGCAATGCTCTGCTAGCCTATTACATACACTGTAAAAAATTAGTTTGATTTACTGCATTTTTTCACTGTTTTTCAAATTCTGACAAAATTTGTTTCTCTTAAAGGCACAGTACCGTTTTTTTATATTTGCTTGTTAACTTGATTTAAAGTGTTTTCCAAGCTTGCTAGTCTCATTGCTAGTCTGTATAAATATGTCTGACATAGAAGAAACTCCTTGTTCATTATGTTTAAAAGCCATGGTGGAACCCCCTCTTAGAATGTGTACCAAATGTACTGATTTCATTTTATGCAATAAAGATCATATTCTGTTTTTAAAAAATTATCACCAGAGGAATCTGACGAGGGGAAAGTTATGCCGACTAACTCTCCCCACGTGTCAGACCCTTTGACTCCCGCCCAAGGGACTCACGCTCAAATGGCGCCAAGTACATCTAGGGCGCCCATAGCATTTACTTTACAAGACATGGCGGCAGTCATGGATAATACACTGTCAGCGGTATTAGCCAAACTACCTGAACTTAGAGGTTAGCAAGATAGCTCTGGGGTGAGACAAAATGCAGAGCATACTGACGCTTTAAGAACCATGACTGATACTGCCTCACAATATGCAGAAGCTGAGGAAGGAGAGCTTCAGTCAGTGGGTGATGTTAATGACTCAGGAAAGATACCTGATTCTAATATTTCTACATTTAAATTTAAGCTTGAACACCTCCGCGTGTTGCTTAGGGAGGTTTTAGCTGCTCTGAATGACTGTGATACCATTGCAGTGCCAGAGAAATTGTGTAGACTGGATAAATGCTTTGCAGTGCCGGTGTGTACTGATGTTTTTCCAATACCTAAAAGGTTTACAGAAATTATTAATAAGGAATGGGATAGACCAGGTGTGCCGTTCTCTTCCCCTCCTATTTTTAGAAAAATGTTTTCCAATAGACGCCACCACACGGGACTTATGGCAGACAGTCCCTAAGGTGGAGGGACCAGTTTCTACTCTAGCAAAGCGTACTACTATCCCTGTCGAGGACAGTTGTGCTTTTTTAGATCCAATGGATAAAAAATTAGAAGGTTACCTTAAGAAAATATTTATTCAACAAGGTTTTATCCTACAGACTTCAAAGCTTCCCCCCCAAAAGGGAGATTTCACCTTTCACAATTATCTACAAACCAGATAAAGAGAGAGGCATTCTTACACTGTGTACGAGTCCTCCTAGTTATGGGAGTGATCCATCCAGTTCCAAAGGAGGAACAGGAACAGGGTTTTTACTCAAATCTGTTTGTGGTTCCCAAAAAAGAGAGAACCTTCAGACCGATTTTGGATCTAAAGATCTTAAACAAATTCCTCAAAGTTCCGTCGTTCAAGATGGAAACTATTCGTACCATCCTACCACTGATCCAGGAAGGTCAATATATGACTACAGTGGATCTAAAGGATGCTTATCTTCACATTCCGATACACAAAGATCATCATCGGTTTCTCAGGTTTGCCTTTCAAGACAGGCATTACCAGTTGTAGCTCTTCCCTTTGGATTAGCTACAGCCCCAAGAATCTTTACAAAGGTTCTAGGGTCGCTTTTGGCGGTCCTAAGGCCACGGGGCATAGCACTAGCCCCTTATTTAGACGACATCCTGATACAGGCGTCAAACTTCCAAATTGCCAAGTCTCATACGGACGTAGTACTGGCATTTCTGAGGTTGCATGGGTGGAAAGTGAACGAGGAAAAGTGTTCTCTATCCCCACTCACAAGAGTTTCCTTTCTAGGGACTCTAATAGATTCTGTAGAAATGAAAATTTACCTTGACGGAGTCCAGTTTATCAAAGCTTCTAAATTCCTGTCGGGTTCTTCATTCCATTCCGCGCCCTTTGGTGGCTCTGTGTATAGAAGTAATCGGCTTAATGGTAGCGGCAATGGACATAGTGCCGTTTGCACGCTTACATCTCAGACCGCTGCAACTATGCATGCTCAGTCAGTGGAGCGGGGATTACACAGATTTGGCCCCTCAACTGAATCTGGACCAAGAGACCAGGGATCCTCTTCCCTGGTGGCTATCTCGGGTCCATCTGTCCAAAGGTATGACCTTCGCAGGCCAGATTGGACTATTGTAACAACAAATGCCAGCCTTCTAGGTTGGGGTGCAGTCTGGAACTCCCTGAAGGCTCAGGGATCGTGGACTCAGGAGGAGTCTCTCCTTCCAATAAATATTCTGGAATTAAGAGCGATATTCAAGGCTCTTCAGGTTTGGCCTCAGTTAGCAACTCTGAGGTACATCAGATTTCAGTCGGTCAACATCACGACTGTAGCTTACATCAACCATCAAGGGGGAACAAGAAGTTCCCTAGAGATGTTAGAAGTTTCAAAAATAATTCACTGGGCAGAGATTCACTCTTGCCACCTATCAGCTATCCATATCCCAGGTGTAGAGCACTGGGAGGCGGATTTTCTAAGTCGTCAGACTTTTCATCCGGGAGAGTGGGAACTCCATCCGGAGGTATTTGCACAACTGATTCTCCTTTGGGGCAAACCAGAACTGGATCTCATGGCGTCTCGCCAGAACGCCAAGCTTCCGTGTTACGGATCCAGGTCCAGGGATCCCAAGGCGACACTGATAGATACTCTAGCAGCGCCCTGGTCTTTCAACCTGACTTATGTGTTTCCACCGTTTCCTCTGCTCTCTCGACTGATTGCCAAGATCAAGCAGGAGAGAGCATTGGTGATTCTGATAGCACCTGCGTGGCCACGCAGGACCTGGTATGCAGATCTAGTGGACATGTCATCCTTTCCACCATGGTCTCTGCCTCTGAGACAGGACCTTCTACTTCAGGGTCCTTTCAACCATCCAAATCTAATTTCTCTGAGGCTGACTGCCTGGAGATTGAACGCTTGATTTTATCAAAGCGTGGCTTCTCCGAGTCAGTTATTGATACCTTAATACAGGCACGAAAGCCTGTCAACAGGAAAATTTACCATAAGGTATGGCGTAGATATCTTTATTGGTGTGAATCCAAGGGTTACTCATGGAGTAAGGTCAGGATTCCTAGGATTTTATCTTTTCTCCAAGAAGGTTTGGAAAAAGGATTGTCAGCTAGTTTCTTAAAAGGACAGATTTTTGCTCTGTCTATTCTTTTGCACTAGCGTCTGGCAGATGTTCCAGACGTTCAGGCATTTTGTCAGGCTTTAGCTAGAATCAAGCCTGTGTTTAAACCTGTTGCTCCACCATGGAGCTTAAACTTGGTTCTTAAGGTTCTTCAAGGAGTTCCGTTTGAACCTCTTCATTCCATAGATATCAAACTTTTATCTTGGAAAGTTCTTTTTTTTTTGGTAGCTATTTCCTCGGCTTGTTGAGTCTCTGAGCTATCTGCCTTACAATGTGATTCTCCTTATCTGATTTTTCATACGGATAAGGTAGTCCTGCGTACCAAACCTGGGTTCTTACCTAAGGTGGTATCTAACAAGAATATCAATCAAGAGATTGTGGTTCCATCCTTGTGTTACACAATCTGGACGTGGTCCGTGCTTTAAAGTTTTACTTACAAGCTACTAAAGATTTTCGTCAAACATCTGATTTGTTTGTTGTCTACTCTGGACAGAGGAGAGGTCAAAAGGCTTTGGCAACCTCTTTTTCTTTTTGGCTAAGAAGCTTAATCCGCTTAGCCTATGAGACTGCTGGACAGCAGCCTCCTGAAAGGATTACAGCTCATTCCACTAGAGCTGTGGCTTCCACTTGGGCCTTTAAAAATGAGGCTTCTGTTGAACAGATTTGCAAGGCGGCGACTTGGTCTTCGCTTCATACTTTTTCAAAATTTTACAAATTTGATACTTTTGCTTCTTTGGAGGCTATATTTGGGAGAAAGGTTTTACAGGCAGTGGTTCCTTCCATTTAAGTTCCTGCCTTGTCCCTCCCTTCATCCGTGTACTTTAGCTTTGGTATTGGTATCCCACAAGTAATGGATGATCCGTGGACTGGATACACCTTACAAGAGAAAACATAATTTATGCTTACCTGATAAATTTATTTCTCTTGTGGTGTATCCAGTTCACGGCCCGCCCTGTCATTTTAAGGCAGGTCATTTTTAAATTTAAACTACAGTAACCACTACACCCTATGGTTCCTCCTTTCTCGGCTTGTTTTCGGTCGAATGACTGGCTATGACAGTTAGGGGAGGAGCTATATTACAGCTCTGCTGTTGGGTGTCCTCTTGCAACTTCCTGTTGGGAATGAGAATATCCCAGAAGTAATGGATGATCCGTGGACTGGATACACCACAAGAGAAATAAAATTATCAGGTAAGCATAAATTATGTTTTTTTTGGTCTTCACTATGGCCTATATTTATCAAGCTTCGTACGGAGCTTGAAGGGACGTTTTTCTCGCGAGTCTTCAGACTCGCCAGAAACACAAGTTATGAAACAGCGGTCTAAAGACCGCTGCTCCATAACCCTGTCCGCCTGCTCTGAGCAGGCGGACAGTAATCGCCGGAAATCAACCCGATCGAATACGATGGGTTGATTGACACCTCCCTGCTGGTGGCCGATTGCCCGCGAGTCAGCAGGGGGCGGCGTTGCACCAGCAGCTCTTGTGAGCTGCTGGTGCAATGTTAAATGCGGAGAGCGTATTGCTCTCCGCATTTAGCGAGGTATTGCGGACCTGATCCGCAGTGTCGGATCAGGTCCGCAAGACCTTTGATAAATTGGGGCCAATATGTTCTAAACAACAACGTCACTTTGTATAGTCTATGTATTGGAGACCACATAAACACACAATTAAATAGACATACATAACATGGGTTGAATGTAATAAACTGATCAGTCATGTGCAATTCAACTGTTTGCAGTTGATTTAAACCTGTACAGGAACACATGCCACACCATTTGGATGAATATTTATAAATCTGTTTTGTTAAGACTGATAAACATTTTCTCTACTTTTTATCAAGTTATTTAAAGGGACAGTCAAGTCCAAAATAAACTTTCATGATTTAAATAGGGCATGTAATTTTAAACAACTCTCCAATTTACTTGTATCACCAATTTTGCTTTGTTCTCTTTGTATTCTTAGTTGAAAGCTAAACCTAGGTAGGCTCATATGATAATTTCTTAGACTTTGAAGGCCTCCTCTAATCTGAATGCATTTTGACAGTTTTTCACCACTAGAGGGCATTAGATCATGTGTGTCATATAGATAACATTGAGCTCACGCACGTGAAGTACTGATTGGCTAAATGCAAGTCTGAAGAACTAAAATAAAGAGGGCAGTTTGCAGAGGCATAGATATAAGTTAATTACAGAGGTAAAATGTGTATTATTTTAACTGTTGGTAATACAAAACTGGGGAATGGGTAAAATGGATTATCTATCTATTTAAACAATGAAAATTCTGGTGTTGACTGTCCCTTTAATAAAAAATTATCCATTAGGAATTTTTCTGATCGAACCGCTAACATTGGCACTTCTTCCCCCCCCCCCCCCCCCCAATTTTTTTTTGTATTTTTTTTTTTTAATTTAATTCTAAATATAGACCCCTTTCTTCCCAATAAAATAATAGTAAATCTAATTTTTCAGTTTCAATATTTACTGCAATTTACATGTAATAACTGTAAATGGATATACAATCATGGGTGATTAAATGCATGCTTCTCTTCCATTCCAAGTATTGTAGATTGTGAATTAGTTAAATATGACAACTCACAATTTTAAATCAGTTACCAGTGGACTCAGAAACAAAAATCTATGTAACTTGAAAGGTTACTAGTCAATAGACGTATTCCTCCCAGGGCAATACCAAATTAAGCAGGAAAAATCTGTGGCCTTCAAGTAAAGGTAAACTTTAGCGGTATTGAAAGCCTCTAAGCATTCTAATGGTCAATAACAATGTAGTCGCTAACTTTATTTTTATGCTATACTTATGCAATCTAATCTTTATTTTTCCTACCGTTTATTTGCCAACTCCGCCCCCCATGCCACTTCCGTGTTTCTCTGTTTCATGTCAGAGAGCGGTCCCACACGCTCTCTATGTCAGGTGAAAGCACGTTCACAAAGTAGATTTCGTCTGCGCATGCGCAACTTGCAGACGATACAAAGTATTCATTGATCAAAAGTATCGATGCAATGCTTATTCTGAGATTCACAGCTGAATAGTAAGACAGGTTGCACAGAGCATGCACGTCTCACGAACGAGCACGGGTGGAACTACGATGATTCTAGTAAAACGCATGCGCTCAGGATTCTAGTGACGTAGGAATGGATGGGCTGAACCCCCCCCCTGGGGGGGGAAAGCTAATTGGACGTTAATATAGATCTACACTGTCAATCAACTATTCCAAAATGGCGGACGGAGGAAAGATTTGTGTCGGGCGAGTACTTGTAAAGTAGAAATAGAAGTAATTACGACAATTAGGATAATAACGATGAATGAAACTTATGCTTATTTTTTATTCTATGTAAGATAGCATTAACTAGTGGGCTCAACTTTACCTTACCTTTCATCATGCCCAAAGTTAACTTAAAAATATAATAATGATCACTTCAGTTATTCATAAGGTTGAAGCAAAAAGTGCAGATAATATATACTTGTGATAGAGTCACAAACTGTGACAGCACCCCAGCCCCAGGGAATGCAATAATACTCACCAACACTGTTTAATCCTATGATGCTGGTCAGATGTGTGCTTTTATTGTGCTTTGACAGTGTGTTAATGTATTCCATTAAACACAGCTAATGCTGTTTAAGGGAAAGCATTGCTTGCTCTCTTCAGTTGGTTTGATTCCTCCATTTCCTGGCATCCTCTATATGCTTAGCTTTACGCTTTTTATTCCTCTCTGGCCAAATCTTGCATAACTGTGTTTACTTGGCTAACCTGCTGTAATACTTGACACCCATTTTATACCATCTACTTGGATAGACTTCAGTTGGACACTTTTGGCTTTGTCCTATTTGACTTCTGACTAGTTTAGTTGCATTCTCTGTTACCAGAGGCATATTTGTGATACTTGTTTGAGCTCCAGGTACATCTGAACTGTATGCCTATTCCTTTGCTTCTTGTTAATGGCATCCAGTGTTACACTGACTTTTTTCAGTAACCAACTTCTTCCTCCTTGATCTTCAAGAGGATGTGTTGAAATTAGTTGCAGCATGATTTAATTCAGTTATGAGATTAGTACAACAGGTTACATCTTTTTGAACCATTGCAACATTTAACGGTTTTGAAATATACATTTAAAACCCTGACCATTTCTTAATTAATTCAACATTTAAAAAAATTACAATTTCTTCAGTAAATTCAGTAATAATTTGTACCCTCTTGTTAACTCTCATTCTTGACTTTTTCAGTGCTGTGACAATAACCTCATGCCACTGCATTACTGCACTTTCCATCAGATGGGGGTTAATTTCTTAGGCAAGTATGAGCAAAGCATTAGAAATGCAGTGTATTTTCTTAGTACTGTTATGTATATTTAACAGCAGATGTTGTGTTTGGAAGAACAACTGAGCAATCTATAGTTTGTTTCGGTTAATATATACATACACCATAGCTCAAGATCACTGTTGAAGGAATAAATAGAACAAAGTTATCCTGATACAAATAGTAATTAGTAAGAAGAATATAGAAAATAAAACTCTCTTCTCTCCCCGCACCTATTTGATATAGTAATCATGCATTTTCTTGGAATATTAGCTATTATAAAATAAATGTTAGTCAAACTGAAGCATACTACCGGCATTGTGCTCTGCTAAGTTCACTCAGTTGAGACAGTTGAAGCAGTTGTTTTTGCCTCCCATTGTGTTTAGAAGACTCATGTAGGTGTCAATTTACTATGGGTCTTATATGAAAGGTTGCTTTAAAAAGTGATTACAGCTGAGACATTGTTTCAAGCTTGCGCCACACCTCTCCTCTCAATTTAGTGCCTGTGGTGTTAACGGCACAATATTAAATATCTGGTGTACCTGCTCCGGTTTATCAGCCCTTAATGGGACAAGAATTTTTTTGGGCATATAGGTCCTGTCAATGCTGAAGAGATGTCATGTTCTGTACCTATTTATTGCAATGAAATTAGCTATAGCCATAAGTTTGGCTTCAAGTGGGGGGCCCCTAGGTTTCTGGATATAATAAACTACATCAAGATGGCTGGGTAGTATGTCGTCTTTAGTCATTCTTTTTAGTGGTGTTTGGAAGTCATGGCTGGATCTTACTCTACCTTCAGGCAGAAGATGAAGCCCAAGAAACTGGAAATGTGACGACTAGAGCCAGGTTGGCCTGGAGTTTTGCCCACCTTCACTTTTGTTTTGGTATTTTTGTTAATATACAAATATGTACAGAATTACATAGCGAAAGATTAAACTCAGACAGACCCATGTTTCTTCCCTTCCCCCCCCCCCCTCTCTTTCTTCGGCATCTTTCATACAAACTTGAGGACATTTTATTGGGAATAGGTTTATTACCCTGGTATTTTTTTCTTTTTCTGTGTCTGTGTTTCCATTACTATCAAGGTCAGCATTTTAGGTACTATATTGAGTATTAGGAGATAAGTTTGACCTATTTAATATGTGATATCTAATTATTCCAGTATTTGTTTGTCTTTTAAATTTCATTGTCTGTCATTGATTTGTTATCCTGTATTGGGTTATTTCGTTTTTTTTAATTATTTATTTCGTTAAGAAAATAAGTAAAATATATCTTTAAAAAGCTTTTTTTTTTAATTTTTAGAGCAAAAATACTGAACTAAAAAAGACAAAACATGCCCAACTAATTTCACAAAGTTGAGCAAACACTCCTAAAGAAAAAAACTGTCCCTGCTATTAGAGCGTGAACAAAAGGAGAAAGTATTTTATACAGCTATGATCTAAAGGTGTGGGAAAGAATGTTTTTACAGCTTCTACGCTTCTGTCCTTTTCTAGTTCTTCGTCACAGTTTAAGAAATACGCTCGACCCTTGCTGGTTTTGTCTAGATTAGGCTCCTGCAAGAAATTAGTTCATTCATGTTTCTTGTTTTAATATTTCACTTAATAATATCTCTTAACATTGCGTGTTACAGCATAATAAGCATACTTACCCATATAAATGTATTTACTTTCATATTTCATATTGTTTGTGTTTCATGGATAAACATAGCCCAGCATAATTAGTGGAGTGACATTTAATAAGATAAATAGTAATGCATAGCTTTAAAAAAACTAATCCTTTTTTTGCTCAATAAAGTATATAAAACTAGTATCCACAGCAATCCCGTTATGTACATACAATAATAACATTGTGAAAGGAAAAATCACCTAAATAAACCAAGTATAAAAGCTTCTTTGCTGTCTTACATTTTGCAACTGAACATTTGCAGCTCACATATCTTTGATTAGATATTTTCTTTTATTTTGTTATATACAGGAAATAGATCCAATTTTTGGGCAATAACATATAATCATAGCCTTATAATTATATAGAATCTACAAGTATTTCTTTTAATTTGTGAGTTTATGCACTTTGGTAATTGCCTGGTGTAAAATTTTAAACATGATGAAAAAAAAAAAAAATCCTTTTAATAATGTGTGTTTTCCTTTTTTCAGCTCATGTTTTCAAGGGTAACGTGTGGTAGTGTAGACTTTACACCTAATTTCAAAAGCTGCAATAGAAGTAAGATAGCGTAACAGCTGCCAAGGTTAATAGCAACAGGATTGCAATGCAGTCGGAAAATGCCCTTTCTGCTTTTGCTATTGATATCTGGTTGCAGCTACCGGTAGTTTTTGAAACGCACAAACTGTATTTAATTATGACAGGGTTGCTATTATTTAGCAGCCCTGGCTCTGGGTATTGGGCTCCATTAGAATCTTGGTCTTTGTTTTGTTCATGGTAATATTCTTTTAGATTTAGTTGTGGAGTTGTAATTACTCCTGAACATTTTGCTTTAAATGATCAATACTTCATTAACGAAAAACATAATTTTAGCACAGTATATATACAGATGATAAGCTATGAGTCTAGCTATGTACATCTCGCATTGCCCCTCTCCTATGTCTTTGTAATGGCTGAGCACTATACCATATATGCAATGTGGAAGAGTGCAATCAGAGGGAGCAAAAGTATCATTTTCATTTTTCGAATAGGTACCTCCAAATAAAATAAGACATTGTGTGCATATAAATAACATAAAGAAGACAAAAATAAGCTCTTCCTCCTCCAGAGAGACTGTTGGGCGCCGTTAGGAATTTTCAGATAGAAAACGAATACTTAATTATAAGGAAAGCATTAAGCATAATTTAGGGATTATCTTACTGTATTTATCATGTTCTATTCCACTGAAAGAAAATGTGTCTACCATAGTTTTTGTTTTTTGCTTTTCTCTCTGTTTTAGGCCGCATTTTGTTCTGATCCTTTGGAGATTTCATGCACAGAGAATCTCTAAGATGAACTAGAAGTCCAATCTTTTGAACCTCTTTGTGCCTAAAAGCACAAACCTGTTTATTCTTATTCTTCCAGATTGATAATTTTCTCTAATTGCGACTGCAATGTTTTCAGACCCTTTTGAGGAAGACCACACATGCCCTTGTCTTCATTGTCCTGGAACCCTGCATTTCTCTTCTTCCTTTGTCCAGTGATGCATTAACGCTGCTACAACAAGCCCAAAATGCAGGCTCTAAGGGTACCAGATGACCCAAAAATCCACTAGCTATCCCTGGCCACAGAGGGGTGCTTAAATGTCCCTGAATCACACATGAAGTATTATAAGGGAAATGAAAACATCCCCTTAGGTTATTAAGTTTGGGAAATCAGTGTAGACCTCCTTTTTCAACTTTTTAATGAGATGTATGTTTTGACCCACATTTAAAACCTAATTGTTAATATGTCTAATTCTAATATGACCATTTAATAACCATGATTGATGCTTTAGTGCAGGGTTGAAAAATATGAGATTACTATTGCACATTATGAATCTTTACTCATAAGTATAAATAATGCTATATCTATAAGCATCAAAGGTATTGCATTGCTCATGTGCAAGATATTTACATTTTAGACCTAAGTCATACTCAGAAGTGTTGTCCAATACCAGCTTCTTCATTAGTGACTCCCTAATGTTTTGCCTTGAAGCATCCTGTGCTACTGGAAATTGATGTAGCATCCCTAATTTATATTCTCTAAGCATGTGATATGCCAAAGACTCCATTAATAAAAATACAATAATAATCAAGAAAAAAATGCATAACGATGCAAGTCACTAAAAATATTGCTAATTTATTTTGTGCTCGGTGAAAGATGCCATGAGCAATTTGGCTTGGCTGAGCTGTTAAACAACATTTTACAAATACCCGGCTTTAGAATGACCGCTCTACACTATTGCCTTTGGCCAAATGCTTATAAATGTTTTGGTGGCTATGATTCTGCTATATCTACAAGCTTAATTTGATGTTGTTAAATGTGTTCCTGAATAGCACAAAGGAAAAATGTGGTAAGCCTAACTCACACCCCATTATTGTTCATTCTTCCCTCCAAACTCCTTGCCCTATAGTGTGACACCCAGTATTCAGATGCTAGTTCAATTTCTTAAGAATCTCACATGCTAAATACCCTTCATCATTCATTCCCATCCTCACACTGTCATAATGCTACTGTAGCAATATCTGCCTCATTTCCCCTTCCATATTTAAATCTGCTTCAGTGTTTAAAGCTGAAAATCTCTTGTCGCCTACGTCACCCTTGTTGGATAAATATTAGTGTCACTCTTTTGCCTCACATGCCAGTATTCATATACCAATTAAAACCCTTGTTATGTGCCTATTTTGCATATCGCCCACCTGTATTATGAGATTGCTTTTGTAATTTTGTCTTAGATGTTTGGTACAATATAAGTGTACAAAAAAAAAGAGGTACTTTTCTCCTGCTTATGACTGCAGGTATTGAGATTACCAGTACACTTTCCCTTGATTGTGGTGGGGGGGATAAGATCCCCCTGATCTTCGTTTTCTTAAGTTGGATGTCTAGATCACTACCAGAGTAACCATTTAATTTGTGTTTGTAAAACCCAACATGAAAATGGTGGGAAAAGCAAAGCCCCCCTTCAGACACTTTTTGGGGCTGAGGTCATTCCATATGGGAAAGTGCCAGCAATTCCATTATTGTGACATTTTAGACATTTCCAGCAATCGTTCTTGGTGTCCAAGAGTAAATAAAGCTTTTATGAAAGTTTCACCTAAAGCCTAAACTTTGCCTGTGAAAAATGACCAGTTTGTGTCAGTACTCGCAGAATGTTATTAAAATGCTAATTTAAAAGAAAAAAAGAGTTAAATATCTAACAGTGGCGCAGTCTAATTGCAAGCATAATGAGCTCTGGAAATGTGAGTGCCCCTGACACACAGAACATAAACAGCCAGTAAACAGATCATTAGTACTCACATTCATTTATTGTGCCGACCTTAACATGACCCCAAAGCGGGGAGGGTGAGAAGCAGGTGGATCTGACTGTGACACCCCTCTAGGGGATGCAGGAAATGAAGCTAGAAGCAGTTACCATAGATACACGTGTGCAGATGAGGTAACACGCCAACAGGCTGCAGCTTCAGCTTGCAGGGTCTATTTGTCACCCTCCCCATCTATAGGAATAAATTATTCTCAAATAGTGGAATGCAGACCCTCCACATCCAGACCCACAGAGGGGTTCGGGCAGTCTCTGACATACACCTCAAGGTGACTTTGCACATAGAATAGAGGGAGCCTCCTGTCAGTGCCCCGCCGGTACCACGAGATGAAAGGCAGCACAATATCTATCCCCTGTAGCAGCAGATCACACAGAAAAGCTAATTAACAAAAAATACAAATTACGACACCCTTCACTTCCACCCATCTGGTAACGAGAAAGCTTAATCAGGAGCTGTGCGCGCGGCAGCAGTTCTGTGAAGGGCCAAGAAGACGAGACTTTGATATTTCTCTAATAAATAGAAATTATCCGCATCTCTCTGTCCCCCTCCCTGTGCACTTTACATGAACCTGTGATACGCCAGCAATAGCCCTTCCAGCACAAGGCTGATGTGATTTAGGAGAATATTAAAGGCAATGTGGAGATTGGAGGCGCCTCTCTCTCAGGGAGAGCTGGAGAAATCCGCAGCACAGATGGGCTGAGCAGATTAAACATTTCCTTCACATTGTTTCCAAATTGTGCTGTGATGCCTGAGGGAGCAAGTGTGGTCAGCGCACCACACAGTTTATGGAGTCTGTATTAATGCTTGCTTTTCAAACAGATATCCTATTAGCAGCAGGTTAGGGTCAATCCTAGACACAGGCTGCTTTCAGTTAATTTTTGTACCCAGCATCATTCCATATTCTGCTGTTTCCCTCTCCAGCACAGAATTGCTTTCACATAGATATCATCCCTCTTACTGATAAGGGTTCAGTAGTGATTAATACATTTCTCTCACAAGCTGAATATTTCAACTCTGTTGTGATTTATGTTAAATTCTGCTTTCAGAGCTGTATGTCCTTCCTTGTGGTTAAGTCAGCAAGGAGCATTGTCCTGTAAATATTGTGTCTTTTGTAGTGCCTGTTATCTAATTGCATTTGGTAAGTAAAAGCTGTTTCTGACAAATGGCACAGAATTACAAGGGTCTTGATGTTCTAGCATGTTATATTTTCTTAAAGTTTTAGGTCCTGATAAATTTAGGCAAGTGATAGCCTTGGCTAGTGATATAGCAGGGTAATGTGATGATGTAGTATTAGTAGTTGCATAGAGATGTTACTGGCTAGGGACACAAAATAGGGAAGTTGATCAAAGGGCTGTATGTATGGGCGGTACTATATGTGTAACCCTAATACCTGATGCATCACATGAATAGGAGAGAGAGGGAAGATGGAAAAACAAACTGTGATTAAGTACAAGTGTCTTGTAGGGTAAATAGAGGATAGGCATTTTCTCTTTTTTCAGAAAGTACATAGGCTCCAGGGAAGCTTCCAAGGGCTGTCTGTTGCCCACCCTTACTCTTCAGATCTAGCCTAATAGCAACAGGTTTGGTTAGTGATGTAACAGAAATTCTAAAGCCATTCTTGTCTATTGTGAGGTTATGGCTGGTGATCTAACAGAATCTAGTCATTTGGGATGATGACAAAATTATGTATCAAAAGTGCAAGGTTCAGAACTGAAGATCGTCTTCGCACTGTCCTTTTTAGTCTTCTCCAGATAGATATATATATAGTGAAGACTATGATCAGGACTGAGTGGGCATGATATGGTGCAGCATCTGTCAGGTAGGCTGTTCTACCATGCAGTTCTAGTGAAGGAACAGGCTCAAGCCTTCATATGACATAAAACAACCTCGCTGCTGGCTTAGAGCAAAGCTCAGGGAGAGATGTATTACTGGCAGCACATGGCAGGAGAACAGATAGCGGCTACACATACTAATTCATTCATTTTCAAACAATAATGTATGACAGATAGACACTAATACTGGCAATAAGCAATCATAAACCTATAACCGTGATTAATGGGACACCCTGGACATCTATCAAGCTCTCATTGATCTGGTGCTAAAGACAGATTTACGTCCTCCTTGCCATTGTGAAATACTCTTACATCTGGGTGTATATCAGACAGCCTGGTACCTGGGAGGAGACTTTATTAGAGAGTTATAAAATGCTTGCTATACACACACACTCCTTGTTCGGTTCCCTTTCTTTAGATGCCAGCTAGTCCATGTCATTTATATGGTGGCCCCAGAGTGAAGATTGTTACCCTATGCAGATTACCATGAAGAGATTTCCGGGCTGAGCTGTAAGCATGTACCCGTAGATTCTAAGCACAGCTTATCCGAAACTGGCTGTGCCAGCACTCTTTCTTTTAATAGTTTAATAAAAATTAGCATAATTAACAAACATCTGTATAATCCAGAGTGGTGCAATTTGGCAGAGGGAAACGGGAGTTTAGTCGTTATTGCTGGGAGTTTAATGTTCTTTTAATTCTTTTTGGCACACAGCATTGAGAGAAATGCTTGGTGCGGATGGTTGTGTACAGGATTTAATTAGTATGTCTCTCTTTTGATAGTGTGTGTTCCTGAGGCCCAGAGTGGTACATAAAGGGGAACGTGTTTTAGCAGACCCTTCTGCACTGGTGCTGGCACCAGTGCAACAGGGTGAAAACATTCCTGAGTGGCTGAATTATAGACTGGAAAGTTAGTAGTTCTCTTCTGATACTAGGCCATGTAAGGGATTTGGCTAAATGAAAGTAGCAGTGCTGTTATAAATTTTACACATACTGCAGCCAGAATGCAAACAGCATAGTACTGATTCCAAATATTTAGGAGTGTGTCTACCATATTAGCCCCTGCATTATACTGTATTGTATGTCATAATGTTTAAAAGGAATAGCAGTTTGATGAAGAATTGCTGGCAGTGAAGAACTATAATACTTCACTACACAAATGTCATTTTCCTTCTAAATGCCACAGCTCCAGAGATGCATATTTAAAGGGACAGTAAAGTCATAATTAGCCATTTATGATTCAGACAGCATACAATTTTTAACAACTTTCTAATTTACGTCTATTATTTAATTTGCTTTCTTCTCTTTTTATCCTTTGCTGAAGGGTTTATCTAGTTAAGCTCAAGAGTATGTGTATGAAGTAAATTTGATAATAGAAGTAAACTGGAAGTTGTTTAAAATTGTATGTTCTCCCTAAATCATGAAAGAAAATGCTTGTGTTCCATGTTCCTTTAAATACAACATTTAATCACAATGCACCCTCTGAATAAATATTAAACTACAAGGGAGACTAGTTAATTAGTTGCCTATTGTGAAGTATGCAAACCCAATATAAACCATGCATATACCTATGAACACCTTTGTGTTCAGCTACCTAAGAAAGAGAGAAGCTCAGGACTGCAGCGACGTACAGGGTATGGCGCTTGTCGTTAAAGGGACAGTAAAGTCATAATTAGACATTCTTGATAATTTGACAGAGCATATCATTTTAAACAACTTTCCAATTTACTTATATTATTTAATTTGCTTCCTTCTCTTGTTATCCTTTGCTAAAAGGTTTATCTCGGAAAGCTTAGAAACATTAAAGAACCTAGATTCTAGCTGCTGATTGGTGGTTGCATATATATACCGATTGTCATTGGCTCACCCATGTGTTCAGTTAGAAACCAGTAGTGCATTGGTGCTCCTTCAACAAAGCATATCAAGAGAATGAAGCAAATTTGATAAGAGGTAAACTGGAAAGTTGTTTAAAATTAAAATGAAATCTTGATAGAAAAATGTTGGGTTTCATGTCCCTTTAACAGCCTTTATAAAGCGTAAGTTAGCTTGTTTTTTCAACTTGAGTAGACAGACAGTTCACAATGCCTCCTACAAATGTGTTTCCTTTTGTATACCCTGCATTTTTTATTTATTTTTTACTTACCAGACTGGGAATGTGTCATGTTCGTGAGTAATCAATCGGTTACACAGCACTTTTATGTCTTTCTATGACAATTTTATGCATACAGAGATAGAAGCGCTCTATCTATAGAACAGCTCGGTTCTATGGCTAGTTACCACCTAAGAACAGCCTCTTTTAGCCCAATTGTGCTTTTCACAGAGGAGAACTGTCCTGAGGTATATCAGTCTGATCCCACCTAGCAAGGTCAGTCTATTTCCCGAAATACTAGGCAATCCTCCTCTGAACAGGGAACAATTTAACCACAGACTATCGTTTTGGCCTTCTGTGGGCCTCGTCAGTGAGGTGCAGCCATATCCCCCTAAGCACATTGGGCAAGGAGTCCACATCTGGTTCCCTCCATCACACTCAGGGAGACTTCCCCAGGGTCATCATTTAAATGCATACAGAAAGAGACGCACTCTACCAGGAACAAACAGCTCAGTAGCTTGTTCTATGGCGAGTTACCACCTAGGGGCAGCCTATTTTAGTTCTTTTCACAGAGGAGAATTTACCTGAAGTATATTAGTCTGATATTGCCTAGCAAGGTCAGTCAAGCCCCAAAATACTAGGCAATTCTCCTCTGATCAAGCAACATGGCAACCCTAGACGATTGTTTCGGCCTTTGTTATAACTATTTTGTGCCTGAGGGTGTATATATTAAAATGTATTTTATTTTTTCTGACTTGTACTCATTTTCAGATTTAATTTATGACATAAAGCCTTCAGTTAGGTAATTTTATTAAGTAAACTTTCCCACCTCTGCACACTACCATCTTAGCCCATACAACCCTGATGGTTTAAAGTCTAAGATGTTGGTAAAACTGTTTGTCTAGGCAGAAACAAAAAGGGTCAACTATCAGTGTTTGTAAACATAGGAAAACTAACTTTTGGGTAGGTAGATGAAGCCTTTTACTTGCAGAACTGAAACATCTCCGGAACCTGTGTTAAGGGTCTCCTATTTACAGACTATGGTTACTCACCACCTCAGAAATTCCTTGACAGCTTTTCCCACATGAATGCTCATGGGTGACTGCTTTTTATTCACACTATACCACTAGGTGGGTAATGCCATATTAAGCTTAGGAGGTTTCATAATTCTAACCACCATCATAATGAGGACTGCCATACTGGTTTCCTAATGGTATCAATGCAAGACATCTACAATGTCATATTTGATGTGATTTTTGCCTGCATAATCTATCACAGTGTTCTTAGAACAAATCTTTAGAACCCACAAACAGGCCAGATTTTATGCAGGATATTTATATGTGGCAAACTAATCAGAGGACAGACACTAACATTAACCAATCTGTGCTGTAATATAAATATCCTGGATATCTGGAATTGAAATACATTGAGCTAGCATATTACGCTGCCTTGCTATGCGCCTATAATTCTTAATGTCTCCCCTTGGGCCATCCTGACTCAACAAAGGCCCTCAAAACTCTGTCCTTAGCTTGCAGTATTTCTGTGCCCAACCTTATTCACTTCTATTATTGATTACTTTATTTAAAATTTCAGGTTGCAAAGATCCTTTCTGAAATGTCAGGTTTGTCAAGCCTATAATAGCACACACTCAAAACCTCATTGCATTGAAACCATTTTAGTCAAAACTGAAGGATGTGAGGAAGATCTAGAATGACATTTCCTCACTTATTTTGGTAGATTAAACTGAATAAATAAATAAACCAGTTGAAAAATGACACATTTCCACAAAATTAACTAATGTTTAAGACTATTATAGATCATGCTATAAATCATATTTGCTACTGTGTTGGTAGATCTACTGATGGTTGTACGGGAATTAATTATGGTTATTTAAATGTAAGATATAGTTCAAATCTGAAAACAGGAAACCTACAGTTGAATATAACAGAAGCACAATTTGATTGCTGGTGACAGGCACAACTTTCCTGATTGGCTCACCAGCTTAAAATTGCCACTTTTGAGAACACTTTAAAGCAGGGGTGTCCAATCTTTTGGCTTCCCTGGGCCACATTGGAAGAAGAAGAATTGTCTTGGGCCACACATAAAATACACTAACACTGATAGCTGATGAGCTAAAAAAAGGTATGTGCATAATTTTTCGTGATATCTGCCACCACAGATAAGCAAAAAAGTCCTTGTATAATAATCCTAATTATGCATTGCCCAGTTCGGAGGGTCTTTTAAAATCGTCAAGCAGGTCCCAAGTTTGCGATCCCTGATATAGGAAATGTACATATCTAAGTAAAAAACTTCATAATTTTTCTTATATATATTTTTTTCCTAAGATATGTAGAGTCCACAACGTCATTCAATTACTAGTGGGAATATCACTCCTTGCCAGCAGAAGGAGGCAAAGAGGACCACAGCAAAGCTGTTAAGTGTCACTCCCCTACTAATAAGCCCCAGTCATTCTCTTTGCCTCTGTCAATGAAGGAGGTGAAGTTTGGTGTCTGAAGAAATTAATTACTTTTTCGGGTACTTTTCCCTGTAAGCAAGGATTTGGGTTTAGCTAAGTCTACGTCAATCTCTTCAGTAGAGTAGTGGTGGCTTTTAAGCAGTTAGGAAGTTGTAAAGGTAATCCTTGCTTTGTTTTTTAACACATTGCTGTCCATGGTACAGAAAGCCAGAGTTGGTTACTCTGTTCTTTCTTTTTCTACAGGTCTCTGTAAGGAGTATGTGTCCTTTCACGCCTTGTGAGCTGTCTTCCTGCCGGACAGCTAGACTACAGGTAAGTGTTTTTATCTTCTAGGTCTTGGAGACTTGCACTTCAGAAGAATATGTCATATGCAGTAGATGGGGACGTTTTAAAATCCTTTATACAGGATTTTCTTTGGCAGTGGGCAGGCACATTATTTATGTTGAGACTAGGGGGCCCATTTATCAAGCTCCGTATGGGGCCAGAAACACCAATTATGAAGCAGCAGTCTAAAGACCGCTGCTCCATAACCTGTCCGCCTGTTCTGAGGAGGCGTGAAATCAACCCGATCGCATACGATCGGGTTGATTGACACCTCCTGCTAGCGGCCATGAATCTGCAGGGGGCAGCATTGCACCAGCAGTTCACAAGAGCTGCTGCTGCAATGCTGAATGCGGAGAGCGTATTGCTATCCGCATTGAGCGATGTCTGTTGGACATGATCCGCTGATCGGATCATGTCGGACAGACATTTCATAAATAAGCCCCTAGGGGTTAATCTTCCCTTTATTGGGATGTTTTTCCTCTTTGGGCTAATTTTGTTGAAATACTTTATTAGTATGTGTGTGGCTTATGTTTTATACAGGGATTTATGTATAAACTTAAAATTTGGCAGTTGGTTTTATTTGCTTGCTTAGCTAGAACAGGCAAACTGCTTGAGTTTGAAACCAGCTGCAGCTACTTGCATCTTATGTTGTAGGCAGAGGGAAACGCGCGCCTTACTTGCTGCGTAGTTTCCTCTTTTTGCTGGTTCTGTGACTTCTCTCTGCTGTCAGAATAATCATGGAGCGGCGTCATTGAATTTCAGTTTTTTCAGTGTCGATCTACTATACGACTGTTTTAAAAACTTCTGGCAGCCAAATTGTGGTATTAAAAATTCTTAAAGTGACAGTGTATTTAAAAAAATTTCTATAATTTGGGAAATGTTTTATTTAGTATTATGAACATGGACCAAGACTCTGTGTCTTTTGACAAATGCTTGTTATGCCTTGATGCACAAATTGTTTTGCCTATGCAATTCTTTGCTGCATACTTAGCTAGAACACTTCAATTTAAAGATACATTTTTGCCCTCTAAGCCCAATGTCTCTCAGGATGATGCTGTTCAGGCAATGCTACAGCTTTCACCTCAAACGTCCCAAGCCTATATGGCCTCACATACAGTGCCCTGCAGTTCCTCTCAGCCTCCTGGAGGAGTTTATTTGCCTGCAGATTTTGCTGCACAGGTATCTTCTGTTGTATCTGCGGCATTATCTGCTTTTCCTATGCTGGGAAAAGGCAAGAGGAAAATTAGACATTCAAATAGTAAGGTTTCTGTTTCACCTACTGCTATGCAGGTTGCCCTCCCTCATAAGTCTGATCAGAAGGATACGTCGGTAGCCTCTGAGGGTGAAATCTCAGATTCAGACAGTATTATTCCTTCATCTGATACTGAAGAAGTAAACTTCAGATTTAAGCTTGAACACCTTCATGTACTGTTAAAGAATGTACTGGCTACTTTGGAAGACTCCGATACTTCTGTCGTTGTCAACCCTAAGAAGTCTAGTAAACTTAATAAATACTATGATGTTCCTTCCTCTGTGGAAGTTTTTCCTGTCCCAGACCGTGTGACTGAAATTATTTCTCAGGAATGGGAGAAGCCAGAGATTCCTTTCTCCCCGTCTCCCGTATTTAAAAAGATGTTTCCTATTGCTGACTCCATTAAAGATTCTTGGCGCAGGGTGCCTAAAGTAGAAGGGGCTATTTCTACTCTGGCTAAGATTTTCATCAAGGTCTTCAATGGCAACCTGCAGTTTGTATTGCCACAGTAGCAAATGCGCAACGCCTTGTCGGAATCAATTTTAGTAGAGACTCCGTTGGAGGAGATATAAGATAGGATTAAGGCTCTTAAACTAGCCAATTCCTTTATTTCTGATGCTATCATGCAAGTTATTAGACTGTGAGCCAAGATGTCTGACTTCACTGTCCTAGCCCACAGGGCATTGTGGCTAAAATCTTGGTCAGCTGATGTTACCCCTAAGTCCAAGCTTCTGGCGCTTCCTTACAAGGGTAAGACCTTGTTCGGACCTGGTCTGGCAGAAATAATTTCTGATATTACGGGTGGCAAAGGGTCTTTTCTACCCCAAGACAAGAAGAACAGACTCAAAGGATGTCAAAGTAATTTTCTTTCCTTTCATAACTTCAAAGGTCAAAAGTCTTCCTCACAGGAGCCGTCCAAGTCTTCTTGGAAGCCCAATCAGTCTTGGAATAAGGGGAAGCAATCAAAGAAACCCTCAGCTGAGTCTAAGTCAGCATAAAGGGTCGGTCCCCGGTCTGGGTTCGGATCAAGTGGGGGCAGACTTTCCCTGTTTTGTCACGCGTGGAGACGAGATGTCCCAGATCCTTGGGCTGTGGACATAGTATCTCAGGGTTACAAAATAGAATTCAAAACTTTTCCTCCCAGTGGCAGATTCCACCTCTCAAGATTCTCTGCAGACCAGGTAAAAAGAGATTTGCGTTCAGGACCTTTCCTCCCTGGGAGTGATTGTTCCATTTCCAGTAAGGGAACAGGGTCTAGGATTCTATTCATATCTGTTTGTGGTTCCCAAAAAAGAGGGAACTTTTCGACCCATTTTAGACCTAAAGTGCCTCCACAAGTTTCTCAGGGTACCGTCCTTCAAAATGAAAACCATTCGTTCCATTCTTCCTTTGGTCCAAGAGGGTCAGTTCATGTCGACCATAGACCTGAAGGACATGTATCTTCATGTTCCCATCCACAGGGATCATCACAAATTCCTGAGATTCGCCTTTCTATACAAACACTTTCAGTTTGTGGCTCTTCCGTTTGGCCTTGCCACAGCTCCCAGAATTTTCTCAAAGGTTCTGGGGGCTCTCTTGGCAGTGATAGGTCTCGGGGGATCGCAGTGGCGCCATACCTGGCACCATCTTTTCAACAAGCAAACTCTCATACAGAGATCTTTTTGTCTTTTCTACGTTTCCATGGTTGGAAAGTTAATCTGGAAAAAGAGTTCCCTTGTTCCAGCTACAAGGGTGGTTTTCTTAGGGACCATAATAGATTCCCTATCTATGAAAAATTTTCTGACAGAGTTCAGAAAATCCAAAATTCTCTCCTCTTGCCTCTCTCTGCAGTCTACTGTGCGGCCATCATTGGCTAAATGTATGGAGGTAATTGGTCTGATGGTCGCTTCCATGGACATCATTCCCTTTGCTCGATTCCATTTGAGATCTCTGCAATTATGCATGCTCAGACAATGGAACGGAGACCATTCGGATCTGTCTCAGAAGATAGAGCTAGACCAGTAGACAAGAGACTCTCTCCCGTGGTGGCTTTCTCAGGACCATCTGTCTCAGGGCACATGCTTCTGGATACCTTCCTGGGTGATTGTGACCACGGACGCCAGCCTGCCAGACTGGGGAGCAGTCTGGGACTCATTAAAAGCGCAGGGACTATGGACTCGGGAGGAGTCTGCTCTCCCCATAAGCATCTTGGAGTTGAGAGCGATTTACAATGCTCTGATGGCTTGGCCTCAATTGTCCTTAGCCCGGTTTATCAGGTTTCAGTCAGACAACATTACCTCAGTGGCTTACATCAACCACCAGGGAGGAACTCGGAGTTCCTTAGCCATGAAGAAGGTGGCATGGATTATTCAGTGGGCAGAAGCTCACAATTGTTGTCTATCTGCCATCCACATTCCTGGAGTGGACAACTGGGAAGCAGATTTCCTGAGCAGACAGACATTTTATCCCGGGGAGTGGGCTCTCCATCTGGAGGTGTTCTCCAGGTTAACCCTCAAATGGGGGTGCCAGAGTTGGATCTGATGGCATCTCTGCAGAACGCCAAGTTTCCAAGGTACGGTTCAAAGTCAAGAGATCCTCAGGCCGCTCTGATAGATGCTCTGGTGGTTCCTTGGGATTTCAGTCTAGCATACTTGTTTCCTCCGTTTGCGCTCCTTCCACGAGTTATTGCTCGTATCAAACAAGAGAGAGCATCGGTAATTCTAATAGCTCCTGCATGGTCTCACAGGATCTGGTATGCAGACCTAGTGAAGATGTCTTCTCGGCCGCCTTGGAGGTTGCCTCTGAGGAAGGACCTTCTAACTCAGGGTCCATTCATCCATCCAAATCTCATTTCTCTGAAGCTGACTGCTTATAGATTGAACGCTTATTTCTGTCTAAGCGTGGATTTTCTGAGTCTGTCATTAAGACCATGATCCAGGCTCACAAGCCTGTTACCTGAAAATTTTTCCATAAGGTATGGCGTAAATATCCTTTATTGGTGTAAATCTAAGGGCTACTCTTGGAGTAGGGACAGGATTCCTAGAATTTTGTCTTTTCTTCAGGAAGGTCTGGAGAAAAGGTTGTCAGTCATTTCTCTGAAAGGTCAGATTTCTGCATTATCTATTTCTCCAACATAGGTGTGTCCGGTCCACGGCGTCATCCTTACTTGTGGGATATTCTCTTCCCCAACAGGAAATGGCAAAGAGCCCAGCAAAGCTGGTCACATGATCCCTCCTAGGCTCCGCCTACCCCAGTCATTCTCTTTGCCGTTGTACAGGCAACATCTCCACGGAGATGGCTTAGAGTTTTTTAGTGTTTAACTGTAGTTTTTATTATTCAATCAAGAGTTTGTTATTTTAAAATAGTGCTGGTATGTACTATTTACTCAGAAACAGAAAAGAGATGAAGATTTCTGTTTGTATGAGGAAAATGATTTTAGCAACCGTTACTAAAATCCATGGCTGTTCCACACAGGACTGTTGAGAGCAATTAACTTCAGTTGGGGGAACAGTGAGCAGTCTCTTGCTGCTTGAGGTATGACACATTCTAACAAGACGATGTAATGCTGGAAGCTGTCATTTTCCCTATGGGATCCGGTAAGCCATGTTTATTAAGATAGTAAATAAGGGCTTCACAAGGGCTTATTAAGACTGTAGACTTTTTCTGGGCTAAATTGATTCATTATTAACACATATTTAGCCTTGAGGAATCATTTAATCTGGGTATTTTGATAAGATTATATCGGCAGGCACTGTTTTAGACACCTTATTCTTTAGGGGCTTTCCCAAATCATAGGCAGAGCCTCATTTTCGCGCCGGTGTTGCGCACTTGTTTTTGAGAGGCATGACATGCAGTCGCATGTGTGAGGAGCTCTGATACCTAGAAAAGACTTTCTGAAGGCGTCATTTGGTATCGTATTCCCCTTTGGGCTTGGTTGGGTCTCAGCAAAGCAGATACCAGGGACTGTAAAGGGGTTAAAGTTAAAAACGGCTCCGGTTCCGTTATTTTAAGGGTTAAAGCTTCCAAATTTGGTGTGCAATACTTTTAAGGCTTTAAGACACTGTGGTGAAATTTTGGTGAATTTTTAACAATTCCTTCATATTTTTTCGCAATTGCAGTAATAAAGTGTGTTCAGTTTAAAATTTAAAGTGACAGTAACGGTTTTATTTTAAAACGTTTTTTGTACTTTGTTATCAAGTTTATGCCTGTTTAACATGTCTGAACTACCAGATAGACTGTGTTCTGAATGTGGGGAAGCCAGAGTTCCTTCTCATTTAAATAAATGTGATTTATGTGACAATGACAATGATGCCCAAGATGATTCCTCAAGTGAGGGGAGTAAGCATGGTACTGCATCATTCCCTCCTTCGTCTACACAAGTCTTGCCCACTCAGGAGGCCCCTAGTACATCTAGCGCGCCAATACTCCTTACTATGCAACAATTAACGGCTGTAATGGATAATTCTGTCAAAAACATTTTAGCCAAAATGAACACTTATCAGCGTAAGCGCGACTGCTCTGTTTTAGATACTGAAGAGCATGACGACGCTGATAATAATGGTTCTGAAGGGCCCCTAAACCAGTCTGATGGGGCCAGGGAGGTTTTGTCTGAGGGAGAAATTACTGATTCAGGGAACATTTCTCAACAAGCTGAACCTGATGTGATTACGTTTAAATTTAAGTTGGAACATCTCCGCATTCTGCTTAAGGAGGTATTATCCACTCTGGATGATTGTGACAAGTTGGTCATCCCAGAGAAACTATGTAAATGGACAAGTTCCTAGAGGTCCCGGGGCTCCCAGATTTTTTCCTATACCCAAGCGGGTGGCGGACATTGTAAATAAAGAATGGGAAAGGCCCGGTATTCCTTTCGTCCCTCCCCCCATATTTAAAAAATTGTTTCCTATGGTCGACCCCAGAAAGGACTTATGGCAGACAGTCCCCAAGGTCGAGGGAGCGGTTTCCACCTTAAACAAACGCACCACTATACCCATAGAAGATAGTTGTGCTTTCAAAGATCCTATGGATAAAAAATTAGAAGGTTTACTTAAAAAGATGTTTGTTCAGCAGGGTTACCTTCTACAACCAATTTCATGCATTGTCCCTGTCGCTACAGCCGCGTGTTTCTGGTTCGATGAGCTGGTAAAGGCGGTCGATAGTGATTCTCCTCCTTATGAGGAGATTATGGACAGAATCAATGCTCTCAAATTGGCTAATTCTTTCACCTTAGACGCCACTTTGCAATTGGCTAGGTTAGCGGCTAAGAATTCTGGGTTTGCTATTGTGGCGCGCAGAGCGCTTTGGTTGAAATCTTGGTCAGCTGATGCGTCTTCCAAGAACAAGCTACTTAACATTCCTTTCAAGGGGAAAACGCTGTTTGGCCCTGACTTGAAAGAGATTATCTCTGATATCACTGGGGGTAAGGGCCACGCCCTTCCTCAGGATCGGCCTTTCAAGGCCAAAAATAAACCTAATTTTTGTCCCTTTCGTAGAAACGGACCAGCCCAAAGTGCTACGTCCTCTAAGCAAGAGGGTAATACTTCTCAAGCCAAGCCAGCTTGGAGACCAATGCAAGGCTGGAACAAGGGAAAGCAGGCCAAGAAACCTGCCACTGCTACCAAGACAGCATGAAATGTTGGCCCCCGATCCGGGACCGGATCTGGTGGGGGGCAGACTCTCTCTCTTCGCTCAGGCTTGGGCAAGAGATGTTCTGGATCCTTGGGCGCTAGAAATAGTCTCCCAAGGTTATTTTCTGGAGTTCAAGGGGCTTCCCCCAAGGGGGAGGTTCCACAGGTCTCAGTTGTCTTCAGACCACATAAAAAGACAGGCATTCTTACATTGTGTAGAAGACCTGTTAAAAATGGGAGTGATTCATCCTGTTCCATTAGGAGAACAAGGGATGGGGTTCTACTCCAATCTGTTCATAGTTCCCAAAAAAGAGGGAACGTTCAGACCAATCTTAGATCTCAAGATCTTAAACAAGTTTCTCAAGGTTCCATCGTTCAAGATGGAAACCATTCGAACAATTCTTCCTTCCATCCAGGAAGGTCAATTCATGACCAAGGTGGATTTAAAGGATGCGTATCTACATATTCCTATCCACAAGGAACATCATCGGTTCCTAAGGTTCGCATTCCTGGACAAGCATTACCAGTTCGTGGCGCTTCCTTTCGGATTAGCCACTGCTCCAAGGATTTTCACAAAGGTACTAGGGTCCCTTCTAGCTGTGCTAAGACCAAGGGGCATTGCCGTAGTACCTTACTTGGACGACATTCTGATTCAAGCGTCGTCCCTTCCTCAAGCAAAGGCTCACACGGACATTGTCCTGGCCTTTCTCAGATCTCACGGATGGAAAGTGAACGTGGAAAAGAGTTCTCTATCTCCGTCAACAAGGGTTCCCTTCTTGGGAACAATAATAGACTCCTTAGAAATGAGGATTTTTCTGACAGAAGCCAGAAAAACAAAACTTCTAGACTCTTGTCGGATACTTCATTCCGTTCCTCTTCCTTCCATAGCGCAGTGCATGGAAGTGATAGGTTTGATGGTAGCGGCAATGGACATAGTTCCTTTTGCGCGCATTCATCTAAGACCATTACAACTGTGCATGCTCAGTCAGTGGAATGGGGACTATACAGACTTGTCTCCGAAGATACAAGTAAATCAGAGGACCAGAGACTCACTCCGTTGGTGGCTGTCCCTGGACAACCTGTCACAAGGGATGACCTTCCGCAGACCAGAGTGGGTCATTGTCACGACCGACGCCAGTCTGATGGGCTGGGGCGCGGTCTGGGGATCCCTGAAAGCTCAGGGTCTTTGGTCTCGGGAAGAATCTCTTCTACCGATAAATATTCTGGAACTGAGAGCGATATTCAATGCTCTCAAAGCTTGGCCTCAGCTAGCGAGGGCCAAGTTCATACGGTTTCAATCAGACAACATGACAACTGTTGCGTACATCAACCATCAGGGGGGAACAAGGAGTTCCCTAGCGATGGAAGAAGTGACCAAAATCATTCTATGGGCGGAGTCTCACTCCTGCCACCTGTCTGCTATCCACATCCCAGGAGTGGAAAATTGGGAAGCGGATTTTCTGAGTCGTCAGACATTGCATCCGGGGGAGTGGGAACTCCATCCGGAAATCTTTGCCCAAGTCACTCAACTGTGGGGCATTCCAGACATGGATCTGATGGCCTCTCGTCAGAACTTCAAAGTTCCTTGCTACGGGTCCAGATCCAGGGATCCCAAGGCGGCTCTAGTGGATGCACTAGTAGCACCTTGGACCTTCAAACTAGCTTATGTGTTCCCGCCGTTTCCTCTCATCCCCAGGCTGGTAGCCAGGATCAATCAAGAGAGGGCGTCGGTGATCTTGATAGCTCCTGCGTGGCCACGCAGGACTTGGTATGCAGATCTGGTGAATATGTCATCGGCTCCACCATGGAAGCTACCTTTGAGACGAGACCTTCTTGTTCAGGGTCCGTTCGAACATCCGAATCTGGTCTCACTCCAGCTGACTGCTTGGAGATTGAACGCTTGATCTTATCGAAGCGAGGGTTCTCAGATTCTGTTATCGATACTCTTGTTCAGGCCAGAAAGCCTGTAACTAGAAAGATTTACCACAAAATTTGGAAAAAATATATCTGTTGGTGTGAATCTAAAGGATTCCCTTGGGACAAGGTTAAGATTCCTAAGATTCTATCCTTCCTTCAAGAAGGATTGGAAAAAGGATTATCTGCAAGTTCCCTGAAGGGACAGATTTCTGCCTTGTCTGTGTTACTTCACAAAAAGCTGGCAGCTGTGCCAGATGTTCAAGCCTTTGTTCAGGCTCTGGTCAGAATCAAGCCTGTTTACAAACCTTTGACTCCTCCTTGGAGTCTCAACTTAGTTCTTTCAGTTCTTCAGGGGGTTCCGTTTGAACCCTTACATTCCGTTGATATTAAGTTATTATCTTGGAAAGTTTTGTTTTTGGTTGCAATTTCTTCTGCTCGAAGAGTTTCAGAATTATCTGCTCTGCAGTGTTCTCCTCCTTATCTGGTGTTCCATGCAGATAAGGTGGTTTTACGTACTAAACCTGGTTTTCTTCCAAAAGTTGTTTCTAACAAAAACATTAACCAGGAGATTATCGTACCTTCTCTGTGTCCGAAACCAGTTTCGAAGAAGGAACGTTTGTTTCACAATTTGGATGTTGTTCGCGCTCTAAAATTCTATTTAGATGCTACAAAGGATTTTAGACAAACATCTTCCTTGTTTGTTGTTTATTCCGGTAAAAGGAGAGGTCAAAAAGCAACTTCTACCTCTCTCTCTTTTTGGATTAAAAGCATCATCAGATTGGCTTACGAGACTGCCGGACGGCAGCCTCCCGAAAGAATCACAGCTCATTCCACTAGGGCTGTGGCTTCCACATGGGCCTTCAAGAACGAGGCTTCTGTTGATCAGATATGTAGGGCAGCGACTTGGTCTTCACTGCACACTTTTACCAAATTTTACAAGTTTGATACTTTTGCTTCTTCTGAGGCTATTTTTGGGAGAAAGGTTTTGCAAGCCGTGGTGCCTTCCATTTAGGTGACCTGATTTGCTCCCTCCCTTCATCCGTGTCCTAAAGCTTTGGTATTGGTTCCCACAAGTAAGGATGACGCCGTGGACCGGACACACCTATGTTGGAGAAAACAGAATTTATGTTTACCTGATAAATTGCTTTCTCCAACGGTGTGTCCGGTCCACGGCCCGCCCTGGTTTTTTAATCAGGTCTGATATTTTATTTTCTTTAACTACAGTCACCACGGTATCATATGGTTTCTCCTATGCAAATATTCCTCCTTAACGTCGGTCGAATGACTGGGGTAGGCGGAGCCTAGGAGGGATCATGTGACCAGCTTTGCTGGGCTCTTTGCCATTTCCTGTTGGGGAAGAGAATATCCCACAAGTAAGGATGACGCCGTGGACCGGACACACCGTTGGAGAAAGCAATTTATCAGGTAAACATAAATTCTGTTTTTGTTACACAAGTGTCTGGCTGATGTGCCAGATGTTCAATATTTTTGTCAGGCCCTGGTCAGAATCAGGCCTGTGTTTAAATCTGTTACTCCTCCTTGGAGCTTTAATCGTGTTCTTAAAGTTTTGTAGCAGGCTCTGTTTAAGCCAATGCATTCCATAGATATTAAGTTGCTATCTTGGAAGGTTTTGTTTCTAATTGCTATCTCTTCTGCTCGGAGAGTTTTGAAACTCTCGGCTTTGCAGTGTGATTCGCCTTATTTTATCTTTCATGCGGATAAGGCGGTTCTTCATACTAAATGGGGGTTTCTTCCTAAAGTGGTTTCGGATAAAAAAATGAATCAGGAAATTGTGGTTCCTTTTCTCTGTCCCAATCCTCCTTCTCATAAAGAACGTCTGTTGCACAACTTGGATGTTGTGCATGCTCTAAACTTCTACCTACAGGCGACTAAGACTTTTCACCAGTCTTCTGCCCTGTTTGTTTGTTTCTCAGGAAAGCGTAAGGGTCAGAAGGTTACTTCTACTTCTCTTTCCCTCTGGTTGAGAAGTATGATTCATTTTACTTATGAGACTGATGGACAGCAGCCTTCTGAGAGAATTACATCTCATTCCACTAGGGCTGTCTGCTCTTCTTGGGCTTTCAAAGATGAAGCTTCTGTGGAACAGCTTTGCAAGGCTGCAATTTGGTCCTCTCTGCATACTTTTTCCAAATTTGATACTTTTGCCTCGGCTGAGCACTCTTTTGGGAGAAAGATCCTTTAAGCGGTGGTGCCTTCTGTTTAGGTCTGCCTGTCTTGTTCTCCCTCCCTGTTTATTCTGTGTCCTCTAGCTTGGGTATTGGTTCACACTAGTAATTGAATGACGTTGTAGACTTTCCATATCTTAGGAAAGAAAACAAAATTTATGCTTACCTGATACATTTCTTTCTTTCGGGATATGGAGAGGTCCACGACCCCATCCTTTATTAAGACAGTTATTTTTTACTAAACCTCAGGCACCTCTATACCTTTGTGTTGTTCTTTTTCCATTTCCCTTCGGTTGAATGACTGGGGATTATGGGTAGGGTAGTGACACTTAACAGCTTTGCTGTGATGCTCTTTGCCTCCTCCTGCTGGCCAGGAGTGATATTCCCACTAGTAATTGAATGATTTTGTGGACTCTCCATATCTGGAAAGAAAGAAATTTATCAGGTAAGGATAATTTTTTATTTTTTTATTATAAAAGTAAAAGAAAAGAGGGCAACAAAAAACTAGTGGGATATTTGACATTGTTTTTGAGAAACAAATGCATCAATATCTAGTTCAATGGAAGTAGTTGCAATTCTCAGTGAGTTCTCAAGGTGCTCATCAGATATTTTGGTTCTAATTTTACTTTT
Organism: Bombina bombina; assembly: GCF_027579735.1. Classification (NCBI taxonomy): domain Eukaryota; kingdom Metazoa; phylum Chordata; class Amphibia; order Anura; family Bombinatoridae; genus Bombina; species Bombina bombina. Next base: position 1,106,853,617 of record NC_069499.1, read on the forward strand.
CGTGTGCTTCATCCTTGAAAATAGTTTCTCAAATATACCAAAATAATAATAATTTTTTCAAAAATTTTTAAACCTGTTTTCAAATTCCTAAATCAAATCGAAAAGCAAGGCTATATATTTTTCACTGTTCACAGGAACGTGTTTAGCCTACGTGCCGAAATGCATAAAATTGTTTGTCTTCATTTGAGCTTTCCATAATTTCAGTTTCATTTGGAACGCTGTTATGGTTTGAAACATTGTATTGATAAGTTGGTTTTCACCTTGAAGACGCATTTTTAACTTATTTAAATGAGTGGTCAGATCCACTAAAAATGCTACATCTATAAGACAGTTTTCATCCTCAAGTTCTGGCACAATTTTGTTTTTGATACCATAAACAACTTGATTTTATGTCACAAATCATAAAATCTTTTAAACTTTTTGCCTCCACTTAGCAATCTTACTTCCGAAAAGTAAATGATGTCGCCATAGTCGGCATCCATACTTTTAAGGATTTTCTGGAATTGGCGATGATTCGATCCCTTGGCCCTTATGAAATTCACATTTTCTTGATGCACATGCAATGATACTTCATCAAATGTGAGTTTCGGCCAGCAATTGCATTGTCCCTCTCTTTTACCTACCATTGCCGGGGCATCATCAGTAACTATAAAAGATATGTTCACAATGGACAAAGAAAATCGCTTTAACGTATTTTTTACTGCTTCATATAAATCTCTTGATTTAGTTGTGTCTTTTAATGGCACTAAAGAAGCCATTTCTCCAGTGACATTATATTTGTCATCAATACCTTTAATAAAAATGGCAAGTTGTGTCGTATCTGTAGCATCAGTGCTTTCATCCATAGCCAAAGTATAAAATTTAAAATTAACAGCTTTACTCTCCAAACCTCTTTCAATAGATTTTCCAATTTATTCTATTCACCTGGCTATATATAGTCTGGTGAGACAAACTGATTTTAGAAATATCCCCTTTTTTATCAGGGCAAATTATATCTGCCACTCCTTCCATATATTGCTTAATAAACTCACCATCAGTAAATGGTTTTGATTTTTTTGCTATTAAATTTGCTACCACATACTTAGCTTTTTCTATAGAGTCTGTTTTAGTTGTAAATTTAAAAAAAAAAATTGTTGAGAAGACAGACTTTTTTTCAGTTCCACTATTTTGTCCTTACCACATATTCCTTGATACGCACCAATTTTGGTAGCATGTTTTTGCATATTATGGGGTCAATTTATTATTGGCCGAATTGGGCCAATTCACCCTGTTTCCCCGTGAGCCTTTAGGCTCGCCGGAAACAGGAGTTAAGAAGCAGCGGTCTATAGACCACTGCTCCTTAACTCATACGCCACCTCTAAAGGCTGCGTACATCAATCCGCCGGATCCTATACGATCGGGCTGATTGACACCCCCTGCTAGTTAGTGGCTGATTGGCCGCGAATCTGCAGGGAGCGGTATTGCACAAGCAGTTCACTAGAACTGCTTGTGCAATGCTGAATATGGACAGCGCATGCTGTCCGCATTTAGCAATGTCTGACGGATATGATACGCTACAGCATATCTTGTCCGCCAGACTTTAATAAATTGACCCCCAAGCCTTTTCAAATTAAGCAGAGTGCCTTACTATTTGCCTTGACAAAAAAGTTCATCAATCTTAATCATCCGTAATTTTTCTTTTTTGGGGTTTTGTTTTCTTTTGAGACATTGTGGAAGCCATGCTGGAGTTAAACAAAATAATAATAGATAAACAACTATATTTACTTTTTTTATGAAAATGAATAGACAGAAAAATAGAAAGCAAGGTTTAATAATGAAATAAGAATACTTACATGTCTTATAATATTAAACGCCTATCGCTTATAAAGGTAGGTTGAAATATTATCGATAATCGCTGCTTTTTTTTTCGCCAAGCCACCACAAGCACATGTAGCGTCTGATGGTGTCAATTTGATTGTCTGCACTTGGAAGATAACACACTGGAAGCCGCACAACGCCGTAAAACTAAAGCCATGTGTTCAAATAGCGAGAGCGTATGGTGCGTGGCGGCCCTATGCTTAGTACAGAATACACACAAAAAATCTCATAATGATTTAAGAAAGCTTACAAACTTGTGGTGTGCCGCATCAAAATCTGTCCTGGGACAAATGCGGCTCATGGGCCGCAGGTTGGACACCCCTGCTTTAAAGGGACACCTTAAAATTAGTTTCTCTTTCATTTGTTTCCAACAACTTAATATACCAGATACAATGTACTAAATGTTTGGTAAATTGTTCATTTGTTTATTTTTGTATTTGAAATAATTATTTTTACCCATTAAACACCTTAACCCATTGTTATCAAGAACTCCTTATCATTTAGTATACACAAAGGACTCTTTATCTCATATAAAGACACAAAGGCCAGTACTGGAATCATTTGTAATTGCTATAATAAAACTAAAAGTGCAATTTCCAATATATTCATTGATATGCAGCAACATTAAAGGGACAGTAAATACAAGTTTGTAATATAAAATGCTTAATTATGCAAATGAAAGCAACTTTGTAATAGCCTTTAATTATTTATTTGCGCGCCCTCCCCCCCCCCCCCCCCTTTTTTAATGTAATTTAGCTCTAAAAATTGAGGATCTTCTAATTCTCACAACTGGAAATGCACACTGCAAACTTATCAAGGTTAACCCTGCTACATTTATATGCTTAGTTCACATCAGTAGCTAACAACTGCAAACAATGTAGTTTTTACTTATATATTGATCTTGGCTAGTTTTGTCCTCAGAAGCAAATAAGACAGAAATATGCCTATTGACAAACAAAGCAGCAAACAAGAGTTTGAAAACGGAAGTGTTTTGCAAATCTTTAAATTAACGTCAGTGCATTTTAAATTTGAGCTTTATATCCCTTTGAAAGCACAAGTACTCCAGATTCACATATATATCAATGTTCTGCTTTTCCTTTGAATCTTTAGAAATGGGAAGTTATTGTTTGTTACCCCAGACCGTTTGTTTTAATGAAAAGTTGCTTTACAAGAGCTTTTTGTTAGATGTCTATTGATAAAAGTCAAATATCAACTCTTATATGTTTTTTGTTTTTTTTCTTTCTTTTACAAATCTGTTGCTATAGCTAAATTTTATGTGAATACAAATTATAGCATGTTAGGGAAAATGATCCCTTTGAGTGAAAGGGGAGCTCCTTGAGTACACTCTCCACAATCTAGCAGGGGAGATTAATGGCAATCACCTGCTAGACATGCACCTGGTGAGTGAGATAACATAGGCATAAACATATCAGTATTTCTCAGTTCACCCTTTGTATTTGCCAATGAGACGTTTTGGTCTCCATTGGGGGCCAGACAAAATCTAATTTTCAAACATAAAACTGAGGTTTTCCCATGATCCCTCCAATCTTTGTTCTGACCAAATGGACAGACAGACAGATTCCGTCTCCCTGCCTAGCTATACACCCTCCTAGCCTTTGCTTTCTTCTTTCCAGGCAAGTAATATGGTTATTTTGTACTCTGCACAGTGTGCTTCAGTCTGCCGATTGTAATATATGCCTTAGTGCTTATGCTCTGTTTCTTGGGATTTATTATATATACACATTTTGTATTTCTTAACACATAGAATTTTAGCAATGTTTTTCTTTTAACAATTCAGTGTTACTGGCTTTTTGTTCAGTTTCTACAGATTACTTTTCCTATAGTTTGTTTTCCTATAATATTCAGTGATTTGAAGGAGGTTTTACAGTCTTTTAAGGTTGCATGTTTTATTTTAGTCTTGTTTGGATTTAGTTTTTTGGGGGGGGGGTTTGTTCTTTGCAGTACAGTTTGTGAATAACTTGTTTGTCTCTGTAGTGTGAAAGATTATGTGTAGGTATTGTCTTTTTATTCATTTATTCTCCAGTTTACATATTTCTATGTATACTTTAATTCTGAAGATCATCTATTTGCTATATTGTTGTGTGTATGTATTCTATTTTATGGTTTTGGTGTTGTTTAGTGTATGTTATTTATATGCCGCACCACAATTTAAATCCTGTTTTTGGTAACTGTGTTTTACCTCTCTCACCAGGTTTAATTTGCTAGGTTTTGTATCACAGAGTCCTCATTAGTTTTGTTTTATTATACAATTCAGGTACTTAGATTATTATATTATTATGTTTGTTGTAAAGTGATCTTACTATATATGTTAATTTTTTTTATCTATACTTGCTGGGATTATCAATGGGCTACACCAGTTTTTTTTAATATTTGTAAATATTTTTTATGTAATATGCAGAATCCTTTATCTTTTTTTCTTCTATATTCTTGGACTCTATATATTTGCATACATATATGTAAGTATAGAATATATTTGTGTATATGAAAGCTGTTTTATTGTACATAGTAATTATTTAGGTATTAGAAGAGAACTGACAGGTCCCAGGGCACCCAGATTAGAGGAGGTCAAAGGCCCCCCTTGAGTCTGCAACTGATCTAGCTCCTCCCACCATGTCCCGCCTAAACCTTTGTATAACAGAAATCAATATTTTTTTACACTACTTAAAATTATATAAACCTGCTATAACATAATGCTCTAACACATTATTGCGCTATTTTTTGCATTCATCTATGTTTTTAATACCTGCGGACCGGTTAAACACATAGTTAAGGTCACTTCTGTACTGGCAATTCACTAATAGTCCAGAGCTAAAAGGGAAGATGAGGAAGGGAAGTTCTCCGAGTGCCAAGCCGTCAATAGGGCATCTTTCTGACCTGTATTTGTCAAGCCTTGTTGTAATGAGTAAAATGGAATAACATCAAAAATGAAGATCTATGTGATTGATACAAAATAAGCAACATGTACCTGGATGCATTTACAATATGGTACATAGTACATTAGAGAATTTTTGCAAGGTATAACAGCAAAAAACCCTATAACTTCAGTATTTAATATGTAAACCTAATGTACTGATCTACTCTGTTCGGAAGTAAACAGTATAACTGCATTGTGTATTTAAATGTTGTGAAGAAAAGCCCAAGACTTACGCAAGATTTGCTATTCTTAAATTGACTAAATTACCATGTTGGTTAGTTACATGTTTGTGTGTTTTATATTGGGGGTTTATCTTAATACAATTTTTTTACTAGACTCAAAGTTATAGGGAAATCCATAATTGTGTTTCCTAAGGACTATGAACAGGAAAGTAACAGAGCTGGGGGCTACAAAAATGTAAGGATAACTATAAACAAAATAAAAATAATGTATCTGTGCTTTACAAACATGGTCTTTTCAAATTGTTAGGTACATAACGCCAACCACAATAAAGGTCCTGAGCAACAAAGAGCTGACTTCACAAATATGGTATTATTTTTGGCATGCTCTACTTGCTGGGTAATACAAAATTCCAAAATATAGCCATAGAAATACCAGAGTAAGGCAAGGTTTGCAAATGGAGAAATACTTGTTTTTTTATTGCGATTTCTCCAACGATGTTTCTTGCTGTGATATCTGATAGATGGATTATCCAGTTCACCTTCATATGTATTCAATGAAAGTAAAATATAAGTTAATACATTACTAATAAAATATTGCAAAGCATTAAAATTACAAAACGACTCCCCCCCCCACACACACACATTCACGCTCACCACCAAAGAACACCTTATATTATTATATAGTGGAATTCTGTGTGATGGCGGATTTATTTTCAGTATTTCCCTACTTGTTAGCATTAACATTTCTTTGCTATTACATTTCCTAGGGGTTTTTTTATGGTTAAAACAATGTATAGGTGCATGTGTGCTTTCCGTTGTGCATGTCTAGTCTAATTTCCACTTTTGTTGTCATATATATATACAGTATATATATATAGGTGCATGTCCTAATGTACCTTACAAAAAATACAACTCCCACAAACATCTGTTGCCAAAACTCTGCTGAGCATGTCTTGATTTATTTTTCATCTGTTTCCTTCTACTGAACTTGCATCAAATATATCAGAATAAGGTGAAATTAACAGCTTTATATTTTAGCAATCCCTGCTTAACAAAAAGGCACATTCGGTTGTGTTTTGAGAAAATAAAATCTGTTTGCCAAATTTCCTAATCCATTTTAGTTTACTTAATGTTTTCAAAATTTCCAGTCAATGAGAATGCCCCCAAAACTGCCACATTTTACAGAATTTGGTTCCCAGAATTCAAATTTACAAGCAGTTGAAAAACATGGTTGATCTCTCTCTCTCTAATAAGTTAATTTTCAATGCATTATCAATTTAACTTCTCAAATAAAACGTTAAGTGCCGTTTTCCTTCAAAGTTTAATAGTTTATTACTAAGTCAAAATTGTTTTCTTATATGTAAGTTTTATAGTTTTCTTTTTGTTCTCTAATTAAAAAATTGCTTTTTTTATATTTACGCGCCTTTTTATTTATTTATTTATACATGTTACCAATGTTTTAAATTACTTCCTCCTTTTAGTAGCTTAATTCCTATTTAATATTTTTTTTTAGACTCATTTAGAGCACACTTACTCTATAAACAGGATGGCTATTTGATATATATAATTCTGGATGATTTCATTTTATAGGTATTGTTGAGGCATTTTTCTAGTGGATTTTTATATATATTTCTTCCAATATTAATAATTTATTTCTTAAAGCGTATCTAATCAAGGTAACATTTCCAAAGTAAAAACATTTTACTTTTCCAGATATGTGTGTGGCCTGTTATTTATCCTCTTGTCTGCCCTAAAGGGGTCAACATATTGCCAAACAAATTAACCTTCATATGAACTATAAAGACAAAGGAAACGTTAGCAAAATGTTATATACCAAAAAATTGTGACATAAAATATTCACTATTTCCACATTTTAGTTATTTTGTTTTTTAAACAGCCCAATGTTTGACATCAGTATTTAGAATCGAGCATTAAAAAGGAAACATTAACAAAAAAGTTATGTACCAAATATTAGGACATAAAATATTCACATTTAATTTCGACATTCCAGTTGTTTTTTTTTTTTTAAAACCTACACAGCTCAGTGTCAGACATTCATATTAGGAGGAGCAATAGAAATGAAACATTACAAAAAGTTAGATACCAAAATATTAAGACATAAAATATTCAGATTTATTTTCTACTTTCATTTTTTCCCCTTAAATACACAGCTTATTGTTAAAAATCATTATCTGGAAACAAAACACTTGCATGTCATTTTACTGAAAACCATGCAGTATCCATAACCATATTAGAGGCATGACCACTGAAATTAAAATATTTACTTAATTCGATAAAGAACATTCTAGATATGGACTACAGCCATAAATGTCACATTATTGAAACAAATAAACACACACATATGCTATATAGAGACAAAAGGAGATCAGCAATCCAAACACATACTTATAATAATGATGCAGGTATAACTACACTAAATGATAGAACAAAATTATGAATTGACTCAACCACACAAACATAGACGTAGATGTAAAATACCAGCCTTGAAAGCATTGAGCCACAGTCTGCAGAGGCAAAAGTAGATACAGGAAAAAAAGGGTTGCCTGTTTAATAAAAAAGGAGAGAATGCTGCATCAATATGCATAGTAACTTAGTACATTTATGCAAAACTTACACAACATACAAGAATACTCACCAAATATTACTGTACCCCTATATTACACCCGGAAATATGTGTGCTTAATAACAGGTTATTTTACCAGAATTCATATGTGTGTGTGTACTTGTGTATATGTTTGAAATAGTCTACCTGTTGAGTTCCTTAAAAACCTGTGTGCAAGTGTACCTAGAAGAATTGATACTGTTTTGAAGGCAAAGATTGCTCATACCAAATATAGATTTGATTTAGATTTTTGTTATGTTCTCGCATTTTGCATTTGTGGTTAGAGTGCACAATCCATTACTCCTAGGGGCTATTATGTCAGGCATTTTAGGCATGGGTTTTAAGTACCTTATTTACACCCTATGTAGGCCTTGAGGTGAAAATTATTTATTTTTTCATGTGTCAATTTGTACATGGCTTGCTGATGTGCATCTTGTTTTCGCGTGTAGATGACGTGTACGTGTCCTTTTTTGCTCACTTACTATTTACGGCATGTCTGTGTGGTCGGCCTGTCTTCGGGTTAGCGCTCATCAGATTTTCTATGGATTATTAACACTCCTTAAGCCTGCTTTAGCCTCTGATGAGGGGGTAAACTTTCATTGCTTCCAAGAACTGCTTTATTTGGGTGTAATGTTACTTTATCATGCCTTTAAGGTTATGTTTAAATTATCATCTGTATTTTTTATTTTTTCATTACCTGCCTATTTAATTGATTATGGAGCATACTGATTCTGTCCCTTCTCCTGTTAATACTTGCACCTCAGAAGCTAGATAATCTGAACACATCCATACTAATATTCAGTGTATCTTTTGCAAACTGGTTAATATAATACCCCCTGCTCAGCTTTGCAAATCATGTACGGATCATCTTATGCATTCTGATCAGTGATGCTCTTGCTACTTAGGGTATCTGTTCTCCCTCTCTTTGTTCTACACTAAGGAGTTCTTCAGATTTTGCTCCAGGATTTAAAGATTTTGTACGCTGTACTATATCTGAGATGTTGGCCGCCATGCCTCCTCCATGTAAGTGTAAAAAAGGTGGTTTCAGGTCCCTCTACAAGCTTTTCTGATTTTGTTAACTATAAGTCTGTCAAGCTGAACGTTCCAGGTACATCTTCTTCTGAGGGTGAAGTTTTTTCAGATGATCAAGAGTCAGTCTCTGATAAAGAAGCTTGAACTCCTTTGTTCTTTTTTAAAAGAACTGTTATGTACTTTGAGTTCAGGATTCTAAAGTTACTGAAGCTAATTCTGTTAAGCAACTGGAATTCATTTTTAAACCCTCTGTTAAATCTCCAGAGGTATTTGCAGTTCCTAATGCTATCTCTGAGATAATTTCTAAAGAGTGGTCCAAGACTGGTATCCCTCTTAAAGGGGCAGTATACACTCATTTTCATATAACTGCATGTAATAGACACTATAAACAATAAGATGCACAGATACTGATATAAAAATCCAGTATAAAATGGTTTAAAAACGTACTTAGAAGCTTTCAGTTTAGCTCTGTTGAAAAGGCAGTTGGAAAGCCCACTGCAAGTGGGAAATAAGACACTCCCCCCTCCCCCTTCTTTTGCATATGAAAAGACCCTTTACACAAACAGGAGCAAGCTGGAGAAGGTAGCTGACGGTATTCAAATAAAACTTTGGGGCTTGGTTAGGAGTCTGAAAATCAGAGTAATGATATTTAAAAATAAGCAATATTATAAATTTTTAAAAAAAACAAACTTTATGGGCTTTATAAATAGATCATCTACAAAACATTTATGCAAAGAAAAATGAGTATATAATGGCCCTTTAATCCAGCTTGGAGATTTTAAAGGACGTTCCTTTGCCTGCTTCTAATTTCGAGCTTTAGAAAACTATTCCTTAAGTGGATGGGGCTATTTCTACTTTTGCTTAATGTACTGCTATTCCATTGGAAGATAGTACCTCTTTTAAAGACCCTATGGATAGAAAATTGGAGTCTTTTCATAGAAAGGCTTTTCAGCAAACAAGTTTTCTTTTTAGGCCAGTAATTAGTGTTGGTAGCATAGCCACAGATTATATTTTTTGTTATGAGGGTTTATCTGAGCAGTTTTCTGTAGAATCTGCTGGTGAAGAGTTTTCTAATCAATTAAAGCTCTTGAAAATAACTAATGCTTTAATTTTTGATGCAGTTGCTGATATTATTAAGATCAATGCTAAGAATAAGGCAGTTTTGGTTGAAATCATGGTCTGCTGACATGGTTTGTAAATCCAGACTTATGTCTCTTACTTTTAAGGGGAAGGTGTTATTTGGGTCTGGTCTGGATGAAATAATTTCTATGGAGACGGGGGGTAATGAGCTTTTCGCCCTCAGGATAAGTAGTCAAAGGTTAATTCTAGAGCTTCTAACAGTTTTCTTTCCTTTGTCAATCTAAGAACCAAAAGACCTCCTCTGCCTCTTCTTCTTAGAAGCAGGGTTCTTCAAGTTTTTCCTGGAAACCTGACAATAATTGGAAGAAGTCTAAACAGTCCAAGAAGCCTGTTTCCTCTACCAAGTCTGCATGAATGTGCGGCCCCCGATCCTGATTTTATGGTAGGGGGCAGATTACGCCTTTTTCCCAAGGATACAGAATAGGTTTCAGACCAGGGGAAGGAGCCTTTTTCCAGTCAGTTTCAGATCTGGAATTTATGGGAGTAATAGTTCTAGTTCCAGAATTGGAACAAGGTGAGGGATTTCATTCAAACCTCATTATTGTACCCAATAAAGAAGGAGCTTACAGACCTGTTCTGGATTTGAAAACATTAAATAAGTTTGTCAGGGTTCTTTCTTTCAAGATAGAGACTATTCAGACAATTCTTTCTCTTGTCTAAATAGGACAGTTAATGTCATCTATAGATCTGAAGGATGCTTATCTTCATATTCTTATTTACAGGGATCATCACCATGCATTCCTGGACAAGCATTTTCAGTTTGTTGCTCTGGCTACCGCTCCCAGATTTTTTTCGAAGGTCCTGGGGTCTCTCTTATCAGTAATTAGAGCTCAGGGTGTTTTGGTGGTTCCTTACCTGGATGATATCATGGTTCAGACTTCATCTTTATAGTTAGCAGTATCTCACACCAACAGACTTTTGTTTTCTTCAAGAGTATGGTTGGAAAGTAAATTTTCCAAAACGTTATCTGTCCCCTCAGTCCAGGATTACTTTTCTGGATATTTTAATCGATTCAGTATCCATGAGACCTTCCTTGACAGAACAGAAAAGGCTGATGTTACTCTCAGCATGTGTAAATCTTTAGTCAGTCTCATCTCTTTCTGTGGCTCTTTATATTGAAGTTTTAGGTCTGATGATAGTAGCCTCAGATGCTATTTCTTTTGCTCGCTTTCAGACCTCTTAAGCGTTGTATGCCTCGTCAGTAGTGCAGGGATTACTCTTAGTTGGCTGAAAAGATTCTTTGGATGCCAAAAGAAGACAATACCTTTCTTGGTGGATCAATAATCAGTCCATTGTTTTGGGGGCATCTTTTCTCCATCCAAATTGGACCATGATCTTGATAGATGCAAGTCTCTTGGGTTGGAGTGTAGTCTCAAAGAACGCAGGGAGTTTGGTTACTTCAGGAGACAAAGCTGCCTATAAATGTTCTAGAACTTTTTCAGGGCCCTTCAGTTTTGGCCTCTACTTAAGACTTATTTCTGTTTCCAGTCAGACAATTTCACAGCAGTGGTTTACATCATTCATCAGGGAGGAACTCGCAGTTCCCTGGTGATGAGGGAGGTTTCCCGAATTCTGACTTGGGAAGAGAGCAATTTCTGTATAATTTCTGCAGTACTTATTCCAGAGGTGAGCAAATTGGGAAGCATAATTTATCAGATGTCAATCCCTTCGCCCAGGGGAAATGTCTCTTCATCTGGAAGTCTTCAGTCAGATTGTAGACCTGTGAGGTGTTCCGGAAGTAGATCTGATGGCTTCTCGTTTGAATAAAAAGCTCTCCAGACATTTTGCGAGGTCCAGGAATCTCTGAGTTTGTGGATGCTTTAGTAGCTCCTTGGTTGCTTTGATAGGCTTACATTTTTCCACCTCTTGTTCTGTTAACAAGGGTAATAGCTAGGATCAAGCAGGAGGTATCATCAGTAATCCTGATTGCTCCAGCTTGGCCTCGCAGGACTTGGTATGCAGATCTGGTACAGATGTCCAGTTGTCCTCTGTGGCCTCTTCCCCTGTGTTACAACCTTCTGTCTTAAGGTCCCTTCTTTCATCAGGATCTAAAATTGATGGCTTGGAGATTGAACAATTAGAATAAAAAAAAATTCTCTGTCTTAAAACATTGAAAACAAAAATTATGACTTACCAAATAATTTCCTTTCCTTCGATACAGGGAGAGTCCACAGCTGCATTCATTACTTTTGGGAAATACAGAACCTGGCAACCAGGAGGAGGCAAAGACACCCCAGCCAAAGGCTTAAATACCTCCCCCACCTCCCTCATCCCCCAGTCATTCTGCCGAGGGAACAAGGAACAGTAGGAGAAATATCAAGGTGAAAAAGGTGCCAGAAGAAAGCAATTTAAAATTAGGGCCGCCCTCTGGAGAACACGGGTGGGAACTGTGGACTCTCCCTGTATCAAAGGAAAGGAAATTATCTGGTAAGTCATAATTTTTGTTTTCTTTCTAAATGCAGGGAGAGTCCACAGCTGCATTAATTAATTTTGAGAAAACAATACCCAAGCTATAATGGGCACTGAATGCTAACGGTGGGGGGTAACAATAAGGCGGCCCAATCTGAGGGCACCACAGCCTGAAAAAAAAATTCCATCTTCTGAAAACTGCTTCAACAGAAGCAAAAGACCCAAAAAACGTAGCAGGACCAAGTAACTGCCCAACAATTAGGACTGTAAGAGCCCATGTCAGGGACCACACAAAATCATTGGTCACAAAAAGAGCACACAAACCTCTGAGGAGATGAGAGTCCCGCTGACTATGAGGTCAGGCAAAGAAACACTCCTCCACAAACCCAACAAGGAGGACAACCAAGACTCCCAACACCGTACACTTCCATAGGAAGAACCCAGGAACAAAAGACTATGCTAAAGAGGTCTGAAAGTACCCCGAGGTATGATCCCACAAAAAAGGGAGAGAAGTCCCTTGCAGAACCTGAAGAAAAAGTCTCCTTAGAAAGAAGACCCAAGAAGGCGGATTACCCGGCTGCAAGAGATACTAGGACCTGGAGAGATATTCCAGAAATGTAACAGGTCAATGAATAGACAATTCAAGGACCATCTGTTGCATCGATACAAAGAACCGATGCAATCCTAGACAAGAAGTCTAATGTCCTGAAGGACAAAATTTGAACGCAACTGCCTGACCGACGGCTGCGTTGTAGTAAAAGGAAATTAACACCAAGGGTTCATGACCTCAGAAATAGAACAGAAACAGATATCTAGATCTGCTTAGGAGCCCACATATCCGGCAGAAGCGACAGATGAGCCCACCCATAACCGCACGTCCGTTAGACAGCCAGGCTAGCACTCGGGCTAAGAACTAGCCATCCTAACAAGAACCATCTAAGAACCCTTTCTCCAGGACACCCTAGAAGGACCAGAGAGAACCTCAAGAAGAAATATAAAATCAGAGACAACCAACATCCCCCCACCAAAACAGGGGGGGAAGGTCGTCAACACAAAGAGTAAAACGAGGGACCAGCTACAAGCTGAAGAAAGAAAAAAACCCTTTCACAATACATCAAAACTGCTGAACTCTGAGTCAGAAAAAGGATCTACTTCAGAAAGATCTCAACTGGTAAAAACTCAGAAGACCAGGTCCTCAGAGTAGAAAGAGTGACCAAAGATTCCTAAGAGAAAACAGAAGGGATCCCAGAAGACACTCTCCCACTTTCATGGAAGTGATAAGACAAACTGCCCCAGTTGACAAAAAGAAAGTTTCCCAGAATATGGAAAGATATACCGCATACTGGCGACCAATGCGGACTAACCAGAAATCTATTAAAATCTCTAGATAGATCACAACATGCCAAGCCCAAAAATCAGACTGTTAACATCACCCACCCACAGTACCAACAAAGGACTGAAGGAAAACAGAAGGGCAAGCCTATAGAGTATTTTAACTCAAAAGGCCTAGGAGACCTCCTGTCTGAAAATCAAACAGAATCAAGAACCACCCTGGAGCCTACCCCAGGAACTCCATTTCAAAACCAACTGGAAAGGGCAAGAGAGATTTCTTAAAACTCCTTTCAGGCGATGGAGAAACCAGAACCGCCAAGAAGAAATAAGGTCTACATAGAGAGCATAGAAAACCAAATAGAACGAGAGAACCCCCATGGAGCACCAAAAGAGGGGAAAACACACCCCTGAGAAAAGGAGCCAGGGAAAAAGACACCAAAAATGTCACCCGTCCTCCCTTCATCAAGAGAGGCAAAACCTAGTTCCTAAAGAAAACTTTCACAGCAGAATTCAAACTCCAAGTCAACAGCTTTTCAAAGCAGGGTATTAACTTGTAGGCCACCTGGATGGCATACGATCCAATATCAGATGCCAAACCAAGACGAATTTAACCAGGACAAGCCTGACATCCAAGAAAGAAGGGCTTCCTCTGGACCTAAAAATAAGCTCTTGAGAAGAAGAAAGAAGTGAGATAACTAGTACCCAAATAGGACCAGCCTGTTAGTCAGGATACAACATATCTGTACAAACCGCAAAAGAACAGAGATAACTATACCCAACCAGGACCAGCCTGATATGTAGTAATACGACATATCTGTTCAAGGATCAAACGGAACATTCTAAATTTCTAGCAGCGCCAGAAAACTGTGAATAATAAACAGAAAAAAACATATAAGCTCCGAAGCTTAAACATAGTCTCGAACATATTGAGGGAACGTCACCCCGACCAGAGACAACCTTCTTGTTTTTGTTATAATTTTTTTCTTTTTTTTTTTATAGAACTTCCACTGGAATATTCCATCAAATTTGACATGAAAATCGCTAATACCAGAATTCCAGAGCGAAAAGTCTTCCTAAGAAGAGTTTCAACATAATCTCACGCTCAAAAAATAAAATAAAAATAAAAGCGTATCTTAACCGGATTAGAAAAGAAAATAGGCAAGCCCACACAAGAGATAGCCCAAGTGAAAGTGAAACCAACAGGTCCCACCCATCATGCGACACAATTCCTAAAGAGCTCCGAACCGGGAATCTGATACAAAAACAAAGAATAACAATATAGAGACGATAAGGAATAGGATTACCATCCCTCCAGTCGTCTAAACAAGCTCGCTAACTGAATCAGCTGACATCAGAATTAGGATTCTCCAACTTCTTTCAGAAGTACACGCAGGCGAGCCATTCTAAAAAGCAAAATTCACCTCCGCCGGAGCTGTTAATATGTGTCGGGATAGTTTCGAAGAAAGGCTCTCCCTGCATCTGCGGACTCTAACTTTCATCAATGCTCTCACTGAGAGGCTGAAAAGACTACTTCAAACTCCAGTCCTATCTCGAAGAGTACTACCCTCCATAAGGAACTACTCCGTAATCTTCCCACACTTCTCTGCCAACCTCCTGTGAAAGGCAAAGAATGACTGGGGGATGAGGGTGGTGGGGGAGGTATTTAAGCCTTTGGCTGGGGTGTCTTTGCCTCCTCCTGGTGGCCAGGTTCTGTATTTGTCAAAAGTAATGAATGCAGCTGTGGACTCTCCCTGTATTTAGAAGGAAACTGTGCTTCAGGCCATAAACCTGTGACATTGAAGATTTATCACAAGGTTTGGATGGCTTTATTTCCTGGTGTGTGGAAAATAGGTTCAGTTTGCACTCTTTTAGAATTCCTAGAATTCTTTAATTTCATCAGGATGGTTTGGATAAGGGTTTATCTGCTAGTTTCTTAAAGGGCCAGTTATCTGCTCTTTCTGTCTTGTTTCACAAGAAGATTGCTAAATTTCCTGATATCCAGAATTTTGTCCAGGCTTTAGTCTTTCCCTCTTTTTGTCCTAATCCACAGAATTCCAAGGGGAGTTTTCTCTGTAATTTGGAGGTGGTCATAGCTAAGGATTTTAGACAATCTTTCAGAAAGGGTCAGAAGGCTACTGCCGTTTCATTAGCCTCTTGGTGGTGGGGCAGTCTCCTCCTAAACAGATTACTGCCCATTCTATCAGATCAGTTGGTACTTCTTGGACCTTTAAGAATGAGGCCTCTGTTAATCAAATTTGCAAAAAATTCCCTTACATACTTTTTCTAAATTCTACTATTTTGATGCTTTTGCTCCTTCAGAAACAGCTTTTGGTAGGAAAGTCCTTCAGACTGGTGTTTCAGGGCATTAAAGTAATGAAAAGTATATTAGTGCACAAGCAAACCCTGCATAATTATTTTTTTTAAAAATTGTATACATATTTTATAATAAAAGATTCATAATCTTACATGGTATCTTTTGTTCATCCACCCCCCTTCATTTCCTCTTTTGGCTTGGCTGTAACATAGAGAGCAGTCCCACCCACTCTCTACATAGGCTTTCTTAGGGCTTTCAAAGGGCTGGACTTCAAGAATGTCATATGACACACACACTGATTGGATGGATGCTCATTGGAATTGTCATTAAAAAAAGGAGTTCAACCCAGTGGGCCGGCATAACATTGTAATAGAAGCATTACTATACACACGGATTTAACCCTTTTCACTAATAACTTTTAAAAAAATCTAGATATATACTTTTTAATGGTAAAGATTACATATATGGCATTTAATTAGCTGAATTTTACCATCACTTTAAATATTTAGTATTTATATTTTTTCTGCATTAAAAACAAACAAAAACAAAACAAATCACATGGAATTCACAGCTTAGGTATTAGTTCCCAGTAGTAATGGATCGGGGACTCTCACCACCTTTATGAAAGAAACTATAATTTATGCTTAACTGAGAAATTAATTTCTTTCATGGTGCTGGGAGTCCACGAGAACCGCCAAATATTTTTTTATTGTAATTTGTTTTATTTTTGGCAGCAGTTTGAGTATGCACGTCCTTTATTCCATGCTCCTTCTTTATTGCTATTATTTTCTTTTCTTACCTTCTTTTCTGGCTTGGCTATACATCCATACTAGTTTCCAGTAAGGTGGAAGGGGTTTTAAGGGCTCCTTGCCCCCCTCCTAGTGGCCATGAGTTTAATTTCCAGGAGTTATGGATCGTCAACTCTCACCACCATGAATGAAAGAAATGAATTTATCAGGTAAGCATTATATATATATATATATATATATATATATATATATATATAATTTATGCTTACTTGATAAATTCATTTTTTTTTTATTCATGGTGGTGAGAGTCCACGATCCATAACTCCTGGGAATTACACTCATTGCCACACAATGTACAACAGTAGCGAGTACACCCCTGTGCAAAATAACTTAAATGTAAAAAAGATTCAACATTGTATAACCTTACAGTAATTGCATTACTTCTAAGTTGAACACTAGGATATTTGCTCTTATGTAAAATTTTAAACTAACAGTTTAGATTTACTATATTAAAAATGTTGGCCTCACAGTAGAACCTCAATGCAACAAAAGTAAGTACACCTTTTATTAATAGGATTCAAATGTTTAAATTTTTTTAATACTTTGTATGTCCACCTTTATTTTTGATGACAGACTCAATCCTACTCAGCATGAAGGATACAAGTGTTGCACAAATACTGTATCTTAAGAGATGTTCTGCTATTCTTCAGTCATTTTTTTAGCTGCTCTTTGCTGGAGGGGTTGTGTTAGTCTACCTTTTTCTTTAAAATACTCCAAAGGTGGATTTAAGTCAGGCGACATACTTGACCAGGTCATAGTTTTCACAACACACATAGCTAAGATTAAAAGCAAAATTGGAAGAGTTAGTTACCACATCTGGCCAAATGGGTCGAGCCGAGGAATTACGTCAAGGTCTCTCCCAACCTGGGTCCCTAATACAGCCATCGGCGTCCACAAGGGGAGGCAAGATGGGGCAACTGCCCCCCTGGATTTTTACTGCCCCTCCCATTTATAGCACACTACATTCATTACATTGCTGAAATGTAATCTATACATCAGTGTGACTGTTTGTAGCATAAATTGACAGCAATGATCACCACTGATCAGATTAGACAGGCAGAGCACCTTCCAATCCCTCCTTCAGAGAAATGCATTTTGCGGCGCTCAAATCCCCTTCCAGGCGGACCAGCAAATTCAATGCAACAAAAGTAAGTTTGCTCTTCCTGCATCTGATCAGCTCAGAGGTGATGTTTTCAGTGAGGTTCTGCATTTAGCTGTCTGTTCCATGTGAGTAACGGTGTCAGATTACACACACACACAGCCATACTTTTCTCAGTGATGGATCCCTGCTGCCAGTAAAGAAGGTTGCTTATTGTAAAAATGTAAGTTTGGCTTATTCTTTTTTATAAACTGTGTCCCGCTGACCCTGGCTCATTGTCTGCTTAATGTGTATGCTTTTCTACATACTAGTGTCCAAAGGAAAACCAAGTAAAGCTACACTTAAACAAATATATTCAGGTTGTAGCTGCTGCATAATTATATTATCTGATTTGCACAGATGCATAGATATAATACAATTTTAAAAATCAACATAATACTTCAACATTCTACCTAATGCAGACTTCCTTCTTTTCTGTAGAAAAATATTCCTGTTTGTTCACTGTATGGTTTAAATCTGTGGAAGTTATATTTTTAAGTGACATTAAAATCTAGTGATATTAACACCAATGTTGTAAATATGAATGTGTGTGTGTAAGTATGTGTAAGTATATGTGTATATGTAAGCATGTTCATGTGTAAGTATATGTGTGTATGTGTAAGCATGTTTATGTGTAAATATATGCATAAGTCTATGTGTAAGCATGTGTATGTGTAATTAATTACATGTGTTTGTGTAATTTTATGTGCAAGTATATGTGTGTGTAATTATATGTGTGTGTATGTGTAATTATGTTTATACTGTAAGTATATGTGTGTGTGTGTGTAATTATATGTGTAAGTATACATGTGTGTTTGTGTAATTATATGTGTAAGTATATGTCTGTGTGTGTGTAATTATTTCTATAAGTGTGTGTATGTGTGATTATATGTGTAAGTATGTGTGTGTATAATTATATGTGTGTGTGATTATATGTGTAAGTATATGTCTGTGTGTGTAATTATTTGTATACATGTGTATGTGTAATTATATGTGTAAGTGTGTGTATGTGTGATTATATGTGTAAGTATGTGTGTGTATAATTATATGTGTGTGTGTGTAATTATATGTGTAAGTATATATGTGTGTAATCAGTGTGTAAGTATATGTGTTTGAGTCTCTCTATGTGTATATAGTTAAAGGGACATGAAACCCCAAAAATGTCTTTCTTTCCTAAGATATGGAGAGTCCACAACGTCATTCAATTAATAGTGGGAATATCTAGTAAACTTTATAAATACTATGATGTTCCTTCCTCTGTGGAAGTTTTTTCCTGTCCCAGACTGTTGTGTGACCGAGATTATTTCACAGGAATGGGAGAAGCCAGGGATTCCTTTCTCTCTGTCTCCTGTGAAAAGATGTTTCCTGTTGCTTACTCCATTAAAGATTCTTGGCGCACGGTGCCTAAAGTAGAAGGTGCTATTTCTACTCTGGCTAAGAGAACTACGATCCCTATAGAGGATAGCTGATCATTTAAGGATCACATGGACACAAAGCTGGAAGCTTATTTGAAGATGTATGTTCATCAAGGTCTTCAATGGTAACCTGCAGTTTGTATTGCCACAGTAGCAAGTGCAGCATCTTACTGGTGCAATGCTTTGTCTGAATCAATTTTAGTAGAGACTCCTTTGGAGGAGATACAAGATAGGATTAAGGCTTTAAAACTAACCAATTCCTTTATTTCTGATGCTAACATGCAAGTTATTAGACTGGGAGCCAAGATGTCTGCCTTCATTGTGGCTAAAATCTTGCGGCTAGATTTAGAGTTTTGTCGGTAAGGACCCGCGTAGCTAACGCTGGCTTTTTTCTGGCCGCACCATAAAAATAACTCTGGTATTGAGAGTCCACAGAAAGGCTGCGTTAGGCTCCAAAAAAGGAGCGTAGAGCATATTTAACGCAACTGCAACTCTCGATACCAGAGTTGCTTACGGACGCGGCCAGCCTCAAAAACGTGCTCGTGCACGATTCCCCCATAGGAAACAATGGGGCTGTTTGAGCTGAAAAAAAACCTAACACCTGCAAAAAAGCCGCGTTCAGCTCCTAACGCAGCCCCATTGTTTGCTATGGGGAAACACTTCCTACGTCTGCACCTAACACTCTAACATGTACCCCGAGTCTAAACACCCCTAACCTTACACTTATTAACCCCTATTCTGCTGCCCCCGCTATCGCTGACCCCTGTATATTATTTTTAACCCCTAATCTGCCGCTCCGTAAACCGCCGCTACTTACATTATCCCTATGTACCCCTAATCTGCTGCCCCTAACACCGCCGACACCTATATTATATTTATTAACCCCTAATCTGCCCCCCACAACGTCGCCTCCACCTGCCTACACTTATTAACCCCTAATCTGCCGACCGGACCTGAGCGCTACTATAATAAAGTTATTAACCCCTAATCCGCCTCACTAACCCTATAATAAATAGTATTAACCCCTAATCTGCCCTCCCTAACATCGCCGACACCTAACTTCAATTATTAACCCCTAATCTGCTGACTGGAGCTCACCGCTATTCTAATAAATGTATTAACCCCTAAAGCTAAGTCTAACCCTAACACTAACACCCCCCTAAATTAAATATAATTTACATCTAACGAAATTAATTATCTCTTATTAAATAAATTATTCCTATTTAAAGCTAAATACTTACCTGTAAAATAAATCCTAATATAGCTACACTATAAATTATAATTATATTATAGCTATTTTAGGATTAATATTTATTTTACAGGTAACTTTGTAATTATTTTAACCAGGTACAATAGCTATTAAATAGTTAATAACTATTTAATAGTTACCTAGTTAAAATAATAACAAAATTACCTGTAAAATAAATCCTAACCTAAGTTACAATTAAACCTAACACTACACTATCATTAAATTAATTAAATAAAATATCTACAATTACCTACAATTAAACCTAACACTACACTATCAATACATTAATTAAATACAATATCTACAAATAACTACAATGAAATAAACTAACTAAAGTACAAAAAATAAAAAAGAACTAAGTTAAAAAAAATAAAAAAATATTTACAAACATAAGGAAAATCTTACAACAATTTTAAACTAATTACACCTACTCTAAGCCCCCTAATAAAATAACAAAGCCCCCCAAAATAAAAAATGCCCTACCCTATTCTAAATTACTAAAGTTCAAAGCTCTTTTACCTTACCAGCCCTGAACAGGGCCCTTTGCGGGGCATGCCCCAAGAAGTTCAGCTCTTTTGCCTGTAAAAAAAAAACATACAATACCCCCCCCAACATTACAACCCACCACCCACATACCCCTAATCTAACCCAAACCCCCCTTAAATAAACCTAACACTAAGCCCCTGAAGATCATCCTACCTTGTCTTCACCATACCAGGTTCACCGATCCGTCCTGGCTCCAAAATCTTCATCCAACCCAAGCGGGGGCTGGCGATCCATCATCCGGCGGCTGAAGAGGTCCAGAAGAGGCTCCAAAGTCTTCATCATATCCGGGAAGAAGAGTAGATCCGGACCGGCAACCATCATCTTCCAAGCGGCATCTTCTATCTTCATCCGATGAGGACCGGCTCCATCCTGAAGACCTCCACCGCGGACCCATCTTCATCCGGCGACGTCCAACTGAAGAATGACGGTTCCTTTAAGGGACGTCATCCAAGATGGCGTCCCTCGAATTCCGATTGGCTGATAGGATTCTATCAGCCAATCGGAATTAAGGTAGGAATATTCTGATTGGCTGATGGAATCAGCCAATCAGAATCAAGTTCAATCCGATTGGCTGATCCAATCAGCCAATCAGATTGAGCTTGCATTCTATTGGCTGTTCCGATCAGCCAATCGGATTGATCTTGATTCTGATTGGCTGATTCCATCAGCCAATCAGAATATTCCTACCTTAATTCCGATTGGCTGATAGAATCCTATCAGCCAATCAGAATTCGAGGGACGCCATCTTGGATGACGTCCCTTAAAGGAACCGTCATTCTTCAGTTGGACGTCGCCGGATGAAGATGGGTCCGCGGTGGAGGTCTTCAGGATGGAGCCGGTCCTCATCGGATGAAGATAGAAGATGCCGCTTGGAAGATGATGGTTGCCGGTCCGGATCTACTCTTCTTCCCGGATAGGATGAAGACTTTGGAGCCTCTTCTGGACCTCTTCAGCCACCGGATGATGGATCGCCAGCCCCCGCTTGGGTTGGATGAAGATTTTGGAGCCAGGACGGATCGGTGAACCTGGTATGGTGAAGACAAGGTAGGATGATCTTCAGGGGCTTAGTGTTAGGTTTATTTAAGGGGGGTTTGGGTTAGATTAGGGGTATGTGGGTGGTGGGTTGTAATGTTGGGGGGGGTATTGTATGTTTTTTTTTACAGGCAAAAGAGCTGAACTTCTTGGGGCATGCCCCGCAAGAAATTTAGAATAGGGTAGGGCATTTTTTATTTTGGGGGGCTTTGTTATTTTATTAGGGGGCTTAGAGTAGGTGTAATTAGTTTAAAATTGTTGTAAGATTTTCCTTATGTTTGTAAATATTTTTTTATTTTTTGTAACTTAGTTCTTTTTTATTTTTTGTACTTTAGTTAGTTTATTTAATTGTATTTATTTGTAGGAATTGTATTTAATTTATTTATTGATAGTGTAGTGTTAGGTTTAATTGTAACTTAGGTTAGGATTTATTTTACAGGTATATTTGTAATTATTTTAACTATTTTAGCTATTAAATAGTTCTTAACTATTTAATAGCTATTGTACCTGGTTAAAATAATTACAAAGTTACCTGTAAAATAAATATAAATCCTAAAATAGCTATAATATAATTATAATTTATATTGTAGCTATATTAGGGTTTATTTTACAGGTAAGTATTTATCTTTAAATAGGAATAATTTATTTAATAAGAGTTAATTAATTTCGTTAGATTAAAATTATATTTAACTTAGGGGGGTATTAGTGTTATGGTTAGACTTAGCTTTAGGGGTTAATACATTTATTAGAATAGCGGTGAGCTCCAGTCGGCAGATTAGGGGTTAATAATTGAAGTTAGGTGTCGGCGATGTTAGGGAGGGGTTAATACTATTTATTATAGGGTTAGTGAGGTGGATTAGGGGTTAATAACTTTATTATAGTAGCGCTCAGGTCCGCTCGGCAGATTAGGGGTTAATAAGTGTAGGCAGGTGGAGGCGACGTTGAGGGGGGCAGATTAGGGGTTAATAAATATAAAATAGGGGTCGGCGGTGTTAGGGGCAGCAGATTAGGGGTACATAGCTATAATGTAGGTGGCGGCTCTTTGCGGTCAGCAGATTAGGGGTTAATTATTGTAGGTAGCTGGCTGCGACGTTGTGGGGGCAGGTTAGGGGTTAAAAAATATAATATAGGGGTCGGCGGTGTTAGGGGCAGCAGATTAGGGGTACATAAGTATAACGTAGGTGGCGGTCTGCAGATTAGGGGTTAAAAAATTTTAATCGAGTGGCGGCGATGTGGGGGGACCTCGGTTTAGGGGTACATAGGTAGTTTATGGGTATTAGTGTACTTTAGAGTACAGTAGTTAAGAGCTTTATGAACCGGCGTTAGCCCAGAAAGCTCTTAACTACTGGCTTTTTTCTGCGGCTGGAGTTTTGTCGTTAGATTTCTAACGCTCACTTCAGCCACGACTCTAAATACCGGAGTTAGAAAAATCCCATTGAAAAGATAGGATACGCAATTGACGTAAGGGGATCTGCGGTATGGAAAAGTCGCGGCTGAAAAGTGAGCGTTAGACCCTTTTTTGAGTCACTCCAAATACCGGAGGTAGCCTAAAACCAGCGTTAGGAGCCTCTAACGCTGGTTTTCACGGCTACCGCCAAACTCCAAATCTAGGCCTTGGTCAGCTGATGTTACCTCTAAGTCCAATCTTCTGGCTCTTCCTTACAAGGGGAAGACCTTGTTCGGACCTGGTCTGGCAGAAATAATTTCTGATATTACGGGTGGAAAAGGGTCTTTTCTACCGCAAGACAAGAAGAACAGACTCAAACGACGTCAAAGTAATTTTCGTTCCTTTCGTAACTTCAAAGGTCAAAAGTCTTCCTCTTCCAAGCAGGAGCAGTCCAAGTCTTCTTGGAAGCCCAATCAGTCTTGGAATAAGGGGAAGCAATCAATAAACCCTCAGCTGAGTCTAAGGGGCATATTTATCAAGCTCCGTATGGAGCTTGAAACCCTTCTAAAGACCGTTGCTCCATAACCTGTCCGCCTGCTCTGATGCGGTGGACAGACATTGCCGAAAATCAACCCAATCCATTACGATCAGGTTGATTGAATCAGGTTGATTGACACCCCCTGCTGGCAGCAAATCTGCAGGGGGCGTTGCACCAGCAGTTCACAAGAACTGCTGGTGCAATGATAAATGCAGACAGCGTATGCTGTCGGCATTTATCGATGTGCGACGGACATGATCCGCAATATCAATCATGTCCACTCGCACATTAATATATAGGCCCCAATGTCAGCATGAAGGGTCGGCTCCCGGTCCGGGATCGGATCAAGTAGGGGGCAGACTTTCCCTGCTTTGTCAAACATGGAGACGAGATTTTCCAGATCCTTGGGCTGTGGACATAGTATCTCAGGGTTACAAAATAGAATTCAAAACTTTCCCTCCCAGGGGCAGATTCCACCTCTCAAGATTATCTGCAGACCAGGTAAAAAGAGAGGTATTCTTGAACTGCGTTCAGGACCTTTCCTCCCTGGGAGTGATAGTTCCAGTAAGGGAACAGGGTCTAGGATTCTATTACAATTTGTTTGTGGTTCTCAAAAAAGAGGGAACTTTTCGACCCATTTTAGACCTAGAGTGCCTCAACAAGTTTCTCAGGGTACCGTCCTTCAAAATGGAAACCATTTGTCCCATTGTTCTTTGGTCCAAGAGGGTCAGTTCATGACGACCATAGACCTGAAGGACGTGTATCTTCATGTTCCCATCCACAGGGATCATCACAAATATCTGAGATCTTTCCGTTTGTGGCTCTTCCGTTTGGACTTGCCACAGCTCACAGAATTTTCTCAAAGGTTCTAGGGGCTCTATTGGCAGTGATCCGGTCTCAGGGAATTGCAGTGGCGCCATACCTGGACGATATATTCGTTCAGGCGCCATCTTTTCAATAAGAAAACTCTCATACAGAGATCTTGTTGTCTTTTCTATGTTCCCACGGTTGGAAAGTGAATCTGGACAAGATTTCCCTTGTACCAGCTACAAGGGTGATTTTCTTAGGGACCATAAAAGATTCCATATCTATGAACATTTTTCTGACGGAGGTCAAAAAATCCAAAATTCTCTCCTCTTGCCTCTCTCTTCAGTCTACTGTTCGGCCAACAGTGGCTCAATGTATGGAGGTAATTGATCTGATGGTCACTTCCTGGAGTGGACAACTGGGAAGCGGATTTCCTGAGCAGACAGACATTTCATCACAGGGAGTTTGCTCTCCATTCGGAGGTGTTCTCTAGGTTAACCCTCAAATGGGGGGTGCTGGAGTTGTATCTGATGTCGTCTCGGCAGAACGCCAAGCTTCCAAGGTAGAGTTCAAGGTCAAGAGATCCTCAGGCCGCTCTGATAGATGCTCTGGCGGTTCCTTGGGATTTCGGTCTAGCATTCCTGTTTCTTCCATTTGCACTCCTTCCACTTGCTCGTATCAAACAAGAGAGAGCATCAGTAATTCTAATAGCTCCTGCATGGCCTCGCAGGATCTGGTATGCATACCTAGTAAAGATGTCATCTCAGCCGCCTTGGAGGTTCCTTCTAACTCAGGCTCCATTCCTCCATCCAAATCTGGTTTCTCTGAAGCTGACTGCTTGGAGATTAAATGCTTAGTTCTAGCTAACCGTGGATTTTCTGAGTGAGCCATTGAGACCATGATCCAGGCTCGCAAGCCTGTTACTCGAAAAAATTCCCATAAGGTATGGCGTAAATACCTTTATTGGTGTAAATCTAAGGGCTACTCTTGGAGTAAGGTTAGGATTCCTAGAATTTTGTCTTTTCTCCAGGAAGTTCTGGAGAAAGGGTTGTCAGTCAGTTCTCTGAAAGGTCAGATTTCTGCATTTCTATTTTGTGCCAGAAGTTTAATCTTTTTGCCTGTGTTTAAACCTGTTGCTCCTCCTTGGAGCCTTAATCTTGTTGTTAAAGTTTTGCAGCAGGCTCTGTTTGAGCCAATGCATTCTATAGCTATTAATTTGCTATCTTGGAAGGTTTTGTTTCTTATTGCTATCTCTTCTGCTCATAGAGTTTCGGAACTCTCGGCTTTGCAGTGTGATTTGCCTTACTTTATCTTTCATGCGGATAAGACGGTTCTTCGTAATAAATTGGGGTTTCTTCCTAAAGTGGTTTCGGATAGAAATATTAATCAGGAAACTGTTGTTCCTTCTCTCTGTCCCAATCCTTCTTCTCATAAAGAACGTCTGTTGCACAACTTGGATGTTTTGCGTGCTCTAAAATTCTACCTACAGGAGACTAACGGCTAGATTTAGAGTTTGGCGGCCAAAGGGGTGCGTTAGCTACGCGTGCTTTTTTTCTCCCGCACCTTTTAAATACCGCTGGTATTTAGAGTTCACAGAATAGCTGGGTTTTCAGTGCGTTAGGCTCCAAAAAGGGAGCGTAGAGCATAATTTAACGCCACTGCAACTCTAGATACCAGCGGTACTTACGGACGCGGCCAGCTTCAAAAACGTGCTCGTGCACGATATCCCCATAGAAAACAATGGGGCTGTTTGAGCTGAACAGGCAACTTTCAGCGGACCCATCTTCTTCTTCCGACGACTTCCCGATGAATGACGGTTCCTTTAAGGGACGTCATCCAAGATGGCGTCCCTCGAATTCCGATTGGCTGATAGGATTCTATCAGCCAATCGGAATTAAGGTAGGAAAATTCTGATTGGCTGATGGAATCAGCCAATCAGAATCAAGTTCAATCCGATTGGCTGATTCAATCAGCCAATCAGATTGAGCTCGCATTCTATTGGCTGTTCCGATCTGTTTCCTACCTTAATTCCGATTGGCTGATAGAATCCTATCAGCCAATTGGAATTCGAGGGACACCATCTTGGATGACGTCCCTTAAAGGAACCGTCATTCGTCGGGAAGTCGTCGGAAGAAGAAGATGGGTCCACGGTGGAGGTCTTCAAGATGGAGCCGGTCGTCATCGGATGAAGATAGAAGATGCCGCTTGGAAGAAGATGGTTGCCGGTCCGGATCTACTCTTCTTCCCGGATAGGATGAAGACTTTGGAGCCTCTTCTGGACTTCTTCAGCCGTCGCTTGATAGAAGACTTCAGCCGGATGATGGATGTCTAGCCCCCGCTTGGGCTTGGATGAAGATTTCGGAGCCTGGAACGATCGGTGATACCTGGCATGGTGAAGACAAGGTAGGAAGATCTTCAGGGGCTTAGTGTTATGTTTATTTAAGGGGGGTTTGGGTTAGATTAGGGGTATGTGGGTGGTGGGTTGTAATGTTGGGGGGGGGGTATTGTATGTTTTTTTTACAGGCAAAAGAGCTGAATTCTTTGGGGCATGCCCCGCAAAGGGCCCTTTTAAGGGCTGGTAAGGTAAAAGAGCTTTGAACTTTTGTAATTTAGAATAGGGTAGGGCATTTTTTTTTGGGGGGGGGGGTCTTTGTTATTTTATTAGGGGGCTTAGAGTAGGTGTAATTAATTTAAAATTGTAATTTTTTTCTAATGTTTGTAAATATTCTTTTATTTTTTGTAACTTAGTTCTTTTTTATTTTTTGTACTTTAGTTAGTTTATTTAATTGTATTTATTTGTAGGAATTGTATTTAATTTATTTATTGATAGTGTAGTGTTAGGTTTAATTGTAGATAATTGTAGGTAGTTTATTTAATTTATTTATTGATAGTGTAGTGTTAGGTTTAATTGTAACTTAGGTTAGGATTTATTTTACAGGTAATTTTGTAATTATTTTAACTAGGTAGCTATTAAATAGTTATTAACTATTTAATAGCTATTGTACCTGGTTAAAATAATTACAAAGTTGCCTGTAAAATAAATATTAATCCTAAAATAGCTAAGATATAATTATAATTTATATTGTAGCTATATTAGGATTTATTTTACAGGTAAGTATTTAGATTTAAATAGGAATAATTTATTTAATAAGACTTAATTTATTTAGTTAGATAAAAATTATATTTAACTTAGGGGGGTGTTAATGTTAGGGTTAGAATTAGCTTAAGGGGTTAAACAATTTATTAGAGTAGCGGTGAGCTCCGATCGGCAGATTAGGGGTTAATACTTGAAGTTAGCTGTCGGCGATGTTAGGGAGGGCAGATTAGGGGTTAATACTATTTATTATAGGGTTATTGAGGCGGGAGTGAGGCGGATTAGGGGTTAATACATTTATTATGCTAGCGGTGAGCTCCGGTCGGCAGATTAGGGGTTAATTATTGTAGGTAGCTGGCGGCGACGTTGTGTGGGGCAGATTAGGGGTTAATAAATATATATTATAGGGGTCGGCGGTGTTAGGGGCAGCAGATTAGGGGTACATAGGGATAACGTATGTGATTTTGGCAGAGTGCTTTGGATCGTTTTAAAGCTTGAATAATCCTCTTCTGCCAAGCTTCTGGAGACATCTTGTCAGCCAGTATTTTGATATATACACAGGCATACATGGTACCATCTATAAATGTCATCTCCCCAACATCTTTTGCACTCATGCAGCCCCATATAATCACACTCCACCCCAGTGCTTCACTATTGAGACTATGCATTCAATGTAATAATAATATGCTGGACTCTATGTGAGCCTAACAAATGTATATTGGTCTCATCTGACCAAAAAATGTGCTCCCAAAATTTATCAAGCTTATTTTCATGCTGTTTATCAAAGTTTAATATGCAGTTTTGCCAAAGAGCAAGCAAGGATCTTTTTCTTCGCCCTGTTGACATTATGCAATGTACTTCACACTGTCTGAGCTGTCACAGAAACTCCAATATCCATTGGTAACCCCTGAGTCAAGTCTGAAGCACTTGCCCATCTTTTCCTTCCTAACGCCTAGATTACGAGTTTTTGTCAGTATGGCTGTGCAGGGCTAACAAGCTTTTTTTTCTTAGTTTTCTTGAAGCCGGTGTTAGCCTCAGAAAAGTGAGCGTTGAGCAAAATTTAGCTCCACATCTCACTGTAATACCAGCGCTGCTTATGGTAGCGGTAAGCTGGCAAAACGTGCTTGTGCAAAAAAGCAGCGTTAAGCTCCTAACGCAGCCCCATTGTTTCCTATGGGGAAATTAATTTTATGTCTACACCTAACACCCTAACATGAACCCCGAGTCTAAACACCCCTAATCTTACACTTATTAACCCCTAACCTGCCACTCCCGCTATCGCTGACACCTACATTATATTATTAACCCCTAATCTGCCGCTCCGGACACCACCGCAACCTACAATATACTTATGAACCCCTAATCTACTGCCCCCAACATCACCAACACCTACATTATAGTTATTAACCCCTAATCTGCCCCCCCCCAACATCGCTGCAACTATATTAAATTTATTAACTCCTAATCTGCTGCCGCCAACGTCGCCGCCACTATAATAAAGTTATTAACCCCTAAACCTAAGTCTAACCCTAACACCCCCTAACTTAAATATAATTTAAAATAAACTAAATAAATTTACTACAATTAAATAAATTATTCCTATTTAAAACTAAATACTTAACTATAAAATAAACCCTAAGCTAGCTACAATATAACTAATAGTTACATTGTAGCTAGCTTAGGATTTATATGTATTTTACAGGCAACTTTGTATTTATTTTAACTAGGTAGAATAGTTATTAAATAGTTATTAACTATTTAATAACTATCTAGCTAAAATAAGTACAAAAGTACCTGTAAAATAAACCCTAACCTAAGTTACAATTACACCTAACACTACACTATAATTAAACTAATTACCTAAACTACCTACAATTAATTACAATTAAATTAAATAAACAAAATTACGGAAAAAACACACTAAAATTACAAGAATTTTAAACTAATTACACCTAATCTAATCCCCCTAATAAAATAAAAAAGCCCCCCAAAATAATAAAATTCCCTACCCTATACTAAATTACAAATAGTCCTTAAAAGGACCTTTTGCGGGGCATTGTCCCAAAGTAATCAGCTCTTTCACCTGTAAAAAAAAATACAATACCCCCCCAACATTAAAACCCACCCCCCACACACCCAACCCTACTCTAAAACCCACCCAATCCCCCCTTAAAAAAAACTAACACTACCCCCTTGAAGATCACCCTACCTTGAGACGTCTTCACCCAGCCGGGCACAAGTGGTCCTCCAGAGGGTCCGAAGTCTTCATCCTATCCGGCCAGAAGAGGACCTCCAGACAGGCCGAAGTCTTCATCCAGGCGGCATCTTCTATCTTCATTCTTCTTGGGAGGAGCGGGTCCATCTTCAAGACATCCGACCCGGAGCATCCTCTTCATTCGACGGCCGACGACTGAATGACTGGTCCTTTAAGTGACGTCATCCAATATGGCGTCCCTTCAATTCCGATTGGCTGATAGAATCCTATCAGCCAATCGGAATGAAGGTAGGAAAAATCCTATTGGTTGATGCAATCAGCCAATAGGATTGACCTCGCATTCTATTGGCTGATTGGAACAGCCAATAGAATGCAAGCTCAATTCTATTGGCTGATTGCATCAGCCAATAGGATTTTTCCTACCTTAATTCCGATTGGCTGATAGGATTCTATCAGCCAATCGTAATTGAAGGGACGCCATCTTGGATGACGTCACTTAAAGGACCAGTCATTCAGTCGTCGGCCGTCGGATGAAGAGGATGCTCCACGTTAAACATTTTAGTTAAGTGTTTGCGATGTGGCGGGGGGCTCGGTTTAGGGGTTAATAGGTAGTTTATGGCTGTTAGTGTACTTTTTAGCACTTTAGTTAAGAGTTTTATGTTACGGTGTTAGCCCATAAAACTCTTAACTACTGACTTTTATAAGCGGAAGGAGTCTTGTCAGGAGAGGGTCTACCGCTCACTTTTTCAGACGATTGTAATACAGGCGTTAGGCAAATCCCATTAAAAAGATAGGATACGCAATTGACGTAAGGGGATTTGCGGTAAGCTAAAATAGCGGAAAAAAAGTGAGCGGTAGACCCTCTCCTGCCAGACTCATAATACCAGCGGGCGTTAAAAAGCAGCGTTGGGACCCCTCAACGCTGCTTTTTAAGGCTAACGCAAGACTCGTAATCTAGCCGTAAGATAGGGAGAGTCCACGGCTTCATTCCTTACTGTTAAGAAATACAACACCTGGCCACCAGGAGGAGGCAAAGACACCCCAGCCAAAGTCTTAAATATCCCACCCACTTCCTCATTACCCCAGTCATGCTTCGCCTTCCGTCACATTAGGAGGTGGCAGAGAAGTGTCAGAAGATTCAGAGAGTCCTGAAAAAGGATAAAAAAGGATTGGAGTTTTAAGTAGTCATGTCAACCTCTCAGTGAGAGTATTGATGAAAGTTAGAGTCTGGAGATGCAGGGAAAGTTTTTCTGCAAAACCATCCAGACTACTGCTAACAGCTCCTAAGCAATCAGTGTTGACGAGTTTCACTGCCTGCTTTCTCACTCAAGTCCATGTCAGGAGCGCTGCTATAAGACTATCACACTTGAGAGGCTGTGTTCTGTTCCACAGCATGTATCCTGGAGGTAGGATTGTTTCAATTTTTACACATAAAACGCTATAGCAGAGTCAAAGTGTGACAGTGTGGCTCGTTTATACCTTAATAGGATCCAGGGTTAATATCCTCTGAAGGGGGTTTATTGAACAGTTGGGGTTAATTAATCATGTTCATTTCCTCAATTCCTTGTGAGACTTGAACCTGAGGAGAGCGTTTCCTCTGTTAACTGTCTGGGTCTAGGAGGTGGTGAGTGCCCCAGCCATTGGGAGTATAGAGCTGCAGTTTTCTCTAATAAAAAATGTTTTTGGGGGGCGTGTCCAACCAACGACCAAGATGGCTGCTATTTAGCTACGACCGAATGTAGTAGTCGAAAAATCTGCTGTTTATCCCTGGTAAGACCTGTAAATCTTAAGCTTCTCAAGAGAAGTATGATATACACTACCTATAGAACAGATCTATGTGACTTTTATATATTACTGACAATAGACGGACCTGAATAGAGAAGGTACGCAGCAGAGGCCTAGGAACGGCCTATACCTCTCTCTACCCCCCCCCCCCCACTATCCTGATAAAGTCAAACCGACTAGCCAGTTGCGCTGAAGTAAACTACAAAATGGAGCCTGTGGATCCAATTTTACTAGAGACACTGGACCATCTTTTTCACATACATTTTACACGTCTTGAACAAAGTGTCTTGGCGGCATGGGAGGGAGCTGACAATTTTGAGAAGTGGGGAGATACTTCCGAAACCCCAGAAAATGCCTCACAATTGAGATACAGACCTGAAGAGATGGTGAATTTCGGGAGAATGGCACAACTAGGGAAGAGGGATGCCTTCCTACCTACCTCAGAACCTGCAGGTGGCTAGACCCACAAGAGAAAGTGACGTAGTGCAGGTGGGATATACCGGACCGGCGGATCCCCACCTTGTTGTGGTGGAGACGTTGTGCTTACAGCCACTGACAGACGCGGAGGCTTGGATGGGTGCCCGGGGCACAGATGATGAGGTGCCGCTAACGGAGAGGAAAGAGCTACAAGCTGGAGGTACCAGAATGGAGACAAAGGGAAACAGGTTGGTGTGGCTCAGAACTGAGAGGAATCAACTGTGTGTGCAGAGTGGAGACATGTTGAGACTCTATCTACATAGTAATCAGTCTAGGCTAAAATGGTATTTGGACCGGTTTGATAATCTTGTCTACGAAACCATGCACATCAGAGCTGGGATAAGATAAGAAAACTATACAGACAATCTCATAATCTTCAGCGCTTAGTTATTACTTATGACCCAGTAGAGACCATTTTTATACTCTTATATGTACAGTGGGGCAAAAAAGTATTTAGTCAGCCACCAATTGTGCAAGTTCTCCCACTTAAGAAGATGAGAGAGGCCTGTAATTTTCATCATAGGTATACTATGAGAGACAAAATGTGGAAACAAATCCAGACAATCACATTGTCTGATTTGGAAAGAATTTATTTGCATATTATGGTGGAAAATAAGTATTTGGTCACCTACAAACAAGCAAGATTTCTGGCTCTCACAGACCTGTATCTTCTTCTTTAAGAGGCTCCTCTGTCCTCCACTCATTACCTGTATTAATGGCACCTGTTTGAACTTGTTATCAGTATAAAAGACACCTTTCCACAACCTCAAACAGTCACACTCCAAACTCCACTATGGTGAAGACCAAAGAGCTGTTGAAGGACACCAGAAACAAAATTGTAGACCTGCACCAGGCTGGGAAGACTGAATCTACAATAGGCAAGCAGCTTGGTGTGAAGAAATCAACTGTGGGAGCAATAATTAGAAAATGGAAGTCATACAAGACCACTGATAATCTCCCTCGATCTGGGGCTCCATGCAAGATCTCACCCTCTGGGGTCAAAATGATCACAAGAACAGTGAGCAAACATCCCAGAACCACACGAGGGACCTAGTGAATGACCTGCAGAGAGCTGGGACCAACGTAACAAAGGCTACCATCAGTAACACACTATGCCGCCAGGGACTCAGATCCTACAGTGCTAGACATGTCCCCCTGCTTAAGCCAGTACATGTCCGGACCCATCTGAAGTATGCTAGAGAGCATTTGGATGATCCAGAAGCGGATTGGGAGAATGTCATATGGTCAGATGAAACCAAAGAAGAACTGTTTGGTAGAAACACAACTCGTTGTGTTTGGAGGAGAGAGAATGCTGCGTTGCAACCAAAGAACACCATACCTACTGTGAAGCATGGGGGTGGCAACATCATGCTTTGGGGCTGTTTCTCTGCAAAGGGAACAGAACGACTGATCCGTGTACATGAAAGAATGAATGGGGCCATGTATCGTGAGGTTTTGAGTGCAAACCTCCTTCCATCAGCAAGGGCATTGAAGATGAAACGTGGCTGGGTCTTTCAGCATGACAATGATCCCAAACACACCGCCCGGGCAAGGAAGGAGTGGCTTCGTAAGAAGCATTTCAAGGTCCTGGAGTGGCCTAGCCAGTCTCCAGATCTCAACCCCATAGAAAACCTGTGGAGGGAGTTGAAAGTCTGTGTTGCCCAGCGACAGCCCCAAAACATCACTGCTCTAGAGGAGATCTGCATGCAGGAATGGGCCAATATACCAGCAACAGTGTGTGACAACCTTGTGAAGACTTACAGAAAACGTTTGACCTCTGCCATTGCCAACAAAGGATATATAACAAAGTATTGAGATGAACTTTTTATAATGACTAAATACTTATTTTCCACCATAATTTGCAAATAAATTCTTTCCAAATCAAACAATGTGATTGTCTGGATTTGTTTCCACATTATGTCTCTCATAGTTGAGGTATACCTATGATGAAAATTACAGGCCTCTCTCATCTTCTTAAGTGGGAGAACTTGCACAATTGGTGGCTGACTAAATACTTTTTTGCCCCACTGTATATTTTCTAACACAAACTGTCCTGACTTTAGTGGGGTACATATACTCATAATAGGTATTAGTAAACTCTAACCCCCATTTACCCAAATCTCAAACATTATGCTATTTATATCGCTAATCTATGTATATATATATATCTGTGCTATATTCAAAATGTTTGTAACTACTCAAAAGGTATAGTTATGTAACACATTTAGATATCTTTACAGAAGAGTTGCTAGATAAGTTATGTTTCAGGGTAGATAGTAATTAATTCTACTGTGCCAATGCCTATTCACATTATATTGCACTTTATTTAATAATCTATCTCACACCACTGTCTATCTTGACCATAGCAACATGCTGCCAGCGGCCGGGGTGGCACGATCACAGTACCCTAGCATAGAGGTTATATATCTTGGTCTCTCATACTAAAACCATACAAGGAGAGTGTATATGTATGTGTAAGTGTGTATATACATGTATGTATGTATGTATGGGTATATATATATATATTTATGTGTGTGTGTGTATTTCGACTCAGGACTCACTATTTTGAGATTCTGCACCCTGGATTCATTCATTTATGTGATAGGATTTTATTAATTATGCCCAAGATACCCTACCCACTGAGACTACAAAACATTTTTAATTGGTTTAATTCTTACACTACTGATAACACAATACTTCCTCAGCTCGTTGTGTATGTGATAGGTTATTAGGATTTAATATAATATATTTGACCTATGTATATACATAGTTTGAGACCCCCCTTGCAACCTTGGCAAAAGACCAGCAGTCAAAAATGTATAATCCTCCATGTCACTCTGCCCTAGAATAATGGTCCTCAGATCCTCTCCATAGCACCCCTTTTGGTGATGGGACCCTCCATTAGACAGTCCTCCTGCTCCCTATACAATTTTGGTATTGATATTACTTATTTTAAATAGCCTAAGCTTCTATACTTATCTCCATATGATTACCTAATTTATGTATCATCACAAACTGCTGTATAGTGAGTGAGAACTCCACAGTATCCTAAGTTTATATTATTGCTTCTTTCTTGTTTGGATCCATAGTGCTCCTATATAAATATATATGTGCGATTACAGTTACAAGGGACCAAACGTGGCCCTATATGTTACAAACTTGAAAATCTGAGGTTGTTTTTTTGCCTTTATTAGCCACATAGGTAGCATTACAATACTAGAATAACCTCTGGCTCTTAGATCTTTGATACTTTTAGTTGTTGAATTGTATGTTATGATGTATGCCTTTTAAAATGTTTTTATTTGTGTCCTTCTGTGGGTATAACCTGAGCTATAGAGGACTCTGACATGTTAGAAGGTACTCCTTCTATACTAAATCATGCCTGTTTATATTGTGAGGAGGCCGTGGTTTTCCCGCCCACTCAATTATGTTCCACATGCCTTAACACTGTTATAAAGTCTAAGAAGGGAGACAAGCCTGCTAAGGCTCTTAGTCCCTCTGAGCCGTCTACCTCTCAGGACTCGGCGTCCTGTGAGATTACTGCCCTTGCTACATTATCCACTCCACATGCAGTTCCCCGTAGCACATCTAATCCTCCATTCGGAGGGGGCCTTCTTTGTGCGGACTTTGCCGCGCAGTTACAAACGGCGGTGTCTGCGGCCCTC
This sequence comes from Bombina bombina, assembly GCF_027579735.1. Lineage (NCBI taxonomy): Eukaryota > Metazoa > Chordata > Amphibia > Anura > Bombinatoridae > Bombina > Bombina bombina. Next base: position 1,106,889,598 of record NC_069499.1, read on the forward strand.
AGTGCAGTACCTTGCTCTAACAAACACAAGGGAAAGGTTAAACATAGCTCTCCTAACCTGGAGTCATCTAAATATTTATCGGATTTAGCTATTATGTCTCAGTTATCCAATGATCTGTTAACCTCTGTAGCTTTAGAGGGTGAACTCTCTGGGTCGGAGTCCTTAGTGTCTAAGCCTCCTGCTGCTGAGGAACCATCCTTTAGATTTAAAATTGAGCACTTGAATTTTTTATTAAAGGAGGTTCTGTCTACGTTAGAGGTTCCAGAGGCTGCGCTGCCTGAAGAACCTATGATACCTAAATTAGACAGAGTTTACAAAGACAGGAAAGTTCCTTTGACTTTTCCTGTGCCAGTTAAGATGGCGAACATTATTAAGAACGAATGAGAAAGAATTGGTTCTTCCTTTTCCCCCTCGTCTACTTTTAAAAAGTTGTTCCCGGTCCCGGACTCTCAACTGGATTTGTGTGGCTCCATTCCTAAGGTGGATGGTGCTATCTCTACGCTTGCTAAACGTACTACTTTATCTCTTGAGGATATTTCTTCGTTCAGAGAGCAGATGGATAAGAAAATGGAAACCTTTCTGAGAAAGATGTTTCAACATACAGGGTTTTTGTTTCAATCGGCGGCTGCAGTTGCTGGCGGTTGCTGGAGCGGCTACCTAATGGTGCGACTCTTTGTCGGAACTCACTGAGGTGGAGTCTCCCCTCGAGGATATTCAAGACAGAATTAAAGCTCTGAGAATTGTTAATATTTTTATCTGTGATGTGAACATGCAAATTATTCACCTAAATGCAAAGTCCTCTGGCTTTGCGGTCCTAGCCTGCCGGGCGCTCTGGTTGAAGTCTTGGTCTGCGGATATGACTTCTAAGTCCAGACTTCTTTCTCTTCCCTTCAAGGGAAATATGTTATTTGGTCCAGGCCTGGACTCCATTATTTCTACGGTTACCGGAGGCAAGGGTGCCTTCCTACCGCAAGATAAGAAGAACAAGTCGAAGGGATGACAATCTTCTCATTTTCGTTCCTTTCGTTCTGACAAATCCTAACGCCAACAATCCTCCTCCAAGCCTGAGCAACCCAAGAGTACTTGGAAACCGGCCCAGTCCTGGAATAAATCCATGCAGAATAAGAATCCCGATGAAAACAAATCATCAGGAAGGGGCAACTGCCGATCCGGGATCAGATCGTGTAGGGGGCAGACTGTCTCTTCTTTCAGACTCCAGGTTCAAGGACATACAGGATCCGTGGGTCCTGGAGGTGGTTTCTCAGGGAAACAAGATAGGCTTCAATTCCCTAGGGGCAGATTCCTTCTCTTGAATCTGTCTTCCAGACCAGAAAAGAGGGATACCTTTCTAGGATGCGCTTGGGATCTATCCTCCTTAGGAGTTGTTGTCCCGGTGCCTATCGAAGAAAGAGGTTTGGAGTTTTATTCAAACCTTTTTGTGGTCCCAAAGAAGGAGGGAACTTTCCGCCCCAATTCTGGACCTAAAGTGCTTAAACAAATTTCTCAGTGTCCCTTCCTTCAAGATGGAGACTTTAAGGTCCATCCTTCCTTTAATTCAGGAAGGCCAATTTATGACCACTATTGATCTAAAGGACGCTTACCTTCATGTTCCAATCCACAGGGAACACTTTTAGTTCTTGAGGTTTGCATTCCTGGACCAGCACTTCCAGTTCATTGCCCTTCCGTTTGGCCTAGCTACTGCTCCAAGAATCTTTACAAAGGTTCTGGGGGCTTTTCTAGCCATTGCCAGAACTCAGGGTATTGCAGTATCCCCATACTTGGACGATATTCTGGTGCAAGCACCATCCTTTCGTCTTGCAGAAGAATTCTCGGAGTCCCTTTTCAGCCTTCTTCGATCACATGGATGGAAGATAAACTTGGAAAAGAGTTCTCTTATCCCAAGTACCATGGTGGAATTCCTGGGTACTATAATAGACTCCATATCCATGAGGATATTTCTAACAGACCAGAGACATTGCAAGCTAACTTCTGCATGTCTTGCCCTCCGGACCTCCTTGAGTCCCTCTGTGGCTTAGAGTATGGAGGTGATTGGTCTCATGGTGTCCTGCATGGACATCATTCCTTTTGGGGGCTCCTCCTTGGAGCCTAAATCTTGTTGTTCGGGTTTTGCAACAGGTTCCGTTTGAGCCTCTGCATTCCGTTGACATTAAATTGTTATCTTGGAAGGTTCTCTTTTTATTGGCTATTGCCTCTGCGCGCAGAGTTTCTGAGATCTCTGCTTTGCAATGTGAGCCCCCTTATCTGATTTCTCATGCAGACAAGGTAGTTTTATGTACTAAATTAGGTTTTCTTCCTAAGGTTGTGTCAGATCGCAACATCAATCAGGAGATTGTGGTTCCTTCCTTGTGTCCTAGTCCTTCTTCAGCAAAGGAACGCTTACTTCACAATTTGGATGTGGTTCGCGCCTTGAAGTTCTATCTTCAGGCTGCTAAGGAGTTTAGACAATCTTCCTCTTTGTTTGTTGTCTATTCAGGGTAGCGTAAGGGGCAGAAGGCTCTTTCAACTTCCATATCTTTTTGGCTAAGGAGCATCATCCGCTTAGCTTACGAGACAGTGGGACATTGTCCTCCTGAGAGGATAAGGGCTCATTCCACTAGAGCACTGGCTTCCTCTTGGGCCTTTAAGAACGAGGCCTCTAAGGATCAGATTTGTAAGGCGGCTACCTGGTCCTCCTTACATACTTTTTCAAAATTTTACAAGTTTGATGTTTTTGCTTCGGCTGAAGCAGCTTTTGGGAGAAAAGTTTTGCAGGCTGTGGTGCCCTCAGAATAGGGTCCGCCTCTTCCTTTTTGTTCCCTCCCTTTATTCATTCAGTGTCCTCTGGAGCATGGTTATAGTTTTCCCAACAGTATGGAATAAAGCCGTGGACTATCTTAGGAAGGAAAACATAATTTATGCTTACCAGATAAATTTCTTTCCTTCCGGATAGGTCCACGGCCCGCCCATTTTTTCTTGTCTATGGGCGGTCCTCTATTATTTATTTATTTTTAAAAAAAATTATTAGATTTTTATTGAGGTTAAAAGCAATACAAAACAAAACAAAAATTGCCACATAATCAGACCTTCGGTCAGTAAGGGATAGTTACATAAAACACTGCAAATTTCAATCTTGATGAAGTACATATCTTTGAAAAGATTAAGTTAAAAACACATTAGTAGTTGGGATCAAAAGATAGCATAGATACAGTTTGCCATAAAAATTCCCATCTTGTAATGTTCTACTAGTGGCAACCTAAGACATAAACAAACCACAGTTTTCTATATGAAAATAGATATTTGACCCCTTTGAAAATATTAACTGTTGGAGTAACTATATATTTTCCCTTATTAAATAGTGGTAACTCTTGGACCACACCAACTATATGCCAGATGTACATAAGGGAAACTTGGGTGGAAGGGGGAAAAAGGGCCACTTTTGGACCCTAGTGAATATTTTATCTGAAAATGCCAGTAAAGTAGCTGCATAGACTGGGCCCATTATACCCTGAAAGGAAGGGGAACTGTTCTAGCTTCCGTGGAGATATTAGAACATTTATAGCGATAACATTAAGCAATACAAATAAATATAAACATGTAATCCGTAGTGATAAACTTGTGAGACAGGTTACCACAGACTCCAACCCTTTTAAACTACTATATGATGGAATAAAGACATAGACCCTGCATGGTATAGTGGTATTATAGTACTCAGAGGTATGTAAAGGCTAGTAGATTGTTAATCACATTTCAGGTTAAGCTGCGAGGCTAAGGTGAAAGGTGAGCCCACAAGTTACATCAATAGAAATTCTTAACACATAGCATATCAGTAGTATCTTTACAGAAGGCTGAAACAGATAAGTAGACCGCTTACTAAACATAGTAGGGGAAATCTTAATATGAAAGAGGTCAAACTGTCCCGGCCGTAGACAGCCCACCTCCCATCTAAGCAGTAGTGTGGTTATTAATACTAGGTACTCAAGTAGCAGTGACAGAAATATCATATCTATAACCCCATTTTCCATACAGTGCAGGAAAGCTGGGTATGAACCTGTCGCAAAGCACAATTCCCGGTGTGAGCCTTTAAGATCTGAGGAGTTGCAGCGGGGTCTTGCACAATCTGCACACAAAGCTCTTCTCTTAGTATTTGAGGAGCAACTACCGCAAAATCCTTGGTTTCAGCTGACTCGGGAATATGAAAGTGCTCAGGGGTCTTGTGTCTCCAGGTTCCCCTCTCAGATATGCGAAAGTCATGGTAGGCTCCCGTAGATGGGGGTTCCTCGCTAGTGTATGGCTTGTTGCACATGGACACCACCCCAAAGGCTGGACATAACTGCCACTCAAATCGCGGAAACTGCTCATCAACCACCAATGTTAGCCTCTGCTCCCATGTAAGACGGTCACTAACCGGGACAGAATTTCCACCATGTAAGTCTTTTCCCCAGAGCATGGTTTCCCTCCATGTGATATCAGGCACAGTCAACATAATTAAAGGTGATCGTTTAATTTTCACTTCTTTATCCTATTACAGGATTTCTTAACCCCAGAGTTTGGGGGGGGGGGTAACTATGCGGCAGCCCCAGACCTATGCTTCAAACCCCCCACAGGCCTTGCTTCTAGAGATCTTCACGCTACTCGAACGCAGCAGGTTGCAAAATGGCTTCTAGGCCCGTGGAGACGAGTGTCGCACAGCTGTCTCAAAGAACATAGGAATAAACTCAGTCGGATCATTCACTCTTAACATCTGCTGGATCTCAGCTGAACAGATGTTGACATTGGCCTTTAATATGGTAGATTTGCTGTTTAAAACCCATCTAAAATCTTTTTAATCTTGAGGAGCTTTATAAAGACACGTCTATGCTCAGTGATAACAGGCTCTGCCCCTTCCTCTATTATTTATTTTATTCTTCTGGCACCATTTATACCCTAATGTTTCTCCTACTTTTCCTTGTTCCTTCGGCAGAATGAGGAAGTGGGAGAACAGCGACTGTTCCTCTAATTAGTAGTACTATTGCTCAATCAGTAGCTCCTGGTTACTGCTGCAACTGTGTTTCGACTGATTTTTAGTTGGTCACCGGTCTGTCTGTATCTTTCTCCATTTTTTCACTATACATTTTTTCAATTCCTCTGGCAATTCTTTTCCATGTAGAGCCATGATGCAGCCATGCAGATAGACAAAGCCCAAAATTGAGAAAGTTCTATTGCTCACAGGTCATTTCATAACCATGTTCATTGCAATAAGGCTAATATGTAGCCACCAATCAGCAAGCACTATCCAGGTGCTGAACCAAAAAGCTTACATTCAAGAGAATGAAGAAAAATTGATATTAGAAAGTTGCTTAAAATTGCATGTTCTATCTGATTCAGAGAGAGAAAGGGAGGAAGAGAGAAACAGCGGGAGAGAGGGAGTCACACAGAGGAAAGGAGGGAGAGACAGACAGAGGAAGGGAGTGAGGGAGAGACAGAGGGAGGGAGAGACAGAGGAAGGGAGGGAGAGTCAAAGGGAGGGTGAGAGAAACAGATGAAGAGACAGAGGAAGGAAGGGAGAGAGAGAGACACACAGGATGGGAGGTAGAGCGAGACGGAGGGAGAGATAGAGGGAAAGGAAGGAAGGAAGAGAGGGAGAGACAGGCGAAGGGAGGGAGAGACAGAGGAGGGGAGAGAGAGACAGAAGAAGAGAGAGAGGGAGAGACAGGGAGGGAAAGACACACAGAGGAGGGATGGAGAGAGACACAGAGGGGAGAGAGAGAAAGAGGGGAGAGAGACACACACACAGAGGGAAGAGAGAGAGACACACAGAGGGAGGCAAGAGACGCATAGGGGAGGGGGGCTTAATACCAGCTTAAGTTTTAGCTAGATGGTCAGTAAAATCGTCCAGGTGGTATGCCAATTAAATAGGTCTTGGGGAGAAAAAGGATTTTTTTACACAGTATTTGAGGGCAAAAACAAAGCTTTTATGGAACCGGATACCAGTGATTGGTCAGCTCTGAAATCCTAATTTATCATTTATGTCAGCTTTACTTATGTTTTGATGAGTAAAATAAAGGATGATGAAGGGAGGGAGGGATAGAGAGAGAGAGAGGAAGGGAGGGAGAGAGAGAGAGACAGAGGAAGGGAGGGAGAGAGACAGAGGAAGGGAGGGAGAGAGACAGAGGAAGGGAGGGAGAGAGACAGAGGAAGGGAGGGAGAGAGACAGAGGAAGGGAGGGAGAGAGACATAGGAAGGGAGGGAGAGTGAGTGAGAGGCAGCAAGGGAGGGAGAGAGAGAGAGAGAGAGAGTAATGAAGGAGAGAGAGACAGAGGAAGGAAGGGTGGAAGATAGACAGACGAGGGGAAGGAGAGACAGACGAAGGGAGGAAACCACATACAGGGGAGTGAGAGAGACACACATAGAAGGGAGAGAGAGAGACAGAGGGAGAGAAAAGCTTAATATTAGCTTACATTTTAGCTAGATGGTCAGTAAAATCAACCAGATAGTATGCCCAAAAAATAAAGCACTCCACCCACTGCTGACCTTATCATTCAGAAGCCTGTGTGCAGTACTTACATAGAGCCTTCATGCGGATATTATCTAATAATAATAAATTAGATAATATTAAAATCTTCTTTGGGGGGCGTGTCTGAACTACGACCGGGAACGGTCGCATTTTACAGGACTCCGGCTGAATCTCATCTAACCCACCGGTTAAGGGAGAATAATCACAGCAAAATACCTTATTCTATCCCAAGAAGTATCACATCAAATAGTGGTGACGAATATATACTGTATTTGTGAAACCGGAGCTAGGAACCAGACATAAAAGGCCTGGCGTGGTGGCACACAACAGGCAATGCTACTCCCTCGGCTGGCCGAGGTACCTTGCCTTAACGAAACACCCTGATCCTTCACAGCAATCCTTAACAGCTCAACTTTCAGCCTAAAGAAGACTGCATACATAGTATAGAAGATATCGATCCAACCTAACTAGAAGACATGACGATGATGGCTTTGGCAGAACCACGTGGTGTCGTCAGTAAACACCGGCAAAAACTGGAGGCACTATTTTAGCACCTTATTGATAAAGCACTGATGAACTACTTAATGGCTCGACTTACAACCCGCAGTACAAAAGCAAAAACCTCCAGTGGAAATTTGGAAGAGATTCCATCGAAAATTAGGCACCCAACAAAAAGGGCCCAAACTTGTTGAATAATCTGCTCCTATAAAAAACAGACTGGAGCAAACGGAGCCGTTACACAAATAACTATTAGAACCCATTATAGAGACAGACTCATCTACTTTGAAGCCACCAACTTTTGACCCCTTCACAGCATGAAGGAGAGAGGATCTTCGGTAAATATTGCACCCTCAGGGGGGTTTGTGGGGGACCCCCGGGACACTAAATTAGCACACTAGAATCTCCCTCCAACTACAATACTGCAAATGAGGGGTGCAAAACAAGTAGATAATTCTTTTAAATTATATGCCATACAGCGACATCCGAACTACATAAAAGAGGCTCTAACGGAATCAAATATACAACCCCTAGAATACCTGAAAAGTGACTGCACATACTTGCTTCAAGAAAAATTCTTCACTTTTAAAGCTAAAAACCTGAAGATACGGAACTGATCACAATCAGGCACCACAGCCAATTATGACCTTAAAAGTCTAATTTAAAAAATGCTGATAGAATGTTATTCAGTTTTTCTACTTTTAATGTTTTTTTTTCCAAAGCTGGCTTAATAACCCATATGTGTATTTTTCAGTATCTGCAATACTAAAATAATAGTGATGTTACTCCCTGCGGTCAGTAGGATAAATATATCCTTAATTACACTACTGTATGTCGCCCAAATGTATATATTTCTCCATAACATAATTGCTTAAATGCAAGTAATCTTAAAGTGGAACACAAAAAAAGTTCATGTTAAGCCAGCCTCTCATGCTTTTAATATAAAATACAATTGATGTTTAGCCTTAAGTATATAATCTAGGTCTTCCCTTAACAACATGTGGCTTAAGAAATGATATACAAATGTACTCATTTTTATGAGTTTATTTTTAAGTTTTATTACGTTGTGTAATCTTAGTGTGTTTGGTTTTGGCATCAGCATCAAAATATATATCTACCTATATTTCTTTAAAGTAGATCTATTATCAGATGCTGTTTGCTAGAGCTTCAGTTATAAAATACCCTTGGACTTTGACAAGATCACCTCAAATGGTCCAAGAGTGACGATACAAGAGTGATCTATTCATTCTTACTCAGATAGATGTGAATATCTAGTACAATCAGTATTTTTATTTACTTTTCTTTTTATTATCTGATGAATGTTCATCTCCTATTTTGGATGTCCTCAATAAAAATAATAAATAAAATAAAAAAATAAAATCTTCTTTGGGCAGCGATTCCCAAGTTGCCCAGGGTTATTTTTTTTAGTCGTCCCGGACTACTGGGTTTTTCAACCCCTGTATATATGCATGTGTTTTGTGTGTGTGTATAAAAACATTTAAGACAACTTTTTAGTCATATCAAATAACAACTGTATCCTCCCTCAAAAAATAGCTATTTTCTTCTAATTCTTATTTTATTTGAAATCTTTCACCGCATTCTATGACCTTCACATCTAAAGAGGATTATGCACCATTTTTTTTACAAAATTCTAGATAATTCAATTTGTTTGTATGAAAATCTTAAATCCTGAAACCCCTTGAATATTATACTGAAATCATTAAACCCTAAAGTTCAAAATCACTCAGCCAGATTACGAGTTTTGCGTTATGAGCTGTGCAGTGCTAACGTGCAGTTTTTTCTCACCGCTCACTTACCTACAACGCTGGTATTAAGGGTTTTTATAAACCCGGCATTAACAGGCAAGAAGTGAGCGTAGAGCAAAATTGAGCTCCAAACCACACTCCAATACCAGCGCTGCTTAAGTCAGCGGTGAGCTGGTCGTACGTGCTTGTGCACGATTTCTCCATAGACATCAATGGGGAGAGCCGGCTGAGAAAAAGTCTAACACCTGCCAAAAAGCAGCATAAAGGTCAGTAACGCAGCCCCATTGATTCCTATGGGGAAACACATTTTATGTTTACACCTAACGCCCTAACATGAACCCCGAGTCTAAACACCCCTAATCTTACACTTATTAACCCCTAATCTGCCGTCCCTGACATCGCCGACACCTACATTATATTTATGAACCCCTAATCTGCCGCCCCCGACATCGCCGACACCTACATTATATTTATGAACCCCTAATCTGCCGCCCCCGACATCGCCGACACCTACATTATATTTATTAACCCCTAATCTCCCTCCCCCAATGTTGCCGCAACCTACCTACATTTATTAACCCCTAATCTGCCGCCCCCAATGTCGTCGCCACTATTCTAAATGTATTAACCCCTAAACCTAAGTCTAACCCTAACTTAAATATAATTTAAATAAATCTAAATAAAATTACTATCATTAACTAAATAATTCCTATTTAAAACTAAATACTTACCTATAAAATAAACCCTAAGCTAGCTACAATATAACTAATAGTTACATTCTAGCTAGCTTAGCGTTTATTTTTATTTTACAGGCAAGTTTGTATTTATTTTAACTAGGTAGAATAGTTACTAAATAGTTATTAAATAAAACCTAACATAAGTTACAATAACACACCTAACACTACACTACAATTAAATCAATTCCCTACATTAAATACAATTAAATAAATTAAATTAGCTAAATCACACAAAAAACACTAAATTACAGAAATAAAAAACAAATTACAGATCTTTAAACTAATTACACCTAATCTATGAGCCCTATCAAAATAAAAAATGCCGGCGCTATGGAAGTCCCATAGAAAAAATGGTTTACGAACTTTACGTAAGTCGGATTGCGGCAAGGCCAAACAAGTGTGCGGTGCCCCTATACCTGCAAGACTCTTAATACCAGCGGGAGTTAAAAATCAGCGTTAGGACCTGTTAACGCTGCTTTTTAAGCCTACCGCAAAACTCGTAATCTAGCCGACTGTTTGCTTGTTTCCGTTTTAGTTTATTTTTTAATTTTTTGTAAAAATGCCTAATACATTTCATTAGGTTTAATACAGACATCCTCAGACTTGGCCTTCCAGAGGTTTTGGAACTACATTTCCCATGATGCACAGCCAGCATATTAGCTGGCTGGGCATCATGGGAAATGTAGTTCCAAAACCTCTGGAAGGCCAAGTTTGAGGATGTCTGGTTTAGTAGTACCTAATTACCCCTACAACTAATTGGAGAAGCGATAAATTATAACTTGCAGCACTTTACACCAGGGATGTATTTAATGGTGTGGACTGGTCTTGTAGACCCTGTCTAACCATTACAATGATCAAAAGCAGTGTTTCACATGTACCATTAAAGGGCCATATTTTAATAATTTCCTATAACGGGCTGTTCAATAGTTCAATCAGTGGTTAATTCACCTGTTCAGAGGTAGGAAAATCCTTTAAATCTGGCTCTTGAGATTGAGGAAACATTAACTTGGGCATTAGACCTTTTTTGCAAAGAGAGCCATTTTCTCATTTGAATAAGGGTTTATATATTCCTGTCATAATAATAGTGATCATTTGCAACACTAGACACTAGTCTCTTATCCATAAACCACACGAGGCATTAGATAACATTTTGCAAAGAGGAGGCTCTTATTAATACTACTCTCTTTGGTAGGTAATTGAATAATTCTTATTTATTTACAGTTTGGAGCCCTTATCCCCTAATATTTATAAATTACAAAAAAAATATCACTTGTACAAATTTTCTTCTGCTCCCCTATTTAGTATCAAAGGGGGCAAATGACCACAGAACTGTTTAGAAAAAGGAGAATCCACTTATTCAGTTGAGGGTTTAAACACTAAGGGCTATATTACAAATGGTGCGCTAAATTATCGCGCGCCCCCAAATGCGTAATAATTAACTAGCCATTACATTGTTACTGAGAGCTCGCGGTTGCAATTAGTGCTCTGAAAATTAACCAGAGATTAGATTTTCTAAAAGTGCCCCAAATACCCTCAAAATAGAGAGTATTTTATATTTTTTATTTTAAAAAATTTTGCTTTTTTTTATTATTTTTTTTTACATAACAAATAACTGCACTAGACAGCTTTGAGGCTTTAAAGTTGGTGGGAGTGGGGTATTTAAAAAAAAAATGTTATATACACATATTAACACATACATATATATTTAAAAATACTGCCCATCGCTACACTACTTGCCCCTCCGCTGCACTTGGGCGCTGATGCCGTCTCTGACAGTATCAGAACGAGGCTCCCATAGGATCCTATGGAAGCATGCTCTCATGAGCGCAATGCTTCCTAGCAATGCGCACGCAAGCTTGCGTTCGTATTGCGATTTACTTGTAATACCAGCCAACATTATTGTGCGCTGGTAATACAGAGTGGAGTTCTAATATCGCTTGCACGCAAGGGATATGTAGTGCTCCACTTGTAATCTAGCCCTAAGGTAGCTGATCATCATGGCAGTGGCTTATATTACTGCCTAGTATACACAGCAAGACATAAAAAACATATTTTGAAAGATGACATCCCCCTCTTTAAAACGAGCTATGCTGTAACAGCTGCAATATCATTATCATAGTATTGGAAAATACTTAGACATTAGTTTTATTTAGGGGAGGACAGGTAATTCTATAAAAAAAAAAAGTATTGTCCATTACAAGTAGGTAAAATAGTAGCCTAATTGACTTGTAGTAAAAGCAAACCACTATTGTATTCAAATACTTGTGTCCTTTGGGATAAATCAGAACCTCTATTGAATTAAAATACTAGTGCTGAGTTTAAAAGTGAAATTGGTTACCTGTTGTATTAACTGCTGCCCACATCAGAAAGTCTCCACAACACTATTAACCCCTAAACCATCAGTCCCCCACATCGCAAACTACCTATGTACACTATTAACCCCTAAACCTCCACACACCACATCGCAAACTAAACCTCTACACTATTAACCCCTAAACCGCCATTCTCCCAACGCAAAATAACCCAATAACATCTAAACCCCCTAACCTAACATCCCCTAAGTTAACCCAAAATACACTAACCCTACCCTTACCAACAAAAAAACTAACATTACTATTAAAATAAAATAAAAACTAGCATTACTATTAAAATTAAAAAATTCTTAAATTACCAAAAAATTACATAACGTAAAAAAACCTAACATTACTAAAAAAAAAAACTAACATTACAAAAAGTAACAAAAAAAATTATCAAAAATAAGTTATGCCTGTTCTAATACCACAAAATAAAGAAAACTATTCGAAAATTAAACTACAAATTGCCCTTAAAAGGGCTTATTGTAAGGCATTGCCCTAAATTGATCAAGCTCTTTTTTTTCTTAAAACTACAACCCTCTAACATTAAATCCCCCACCCCGAAAAAAAAATAACTATTAAAAAAAATCTTAAAAGTGCCATGAAAAAGGGCATTTAGCTCTTTTGCTGCCCAGATATTTTATGCTAATTTAAGTCATTACATTTTTTAAGGACGCTTCCTTTTGAAAATATTTGCCATTTAGAAATCGTAAACATAGCGCCATTCCTCTGCCCGCATCTAATACTTTATTTAGCTGAGCGATGAAGAATGCAGCTTTATCCAATCATTGTGTGCCCCACTTGGCGTCCAGCTCATGGGGCACGCAACGATTGGATGAAGCCGGATTTGTTATCCCTCAGCTAAATAAAGTCTGTTGGGTGGAGGAACGACAAAATGTTTACCATGGTAAATATTTTCCAAAGGATGCGTCCTTAAAAAAAAGTGCCCCTGTTTCTCCTGTTAAGTGTAGTCAGTCCACGGGTCATCCATTACTTATGGAATATTTCTCTTCCTAACAGGAAACTGCAAGAGAATTACCCAGCAGAGCTTGCTATATAGCTCCTCCCCTCACCTATCATAGTCAGTCATTCTCTTGCAGCCTAACTAGTAGGAAGCTGTGAGAGATCTGTGGTGTTTTTTTAACTTAGTTTATTTCTACAATCAAAAGTTTGTTATTTTTAAATGGCACCGGAGTGTGCTGTTTATTCTCAGGCAGCATTAGAAGAAGAATCTGCCTGGGTTTCTTTCTATGGTCTTAGCAGACGTAACTAAGATCCACTGGCTGTTTCTCATCTGAGGCGTGAGGTAACTTCAGAGAAGGGGAATAGCATGCAGGGCTCCCCTGCAACAAAATGAGGTATGCGCAGTAATTTATTTTCTGAGGAATGGAATTGACTGAGAAAATACTGCTGATACCATTGTAAAGTAAGTTCAGCCTTAAATGCAGCGATAGCGACTGGTATCAGGCTGATGTGTGTGTGTGTGTGCACTGAATGTATTTTCTAAGGAATGGAATTGACTCTGAAAATACTGTAAATACTGAAATAATGTATGAGCCTTAACTGCAGTAAAAGCGACTGGTAGCAGGCTTGTAAATAATAATACATAACTTTTAAATGTATGTTTAAAACGTTTTACTGGCTTATTAGGGCATGATTTTTACCACATGGCCATTTTTGTTTTCTGCATAGAAACAGTTTCTGAGCTTCCCCACTGTTGTAATATGAGTGGGAGGGGCCTATTTTAGCGCTTTTTTACACAGTAAAAATTCAGTCACAATCTGTCTACTTCATCCTCCATGATCCAGATCGTCTCTAGAGAGCTCAGGGGTCTTCAAAATCCATTTTGAGGGAGGTAATCAGTCACAGTAGTCCTGTGACAGTGTATTTGACTGTGAGAAAAACGTTAATTATATAATTGTTATCCGTTTTTGGGTACTAAGGGGTTAATCATCCATTTGCTGGTGGGTGCAATCCTTTGCTAACTTAATACATTTACTGTGAAAATTTGGTTGCTATAACTATTTTTGATCATTGTTATTTCAACTGTGTTAGTTTTTCTGTGCTTCTTAAAGGCACAGTAACGTTTTTTATATTGCTTGTAAATTAATTTTGAAAAGTATTTCCAAGTTTGCTAGTCTCATTGCTAGTTTGTTTAAACATGTCTGACTCAGATGAATCTCTTTGTTCACTATGTTTAAAGGCCAATGTGGAGCCCAATAGAAATTTGTGCACTCAATGTATAGATGTCACTTTAAATAAAAGTCAAACTTTATATGTTAAGAAATTATCACCAGACAACGAGGGGGAAGTTATGCCGACTAACTCTCCTCACGTGTCAGTACCTTCACCTCCCGCTCAGGAGGTGCGTGATATTGTGGCGCCAAGTACATCAGGGCGGCCCATACAAATCACTTTGCAAGACATGGCTACTGTTATGACAGAAGTACTGTCTAAATTGCCAGAATTAAGAGGTAAGCGCGATCACTCTGGAGTTAGAACAGAGAGCGCTGATAATGGTAGAGCCATGTCTGATACTGCATCACAATTTGCAGAACATGAGGACGGAGAGCTTCATTCTGTGGGTGACGGGTCTGATCCGGGTAAACTGGATTCAGAAATTTCAAATTTTAAATTTAAGCTTGAGAACCTCCGCGTATTGCTAGGGGAGGTATTAGCGGCTCTGAATGATTGTAACACAGTTGCAATTCCAGAGAAAGTATGTAGGCTGGATAAATATTTTGCGGTACCGGTGTGTACTGACGCTTTTCCTATACCTAAAAGGCTTACAGAAATTGTTAACAAGGAGTGGGATAGACCCGGTGTGCCCTTTTCACCACCTCCTATATTTAGAAAAATGTTTCCTATAGACGCCACCACACGGGACTTATGGCAGACAGTCCCTAAGGTGGAGGGAGCAGTTTCTACTTTGGCTAAGCGCACCACTATCCCGGTGGAGGATAGCTGTGCTTTTTCAGATCCAATGGATAAAAAGTTAGAGGGTTACCTTAAGAAAATGTTTGTTCAACAAGGTTTTATATTACAACCCCTTGCATGCATTGCGCCTGTTACTGCTGCGGCGGCATTCTGGTTTGAGTCTCTGGAAGAAACCATTCGCACAGCTCCATTGGATGAAATTATGAACAAGCTTAAAACCCTTAAGCTAGCTAACTCATTTGTTTCTGATGCCGTCGTACACTTAACCAAACTTACGGCTAAGAACTCCGGATTCGCCATTCAAGCGCTCAGAGCTCTGTGGCTTAAATCCTGGTCAGCTGACGTGACTTCTAAATCCAAATTGCTTAATATTCCTTTCAAAGGGCAGACCTTATTCGGGCCCGGCTAGAAAGAAATAATTGCTGACATTACGGGAGGTAAGGGCCATGCTCTACCTCAGGACAGGGCCAAATCAAAGGCCAAACAGTCTAATTTTCGTGCCTTTCGTAACTTCAAGGCAGGAGCAGCATCAACTTCCTCCGCTCCAAAACAGGAAGGAGCTGTTGCTCGTTACAGGCAGGGCTGGAAAGTTAACCAGTCCTGGAACAGGGGCAAGCAGGCCAAGAAACCTGCTGCTGCCCCCAAGACAGCATGAAGAGAGGGCCCCCTATCCGGAAACGGATCTAGTGGGGGGCAGACTTTCTCTCTTCGCCCAGGCTTGGGCAAGAGATGTCCAGGATCCCTGGGCGTTGGAGATCATATCTCAGGGATATCTCCTGGACTTCAAAACTCCTCCTCCACGGGGGAGATTTCATCTTTCTAGGTTATCAGCAAACCAAACAAAGAAAGAGGCGTTTCTACGCTGTGTACAAGACCTCTTACTAATGGGGGTAATCCACCCAGTTCCGCGGACGGAACACGGGCAGGGATTCTATTCAAATCTATTTGTGGTTCCCAAAAAAGAGGGAACCTTCAGACCAATCTTGGACTTAAAAATCCTAAACAAATTTCTAAGAGTTCCATCATTCAAAATGGAAACTATTCGAACCATCCTTCCCATGATCCAAGAGGGTCAGTACATGACCACGGTGGACTTAAAGGATGCTTACCTTCACATACCGATTCACAAGGACCATTACCGGTATCTGAGATTTGCCTTCCTAGACAGGCATTACCAGTTTGTAGCTCTTCCCTTCGGATTAGCTACGGCCCCAAGAATCTTTACAAAAATTCTAGGATCACTTCTGGCGGTACTAAGACCGCGAGGCATAGCGGTGACTCCGTATCTAGACGACATTCTGATACAAGCGTCAAGTTTTCAAACTGCCAAGTCTCATACAGAGATAGTTCTGGCATTTCTGAGGTCGCATGGGTGGAAGGTGAACGTGGAAAAGAGTTCTCTATTACCACTTACAAGAGTTCCCTTTCTAGGAACTCTTATAGATTCTGTAGAGATGAAAATTTACCTGACAGAGGCCAGGTTATTAAAACTTCTAAATGCTTACCGTGTCCTTCACTCCATTCCACACCCGTCAGTAGCTCAGTGCATGGAAGTAATCGGCTTAATGGTAGCGGCAATGGACATAGTACCATTTGCGCGCCTGCATCTCAGACCGCTGCAATTGTGCATGCTAAGTCAGTGGAACGGGGATTACTCAGATTTGTCCCCCCTACTAAATCTGGATCAAAGGACCAGAGATTCTCTTCTATGGTGGCTCTCTCGGCCACATCTGTCCAAGGGGATGACCTTTCGCAGGCCAGATTGGACGATTGTAACAACAGACGCCAGCCTTCTAGGCTGGGGAGCAGTCTGGAATTCCCTGAAAGCTCAGGGATTATGGACTCAGGAGGAGAAACTCCTCCCAATAAATATTCTGGAGTTAAGAGCAATATTCAATGCTCTCCTAGCTTGGCCTCAGTTTGAAATCTGATGAACCTCAGAGTTGCTGTCGGACAACATCACGACTGTGGCTTACATCAACCATCAAGGGGGAACCAGAAGTTCCCTAGCGATGTTGGAAGTCTCAAAGATAATTCGCTGGGCAGAGTCTCACTCTTGCCACCTGTCAGCGATCTACATCCCAGGCGTGGAGAACTGGGAGGCGGATTTTCTAAGTCGCCAGACTTTTCATCCATCCGGAGGTCTTTGCTCAACTGATTCGTCGTTGGGGCAAACCAGATCTGGATCTCATGGCGTCTCGTCAGAACGCCAAGCTTCCTTGTTACGGATCCAGGTCCAGGGACCCGGGAGCGGTGCTGATAGATGCTCTGACAGCCCCTTGGGTCTTCAACATGGCTTGTGTGTTTCCACCATTCCCAATGCTTCCTCGTTTGATTGCCAAGATCAAACAGGAGAGAGCTTTGGTGATTCTGATAGCGCCTGCGTGGCCACGCAGGACCTGGTATGCAGACCTAGTGGACATGTCATCCTGTCCACCGTGGTCTCTGCCTCTGAGACAGGACCTTCTAATTCAGGGTCCTTTCAAACATCCAAATCTAATTTCTCTGAGGCTGACTGCATGGAGATTGAACGCTTGACTCTATCAAAGCGTGGTTTCTCGGAGGCGGTTATTGATACCTTAATACAGGCTAGGAAGCCTGTTACCAGAAAAATTTACCATAAAATATGGCGTACATATTTACGTTGGTGCGAATCCAAGAGTTACTCATGGAGTAAGGTTAGGATTCCTAGGATATTGTCCTTTCTACAAGAGGGTTTAGAAAAGGGCTTATCTACTAGTTTGTTAAAGGGACAGATTTCTGCTCTGTCTATTCTTCTACACAAACGTCTGGCTGAAGTTCCAGACGTTCAGGCTTTCTGTCAGGCTTTAACTAGGATTAAGCCTGTGTTTAAGTCTGTTGCTCCGCCGTGGAGCTTAAACTTAGTTCTTAATGTTCTTCAAGGCGTTCCATTTGAACCCCTTCATTCCATTGATATCAAGTTGTTATCTTGGAAAGTTCTGTTTTTGATGGCTATTTCCTCGGCTCGAAGAGTCTCTGAGTTATCTGCCTTACATTGTGATTCTCCTTATCTGATTTTTCATTCAGACAAGGTAGTCCTGCGTACTAAACCTGGGTTCTTACCTAAGGTAGTTACTAACAGGAATATCAATCAAGAGATTGTTGTTCCATCTCTGTGTCCTAACCCTTCTTCAAAGAAGGAACGACTTTTGCATAATCTGGACGTAGTCCGTGCCCTGAAATTCTATTTGCAGGCAACTAAGGATTTTCGTCAAACTTCTTCCCTGTTTGTCATTTACTCTGGACAGAGGAGAGGTCAAAAGGCTTCGGCTACCTCTCTCTCTTTTTGGCTTCGTAGCATAATACGCTTAGCCTATGAGACTGCTGGACAGCAGCCTCCTGAAAGGATTACAGCTCATTCTACTAGAGCTGTGGCTTCCACCTGGGCCTTTAAAAATGAGGCCTCTGTTGAACAGATTTGCAAGGCTGCGACTTGGTCTTCGCTTCACACTTTTTCAAAATTTTACAAATTTGACACTTTTGCTTCGTCGGAGGCTATTTTTGGGAGAAAGGTACTTCAGGCAGTGGTTCCTTCTGTTTAATGTTCCTGCCTTGTCCCTCCCTTCATTCGTGTACTTTAGCTTTGGTATTGGTATTCCATAAGTAATGGATGACCCGTGGACTGACTACACTTAACAGGAGAAAACATAATTTATGCTTACCTGATAAATTCCTTTCTCCTGTAGTGTAGTCAGTCCACGGCCCGCCCTGTTTTTACGGCAGGTCTAAATTTTAATTAAACTCCAGTCACCACTGTACCCTATGGTTCCTCCTTTCTCGTCTGCTTTGGTCGAATGACTGACTATGATAGGTGAGGGGAGGAGCTATATAGCAAGCTCTGCTGGGTAATTCTCTTGCAGTTTCCTGTTAGGAAAAGAAATATTCCATAAGTAATGGATGACCCGTGGACTGACTACACTACAGGAGAAAGGAATTTATCAGGTAAGCATAAATTATGTTTTTTATGACTGATTTCATAAACTATGTATTATAGGCACAGTAACGTCAAAATTAAACTTTCATGATTCAGATAGACCATACAATTTTAAACAACTTTCCAATTTACTTTTGATATCAAATTTGCTTTGTTCTGATGGTATCTTTTATTGAAGAGTAAAACTAGGTAGGCTCATAAGAGCTCAGGAGTGTGCACGTGTCTTTAGTACTGTATGGCAGCAGTGTTTTGCAACATTGTATAACAAAAGTTAAAAAAATGTTGCAAAACACTGCTGCCATAGGGAGTACTAAAGACACGTGCACACTCCTGAGCTCTTATGAGCCACCTAGTTTTACTCTTCAATAAAAGATACCATGAGAACAAAGCAAATCTGATAACAGAAGTAAATTGGAAAGTTGTTTAAAATTGTATTTTCTATCTGAATCATGAGTCTAATTTTGACTCTACTGTCCCTTTAAAGATGTAAACTTTACAATCACTTTAAGAGAGCTGTGCATAAACGAATGCAAATCTCAATGAACTGAAGCAATGCTGTAAAGAAGAGTGAGACAAAATTCTTTCACAACGATATGAGAGACTGATAAAGTCAAACAGAAAATAATTACTTCAAGCATATGCTGCTAAAGGTGGTACTACAGGCTACTGAATCATAATGTGTTCTTAGTTTTTCATGGCTTCTCCATTTTGGCTTTATTTATTTTTTGTTAAATAAATCATGAGACGGTGTAATATTTCACGTGTTGTTGTTCATCTGAGGTTGTATTTAAGGCACAGTCTACACCAGAATATGTATTGTTTTAAAATATAGATAATCCCTTTATTACCCATTCCCTAGTTTTGCATAACCAACACAGTTATATTAATTATAATTATAATTTTTACCTCTGATTATCTTGTATCTAAGCCCCTTATTTCAGTTCTTTTGACAGACTTGCATTTTAGCCAATCAGTGCTGGCTCCTAGGAACTCCACGTGCGTGAGCACAGTGTTATCTATATGAAATACATTAACTAACACCCTCTAGTGGTGAAAAACTGTAAAAATGCCCTGAGCTAAAATGCGGCCTAGAAATTAGCATATGAACCTCTTAGACTTAGCTTTCAACTAAGAATACCAATAGAACAAAGCAAATTTGGTGATAAAAGTAAATTGGAAAAAAAAATTAAATGACATGCCATATCTGAATAATGAAAGTTTGTTTTGGACTAGACTGTCCCTTTGAGACGTGCTAAAGACCAGATGATTGTTGTTATGTCCTGATACGTAAAACCATAGAATTCTAAGAGGGTGTACTTTCTTTTTCACATGACTGTACATGTCTATATATTGCGTTGCTCAATTTAAATCTTAACGGGGTTGGGTTAGCTCATGAGAATTTAGGATTCTTGAGGCAAAGTTATTGAAATATTATTTATAAAATAGTAATATAAATTATTAAAACTTAATAAACATACTGTAAAATTATATAGATATATTCTATGGATTATTTAGAATATTTGACAATATGTTTATTCATTTTTAATAATGTATATTAATTTTTAAATAGATATTCCTATATACATCTGTATACAGCATTACTTTTATATATATATATATATATATATATATATATACACACACACAAAACACAGAAAGGGGACTGCACTCTCAGACTGGATTGGGTACACATCCCATGACCCTGCAACATGCTCAGCCCTGGGTGCTAATAGCACTCTCAGGAAGCTGTGCTGTCTCCAGAGTCACAGGCAGTTAACCCCGGACAAGTCTGGGTGCAAGGCCCATAGGGAAAATTACAAAATAAATGAATACAACATATATATATAGGTAAAGATTATATATATATATATATATATATATATATTTTATTTATTTATTTTACTTAAAAAAGCATCAGATATATAGAATAAGTAGAACATATTCTGCTATGTGAGGAACATTGGAATGTGAAATATTATTACTTCATGTCGGTTTAGCGCACATAAGAACTTAGGATTCTTAAGGCGACGTTATTGAAATATTATATATAAAATATTAATACAAATTTATATTAATTATTAAAATGTAAACATACTGTATTTCATGTCAGATTAGCACACTTGGTTTAACGCAATTGGGTTTACACGCAAGTAGTGTGTTTTCCACTTTTTGCTTTTCATTGAAGTCTATGGGGGGAATACATTAACACAATTGCGATATTGCAAGTTCAGCTTTTTGTGCGCGTCAGGTTTTACTTTCAACTTGTAATACGCGTCCTACCCAAAGTGCTCAAAAAAATTACTTCTGGCAGAGTTAATGAGCGTCAGCGATAATTACTGCTCCACTCGTAATCTGGCCCTTAGTAAGGTGATCAAAGTAACAGCAGTGGTCACCTGCCCAGTTTCAATATTATTTACTAAAATCTTAATAAAAATATACATTTAATTTTACATGTTTGTTACAGTTTTCTCACATGCCATGAATTATAAATAGAATGGTACATTCTAAATCTATGTAGCTTACAATACTGTTAAAATGTAAGCAGCTAAAATTGGCTTAGCACAGGGCTGTGAAAAATGCTTAGCAGCAAAGGGGTTAAGGGATTAAAGGGACATTAAACATTTTGAGATGGTAATATAAAATGATAAATCATATTTACAAAAAAACACTCTATATACTAAATACTGTATATATAGATAGATAGATAGATAGATAGATAGATATACACACACAGTGAAACCTGCTTAAGACAGAATGGCATCGGACAACGTAAATTTTTCGTCTTTGACAGGTTTCCGCCTTATACAGCTAGTGACTCATGGAGCGTCTTTTGACATGCGCAAAATCCAAAATGGCAGAATAATGTTACTGTATTGGTCATTAAGCCAGTCTGACCTGCACTGCCGCAAGGGAGCGTGGGACTGGATTCCTGACCAATCAGGAAGTCGGGCGGCTGCTGCCTGGCTTCCTGATTGGCTGGGAAGCCATTTCCATGTTTCCTCATGGCACTGCAGGTCTCCCTCTGGCAGTCAGTTCCTGTATCGGAGCATTTGGGCGTAAATGTTCAGGACCAGCACCATACCATACAGTACCAGTATCAGAATCAACTTCTTGTTTTGCAAGTAACAAAGACAGTACAGTTTTTCTACTTAATCATTACACCAGTTTTTTTTTTTTTATCTGGATTTACTTTGTTTTTCTAACACAGAAAATGGGTGCGAAAACATTAATTGTATACAAACACAGTACAGTATTAAAAGATTAATTGTTGCATCAAATACTGTCTTCGCTTTCCTCTTGACTTCGCCATTGCCAGCTAACCATTCTTCCATGATTTTCTCTTGATTTTCTCTTGATTTTCTCTTTATTCTTGATCGCTTCATAAATTTGCGTTTTGCCACACTTAAATTTCTTGATGCATTGTTTTACAAACTTATCTTTTGTGTAGGCCTCAATCACTTTCACTTTTGCAGCGTGAGTAAGAGTGTTGCACTTTCTAGGAGCCATTCTGTGTCCCACACCTCTTCCGTTTCAGCGTCCGTTGCCACACCCCTTCCGTTTCAGCGTCCATTCCCACACCCCTTCAGTTTCAGCGTCTGTTCCGTTGTTTCAGCGTTCCCACACCACTTCCGTTCCAGCATTGCCACACCCCTTCCTCGTTACATTTTCCGGCTTATCCAGGTAGCTGAACATAATGTACAGTATATGCACTTAACACTGGGACTGCATTCTGTTTCCACGTTGAACAGGTTCCGGCTTATCTAGGTAGTTTAAACAATGTAAGTATAACACTAAGCGCTAGGACTGTGGAATATTTCCCTCATGGACAGGTTTCCCTGTTATACAGAGTCTGTCTTAGACAGTTTTCACTGTGTGTATATATATATATATATATATATATATATAGTATATGTGTGTGTGTGTATATATATATATATATATATATATATATATATATATATATAAAGACAAGAGGCCAGTTTTGTGGTTTATGAAGTCCTCTGACTTTACCAGAGCATTTGACTTTGGTTAATATTTCCGGTGTGATTATCACTCTAGTACATAGGTTAACCATGGACTTGCAATACAAGTGAGAGTTTCCACATTGCGCTCAGCATTAAAAGGATAGGTAGCGTTTGGTACTAAAAGTTTGCAATATTTTATTCACGCCAATTTGTAATACTGTCCTAGAGGTAAAAATGGTGCAACCTAATGAACAAATTTGAGCACTCCACTTGTAATCTAGGTCAGAATAGGAATGAGCCTGTTTTAGATAAGTTGAACACTTTGTTGCACAAAAGGAATGGGGGGGGATAATATATATTTTCACACTATTTCAAGACTTTATGAAGAATATTGCTATTGTGCATTGACAAAACACCCTAATGCCATTTTTAGTTATACTTAATATACAATAAAAATACGAGAATACATAAATTATGATCACAACATTGGAAAAATCATTGCTTAAATGACTTCATGCAATGCCTGTATGCATTTAATATTTGCAATAAATTACACTATTTTCATTATTCAAAACAAGATTAAATTGCAAGGTTTCAGTCTGGAAACAAGATTAACAGTAAAAAAAATTACAGTTTTGCTAAAATGAAGCTGCTCATTAGTTTCAATAGTAGAAATGGTGCATTTTTTACAAAACACATTTTACAGTATGAGACATTTCTAAAAGCCCTCTATTTTGTAACTGGGAAAAACTGCAGCTATTTTTTATGCAATATGTTAAAGGGACACTGAACCCAATTTTTTTTCTTTCATATATATATTTCAGATAGAGCAGGTAATTTTAAGCAATTTTCTAATTTACTTCTATTATCATTTTTTCTTTGTTATCTTAGGCCTAGATTTAGAGTTGGGCGGTAGCCGTCAAAACCAGCGTTAGAGGCTCCTAATGCTGGTTTTTACCGCCCTCTGGTATTTGGAGCCAGTCATTAAAGGGTCTAACGCTCACTTTCCAGCCGCGACTTTTCCATACCGCAGATCCCCTTACGTCAATTGCGTATCCTATCTTTTCAATGGGATCTTTCTAACGCTGGTATTTAGAGTCGTGGCTGAAGTGAGCGTTAGAAATCTAATGACAAAACTCCAGCCGCAGAAAAAAGTCAGTAGTTAAGAGCTTTCTACCTATGTACCCCTAAACCGAGGTCCCCCCACATCGCCGCCACTCTATTAAAAATGTTTAACCCCTAATCTGCCGACCGCACGCCGCTGCCACCTACGTTATCCCTATGAACCCCTAATCTGCTGCCCCTAACACCGCCGACCCCTATATTATATTTATTAACGCCTAATCTGCCCCCCTCACCGTCGCCTCCACCTGCCTACACTTATTAACCCCTAATCTGCCGAGCGGACCGCACCGCTACTATAATAAAGTTATTAACCCCTAATCCGCCTCACTCCTGCCTCAATAACCCTATAATAAATAGTATTAACCCCTAATCTGCCCTCCCTAACATCGCCGACACCTAACTTCAAGTATTAACCCCTAATCTGCCGATCGAAACTATACATTTTTTAACCCCTAAAGCTAATTCTAACCCTAACACCCTCCTAAGTTAAATATAATTTTATTCTAACGAAATAAATTAACTCTTATTAAATACATTTTCTCCAACATTGGTGTGTCCGGTCCACGGCGTCATCCTTACTTGTGGGATATTCTCTTCCCCAACAGGAAATGGCAAAGAGTCCCAGCAAAGCTGGTCACATGATCCCTCCTAGGCTCCGCCCACCCCAGTCATTCTCTTTGCCGTTGCACAGGCAACATCTCCACGGAGATGGTTAAGAGTTTTTTGGTGTTTAAATGTAGTTTTATTCTTCTATCAAGTGTTTGTTATTTTAAAATAGTGCTGATATGTACTATTTACTCTGAAACAGAAAAGGATGAAGATTTCTGTTTGTAAGAGGAAGATGATTTTAGCAGACAGTAACTAAAATCGATTGCTGTTTCCACACAGGACTGTTGAGATGAAGTAACTTCAGTTGGGGGAAACAGTTAGCAGTCTTTTCTGCTTAAGGTATGACTAGCCATATTTCTAACAAGACCATGTAATGCTGGAAGGCTGTCATTTCCCCTCATGGGGATCGGTAAGCCATTTTCTTAGTTAAACATAAAAGAATAAAGGGCTTCAAAAAGGGCTTAAAAACTGGTAGACATTTTTCTGGGCTAAAACAATTGCTTTACTAGGCATATTATGCAGATTCTAACTAATTATTGGTATTATAATCTTGGGGAACGTTTAGAAAAACAGCAGGCACTGTGTTGGACACCTTTTTCAGATGGGGGCCTTTCTAGTTATAGACAGAGCCTCATTCTGGGACTGTATAGGGGTTAAATGTAAAAACGGCTCCGCTTCCGTTAATTTAAGGGTTAAAGCTCTGAAATTTGGTGTGCAATACTTTTAATGCTTTAAGACACTGTGGTGAAATTTTGGTGAATTTTGAACAATTCCTTCATACTTTTTCACATATTCAGTAATAAAGTGTTTTCAGTTTGAAATTTAAAGTGACAGTAACGGTTTTATTTTAAAACGTTTTTTGTGCTTTGTTGACAAGTTTAAGCCTGTTTAACATGTCTGTACCATCAGATAAGCTATGTTCTATATGTATGAAAGCCAATGTGTCTCCCCATTTAAATTTATGTGATAATTGTGCCATAGTGTCCAAACAAAGTAAGGACAGTAATGCAACAGATAATGATATTGCCCAAGATGATTCCTCAAATGAGGGGAGTAAACATGATACTACATCATCCCCTACTGTGTCTACACCAGTTATGCCCACACAGGAGGCCCCTAGTACATCTAGTGCGCCAATACTTATTACCATGCAACAATTAACGGCTGTAATGGATAACTCCATAGCAAATCTTTTATCCAAAATGCCTACTTATCAGAGAAAGCGCGATTGCTCTGTTTTAAACACTGAAGAGCAAGAGGACGCTGATGATAACTGTTCTGACATACCCTCACACCAATCTCAAGGGGCCATGAGGGAGGTTTTGTCTGATGGAGAAATTTCAGATTCAGGAAAAATTTCTCATCAAGCTGAACCTGATGTTGTGACATTTAAATTTAAATTACAACATCTCCGCGCACTGCTTAATGAGGTGTTATCTACTCTGGATGATTGTGACAATTTGGTCATTCCAGAGAAATTATGTAAGATGGACAAGTTCCTAGAGGTTCCGGTGCCCCCCGACGCTTTTCCTATACCCAAGCGGGTGGCGGACATAGTAAATAAAGAGTGGGAAAGGCGCGGCATACATTCCTATCGAAGATAGTTGTGCTTTCAAAGATCCTATGGATAAGAAATTAGAGGGTTTGCTTAAAAAGATTTTTGTACAGCAAGGTTACCTTCTACAACCAATTTCATGCATTGTTCCTGTCACTACGGCAGCGTGTTTCTGGTTCGAGGAACTAGAAAAATCGCTCAGTAAAGAATCTTCGTATGAGGAGGTTATGGACAGAGTTCAAGCACTTAAATTGGCTAACTCTTTTGTTTTAGATGCCGCTTTGCAATTAGCTAGATTAGCGGCGAAAAATTCAGGGTTTGCTGTCGTGGCGCGCAGAGTGCTTTGGCTAAAGTCTTGGTCAGCGGATGTGTCTTCCAAGACAAAATTGCTTAACATTCCTTTCAAAGGTAAAACATTATTTGGACCTGATTTGAAAGAGATTATTTCAGACATCACTGGGGGAAAGGGCCACGCCCTCCCACAGGATAGGTCTTTTAAGACTAATAATAAGCCTAATTTTCGTCCCTTTGCAGAAACGGACCAGTCTCTAATTCTGTATCCTCTAAGCAAGAGGGTAATACTTCACAACCCAAACCAGCCTGGAAACCAATGCAAGGCTGGAACAAGGGTAAGCAGGCCAAGAAGCCTACCACTGCTACCAAAACAGCATGAAGGGATAGCCCCCGATCCGGGACCGGATCTAGTGGGGGGCAGACTTTCTCTCTTTGCTCAGGCTTGGGCAAGAGATGTTCAGGATCCTTGGGCGCTAGAAATAGTTTCTCAAGGTTATCTCCTGGAATTCAAGGAACTACCCCCAAGGGGAAGGCTCCACAGGTCTCAATTATCTTCAAACCAAATAAAGAGACAGGCATTCTTACATTGTGTAGAAGACCTGTTAAAGATGGGAGTGATACATCCAGTTCCAATAAGAGAACAAGGAATGGGATTTTATTCCAATCTGTTCATAGTTCCCAAAAAAGAGGGAACATTCAGACCAATTTTGGATCTAAAGATCCTAAACAAATTTCTCAGGGTACCATCGTTCAAAATGGAAACTATTCGAACGATCCTACCTACTATCCAGGAAAATCAATTTATGACTACCGTGGATTTAAAGGATGCGTACCTACGTATTCCTATCCACAAGGAACATAATCAGTTCCTAAGGTTCGCTTTTCTGGACAAGCATTACCAGTTTGTGGCACTTCCATTTGGATTAGCCACTGCTCCAAGGATTTTCACAAAGGTACTAGGGTCCCTTCTAGCGGTTCTAAGACCAAGGGGCATTGCAGTAGTACCTTACTTGGACGACATCCTGATTCAAGCGTCGTCCCTGTCAAAAGCAAAGGCTCATACGGACATCGTCCTAGCCTTTCTCAGATCTCACGGATGGAAGGTGAACAAAGAAAAAAGTTCTCTGTCCCCGTCAACAAGAGTTCCCTTCTTGGGAACAATAATAGATTCCTTAGAAATGAGGATTTTTCTGACAGAGGTCAGAAAATCAAAACTTCTAAGCTCTTGTCAAGTACTTCATTCTGTTCCTCGTCCTTCCATAGCGCAGTGCATGGAAGTAATAGGATTGATGGTTGCAACAATGGACATAGTTCCTTTTGCACAAATTCATCTAAGACCATTACAACTGTGCATGCTCAGACAGTGGAATGGGGATTATACAGACTTGTCTCCGACGATTCAAGTAGATCAAAAGACCAGAGATTCACTCCGTTGGTGGCTGACCCTGGACAATCTGTCACAGGGAATGAGCTTCCGCAGACCAGAGTGGGTCATTGTCACGACCGACGCCAGCCTAGTGGGCTGGGGCGCGGTCTGGGAATCCCTGAAAGCTCAGGGTCTATGGTCTCGGGAAGAGTCTCTTCTCCCGATAAACATTCTGGAACTGAGAGCGATATTCAATGCTCTCAGAGCTTGGCCTCAACTAGCAAAGGCCAAATTCATAAGGTTTCAGTCAGACAACATGACGACAGTTGCATATATCAATCATCAGGGGGGAACAAGGACTTCCCTGGCGATGAAAGAAGTGACCAAGATAATTCAATGGGCGGAGGATCACTCCTGCCACTTGTCTGCGATCCACATCCCAGGAGTGGAAAATTGGGAAGCGGATTTTCTGAGTCGTCAGACATTCCATCCGGGGGAGTGGGAACTCCATCCGGAAATCTTTGCCCAAATAACTCAATTATGGGGCATTCCAGACATGGATCTGATGGCGTCTCGTCAGAACTTCAAGGTTCCTTGCTACGGGTCCAGATCCAGGGATCCCAAGGCGACCCTAGTAGATGCACTAGTAGCACCTTGGACCTTCAACCTAGCTTATGTATTCCCACCGTTTCCTCTCATCCCCAGGCTGGTAGCCAGGATCAATCAGGAGAGGGCCTCTGTGATCTTGATAGCTCCTGCGTGGCCACGCAGGACTTGGTATGCAGACCTGGTGAATATGTCATCGGCTCCACCATGGAAGCTACCTTTGAGACAGGACCTTCTTGTTCAGGGTCCATTCGAACATCCGAATCTGGTTTCCCTCCAACTGACGGCTTGGAGATTGAACGCTTGATTTTATCAAAGCGTGGGTTTTCAGATTCTGTAATAGATACTCTGATTCAGGCTAGAAAGCCTGTAACTAGAAAAATTTACCATAAAATATGGAAAAAATATATCTGTTGGTGTGAATCTAAAGGATTCCCATGGAACAAGATAAAAATTCCTAAGATTCTATCCTTTCTACAAGAAGGTTTGGAGAAAGGATTATCTGCAAGTTCTCTGAAGGGACAGATCTCTGCTTTATCTGTTTTACTTCACAAAAGACTGGCAGCTGTGCCAGATGTTCAAGCATTTGTTCAGGCTCTGGTTAGGATCAAGCCTGTTTACAGACCTTTGACTCCTCCCTGGAGTCTAAATCTAGTTCTTTCAGTTCTTCAAGGGGTTCCGTTTGAACCCTTACATTCCGTAGATATTAAGTTATTATCTTGGAAAGTTTTGTTTTTGGTTGCAATTTCTTCTGCTAGAAGAGTTTCAGAGTTATCTGCTCTGCAGTGTTCTCCGCCCTATCTGGTGTTCCATGCAGATAAGGTGGTTTTGCGTACTAAGCCTGGTTTTCTTCCGAAAGTTGTTTCCAACAAAAATATTAACCAGGAGATAGTTGTACCTTCTTTGTGTCCGAATCCAGTTTCAAAGAAGGAACGTTTGTTACACAATTTGGACGTAGTCCGTGCTCTAAAATTCTATTTAGAGGCTACTAAAGATTTCAGACAAACATCTTCCTTGTTTGTTGTTTATTCTGGTAAAAGGAGAGGTCAAAAAGCGACTTCTACCTCTCTTTCCTTTTGGCTTAAAAGCATTATCCGATTGGCTTATGAGACTGCCGGACGGCAGCCTCCTGAAAGAATCACAGCTCACTCCACTAGGGCTGTGGCTTCCACATGGGCCTTCAAGAATGAGGCTTCTGTTGACCAGATATGTAAGGCAGCGACTTGGTCTTCACTGCACACTTTTGCCAAATTTTACAAATTTGATACTTTTGCTTCTTCGGAGGCTATTTTTGGGAGAAAGGTTTTGCAAGCCGTGGTGCCTTCCATTTAGGTGACCTGATTTGCTCCCTCCCTTCATCCGTGTCCTAAAGCTTTGGTATTGGTTCCCACAAGTAAGGATGACGCCGTGGACCGGACACACCAATGTTGGAGAAAACAGAATTTATGCTTACCTGATAAATTACTTTCTCCAACGGTGTGTCCGGTCCACGGCCCGCCCTGGTTTTTTAATCAGGTCTGATGAATTATTTTCTCTAACTACAGTCACCACGGTATCATATGGTTTCTCCTATATATATTTCCTCCTGTCCGTCGGTCGAATGACTGGGGTGGGCGGAGCCTAGGAGGGATCATGTGACCAGCTTTGCTGGGACTCTTTGCCATTTCCTGTTGGGGAAGAGAATATCCCACAAGTAAGGATGACGCCGTGGACCGGACACACCGTTGGATAAAGTAATTAATCAGGTAAGCATAAATTCTGTTATTCCTATTTAAAGCTAAATACTTACCTGTAAAATAAACCCTAATATAGCTACAATATAAATTATAATTATATTGTAGCTATTTTAGGATTAATATTTATTTTACAGGCAACTTTGTATTTATTTTAACCAGGTACAATAGCTATTAAATAGGTAATAACTATTTAATAGTTACCTAGTTAAAATAATTACAAAATTACCTGTAAAATAAATCCTAACCTAAGTTACAATTAAACCTAACACTACACTATCAATAAATTAATTAAATAAAATACCTACAAATAAATACAATTAAATAAACTAACTAAATTACAAAAAATAAAAAAGAACTAAGTTACAAAAAATAAAAAAATATTTACAAACATTAGAAAAATATTACAACAATTTTAAACTAATTACACCTACTCTAAGCCCCCTAATAAAATAACAAAGCCCCCCAAAATAAAAAATGCCCTACCCTATTCTAAATTTAAAAAGTTCAAAGCTCTTTTACCTTACCAGCCCTGAAAAGGGCCCTTTGCGGGGCATGCCCCAAAGAATTCAGCTCTTTTCCCTTTTAAAAAAAAACACATACAATACCCCCCCCCCCCAACATTACAACCCACCACCCACATACCCCTAATCTAACCCAAACCCCCCTTAAATAAACCTAACACTAAGCCCCTGAAGATCTCCCTACCTTGTCTTCACCTCACCTGGTTCAGCGATCGGTCCAGAAGAGGGTCCGAAGTCTTGATCCAAGCGGCGGCTGAAGAAATCCATCATCGGGCTGAAGTCGGAAGTCCATCATCGGGATGAAGTCTTCTATCAAGCCGCATATTCAATCTTCTTTCTTCCGGAGCGGAGCCATCTTCTTCCAAGCCGACGCGGAACATCCTCTTCAACCGACGCCTACTCGCCGAATGACGGTTCCTTTAAATGACGTCATCCAAGATGGCGTCCCTCGAATTCCGATTGGCTGATAGGATTCTATCAGCCAATCGGAATTAAGGTAGGAATATTCTGATTGGCTGATGGAATCAGCCAATCAGATTCAAGTTCAATCCGATTGGCTGATTGGATCAGCCAATCAGATTGAGCTCGCATTCTATTGGCTGTTCCGATCAGCCAATAGAATGCGAGCTCAATCTGATTGGCTGATTGGATCAGCCAATCGGATTGAACTTGAATCTGATTGGCTGATTCCATCAGCCAATCAGAATATTCCTACCTTAATTCTGATTGGCTGATAGAATCCTATCAGCCAATCGGAATTCGAGGGACGCCATCTTAGATGACGTCATTTAAAGGAACCATCATTCGGCGAGTAGGCGTCGTTAGAAGAGGATGGATCCGCGTCGGCTGGGAAGAAGATGGCTCCGCTCCGGAAGAAAGAAGATTGAAGATGCTGCTTGATAGAAGACTTCATCCCGATGATGGACTTCCGACTTCAGCCCGATGATGGATTTCTTCAGCCGCCGCTTGGATCCAGACTTCAGCCCGAGGATGGACGTCACTCTTCAGCCCCCCGCTTGGGCTTGGATCAAGACTTCGGACCCTCTTCTGGACAGATCGGGACCCGGTGAGGTGAAGACAAGGTAGGGAGATCTTCAGTGGCTTAGTGTTAGGTTTATTTAAGGGGGGTTTGGGTTAGATTAGGGGTATGTGGGTGGTGGGTTGTAATGTTGGGGGGGGTATTGTATGTGGTTTTTTCCAGGCAAAAGAGCTGAATTCTTTGGGGCATGCCCCGCAAAGGGCCCTTTTCAGGGCTGGTAAGGTAAAAGAGCTTTGAACTTTTTTATTTTAGAATAGGGTAGGGCATTTTTTTATTTTGGGGGGCTTTGTTATTTTATTAGGGGGCTTAGAGTAGGTGTAATTAGTTTAAAATTGTTGTAATATTTTTCTAATGTTTGTAAATATTTTTTTATTTTTTGTAACTTAGTTGTTTTTTATTTTTTGTACTTTAGTTAGTTTATTTAATTGTATTTATTTGTAGGTATTTTATTTAATTAATTTATTGATAGTGTAGTGTTAGGTTTAATTGTAGATAATTGTAGGTATTTTATTTAATTAATTTATTGATAATGTAGTATTAGGTTTAATTGTAGATAATTGTAGGTATTGTATTTAATTAATTTATTGATAGTGTAGTGTTAGGTTTACTTGTAACTTAGGTTAGGATTTATTTTACAGGTAATTTTGTAATTATTTTAACTATTTTAGCTATTAAATACTATTTATTATAGGGTTATTGAGGCGGGAGTGAGGCGGATTAGGGGTTAATAACTTTATTATAGTAGTGGTGCGGTCCGCTCAGCAGATTAGGGGTTAATAAGTGTAGGCAGGTGGAGGCAACGTTGTGGGGGGCAGATTAGGGGTTAATAAATATAATATAGGGATCGGCGGTGTTAGGGGCAGCAGATTAGGGGTACACCAGCCTTTAGATTTAAGATTGAACACTTACGTTTTCTTCTAAAGGAAGTCCTGTCTACATTAGAGGTTCCAGAGGCCAAGTTGCTTGATGAACCTTTGATTCCTAAATTAGACAGAGTTTACAAGGAAAGGGTAGTGCCTTAAACTTTTCCTGTGCCTGTAAAGATGGTGAACATTATTAAGAACGAATGGGACAGATTTGGATCTTCCTTTTCCCCTTCGTCTTCCTTTAATAAATTATTTCCGGTCCCAGACTCTCAATTGGAGTTGTGGGGTTTTGTCCCTAAGATTATTCGCCTAAATGGTAAGGCTTCTGGATTTTTGGTTCAGGCCCGTCGGGCGCTCTGGCTGAAGTCTTGGCCTGCGGATATGACTTCTAAGTCCAGACTTCTTTCCCTCCCCTTTAAAGAAAAGATTTTATTTGGTCCAGGCCTGGACTCCATTATCTCCACGGTTACAGGGGGCAAGGGTGCCTTCCTACTGCAAGATAAAAAGAACAAGTCAAAGGGACAAGTGTCTAATTTTCAATCTGATAAATCCCAACGTCAGCAACCCTCCTCTAAGCTCGAGCAAACCAAGAGCACTTGGAAGCCGGCTCAGTCCTGGAATAAATCCAAGCAGAGTAAGAAGCCCGCCAAGACTAAATCGGCATGAAGGGGCGGCCCCCGATCCATCGCTGGATCGTGTTGGGGGCAGATTGTCGCTGTTTTCAGACGCTGGTTCAGGGATGTTCAGGATCTATAGGTCAGAGATACAAGATATGTTTCAAGTCTCATCTACCCAAGGGCAGATTTCTCCTCTCAAGCCTGTCTTCCAGACCAGAAAAGAGGGAAGCCTTTCTGGGGTGCGTGCGGAATCTGTCCTCCTTTAGGGGTCATTGTCCCGGTACCTGTCACAGAAAGAGGTTTGGGATACTATTCAAACCTTTTCGTGGTCCCAAAGGAGGAGGGAACTTTCCGCCGATTCAGGACCTAAAGTGCTTAAACAGATTTCTTAATGTCCCCTCTTTCAAGATGGAGACTATAAGGTCCATCCTTCCCTTAGTTCAGGAAGGACAGTTCATGACCACTATAGATCTGAAGGATGCTTACCTTCACTTTCCAGCCCACAATGATCACATCCAGTTCCTAAGGTTTGCATTCCTGGACCAGCACTTCCAGTTTGTTGCAATTCGTTTGGTCTAGCTACTGCTCTAAGGATTTTTACCAAGGTTCTTCGGGCTTTTCTAGCCGTTGCCAGAACCCGGGGTATAGCAGTAGCGCCCTACTTGGATGATATTCTGGTACAAGCACCATCTTTTCGTCTGGCGGAGGGCCATTCAGAATCTCTTATCTCTCTTATTCGATCTCCTGGATGGAAGATAAACCTAGAAAAGAGTTCTCTTATTCCAAGCACCAGGGTGGAATTCCTGGGTACTATAATAGACTCCATATCCATGAGGATATTTCTAACAGACCAGAGACGTTGCAAGCTAGCTTCGGCATGTCTTGCCCTTTGGACCTCCTTAAGGCCCTCTGTGGCTCAGTGTATGGAGGTGCTTGGTCTCATGGTGTCCAGCATGGACATCATTCCCTTTGCCAGGGTCCGTCTCAGACCATTGCAACTGTGCATGCTGAGGCAGTGGAACGGCGATCATTCGGATCTGTCTCAACAGATTTCTCTGGACAGCCAGTCGAGAGAATCGCTTTCTTGGTGGCTCTGTCCAGATCATCTGTCCCAAGGGACATTCTTCTTAAAACCATCCTGGGAGATTGTGCCAACGGACGCAAGTCTATCAGGATGGGGAGCTGTTTGGGGTGCCAAGAAGGCAAAGGGCCTGTGGACTCGGGAGGAATGCTCCCTCCCGATCAACATTCTGGAACTTCAGGCAATCTTCAATGTTCTGAAGGCTTGGCCCCTTCTGGGTTCGTCCCAGTTTATCAGATTCCAATCAGACAATATAACCTCTGTGGCTTACATCAACCACCATGGGGGAATTAGAAGCTCCCTAGCAATGAGGGAAGTATCTTGGATTCTGGAGTGGGCGGAGGCCCACAGCTGTTCACTGTCAGCGATCCACATTCCAGGTGTGGAGAACTGGGAAGCGGATTTTCTCAGCAAACAATCCTTTCATCCGGGGGAATGGTCTCTCCATCCCGAAGTGTTTGCAGAGATATGCAACAGGTGGGGGACGTCGGAGATAGATCTCATGGCATCCCGTCTCAATACCAAGCTACCCAGATATTGGTTGAGGTCCAGGGATCCTCAATCAGAACTAATTGATGCATTAGCAGTGCCTTGGAGGTTCAGTCTAATTTACCTTTTCCCGGGGGTTACCACTCCTTCCTCGTGTAGTGGTTTGCATCAAGCGGGAGCGGGCATCAGTTATACTGATTGCTCCATTGTGGCCGCAAAGGATGTGGTTTGCGGATCTGGTGGGGATGTCATCATCTCCTCCGTGTAAGTTACCTTATCGCAGGGATCTGCTGGAACAAGGTCGTTTCGTTCATCAAAATCTAGATTCTCTGAGGCTGACTGCATGGAGATTGAACGCTTAGTCCTAGCCAAGAGAGGTTTTTCTGAGAGAGTTATTGATACTCTCATTCAAGCTCGTAAGCTGGTAACATCGTCCCATCTATTATAAGGTGTGGAAGACCTACTTATTCTGGTGTGAAGAGCGTGGAATTTCCTGGCATAAAGTTAAGGTTTCAGTCAATCCAAGTACAAAGAATTTTCCAGCCTCCAATTTCTTTAAAAGACCTTTATTTCATATAGGGTCCTGAGTAGAAATTACGTTTTAAGCCTAAACAGGCTCTTAATCATGTATGTACATGATTAAGAGCCTTGTAATTTCCACTCAGGACCCTAAATGAAATAAAGGTCTTTGAAAGAAATTGGAGGTTGGAATATTCTTTATACTTAAATTGACTGGGACCTGGCAAGTCCTTTATTCCGTGCCCCACTACAAGCAGAGAAGGTGTGCTGTTTTTCTAACCTTTTGGTGATCAATAAAGTTAAGGTTGTCATGATTCTGTTGTTTCTCCAGGATGGACTGGAGAAGGGCCTTTCTGCAGTTCCCTGAGGGGAAAGATTTCAGCCCTGTCTGTTTTACTGCACAATAGGCTCTGGGAACTTCCATATGTACAGTCCTTTGTTAAGGCTCTGACTAGGATCAGACCTGTGTTTAGTTCTAAGGCTCCTCCTTGGAGTCTAAATCTTGTTCTTAAGGTTTTGCAACGGGCTCCGTTTGAGCCTATGAGGCCTCCTTATCAAGCCGTCAACCGCAAATACGCTGGAATTCCGCAGGGTAATTGTGGAGAGCTTGATTCGCCTTATTTATCAAAGGCTACAGACCGGCAAAAGTAGAATTTTGTGACGTAACATATGATCCGCCGGTCTCAGTCCGACACAGATCGATGGTTATGTCACTACAGATGTTCCGAATGCAAATTCGGCACTATCTGACTACTTTTGAAAGTTATCAAATATCTACCAGATACGCTCGCCACTATTCCGGCCCAGCGTACCTGGTTTTCAATCCGGTGCCCTGGAGGCGGCGGATGCCATAGGAATCAATGGGAGTCTGAAAGCAGTGAAAGCTTATGTTCACTGCTGTCCGATATCCCATTGATTTCTATGGTATAATAAAAGTAACATTTACACCTAACACCCTAACATGTTCCCCAAATCTAAACACCCCTTATCTGCCGCCCCTACACCGCCGCCACCTACATTATACTTATTAACCCCTAATCTCCTGCACCTACACCGCCACCACCTACATTATACTTATTAACCCCTAATCTTCCGCCCCTACACCGCCGCCACCTACATTATACTTATTAACCCCTAATCTGCCGCCCCGCCACCATCTAAATAAAAGTTATTAACCCCTAATCTGCCACTCCCGACACCACCTACATAAAGTTATTAACCCCTAAACCCCTGGCCTCCCACATCACTAGCACTTACTAAACCTATTAACCCCTAAATCGCAAGCCCCCCACATCGGCATAATTTAAATTAAACTATTAACCCCTAAACCTAACAACCCACTAACCTTACATTAAATATTAACTCATCTCTATCTTATAATAAATTTAAACTTACCTTTAGATTTAAATTAAACTATTAATTAACCTACCCTTACTACTATACTAAAATTACATTAAACTATATTAAATTAATTAATTTAATCTACCCTAACTATTATACTAAAATTACAATAAACTACAAATTAAATTAACTATATTATATATTTAAACACCTAACCCTAATCAAATAATTTAAATCTACACTAAAAAATTACAAAGTTGCAAAAAACTAACAACTAAGTTACAAAAAATAACAAACACTAAGTTAATCAAAAAAATAAACACTCTAACGGCTAGATTACGAGTTGTGCGTTAACGTAAAAAAGCAGCATTAAGAGGTCCTAACACTGTTTTTTTACGCCCGCTGCTATTACGAGTCTTGCAGGTATAGGTGTACCACACACTTCTTATGCCTTACCGCAAAACGACTTACGTAAACTTTGTAAAGTCTTTTTTCTATGGGACTTCCATAGCA
Organism: Bombina bombina; assembly: GCF_027579735.1. Taxonomy (NCBI): domain Eukaryota; kingdom Metazoa; phylum Chordata; class Amphibia; order Anura; family Bombinatoridae; genus Bombina; species Bombina bombina. The sequence continues at coordinate 1,106,926,580 of NC_069499.1, forward strand.
CCGGTATTACGAGTCTGTCCTGGGAGGCCAAAATGTGAGCGGCACAGCCTACCCCGTCAAGTGTCCTAACGCATTTAAAAGTCAGTAGTTAAGAGTTTTATGGTACAGCACGTAACATAAAACTCATAACTAAAGTGCTAAAAAGTACACTAACACCCATAAACTACCTATTAACCCCTAAACCGAGGCCCTCCCGCATCGCAACCACTAAAATAAAACTTTTAACCCCTAATCTGCCAGTCCAGACACCGCCGCCACCTACATTATATTTACTAACCCCTAATCTGCCGCCCCAACGTCGCCACCGCCACTATAATAAACATATTAACCCCTAAACCGCCGCACTCCCGCCTCGCAAACATTATTTAAATATTATTAACCCCTAATCTGCCGTCCCTAACATCGCCGCCACCTACCTACATTTATTAACCCCTAATCTGCCACCCCCAACGTCGCCGCCACTGTACTAAATGTATTAACCCCTAAACCTAAGTCTAACCCTAACTCCCCCTAATTGAAATATAATTTAAATAAATCTAACTAAAAATTCCTATCATTACCTAAATAATTCCTATTTAAAACTAAATACTTACCTGTAAAATAAACACTTAGCTAGCTACAATATAACTAATAGTTACATTGTAGCTAGCTTAGGGTTTATTTTTATTTTACAGGCACGTTTGTATTTATTTTAACTAGGTAGAATAGTTATTAAATAGTTATTAACTATTTAATAACTACCTAGCTAAAATAAATACAAAAGTACCTGTAAAATAAAACCTAACCTAAGTTACAATAACACCTAACACTACACTATAATTAAATAAATTAACTAAATTAACAACAATTAAATAAATTAAATACAAAAAAAAACTAAATTACAGAAAATAATAAACAAATTACATATTTTTTTTACATATTTATTATTTACATATTTAAACTAATTACACCTAATCTAATAGCCCTATCAAAATAAAAAAGCCCCCCAAAATAAAAAAAACCCTAGCTTAAACTATCAATAGCCCTTAAAAGGGCCTTTTGCGTGGCATTGCCCCAAAGTAATCAGCTCTTTTACCTGTAAAAAAAAAATACAAACAACCCCTCCAACAGTAAAACCCACCACCCACACAACCAACCCCCCAAATAAAATACTATCTAAAAAACCTAAGCTAGCCATTGCCCTGAAAAGGGCATTTGGATGGGCATTGCCCTTAAAAGAAGTCTTCATCCAACCGGGCCAAAGTCCTCAACAAAGCAGGGAGAAGTATTCATCCAAGCCGGGCGAAGTGGTCCTCCAGACGGGCAGAAGTCTTCATCCAGACGACATCTTCTATCTTCATCCATCCGACCCGGAGCAGCTCCATCTTCAAGACATCCGACGCGGAGCTTCCTCCTCGGCCGACGACTACCCGACGAATGAAGATTCCTTTAAGTGACGTCATCCAAGATGGCGTCCCTTAGATTCAGATTGGCTTATAGAATTCTATCAGCCAATCGGAATTAAGGTAGAAAAAATCCTATTGGCTGATGCAATCAGCCAATAGGATTGAGCTTGCATTCTATTGGCTGTCTTCCATTCAGCCAATAGAATGCAAGCTTAATCCTATTGGCTGATTGGATCAGTCAATAGGATTGAACTTCAATTCTATTGGCTGATCCAATCAGCCAATAGAATTTTTTCTACCTTAATTCCGATTGGCTGATAGAATTCTATAAGCCAATCGGAATCTAAGGGACGCCATCTTGGATGACGTCACTTAAAGGTTCCTTCATTCGTTTTTAGTTGTCGGATGAAGAGGATGCTCCACGTCGGATGTCTTGAAGATGGAGCCGCTCCGCGTCGGATGGATGAAGATAGAAGATGCTGTCTGGATAAAGACTTCTGCCCGTCTAGAGGACCACTTCGTCCGGCTTGGATGAAGACTTCGGCCCGGCTGGATGAAGACTTCTGCCGCATCCTTGATGATGGATGTCAGATCTTCAGAACAGTAAGTCGATCTTCAGGTTTTTTTTTTTTAAGGGTGTATTGGGTGGGTGTTATTTTTAGGTTAGGGACTTTGGGCCGCAAAAGAGCTAACTGCCCTTTTAAGGGCAATGCCCATCCAAATGCCCTTTTCAGGGCAATGGGGAGCTTAGGTTTTTTTAGATAGTATTTTATTTGGGGGGTTGGTTGTGTGGGTGGTGGGTTTTACTTTTGGGGGTGGTTGATTGTAAGTTTTTTTTACAGGTAAAAGAGCTGATTACTTTGGGGCAATGCCCCACAAAAGGCCCTTTTAAGGGCTATTGGTAGTTTAGTTTAGGCTAGGGTTTTTTTTTTATTTTGGGGGGGCTTTTTTTATTTTGATAGGGCTATTAGATTAGGTGTAACTAGTTTAAATATCTGTAATTTGTTTATTATTTTCTGTAATTTAGTGTTTGTGTTTTTTTGTACTTTAGCTAATTTAATTTAGGTAATTGTATTTAATTAAGTTAATTTATTTATTTAATTATAGTGTAGTGTTAGGTGTTATTGTAACTTAGGTTAGGTTTTATTTTACAGGAACTTTTGTATTTATTTTAGCTAGGTAGTTATTAAATAGTTAATAACTATTTAATAACTATTCTACCTAGTTAAAATAAATACAAACTTGCCTGTAAAATAAAAATAAACCCTAAGCTAAATACAATGTAACTATTAGTTATATTGTAGCTATCTTAGGGTTTATTTTATAGGTAAATATTTAGTTTTAAATAGGAATAATTTAGTTAATTATAGTAATTTTATTTAGATTTATTTTAATTATATTTAAGTTAGGGGGTGTTAGGGTTAAGGTTAGACTTAGGTTTAGGGGTTAAAAAATGTAGGTAGGTGGCAGGCAATGTTAGGGACGGCAGATTAGGGGTTAATAATATTTAACTAATGTTTGCGAGTTGGGAGTGCGGCAGTTTAGGGGTTAACATGTTTATTATAGTGGCGGCGATGTTGGGGGCGACAGATTAGGGGTTAATAAGTGTAGGTAGGTGGCGGCGACATTGGGGCAGCAGATTATGGGTTAATAAATATAATGTAGGTGGTGGCGATGTTGGGGGTAGCAGATTAGGGGTTCATAAGTATAATGTAGGTGGTGGCGATGTCCGGAGCGGCAGATTAGGGCTTAATAAATATAATGTAGGTGTCGGGGGCGGCAGATTAGGGGTTAATAAGTATAAGATTAGGGATGTTTAGACTCGGGGTTCATGTTAGGGTGTTAGGTGTAGACATACATTTTATTTCCCCATATCAATGGGTAGATTAATTATTAATTTAATATAGTTTAATGTAATTTTAAAGGTAAGTTTAAATTTATTATAAGATAGGGATGAGTTAAAATTTAATGTAAAGTTAGCGGGTTGTTAGGTTTAGGGGTTAATAGTTTATTTTAGTTTATGGCGATGTGGGGGGCTGGCGGTTAGGGGTTAATAACATAATGTAGGTGGCGGCCGTATAGGGGGGGCAGATTAGGGGTTAATAAGTATAATGTAGGTGGCAGCGGTGTAGGGGACAGCAGATTAGGGGGTATTAACATAATGTAGGTGGCGGTGGGCTCCGGGAGCGGCGGTTTAGGGGTTAATAACTTTATTTAGTTGCGGCGGGGTCGGGGAGCGGCGGGATAAGGGTTAATCAGTTTAGTATAGTGTGGGTGCTTACTGACAGTATACAAATAAAGCTGGGAAAAAGCTAAAGAGCAGCGAGATTGATGACTGTTAGTTAACAACAGTCCGCTGCTCATCGCCCCGTACTTGGTGCGCAGCTTTTTGACAGCTTTTTTGTTAAATATGGAGAACGTATTCAGGTCCGCGGCAGCGAAGTTAGGTGATGTCAGGCGAGCGTATTGGTGCTGTAAAGTAAGTTGACGGCTTGATAAGTAAGCCTCTATGCATGAAATTGACATTAAATTGATGTCCTGGAAGGTTCTTTTTCTCCTGGCTATTGCTTCTGAGCATATCTGAGATTGCTGCCTTGCAATGTAAGCCTCCTTATCTGGTGTTCCATTCTGATAAGGCTGTCCTACATACTAAGTTAGGTTTTCTTCCTAAGGTCATGTCAGACCACAACATCAATCAAGAGATTGTGGTTCCTTCCTTGTGTCCCAATCCTTCTTCTTCGAAGGAACGTCTGCTTCATAATTTTTACATGGTTCGCTCCTTGAAGTTCTATCTTCAGGCTACTAAGGATTTTAGACAGACTTCTTCCTTGTTTATTGTCTATTCCGGGAAGCGTAAGGGTCAGAAGGTCTCTTCGACTTCCTTATCTTTTTGGTTAAAGAGTGTTATCCGCTTAGCTTATGAGACAGCGAGACATAAACCTCCTCAGAGGATTACGGCTCATTCTATTAGAGCAGTGGCTTCCTCTTGGGCTTTTAAGAACGAGGCCTCTATGGATCAGATTTGTAAGGCGGCTACCTGGTCCTCCTTACATACTTTTTCTAAATTTTACAAGTTTGATGTTTTTGCTTCGGCTGAAGCAGCTTTCGGGAGAAAGGTTTTTCAGGCTGTGGTGCCCTCAGATTAGGGTCCGCCTCTAGAATTTAGGTATATGTTTCCCAACAGTAAGGAATGATGCCATGGACTCTCCTTATATTAAGAAGGAAAACACAAATTATGCTTACCAGATAATTTAATTTCCTTCTGTATAAGGAGAGTCCACGACCCCCGCCTGTGTTCTCCGATGGGCGGCCCTCTAAATTATATTTTTCTTCTGGCACCATTTGTACCCTATTTCTCCTACTGTTTCTTGTTCCCTCTGCAGAATGACTGGGGGTGGGGAAGGTGGGAGAGATATTTAAGCCTTTGGCTTGGGTGTCTTTGCCTCCTCCTGATGGCCAGGTTCAGTATTTCCCAACAGTAAGGAATGATGCCGTGGACTCTCCTTATATAGAAGGAAATTAAATTATCTGGTAAGCATAATTTATGTTTTTTCTTATTGTAAGAAATAAATTCAATAAAAAAAACCCTCTTCCCCTCTCCTAATGAGCATATATCTCTAGAGTCTGATACTGAAGATAGACAGTAATCCAGCTTGGAGGGGCTTCCTTGTTGGGAAAAAGAGTCATTACATAGTTTATTACATGGTTTAAAGTAGTAATAAATATTGGGTATAACAGGATAAAAAGCTTCACTAGACACTAAGCTGAGAGAAATCACGAACATAAAATCTGCAACACTCTTTAACAAAAATAAACCACCACACTGTGGAGATTTCAGCACATAAGGAGCCATCTCTTTCCTTCAAATGGTGTCACATGACCCTCGCTTTCACTGTAGATGTAATTACTTATTTTGCTAGGTACTTGCTTTAGAGTAAAAATTAAGTACAGTATTAAAACAATGTATGTGCATTGATTGCATTTGTCTGTCTACATTGATATGATTATGTGAATGATATTTTATTTTTTCGAGTCTCCACTGTGGAAACCTCTCTAATGACAGCCATGAAAGCACATTTTCAGAAAAAAAAAGAAACTGTGATGCTCAAATTGTTTTAAATGCTTAATAGGACATTTCTGAACTCCATGAACTTTCTTCTGTAGATTCCAATTATTATTATGTACAAAAATCTCAATATACAACACTAAACACTATTGGCCATATTACGAGTGGAGCACAGACGTTTGCACACGAGCGAGAAGGGGTTTATCGCGGGTGTTTGCGCCCTTCAGGTTTATCACTGCTATTAAAAGTTGAAAGTAAACGTCATTACTTGAGCGCAATTCACGTTAAAGCTTGATGGGTTATCGTGTCCTTAGAGATCTGGTTAACTGTTTTGCGGGAAAAAAAAGTTTTAGAAAACACATCATAAATACATTACAAAGTACACTTACACTCATAGCACAATCTAATAAAAAATATTTGTAAAAAAGGTCAAATCTGAGTTTAGCGGTCTAAATTATTTTCTCAGCCATATCGCAATATTTTACTTCAAAAATTGGCGTGGGGGTTCAGATGAGGGCTACCAACAATGCTGCAATGTTTGTGTCTCCAGGAACAAAAAGGGGAGCCATATTTTGGGGTGTAAAGTCCCTGTTCTCCCCATAGACTTTCCACAGCCAGCCAGCTCTGCTCACCTACATGGTACATTGTATCAAACCCTGAGCCTACAGGTTTTATACATTTGTAACTGTTTACTCTACACAGACACTAAAATCAGCTCTGTCAGTACCTACTGTACAATCTGCTGAGAATTATCACACAGCACAGCCTTAAAGGGCAGCTCACTGACTGGTCACACAGTCTTAAAGGGACAGACAAAACCCCACACAGGCTTGAAAGGGTAAACTAGCACCACACGCACACAGTCTTAAAGGGACAGATTGCAGTAATGTTCATGCAGTGCAACATTAAAGGGCAGCTCGACACCTGCGCACACAACCTTAAAGGGACAGATCACCATAATGTGCACGCAGCGCAACCTTAAAGGGCAGCTCGACACCTGGGCACAGAGCCTTAAAGGGACAGATCAACATAATGTTCACGCCACGCAGCCTTAAAGGGCAGCTCGGCCCCTGCGAACAGTCTTTAAGGGACAGGTACACACAACCTTTAGTGGTTAAACACACACCGTTTTAAAGGGAAGCGATAGTATGCATCCACATGCAAAGCACACAGCTTTAAAGGGACGCTCTGTCTTAAAGAGACAGGGGCACGTGCACACACACACACCGCACTCACAGCCTTTAAAAGGACAACTTGCACCATAATCACACACAGCACACAGTCTTAAAGGGACAGACAAAACCCCACACAGCCTTGTAAGGGTAAACTAGCACCACATGCACACAGTCTTAAATGGACAGATAGCAGTAATGTTCATGCAGCGCAACCTTAAAGGGCAACTCGACACCTTCACACACAGCCTTAAAGGGACAGATCACCATAATGTTCACACAGCGCAACCTTAAAGGGCAGCTCAGCCCCTGCGCACACAGTCTTTAAGGGAGAGGCACACACAAACTTTAATGGTTAAACACACACAGTTTTAAAGGGAGCGATAATATGCATCCACACGCAAAGCACACAGCTTTAAAGGGATGCTCTGTCTTAAAGGGACAGGGGCACGTGCACACACACTCACAGTCTTTAAAAGGACAACTTGCATCATAAGCACACAGCGTTAAAGGAACAGCTCACACCATGCACAGTCTTTAATGGACAGGCACAGCTCACACCATGCACAACTAGCACAACCTTAAAGGGCACCTCGGCACCTGCTCACCCAGTCTTAAAAAGGGGCAGACACACACAACCTTTAGTGAGTTTACACGCACAGTTTTAAAGGGAGCGATGGTATGCATCCACACGCAAAGCACACTGCCTTAAAGGGACACTCTGTCTTAAAGGGACAAGGGCACATGCACAGCCTTTAAAAGGACAACTTGCACCATAAGCACACAGTGTTAAAGGAACAGGTCACACCATGCACACCTTGCGCAGCCTTAAAGGGCAGCTCACCACCTGCCCACACAGTCTTAAAGGGGCAGGTATACACAACCTTAAGTGGGTAAAGTCACACCACACACACAGTCTTAAAGGGAATGATAACAGTATACATCCTCATGCAACGCACACAGCCTTAAAGGAACATCTCACACCATGCGCAGTCTTTAAGGGGCAGGCACACAGGCTTTTAAGCACACCCAAATGCACACAGCCTTAAAGGGGCACTCAGTATTAAAGTGACAGACACAAATGCAGACTTTAAAGGGGGAGCTCACACCACACACACACAGTTTTAATGGTACAGGTGCACAACCACAGCACACACAGCCTTAACAGCACAGATCACATTACATTTGCACAGTCTTAAAGGTACACCCACATGTAGTCTTACAGGGACAGATCGCAGCATGCACAAACACATACATTGCACTTAGCACACACAGCTGTGAAGTAGGGATGCCACCTCGGCCATGTTTTTACTTATGAGCTATGCATGCTGCAGGGTAAGCAGGGCAGAACATGTGTTGTGCCTCTGGAGATCACATGAATAGTGCTGAGGAACAGCACAATACATGTTCCTCCCTGCTTACCCTGCAGCATGTGTAACTCATATGTGTCCAGGAAAACATGGCCGAGGTGGCAACCCTACCGTTAAGGGACATCTCACACTACTGCACACTGTCTTAATGGTACAGCCAGGCACACAAACAGTGCACACATCATAAAAGGCTCACACCATATGCGCACAAACTTAACTCTTTCACTACCGGGACTTTCCGAGAAAAACTTGCCCAAAATACCAGATAATTTTTAGCATTTTTGCTATCAGTCCATTTAAACAGAAAAAGCCTTGTTTTTTTATTTACCTGTCAAAACTATATTTATATTTTTAAAGGGACCGTCTACACCAGACTTTTTGTTTTAAAAGATAGATAATCCCTTTATTACCTATTCCCTAGTTTTGCATAAACAACACAGTTATATAAAAAAAAATGTTATCTCTGTGATTATCTTGCATCTAAGCCTCTGCAAACGGCCCCTTATTTCAGTTCTTTTGACAGACATACATTTTAGTCAATTAGTTCTGGCTCCCTGGAACTTCATGTGCGTGAGCACAGTGTTATCTAAATGACACATATGAACTAACACCCTCTAGTGGTGAAAATGCACGGAGAGAAGAGGCGACCTTCAAGGTCTTAGAAATTAGCATATGAACCTCCTAGGTTTAGCTTTCAACTAAGAATACCAAGAGAACAAAGCAAAACTGGTGATAAAAGTAAATTGGAAAATTGTTTACAATTACATTCTCTATCTGAATCATGAAAGTTTTTTTTTTACTAGACTGTCCCTTTAAGTAGACAACCTAAAGTATTGATCTAGGCCCATTCTGGTATATTTCATGCCACCATTTCACCACCAAATGCGGTCAAATTAAAAAAATTGTTATTTTTTCACAAACTTTGGGTTTCTCACTGAAATTTGTGCAATCAAGGCACAAATGGTTGTAAAAGTTTCTCTGGGATCCCCTTTGTTCAGAAATAGCAGACATATATGGCTTTGCCATTGCTTTTTGTTAATTAGAAGGCTGCTAATTGCAGCTGTGCACCACATATCTATTATTCCCGGCAGTAAAGAGGTTTATTAGGTAGCTTAAAAGGTTAATTTTAGCTTTAGTGTAGAGATTACCTTCCCACCTGACACATTCTAACCCCTGATCTATTTCAAACTGTTAGCTCAACAAAAATATTACTTTTAAAGTGGGCGGCCAGAGGGCAGGGTATTTGAATTTCAGCACTACATTAAAAAGTAAGTTATAACGCATCTTCATAACAACTGAAGAGTTAAACTCCTTCTAAAATATCTATAACATTCCAGATTTGTTTAGACAAAGGCAAAAGTTCTATCACTTTAAGGACTGTGTGCATTGTGTGAGGGTGTCCGTGCCTTTAAGACTGTGCAAGCGTAATGTGATTTGTGCTGTTAAGCCTGTGTGTGCTGTGGTTGTGCACCTGTACCATTAAAACTGTGTGTGGGGTGCGCTCCCCCTTTAAAGTCTGCGTTTGTGTCTGTCACTTTTATACTGAGTGCCCCTTTAAGGCTGTGTGCATTTGGGTGTGCTTAAAGGGAAACTGAACCCATTTTTTTTTTCTATCATGATTCAGATAGAGCATGCAATTTTAAGCAACTTTCTAATGTACTCCTATTATCAAATTCTTTTCATTCTCTTGGTATCTTTATTTGAAATGTAAGTTTAGATGCCGGCCCATTTTTGGTGAACAAACTGTGTTGTTCTTGCTGATTGGTGGGTAAATTCACCTACCAATAAACAAGTGCTTTCCATGGTGCTGAACCAAAAAAATAGCTTAAATGTCTTCTTTTTCAAATAAAGAAAGCAAGAGAACGAAGAAAATTTGATAATGGGAGTAAATTAGAAAGTTGTTTAAAATAACATGCTCTATCTGAATCATGAAAGAAAAAAAATGGGTTCAGTGTCAGTGGTTGTGCACCTGTACCATTAAAACTGCGTGTGTGTGGTGTGAGCTCCCCCTTTAAAGTCTGCATTTGTGTCTGTCACTTTAATACTGAGTGCTCCTTTAAGGCTGTGTGCATTTGGGTGTGCTTAAAAGCCTGTGTGCCTGCCCCTTAAAGACTGTGCATGGTGTGAGATGTTCCTTTAAGGCTGTGTGCGTTGCGTTCGGATGTATACTGTTATCACTCCCTTTAAGAATGTGCGTGTGGTGTGACTTTACCCACTAAAGGTTGTGTGTGCCTGCCCCTTTAAGACTGTGTGAGCAGGTGGTGAGCTGCCCTTTATGGCTGCGCTACGTGTGCATGGTGTGAGCTGTTCCTTTAACACTGTGTGCTTATGGTGCAAGTTGTCATTTTAAAGGCTGTGCACGTGCCCGTGTCCCTTTAAGGTGGTGTGCTTTGCGTGTGGATGCATACTATCACTCCCTTTAAAACTGTGCGTGTAAACTCACTAAAGGTTGTGTGTGCATGCCCCTTTAAGACTGTGTGAGCCGGTGCCGAGCTGCCCTTTAAGGTTGTGCTAGTTGTGCATGGTGTGAGTTGTGCCTGTCCCTTAAAGACTGTGCATGGTTTGAGCTGTTCCTTAAACGCTGTGTCCTTATGGTGCAAGTTGTCCTTTTAAAGGCTGTGTGTGCACGTGCCCTTGTTCCTTTAAGACAGAGCGTCCCTTTAAAGCTGTGTGCTTTGCGTGTGAATGCATACTATCGCTCCCTTTAAAACTGTGTGTGTTTAACCACTAAAAGTTGTGTGTGCCTGTCCCTTAAAGACTGTGTGCGCAGGGGCCGAGCTGCCCTTTAAGGTTGCACTGTGTGAACATTATAGTGATCTGTCCCTTTAAGGCTCTGTGCGCAGGTGTCGAGCTGCCCTTTAAGGTTGCGCTGCGTGAACATTACTGTACGGCGATCTGTCCCTTTAAGGCTGTGTGCGCAGGTGTCAAGCTGCCCTTTAAGGTTGCGCTGCGTGAACATTATGGTGATCTTTCCCTTTAAGGCTGTGTGCGCAGGTATCGAGCTGCCCTTTAAGGCTGCGCTGTGTGAACATTATGGTGATCTGTCCCTTTAAGGCTGTGTGCGCAGGTGTCAAGCTGCCGTTTAAGGTTGCGCTGCATGAACATTATTGTACGGTGATCTGTCCCTTTAAGGCTCTGTGCACAGATGTCGATCTGCCCTTTAAGGTTGCGCTGCGTGAACATTACGGTGATCTGTCCCTTTAAGGCTGTGTGCGCAGGTGTTGAGCTGCCCTTTAAGGTTGCGCTGTGTGAACATTACGGTGAGCTGTCCCTTTAAGGCTATGTGGGCAGGTGTCGAGCTGCCCTTTAAGGTTGCGCTGCATGAACATTACTGTGATCTGTCCTTTTAAGACTGTGTGCATGTGGTGCTAGTTTACCCTTTCAAGCTGTGTGGGGTTTTGTCTGTCCCTTTAAGATTGTGTGACCAGTCAGTGAGCTGCCCTTTAAAGTGAATGTAAATTTTGATGCTAAAGTGCCCATTTTTAAATTTTTTTATTAAAAACAGTGGCACTTTAATTCCTCAAAATTTACTTCTTGACAGCCGCTCCAGCTTCCTCCGCCCGTTGCAAAGCCTCTTCCTGGGTCTAAAATGAGGAATCCGGCCTCCTCCAATCATGGCTTTGAATCAGACACTGATTCTCCCGGGGGGAACCGTGATTGGAAGATGACCTATCCCTCATTTCTGATGTCAGAAATGGCTTTGCGACGACCGGGGGAACCTGGAGCGGCTGTCAAGCTTAAAAAGTAAGTATTTTTTCACAGCGAGTGAAATGTAAATGTTGATGAATAAAAGTGTCCCTGTTTTTAATCAAATTTTACATTCACTTTAAGGCTGTGCTGTGTGATCATTATTTTCTCAGCATATTGTACAGTTGGTACTGACAGGGCTTCTTTAAGTGTCTGTGTACAGTAAACAGTTACAAATTTATAAAAACCTGTAGGCTGAGGGTTTGATACAATGGCCCCTATTTATCAAGCCGTCAACCGAAAATACGCTGGAATTCCGCAGAGTAATTGTGGAGAACTTGATTCGCCTTATTTATCAAAGGCTACAGTCCGCCAAAAGTTGAATTTCGTGACGTAACATACGATCCGCCGGTCTCAGTCCGACACAGATCGATGCTTACGTCGCTACAGATGTTCCGAATGCAAATTCGGCACTATCTGACTACTTTTGCTACTTATCAAATAACTACCAGGTACACTCGCCACTATTCCGGCCCAGCGTACCTGGTTTTCAATCCGCCGCTCTGGAGGCTGCAGATGCCATAGGAATCAATGGGAGTCTGAAAGCAGCAAAAGCTCATGTTCGCTGCTGCCCGATATCCCATTGATTCCTATGGTATAATAAAAGTGATGTTTACACCTAACACCCTAACTTGTGCTCCGAGTCAAAACACCCCTAATCTGCCGCCCCCTACACTGCCGCCACCTACATTATACTTATTAACCCCTAATCTGCCGACCCCACACCGCCACCACCTAAATAAAAATTATTAACCCCTAATCTGCCGCTCCCGACACCGCTGCCACCTACATAAAGTTATTAACCCCTATCCCGCCGCTCCCGGAGCCCACCGCAAATAAATAAAGTTATTAACCCCTAAACCCCTGGTCTCCCACATCACTACCACTTACTAAACCTATTAACCCCTAAACCGCCAGACCCCCACATCCCATAAACTAAAACTATTAACCCCTAAACCTAACAACCCGCTAACCTTACATTAAATATTAACTCATCCCTATCTTATAATAAATTTAAAATTAACTTTAGATTTAAATTAAACTATATTAAACTATTAATTAACCTAAAGGCAGTCTGTTTCAAACAATTATGAATGTATATATATAAATATATAGATGAACAGCCAAAAATAAATATTCAGTTCACTATGTATGAAACTCCAAATAATTTATTATAATTAATACACAAATTTAATTACATAAAAAACATAAATACTTCCTTAATTCATCTATTGACACCGGTGTCCATAAAATCTAGAATCTAAAATAAACTAAAATCCGATATTCAGTGCTCACTTGTCATCTAAGAAAAAATCAACAACGCATTAATCTAAACTTATAGTGTATAGTAATCCCAATTAATACTTGATCCTAAGTTTAGTGATCCTAAGTTTAATAATAAAACAATGCATAAAAATTGATTTGTATAAAAAAATATACTTAATATCCTAAAATGTATCTAAAGTACTATTTCCAGCAGGTACAATGATACAATTTGATGCAGATACAATTAGAAGATCCCAGTTACAAATGTGCTGGTTCTCTCAGCACCATTTCAGCCTTAACTTTAAAGGAAAAAAGTTTTTTGCTCTGAGTGAACAGTATTCGTCAAAGCCACAATAATTAAAGTCACAGCGTTATACCTTGACTTCAAAGGAAAAAAAGTTTTGCTCTGTATGAACAATATTCGTTAGAGTCACAAAGTTATTGCAAACATCTATGGGCTTTTTTTTTACCTTGTTATTGGATATTCAGGTGATTGTCCAGATTACCTTAGTTTTTATAAGTAGCGGAGTGGCAAGATATTGCGCTTCAGATCTCCGTCCTCTGCTTCACACTTTCACTTGCTCCACTGTTAGGTTATCCCATCCGTTGGTGCGCACACTTTTCTATTCCCTCCTACCGCTCTACCTGCACACTAATGTTCCTTTGTACTAGTGTGTTAAACTTCTTGTCATTTAGGTTTTTGCGGTTATGGGAGGTTATGGAAGGTTTTCAAATCGATCTTTTTCAATCCCTCCTACCGCTCCACCTGCACACTCACCTTCTTTTGTATTGGTGTGCTTACACTTCTTGTCATTTAGGTTTTACGGTTATGGAAGGTTGTTTTTCTTTTTCCTGCTAAATCTTTAATAATCCAGACTTTGATATTTAGATTCCTGCGTTAGTCCAAACTTTGGTACTTCAATATTTGCAGCTCAAACAACATCAACGCGTATCGGCTCCCATAGAGCTTTGTCAAGCTACTTCTAAAAACTAAGGTAATCTGGACAATCACCTGAATATCCAGTAACAAGGTAAAAAAAGTCCATAGATGTTTTCAATAACTTTGTGACTCTAACGAATATTGTTCATACAGAACAAGAACTTTTTTTCCTTTGAAGTCAAGGTATAACGCTGTGACTTTAATTATTATGGCTTTATTGTGGCTTTGACGTATACTGTTCACTCAGAGCAAAAAACTTTTTTCCTTTAACCCCTTAATGACCACAGCAATTTTCCATTTTCTGTCCGTTTGGGACCAAGGCTATTTTTACATTTTTGCTGTGTTTATGTTTAGCTGTAATTTTCCTCTTACTCATTTACTGTACCCACACATATTATATACCGTTTCTTCTGTTATGTGTGATCAGTCCACGGGTCATCATTACTTCTGGGATATAACTCCTCCCCAACAGGAAATGCAAGAGGATTCACCCAGCAGAGCTGCATATAGCTCCTCCCCTCTACGTCAGTCCCAGTCATTCTCTTGCACCCAACGACTAGATAGGATGTGTGAGAGGACTATGGTGATTATACTTAGTTTTTATGACTTCAATCAAAAGTTTGTTATTTTACAATAGCACCGGAGCGTGTTATTACTTCTCTGGCAGAGTTTGAGGAAGAATCTGCCAGAGTTTTTTACTATGATTTTAACCGGAGTAGTTAAGATCATATTGCTGTTCTCGGCCATCTGAGGGAGGTAAAGGCTTCAGATCAGGGGACAGCGGGCAGATGAATCTGCATTGAGGTATGTAGCAGTTTTTATTTTCTGAATGGAATTGATGAGAAAATCCTGCCATACCGTTAAAATGACATGTATGTATACACTTCAGTATTCTGGGGATGGTATTTCACCGGAACTACTCTGCTAAAGGTCACTAATACTTTTAATAACTATTTATCATGTTAAACGTTTTTGCTGGAATGTAGAATCGTTTACATTGCTGAGGTACTGTGTGAATAGATATTTGGGCATTATTTTCCACTTGGCAGTTTTTTGCTTGTAATTGTGACAGTTTCTCTTCACTGCTGTGTGGGAGAGGGAGGGGCCGTTTTTGGCGCTCTTTACTACGCATCAAAAAATTCCAGTCAGCCACTTTTATTTTTCCTGCATGATCCGGTTCATCTCTGACAGATCTCAGGGGTCTTCAAACTTCTTTGAAGGGAGGTAACTTCTCTCAGCAGAGCTGTGAGAATTCTTATAGTGACTGTGCATAAAAACGTTGCTTTGTACTTTTTATGTCAAATTTAATTATTGTTATTTTACTAATGGGAACAAACCTTTGCTAAGAGTTGTGTTGTTTTAAAGTTTGATGCTATAACTGCTTTTCAGTTCATTATTTCAACTGTTATTTAATCGTTTAGTACCTCTTTGAGGCACAGTATTTTTTTTGCTAAAAAAGATTATAACCAAGTTGTAAGTTTTTTTGCTAGTGTGTTAAACATGTCTGACTCAGAGGAAGATATCTGTGTCATTTGTTCCAATGCCAAGGTGGAGCCCAATAGAAATTTATGTACTAACTGTATTGATGCTACTTTAAATAAAAGTCAATCTGTACAATGTGAACAAATTTCACCAAACAGCGAGGGGAGAGTTATGCCGACTAACTCGCCTCACGCGGCAGTACCTGCATCTCCCGCCCGGGAGGTGCGTGATATTATGGCGCCTAGTACATCTGGGCGGCCATTACAGATAACATTACAAGATATGGCTACTGTTATGACTGAAGTTTTGTCTAAATTACCAGAACTAAGAGGCAAGCGTGATCACTCTGGGGTGAGAACAGAGTGCGCTGACAATGCTAGGGCCATGTCTGATACTGCGTCACAGCTCGCAGAGCATGAGGACGGAGAGCTTCATTCTGTGGGTGACGGTTCTGATCCAAACAAATTGGACTCAGATATTTCAAATTTTAAATTTAAATTGGAGAACCTCCGTGTATTACTAGGGGAGGTCTTAGCAGCTCTTAACGATTGTAACACCGTTGCAATACCAGAGAAACTGTGTAGGTTGGATAAATACTTTGCGGTACCGGCGAGTACTGACGTTTTTCCTATACCTAAGAGACTAACTGAAATTGTTACTAAGGAGTGGGATAGACCCGGTGTGCCGTTCTCACCCCCTCCAATATTTAGAAAGATGTTCCCAATAGACGCCACCACTAGGGACTTATGGCAGACGGTACCCAAGGTGGAGGGAGCAGTTTCTACTTTAGCTAAGCGTACCACTATCCCGGTGGAGGATAGCTGTGCTTTTTCAGATCCAATGGATAAAAAGTTAGAGGGTTACCTTAAGAAAATGTTTGTTCAACAAGGTTTTATATTACAACCCCTTGCATGTATCGCGCCGATTACGGCTGCGGCAGCATTTTGGATTGAGTCGCTGGAAGAGAACCTTAGTTCATCTACGCTAGACGACATTACGGACAGGCTTAGAGTCCTTAAACTAGCTAATTCTTTCATTTCGGAGGCCGTAGTACATTTAACTAAACTTACGGCTAAGAACTCAGGATTCGCCATACAGGCACGTAGGGCTCTGTGGCTAAAATCCTGGTCAGCTGATGTGACTTCTAAGTCCAAATTACTTAATATACCTTTCAAGGGGCAGTCTTTATTTGGGCCCGGTTTGAAAGAAATTATCGCTGACATTACAGGTGGTAAGGGCCACGCCCTACCTCAAGACAAAGCCAAAGCTAAGGCTAGACAGTCTAATTTTCGTCCCTTTCGGAATTTCAAAACAGGAGCAGCATCAACCTCCACTGCACCAAAACAGGAAGGAGCTGTTGCTCGTTACAGGCAAGGCTGGAAGCCTAACCAGTCCTGGAACAAGAGCAAGCAGGCCAGGAAACCTGCTGCTGCCCCAAAGACAGCATGAACCGAGAGCCCCCGATCCGGGACCGGATCTAGTGGGGGGCAGACTCTCTCTCTTTGCCCAGGCCTGGGCAAGAGATGTTCAGGATCCCTGGGCTCTAGAGATCATATCTCAGGGATACCTTCTAGACTTCAAACTATCTCCCCCAAGAGGGAGATTTCATCTGTCAAGGCTGTCAACAAACCAGATAAAGAAAGAAGCGTTTCTACGCTGCGTACAAGATCTGTTATTAATGGGAGTGATCCATCCGGTTCCGCGGTCGGAACAAGGACAAGGGTTCTACTCAAACCTGTTTGTGGTTCCCAAAAAAGAGGGAACTTTCAGGCCAATCTTAGATTTAAAGATTCTAAACAAATTCCTAAGAGTTCCATCGTTCAAAATGGAAACTATTCGGACAATCTTACCCATGATCCAAGAGGGTCAGTACATGACCACAGTGGATTTAAAGGATGCTTACCTTCACATACCGATCCACAAAGATCATCACCGGTACCTAAGGTTTGCCTTCTTAGACAGGCACTACCAGTTTGTAGCTCTTCCATTCGGACTGGCTACGGCTCCAAGAATCTTCACAAAGGTTCTGGGTGCCCTTCTAGCGGTACTAAGACCGCGAGGGATTTCGGTAGCTCCGTACCTAGACGACATTCTAATACAAGCTTCAAGCTTTCAAACTGCCAAGTCTCATACAGAGTTAGTTCTGGCATTTCTAAGGTCGCATGGATGGAAAGTGAACGAAAAGAAGAGTTCTCTTTTTCCTCTCACAAGAGTTCCATTCTTGGGGACTCTTATAGATTCTGTAGAAATGAAGATTTACCTGACAGAAGACAGGTTAACAAAGCTTCAAAATGCATGCCGCGTCCTTCATTCCATTCAACACCCGTCAGTAGCTCAATGCATGGAGGTGATCGGCTTAATGGTAGCGGCAATGGACATAGTACCTTTTGCACGCCTACACCTCAGACCGCTGCAATTATGCATGCTAAGTCAGTGGAATGGGGATTACTCAGATTTGTCCCCTACTCTGAATCTGAATCAAGAGACCAGAAATTCTCTTCTATGGTGGCTTTATCGGCCACACCTGTCCAGGGGGATGCCATTCAGCAGGCCAGACTGGACAATTGTAACAACAGACGCCAGCCTACTAGGTTGGGGCGCTGTCTGGAATTCTCTGAAGGCTCAGGGACTATGGAATCAGGAGGAGAGTCTCCTTCCAATAAACATTCTGGAATTGAGAGCAGTTCTCAATGCCCTTCTGGCTTGGCCCCAGTTAACAACTCGGGGGTTCATCAGGTTTCAGTCGGACAACATCACGACTGTAGCTTACATCAACCATCAGGGAGGGACAAGAAGCTCCCTAGCAATGATGGAAGTATCAAAGATAATTCGCTGGGCAGAGTCTCACTCTTGCCACCTGTCAGCAATCCACATCCCGGGAGTGGAGAACTGGGAGGCGGATTTCTTGAGTCGCCAGACTTTTCATCCGGGGGAGTGGGAACTTCATCCGGAGGTCTTTGCCCAAATACTTCGACGTTGGGGCAAACCAGAGATAGATCTCATGGCGTCTCGCCAGAACGCCAAACTTCCTCGCTACGGGTCCAGATCCAGGGATCCGGGAGCAGTTCTGATAGATGCTTTGACAGCACCTTGGAACTTCAGGATGGCTTATGTGTTTCCACCCTTCCCGCTGCTTCCTCGATTGATTGCCAAAATCAAACAGGAGAGAGCATCAGTAATTCTAATAGCACCTGCATGGCCACGCAGGACTTGGTATGCAGATCTGGTGGACATGTCATCCTGTCCGCCTTGGTCTCTACCTCTAAGACAGGACCTTCTGATACAGGGTCCATTCAAACATCAAAATCTAACTTCTCTGAAGCTGACTGCTTGGAAATTGAACGCTTGATTTTATCAAAACGTGGTTTTTCTGAGTCGGTTATTGATACCCTGATTCAGGCTAGGAAGCCTGTTACCAGAAGGATTTACCATAAAATATGGCGGAAATACCTATACTGGTGCGAATCCAAAGGTTACTCCTGGAGTAAGGTTAGGATCGCTAGGATATTGTCTTTTCTACAAGAAGGTTTAGAAAAGGGTTTATCAGCTAGTTCATTAAAGGGACAGATTTCAGCTCTGTCCATCTTGTTACACAGACGTCTGTCAGAAAATCCAGACGTCCAGTCCTTTTGTCAGGCTTTAGCTAGGATCAAGCCTGTATTTAAAGCTGTTGCTCCACCATGGAGTTTAAACTTAGTTCTTAACGTTTTACAGGGTGTTCCGTTTGAACCCCTTCATTCCATTGATATAAAAATGTTATCTTGGAAAGTCCTGTTTTTAATGGCTATTTCCTCGGCTCGAAGAGTCTCTGAGTTATCAGCCTTACATTGTGATTCCCCTTATCTGATTTTTCACTCAGACAAGGTAGTTCTGCGTACTAAACCTGGGTTCTTACCTAAGGTAGTCACTAACAGGAACATCAATCAAGAGATTGTTGTACCATCCTTGTGTCCAAATCCTTCTTCAAAGAAGGAACGTCTTCTACACAATCTGGATGTAGTTCGTGCCCTCAAGTTCTACTTGCAGGCAACTAAAGATTTTCGCCAAACTTCTTCCTTGTTTGTCGTTTACTCTGGACAGAGGAGAGGTCAAAAAGCTTCTGCTACCTCTCTCTCTTTTTGGCTTCGTAGCATAATACGTTTAGCCTATGAGACTGCTGGACAGCAGCCTCCTGAAAGAATTACAGCTCACTCCACTAGAGCTGTGGCTTCCACTTGGGCCTTTAAGAATGAGGCCTCTGTTGAACAGATTTGCAAGGCTGCAACTTGGTCTTCGCTTCATACTTTTTCCAAATTTTACAAATTTGACACTTTTGCTTCTTCGGAGGCTATTTTTGGGAGAAAGGTTCTTCAGGCAGTGGTTCCTTCTATATAATGAGCCTGCCTATCCCTCCCGTCATCCGTGTACTTTTGCTTTGGTATTGGTATCCCAGAAGTAATGATGACCCGTGGACTGATCACACATAACAGAAGAAAACATAATTTATGCTTACCTGATAAATTCCTTTCTTCTGTTGTGTGATCAGTCCACGGCCCGCCCTGTTTTAAGGCAGGTAAATATCTTTTAAATTATACTCCAGTCACCACTTCACCCTTGGTTACTCCTTTCTCGTTGATTCTTGGTCGAATGACTGGGACTGACGTAGAGGGGAGGAGCTATATGCAGCTCTGCTGGGTGAATCCTCTTGCATTTCCTGTTGGGGAGGAGTTATATCCCAGAAGTAATGATGACCCGTGGACTGATCACACAACAGAAGAAAGGAATTTATCAGGTAAGCATAAATTATGTTTTTTCTCGCCATTAAATGGACTTTCTAAAGATACCATTATTTTCATCATATCTTATCATTTACTATAAAAAACATTATAAAATATTAGGAAAAATGGAAAAAAACACTTTTTCTTTGACCCCCAAAATCTCTTACACATCTACAACCACCAAAAACACCAATGCTAAAATAGTTTCTAAATTTTGTCCAGAGTTTAGAAATACACAATGTTTACATGTTCTTGTTGTTTTGCAAGTTATAGGGCAATAAGTACAAGTAGCACTTTGCTATTTCCAAACCCCTTTTTTTTTTTTTTTTTAAATTAGCGCTAGTTACATTGGAACACTGATATCTTTCAGTAATCCATGAATATCCCTTGACATGTATATATTTTTTAGAAGACATCCCAAAGTATTGATCTAGGCCAATTTTGGCATATTTCATGCCACCATTTCACCATCAAATGTGATCAAATAAAAAAAATCTTTCACTTTTTCACAATTTTTTTCACAAACTTTAGGTTTCTCACTGAAATTATTTACAAACAGCTTGTGCAATTATGGCATAAATGGTTGTAATTTTTTCTCTGGGATCTCCTTTGTTCAGTAACAGCAGACATATATGGCTTTGGCGTTGCATTTTGGTAATTAGAAGGCCGCTAAATGCCAGTGCGCACCACACATGTATTATGCCCAGCAGTGAAGGGGTTAATTAGGGAGCATGTAGGGAGCTTTTTGGGGTAATTTTAGCTTTAGTGTAGTGTAATATCAGCCAATAGAATGCAAGCTCAATCCTATTGGCTGATTGGATCAGCCAGTAAGATGAAAGATCAATCCTATTGGCTGATTTCAACAGCCAATAGGATTTTTTCAACCTTAATTCCGATTGGCTGATAGAATTCTATCAGCCAATCAGAATCTAAGGGACGCCATCTTGGATGACGTCATTTAAAGGAACCTTCATTCGGCGGTAGTCGTCGTCAGAAGAGGATGCTCCACGTCGGATGTCTTGAAGATGGAGCCGCTCCGCGCCGGATGGATGAAGATAGAAGATGCCGTCTGGGTGAAGACTTCGGCCGCTTCGTTGAGGAATTCTCCCGGCTTCTTGAAGGATGGATGTCGGATCTTCAAAACTGTAAGTAAATCTTCTGGGGTTAGTATTAGGATTTTTTAAGTGTTTATTGGGTGGGTTTTAGTTTTAGATTAGGTCTTGGGCTGCAATAGAGCTAAATGCCCTTTTAAGGGCAATGCCCATACAAATGCCCTTTTATGGGCAATGGGGGGCTTAGGTTTTTTTAGATTAGCTTTTTATTTGGGGGGTTGGTTGTGTGGGTGGTGGGTTTTACTGTTGGGGGGGTATTTGTAATTTTTTACAGGTAAAAGAGCTGATTACTTTGGGGCAATGCCCCGCAAAAGGCCCTTTTAAGGGCTATTTGTAGTTTATTGTAGGCTAGGGGTTTTTTTTATTTTGGGGGGTTTTTATTTTCATAGGGCCCTTAGATTAGGTGTAATTAGTTTAAAGCTTTGATAATTTCTTTTTTATTATTTGTAACTTAGTATTTATTTTTTTGTGTAACTTAGTGTTTGTTATTTTTTGTAACTTTGTAATTTTTTAGTGTAGATTTAAATTATTTGAGTAGGGTTAGGTGTTTAAATATATAATATAGTTAATTTAATTTGTAGTTTATTGTAATTTTAGTATAAAAGTTAGGTTAGATTAATTTTTCTTTTAATATAGTTTAATGTAATTTTATTATAATAGTTAGGGTAGGTTAATTATTAATTTAATATAGTTTAATGTAATTTTATTATAATAGTTAGAATAGGTTAATTATTAGTTTAATATAGTTTAATTTAAATCTAAAGGTAAGTTTAAATTTATTATAAGATAGGGATGAGTTAAAGGGACACTGAACCCAAATTTTTTCATTCATGATTCAGCTAAAGTATGAAATTTTAAGCAACTTTCTAATTTACTGCTATTATCAAATTTTCTTCATTCTGTTGGTATCTTTATTTGAAATGCAAGAATTTAAGTTTAGATGCCGGCCCATTTTTGGTGAACAACCTGGGTTGTTGCTGATTGGTGGATAAATTCATCCACCAATTAAAAAAGTGCTGTCCAGAGATCTAAACCAAAAAAAAGCTTAGATGCATTATTTTTCAAATAAAGATAGCAAGAGAATGAAGAAAAAATAATAATAGGAGTAAATTAGAAAGTTGCTTAAAATTACATGCTCTTTCTGAATCACGAAAGAAAAAATTTGGCTTCAGTGTCCCTTTAATATTTAATATAAAGCAGTGATGTGCAGTCACTAGAGGCAGGTGAGGCAGTGCTTCACCTTTCATATGGGCAAAAATATATTTTTTTTTATTGGCTTTAAAAAAAAAATTGTAATTTTTTTTTCCCCAGCATTTTTTTTCACAGCTAGATGTTGTGCAAGGGAGAGGCACAAGCAGGTCTGCCCACCATTACACAACATGCTGCGCCATCTACTGGATGACAGTGGTTAAGATCATTGCATGGCTCATAAGTGCTTTATTTGAGGCAGTCCTATTTGGGCTGAACCAATCCAGCGAGAGGCATTAGTAAGTGGAACATAGGGTTGGGGCTGGATGTTAAATCATATAAAACAAAACAAAAACGGAAAAAAAACAACTTTCATATATTTTGTTGCTGTCCTGTGAACCTGCTAGCTTTGCTAAAGTAAAAAAAAGAGAGTTCTGTTCTTCCCCTCTAAGTGCAGTGGAATGTGCCACTGTCACTTCCTGAATCCTTATACAGAGCAGGAAGAGAGAGGCACAGAGAGCAGTGTTTCACCCACATCTTATTAAAGTAAGATTTTACTGTAAGGGATTCTGTTAGTGAAAATGATAATTTAATGAATGTGGTTTAGTGTTTTTTACTCTTTTACAGCAAAGGATCGTTTTTGTATTTTGTTTACTCAAACTTTACACCCACTAACTTAGCAGATTGCCTCTGTACTGCACACTAATGTATGGTCTCATTTAGTTATAGTCTCACTTAGTCTCTGTAGCTCTGCTGTTTTATTACTTTAAAATGCAGTGCCCCCCCCCCCCATTGTGTGTGTGTGTGTGTGTGTCTCTCTCTCTCTATCTATCCTTCTCTCTCCTTATGTGTTGTTCTCCCCATGGTCTCTTTCTCTCTCTGTCTCTCTTCCTCCCCCTCTGACTCTCATCCCTTATGTAATGAAAGAATCTATAAGCATAATTTGCAGCATTAAAGTAAAATGTATGTTTTAAACATATTTTAATGGGCATGGATTTCTAGATCTCATAATCAGAGCAAGCATTGTGTTATCTGGCAAGAGTTTCTGTTACAATCCTTTTAGACTAAAATCAGATGTTTACTAAGTTGACCAGTTTTCCAAGACACCATTTAAAGGGACATGAAACCCATATGAAACCCATATGCAAATTTAAATAACTTTCCAATTTACATCTAATATCTAATTTTCTTCATTCTTTTGATGTCCTTTGTTGAAAATCATATCTAAATATGCTCAGTAGCTGCTGATTGGTGGCTGCACATAGATACCTCATGTGATTGGCTCACCCATGTGCATTGCTATTTCTTCAACAAAGGATATCTAAAGAATGAAGGCGTATCCTAGCCACTGCCTCACCAACCTCTGACGTCACTGCACGTCACTGATATAAAGTTAGCGGATTGTTAGGTTTAGGGGTTAATAGGTTAATTTAGTTTATGGCGGGGGGGCTGGCGGTTTAGGGGTTAATACATTTATTTCGTTTTGATGGGCTCCGGGAGCGGCAGGATAGGGGTTAATAACGTTATGTAGGTGGCGGCGGTGTAGGGGGCGGCAGATTAGGAATTAATAAGTATAATGTAGGTGGCGGTGGGCTCCGGGAGCAGAGGAATAGGGGTTAATAAGTTTATTAGAGTGGCAGTGGGCTCCGGGAACGGAGGAATAGGGGTTAATAAGTTTATTAGAGTTGCGGTGGGCTCCGGGAGGGGCAGTTTAGGGGTTAATATTGCGGCGGGGTACGGGAGCAGCGGTATAGGGGTTAAACAGTTTATTATAGTGGCGGTGCTTAGTGACAGTATACAAATAAAGCTGTGAAAAAACCGAATAGCAGCGAGATCGATGACTGTTAGTTAACAACAGTCCGCTGCTCATCGCCCCGTACTTGGTGCGCAGCTTTTTGACAGCTTATTTGTTAAAAATAAAGGTCATCGGCAGCGAAGTTAGGCGATGTCAGGCGAGCGTATTGGTGCCGGTGTATGCAGCACAGTTGACGGCTTGATAAGTAGGCCCTAATGTATCCATTTAGGTGAGCAGAGCTGGCTGGCTGTGGAAAGTCTATGTGGAGAACAGGGACTTTACACCCCAAAATATGGCTCCCCTTTTTGTTCCTGGAGACACAAACACTGCAGCATTGTTGGTAGCCCTCATCTAAACCCTCACACCAATTTTTTAAGTAAAATATTGCGATATGGCTGAGACTTAATGACTTAAAAGATATGAGTTCTGAGGTGTTAGAGAAAAAAAAGGCAGGCAACACTGAGATACATACGTATACATCTCTAAAGATGTATGTCTGTATATATATATATATATATATATATGTGTGTGTGTGTGTGTGTACATATGTATTTATATGTATATTTACAGACATATATATATATATATATACATATATATATGTACACATATAAGTGCATCGGAGCCCTTTGAAGTTATTAGTAGCAAAATATGTTTTATGTATTTCTAAATAGATATTCCTAAATATATCTATACCTATATATATATATATATTGTAAAAAAATAAATATAGAATTAGAAATATGTTTGTATGAATAAGTAGAACATATTCTTCTATGTGAAGAACATTGGAATGTGAAATATTAATATTTCCATGTCAGGTTAGTGCACTTAAGAATATGCGATCAGGTTTGCACACAAGTTGGGTCTTTTTTTTGCTCCATTTGCTTCTATGGGAAAATATGTGAACGCGAATGCGATATTCTAACTTCGGCTTTTTGTGCTTGTCGTGTTTACTTCCAACTCATAATAGGAACGGAACCCGATGAGCGCAAAAAGCTTCTAGCGCAGTTAATGCTCGAGCGTGAACATTAAATAGCGCTCCAATCATAATCTGGCCCTAGGTATTACTATATTTACTATATATTATACTGAGGCAAACTTATTTTTCTGCAGTCTCATGAATATCTAGTTTTAGTCGATCCTTCTAAACAGACAGTAAGGTTAATGTTTTTTTCTTTTTCTTTTTAGGAATACAATGCCTATGGTTGGTGGGTTGGAGAGATGGATGGAATAGTTGGCATTGTGCCAAAGGATTATCTGATCGCTGCCTTTGATCTTGGAGGAATTTGAAGCATAATTATTACAACAGACAAATCGAGCTACTTGCTACAGATGTTGTATATAAAGGAAATTCTATTAAACCAGTTCAAGTGTTAACTTTGATAACTATTTGTCCAGCATAATAAGTATAATTGTATACTGGGCATAATAAAGTATAATTGTATACATATGTCTGTTTTGTATTTAAAACTGGAAAATACCACAGAAACATTTTAAATAGCTGTGTGTAAAATATGTATGTCGGTACCAAATGGCAACCTATTACAAATATTATATTGTTTTTTTCTGTGTTTTTATAGTGGTTACGGAGAAAAGGTTTTTATATACTTACCTTACATTTCCTTCATTAAGAGGACAAATGGATGCAGGCACTACTAGGTTAGTGATAGTATATAAAACATACCTTTTATTGATGCAAATAAAAACAGGAGTGTATCCCAAACAGAGGGCAGACAAGGAAAAGGACAGTCTTGCGTGTTTCGCGCCCCCTAGTGGCGCTTATTCATAGACTAGTGTGTAGAGACAGAGACAGGTAATTTATACCCTTAGTGCAGACTAATTAACTCTTACTATACCAGCTAAATTTAAAAACAACAGTATAAGTGATATTAAAAACAACAGTTACAGTTAAAATTTTGATTGCATTGGAGTAGCATAATAACACCCTAGAATTTATAAGATAATTTTGCCAAAATGTTAAGGAAAAAATTGGCAATAAAGTGCAAATTTATAACACCCAGGTTATTAGGAAAGGAATTTTTACAAGGGAAAAACAGTAGAAATCCCCATGCACGATTTTATGATTGGAATGACTGATTCCGGAGTTGTTCCTCAGGAGGGTTATATGCCCTTCAATATGGGACTGGAGTTTTAAGTAGTCTTGTCAGCCTCTCAGTGAGAGGCTGACAAGAGCATTGACGAAAAGAGCATTGACGAAAGTTAGAGCCTGGAGATGCCGGGAGAGTCCTCCTGCAAACCCATTCAGACTGCCAGCTAACAGTTACTTAAGCAACCAGTGTTGACAAGTTTCACTGTCTGCTTTTTCTTCATTCAAGTCAATGTCAGGAGCGCTGCTACAAGACTGTCACTCTAGAGAGGCTGTGTTTCTGTTCCACAGCATGGATTAAATTTTTACATATGTTGAAAAAGCGGAAGACAGGGTCACAGTGTGGCTCCTTTTATCTTAATAGAATCTTGGGTTAAAGGGACAGTCTACACCAGAATTTTTATTGTTTTAAAAGATAGATAATCCCTTTATTACCCATTTCCCAGTTTTGCATAACCAACAGAGTTATAATAATATACGTTTAACCACTGTGATTATCTTGTATCTAAGCCTCTGAAAACTGCCCCTTTTTTCAGTTCTTTTGACAGACTTGCAGTCTAGCCAATCAGTGCCTGCTCCCAGATAACTTCTCGTGCACAAGCACAGTGTTATCTATATGAAATACGTGAACTAACACCCTCTAGTGGTGAAAAACTGTTAAAATGCAATCTGAAAGAGGTGGGCTTCAAGGTCTAAGAAATTAGCATATGAACCTCCTAGGTTAAGCTTTCAACTAAGAATACCAAGAGAACAAAGCAAAATTGGTGATAAAAGTAAATTGGAAAGTTCTTTAAAATTACATGCTCTATCTGAATCATGAAAGTTTATTTTGGCCTAGACTGTACCTTTAATATCTCCTGAGGGAGGTTATTGAACAGTGGGGATTAATCAAATTTGATACTTTGATTTTATGCTGCTTTATGTGTGAGATTTATTGGGCTCATAGACTTGTTATGCGGTAACGGAACACACAGGTTTTACTTTGAATGCTGCACAGCTTGTAGCTTGGCACGCTTTTTTCTCATATCAAAGGCGGTCCTGCCTTGCGCACCACGTGACCGGGTGTGGTCACACTTTCGTTTTCTCTTTCCTGACCGAGCTAGCTGTCAGAGAAGACATTTGTTTCTCTGTTTGCCTGGGTCTAGGAGGTGGTGAGTTGCCCCAGTCGTAGGGAGTATAAAGGTGCTGTTTTGTGAGAAATAAAAAGATCATTTATTCTGTGTCCTACTGTTATTAGCGCAAGCTATGGAGGATTCTGATATGCTGGCGAGTAATCTCCCTCTATTCCTAATAGTAATACCTGTCTATATTGTGAGGAGGCCTTGGTATGCCCGCCCTCTAAACTATGTTCCATATGCATCAACAAAGTTATTATGGCTAAGAAGGTTAACCCCTTTAGTACTACTGAGCCGTCCACCTCTGAGGACTCGCCGTCTCGCGAGGTGCATACCCATCAGTCATCTCCCTCATCACATGCAGCTACTCACAGCACGCCTGATCCTCCATCTGGAGGGAGCCTTTTAACATCAGACTTTACTGCGCAGTTAAAGACGGCGGTGTCTTTAATGGTGAACTTTATGGATTGGAGTCTGTTACCTCTAGGCCTCCGGCTGCGGAGGAGCCAGCCTTTAGATTTAAAATTGAACACACGTTTTCTTCTAAAGGAGGTTCTTTCGACATTAGAGGTTCCAGAGGCTAAGTTGCCTGATGAACCTTTGATCCCTAAATTAGACAGAGTGTACGAGGACAGGGTAGCGCCGCTAACTTTTCCTGTACCTGTAAAAATGGCGAACATTATTAAGAACGAGTGGGATAGAATTGGATCTTCCTTTTCCCCTTCGTTTGCCTTTAAAAGATTATTCCTTGTCCCGGACTCTCAGCTGGAGTTGTGGGGTTCCATCCCTAAGGTGGATGGTGCTATCTCCACGCTAGCCAAGCATACTACTTTCCCACTTTAGGATAGCTCGTCATTCAGAGAGCCGATGGGTAAGAAGATGGAAACTTTTCTCAGAAAAATGTTTCAGCATACGGGATACTTATTTTAACTGGCAGCAGCTGTTGCCTCGTTGCTGGAGCTGCAGCCTACTGGTGCGACGCCTTAGTGGATTTCATCGAGATGGAGGGTCCCCTTGATGTTATCCAAGAATGAATTAAAGCCTTGAGAATTGCTAATTCTTTTATCTGCGATGCAAACATGCATATTATTCGCCTGAATGCTAAGATTTCTGGTTTCTCAGTACAGACCCGTTGGGTGCTCTGGCTGAAGTCTTGGTCTGCGGACATGACTTCTAAGTCTAGACATCTTTCCCTTCCCATTAAGGGAAATATTTATTTGGTCGAGGCCTGGACTCCATTTTCTCCAAAGGGAGCAAGGGTGCTTTCCTACCGCAGGATAAAAAGAAGAAATCTAAGGGACAAGGATCTAATTTTCGTTCCTTTTGTTCTGAAAAGTCCCAACGTCAGCAGTCGTTCTCTAAGCCCGGCAAACCAAGAGCACTTGGAAGCTTAATCCTGGAATAAATCCAAGCAGAACAACAAGAAGGCCGCCGAGACCAAGTCGGCATGAAGGGGCGGCCCCCGATCCGGCGCTGGATCGTGTAGGGGGAAGACCGTCGCTGTTTTCAGATGCTTGGTTCAGGGACGTGCAGGATCCATGGGTCCTGGAGGTCATAGCTCAGGGATACAAGATAGGTTTCAAATCTCATCCACCCAAGGGCAGATTTCTCCTCTCAAGCCTGCCTTCAAGACCAGAAAAGAGGGAAGCCTTTCTGGGATGTGTGCGGAATCTGTCCTCCTTAGGGGTCATTGTCCCGGTTCCTATCGCAGAAAGAGGTTTGGGATCCTATTAAAACCTGTTCATGGTCCCAAAGAAGGAGAGAACTTTCCCGATTCTGGACCTAAAGTGCTTAAACAAGTTTCTAAATGTCCCCTCGTTCAAGATGGAGACAATAAGGTCTAGCCTTCCTCTATTTCAGGAAGGACAATTCATGACCACTATAGATCTGAAGGATGCCTACCTTCACGTTCCAATCCACAGGGACCACTTCCAGTTCTTAAGGTTTGCGCAGCTGGATCAGCACTTCCAGTTCATTGCACTTCTGTTTGGTCTAGCTACTGCTCCACAAATCTTTACAAAGGTTATACGGGCTCTCCTGGCCGTCGCCAGAACCCAAGGTATAGCAGTAGCTCCCTCCTTGGATGACATTCTGGTTCAAGCACCATCTTTTCATCTAGCGGGGGACCATTCAGTATCTCTTCTCTCTCTTCTTCAATCTCATAGATGGAAGATAAACTTAGAAAAGAGTTCTCTTATTCCAAGGACCAGGGTAGAATTCCTGGGTACTATAATAGACTCAATATCCATGAGGATATTTCTAACAGACCAGAGACGTTGCAAGCTAGCTTCGGCATGTCTTGCCCTCCGGACCTCCTTAAGGCCATCTGTGGCTCAACGTATGGAGGTAATTGGTCTCATGGTGTCCAGCATGGACATAATTCCCTTTGTCAGGTTCCGTCTCAGACCATTACAGCTGTGCATGCTGAGGCAGTGGAACAGCGATCATTCGGAACTGTCTCAACAGATTTCCCTGGACAGCCGGTCGAGAGAATCGCTCTCTTGGTGGCTCTGTCCAGATCATCTGTCCCAAGGGACATCCTTTCTAAGACCATCCTGGGAGATTGTGACTACGGACGTGAGTCTATGAGGATGGGGAGCTGTTTGGGGTGCCAAGAAGGCACAGGGCCTGTGGTCTCAGGAGGAATGCTCCCTTTCAATCAACATTCTGGAACTTCGAGCAATCTACAATGCTCTGAAGGCTTGGCCTCTTCTGGGTTCGTCCTGGTTTATCAGATTCCAATCAGACAATATAACCTTGGTGGCTTACATCAACCATCAGGGGGGGAACGAGAAGCTCCCTAGCAATGAGGGAAGTATTTTGGATTCTGGAGTGGTCGGAGACCCACAACTGTTCGCTGTCAGCAATCCACATTCCGGGTGTGGACAACTGGGAAGCAGACTTTCTCAGCAGACAATCCTTTCATCCGGCGGAACGGTATCTCCATTTGCGGAGATATGCAACATGTGGGGGACGCCGGAGATAGATTTTATGGCGTCTCGTCTTAATACCAAGCTACCCAGATATGGGTCGAGGTCCAGCAATCCCCAGGCGGAGCTAATAGATGCACTAGCAGTGCCTTGGAGTTTCAGTCTAATCTATCTTTTCCCGCCGTTACCATTCCTTCCTCGGGTAGTGGCCCGCATCAAGCAGGAGCAGGTGTCAGTAATACTGATTGCTCCATTGTGTTCACGAAGGATGTGGTTCGCGGATCTAATGAGGATATCATCTTGTCCTCCATGGAGGTTACCTTGTCACAGGGATCTGCTGGAACAAGGTCCTTTTGTTCATCAAAATCTAGATTCTCTGAGGCTGACTGCGTGGAGATTGAACGATTAGTCTTTTCCATGAGTGAGTTTTCTGAGAGGGTTATTGATACTCTCATTCAAGCTCATAAGCCGGTTACTCGTCGCATCTATCATAAGTTGTGGAGAACCTACTTATTCTGGTGTGAAGAGCGTGGATTTCCCTGGCACAAGGTTAAGGTTGCCAGGATTCTATTGTTTCTCCAGGATGGTTTGGAGCAAGGTCTTTCGGTCAGTTCCCTGAGGGAACAGATTTCAACCTTCTCTGTTTTACTGCACAAGAGGCTCTCAGAGCTTCCAAATGTTCAGTCTTTTGTTAAGGCTCTGATTAGGATCAGACCTGTGTTCAGATCTTCGGCTCCTCCTTGGAGTCTAAATCTGGTTCTTAAGGTTTTGCAACGGGCTCCGTTTGAGCCTATGCATGAAATTGACATTAAGTTGTTGTCACGGAAGGTTATTTTTCTACTGACTATTGCAATGTGAGCCTCCTTATCTGGTTTTCCACTCTGATAAGGTTGTCCTACGTACTATTTTAGGGTTTCCCCCTAAGGTCGTGTCAGACCGCAACATCAATCAAGAGATTGTGGTTCCTTCCTTGTGTCCTAATCCTTCTTCTTTGAAGGAACGTTTGCTTCATAATTTGGATGTGGTTCGTGCCTTGAAGTTTTATCTTTAGGCTACTAAAGATTTTAGACATACTTCTTCCTTATTTGTTGCCTATTCTGGGAAGTGTAAGAGTCAGAGTGTCTCTTCGACTTCCTTATCCTTTTGGTTGAGGAGTGGTATCCGCTTAGCTTATGAAACAGCAGGACATAAACCTCCTCAGAGAATTACGGCTCATTCTACTAGAGCAGTGGCTTCCTCTTGGGCTTTTAAGAACAAGGCCTCTATGGATCAGATTTGTAAGGTGGTTACCTGGTCTTCCTTACATACTTTTTCAAAATTTTACAAGTTTGATGTTTTTGCTTCAGCTGAAGCAGCTTTCGAGAGAGAGGTTTTGCAGGCTGTGGTGCCCTCAGATTAGGGTCCACCTATATTTTTGTCCCTCCTGTTATCATTCAGTGTCCTCTAGAGCTTGGGTATGTTTTCCAACAGTAAGGAATGAAGCCGTAGACTCTCCTTATATTAACCCCTTAACGACACGAGTCGTACAGGGTACGTCGCACACAACCTGGTCTTTAAAGACCAGCGACGTACCCTGTACGACCTAAGTGTTTAAAGCGGCTGGAAGCGATCCTGATCGCTTCCAGCCGCTTTCAAGGTATTGCCGTGATGCCTCAATATTGAGGCATCATGGCAATACCTTTTCTGGCACACGGATGCAGAGAGGGCCACTCTGTGGCCCTCTCTGCATCGGCCAGCGATGGTGCTGATCGTTGGTGGGTGGGAGCAGTTACAGGGAGGAGGGTGGGTGGCCCATCGCTGGGAATCTTGGTCCCGGAATTAGTCCCGGTGCGTGCAGGCGCGTGCACAGGGGCGGGCTGCGTGCGCGTGCCCGTGCGCCCCCCCGATCTTAACATAGCATGCCACATAAACGGTCCGGTTGTGGTGGGAGCGGGAGGTGATCTGTGGTGGGAGCGGGTGATGGGGGCTAAATTTCTATTTATAAAAATGATCTGGGAGAGGGGGGTGGGGGGTATTGAGGGGGGGCCAGCTACACTACAGAAAAAAAAAATATTAAAAAAAAGTGCACTAAAGTTTGAAAAGTGGGTACTGGCAGACAGCTGCCAGTACCCAAAATGGCACCAAATAGTGAGAGGGGGGAGATTAGAGAGCTGTGTGGGGGGGCTCAGGGAGGTTGGGTGCTATGGGGGGCTCCTACACAGCAGCATATGTAAATATGCTGGGGGGGGAATTAAAAAATTAAAAGAGAGCTTTTATTTTAGACTTTCTGCCAGTACTTAAGATGGCGGAGACAATTTTGGGGTGAGGGAGGGAAGAGAACTGTTTGGGAGGGATCAGGGGGTGGGATGTGTCAGGTGGGAGGCTGATCTCTACACTAAAGCTACAATTAACCCTGCAAGCTCCCTAATTAACCCCTTCACTGCTAGACAAAATACAAGTGTGATGCGCAGCGGCATTTTGTCGCCTTGTAATTACCAAAAAGAAACTCCAAAGCCATATATGTCTGCTATTTCTGAACAAAGGGAATCCCAGAGAAGCATTTCCAACCATGTGTGCCATAATTGCACAAGCTGTTAGTAAATAATTTCAGTGAGAAACCTAAAATTGTGAAAAATTTTACGATTTTTTTAATTTGATGGCATTTAGCGGTGAAATGGTGGCATGAAATATGCCAAGATGGGCCTTGATCAATACTTGAGGTTGTCTACTACACTAAAGCAAAAATTAACCCTAGAAGTTCCCTACATGCTCCCTAATTAACCCCTTCACTGCTGGGCATAATTACCAAAAAGCAACGCCAAAGCCATATATGTCTGTTATTTCTGAACAAAGGGGATCCCAGAGAAGCATTTACAACCATATATGCCATAATTGCACAAGTTGTTTGTAAATAATTTCAGTGACAAACCTAAAGTTTGTGAAAAAATTTGTGAAAAAGTGAACAATTTTTTTTATTTGATCGCATTTGGCAGTGAAATGGTGGCTTGAAATATACCAAAATGGGCCTAGATCAATACTTTGGGATGTCTTCTAAAAAAAATATATACACGTCAAGGGATATTCAAGAATTCCTATAACTTGCAAAAAAAGCAAAGATCATGTAAACATTGGGTATTTCTAAACTCAGGACAAAATTTAGAAACTATTTACCATGGGTGTTTTTTGGTGGTTGTAGATGTGTAACAGATTTTGGGGGCCAAAGTTAGAAAAAGTGTGTTTTTTTTTCATTTTTTCCTCATATTTTATAATTTTTTTTATAGTAAATTATAAGATATGATGAAAATAATGGTATCTTTAGAAAGTCCATTTAATGGCGAGAAAAACGGTATATAATATGTGTGGGTACAATAAATGAGTAAGAACAAAATTACAGCTAAACACAAACACCACAGAAATGTAAAAATAGCCCTGGTCCTTAAGGGAAAGAAATTGAAAAATGGCCTTGGTCCTTAAGGGGTTAAGAAGGAAAACATAAATTATGCTTACCAGATAATTTCATTCCCTTCTGTATAAGGAGAGTTCACGGCTCCCGCCCGTGTTCTCCGATGGGCAGCCCCCTAAATTGTATTTTATTCTGGCACCTTTTATACCCTGATATTTCTGCTACTGTTTCTTGTTCCCTCGGCAGAATGACTGGGGGATGAGGGAAGTGTGAGAGGTATTTAAGCCTTTGGCTTGGGGTGTCTTTGCCTTCTCTTGGTGGCCAGGTTCAGTATTTCCAAACAGTAAGGAATAAAGCCCTGGACTCTCCTTATACAGAAGGAAATGAAAATATCTGGTAAGCATAATTTATGTTTTTTAAGGAACCGCTCTCTCAATATTACCGCCCTCTCCCACCCTCATGTTTACCCTTTTCTGTTTCTTTCACTTACTGCCCCTTCTGCCCTCTCCCCTCCTTTCACTTTCTCTCTGACATTTTTTTCCAATGCTGGCCATGCTCACGAGTAGCAGTCACAGTAACTTTCAGACTTCATTTTCCTTCATATATACCATTGCCTCTTTCTATACTTTCATTTAAGTGATGCAGAT
The DNA here is from genome assembly GCF_027579735.1 of Bombina bombina. Classification (NCBI taxonomy): domain Eukaryota; kingdom Metazoa; phylum Chordata; class Amphibia; order Anura; family Bombinatoridae; genus Bombina; species Bombina bombina. The sequence goes on from NC_069499.1 coordinate 1,106,961,044, forward strand.
AGATATCCCCATTTAAAATCCTGTGTCTGTAGAGTGTGCCTACACACTCTAAAGACACAGGATTTCAAATGTGGATGTCTATCTGCATCACTTAAAGGGATACTAAACCCATTTTTTTATTTCATGATTCAGATAGAGCATGATATTTTAAGCATCTTTCTAATTTACTCCTATTATCAATTTTTCTTTGTTCTTATGCTATCTTGATTTGAAAAAGCAGTACTGTAAGCTTTAGAGCCAGACCATTTTTTGTTCAGCACATGGGTAGCACTTGCTGATTTGTGGCTAAATGTAGCAAACCAATCAGCAAGCTTTACCAAGGTGCTGAACTAAAAAATGGGCCGGCTCCTAACCTTTTATTACTGCTTTTTCAAATCAAGATAACATGAGAACAAAGAAAAATTGATAATAGGAGTAAATTAAAAAGTTGCTTAAAATTGCATGCTCTATCTGAATCATGAAAGAAAAAATGAGGGGTTAGTATCCCTTTAAATGAAAGTATAGAAAGAGGCTATGTACCCTAGTATGTTGACCAAACTAAAAAATGCAGAGATAAACACTTTCACAGAGCCTTATGCTCTCTCTATGTCACTCAGATAGTTGTGCCTAATGTTTCCCTCATACAACTGCCTGTACTTACTACCAAAGCCTTCCACACTACAGGACCCAATGTCACATGAAGATTTTTGTAAATCTTTAACCATGTTAGCAATTATACTGTCAAAAATAATATTCTGTATTCAGGACATGGGTGACCTTTTCTTTCTAAGGCGGTGATAGCCCACGAAAATCCTAACTTGTGGGAATTTATTTCTTGGCCACCAGGAGGAGGCCGAGACACCTCACACCAAAGATACTTCCCTTTCCCTCCCGGTAGTTCTTTGCCTCGTCAAGGAGAGAGGTGTTCAGGATTATTGAAAAGTCAAATGGATGTTAATACCAGATTTTCCCTCAATGGTCACTTCTTGGAAGAGAGGGAAGTAGGAGAGTACTGGCCTTTTAATGTAAATCGTGTCTATGTTGTTGTAGTCACAAGCCTGCCACAGGTGTCACTGGGTTAGTTCTGTAGCCTCCTCCTATTTAGACAATGAAAATGTACTCCCTCAGGATATCCTTTTTTTTTTTCTTTTCTCCAAAGAGCTTTATTTGAAAAGATAATATGCATACATTTTGAGTGTGGTTTTGGGTTTACAGAAGTCACCAGTACAATGAAGACAAAAACATTACATTTTAAATGGAAGATGGAGGTCTGGTTAGTTCCAATTCTTTGGTTCTAGGCAGAGCCAGCTGTCCGCAACATCGAAACAATTAAAGTCCAGCACAGATGTACAGTAATAATATAATTCCATTCAATGAAGCTCTACATTTTCAAATGTTGTTTTTCCTGTTATGTTCTTTATACAGCAGGTATATTAGTACGGTAGGAAACTACAGTAACTTAGATGAGGTTTTTAGAACATATATAAAAACAATAATGATATTATAATACAATAACTTGTTGAATGCATGAAAAAGGGTTGCTTGATAATGTTTGACGTTAACACACTCAGTACCTATACCTATTTAAGACATAGTCAAGGGAAAGGGGAAAGAGTGTGAGAAGGAGGGAGACAAAGAGGGGGGAGGGAGGAGAAGACAAAAAAAAGAGGGGAGGGGGATCCGAATAGAGTAAATGGGGGTAAGAAAAGGGGTGTGTCACGCAACAGGTTTTATCGTACACTAGCCTATTGCAACTGTACACCCTCCCAGAGGCGTAACTAGAAACCACAGGGCCCAGGTGCTAGAATCTAAGAAGGGGACCCCCACCCCTAAAAAAGAGGTGAATTTGATACATATCTTTTTTTTTTTTACAATTAACACAGAAAAAAATGTGAATCAGATTACGTCTGCAAAAGGAGGTACCCTGTGCCCACAGTCTGTGAGGTGGTCTTACCCCCTATTACTGTATATAGTGACACTGTTTAACTTCCCAGTACTGTATATAGTGAGTTAGTGACACAGTCTGTAATCTGCCCGGTGAGATGGCTGGCCTGACCCTACCCGCCCCAGTATTAAAGTGACCACAGTAGTCAGGGACATGGTCCAGCCCCCCCCCCGCGTACTGTATATAGTGGTACTGCATAGTGACACTGTTTACCCCTGCCCCCATGCTGTAGTAACAAGGTCTGTATTTGCTGGTTCCACAAACATACACACACACACACACACATGCATAAATACACACAGTCACATACATACATAGATACACACAAACATTAATACCAATGGGTAAAACAGAAACACTAACTCCTGTAGTCAGAGACACTAGTAAAGCATCATGTCACACTCACATGATATCAGTGCAGGCAGTGGCAGGTCAATGTTTTTTATTGGGGGAAAAAGTAATTTTTTTTTTTAAGCTGGGCCCCCACCCTCAGCTGCCCAGTCACCGTTGCGACCTCTGCACCCCCTGTAGTTTCACCCCATCACCCTCCTGCTAGAAAATATTTTTAAACCGCAGTATCGCCCCCCATTCCATAGCTGGAGCAGCATTTCATAGGTATCTGTTTTAGAAATACGGGTATAATAGTATTTCTTAAGTTGTAGGAGTCTCATTTTGGAGGAGACATTTTGTTTCCAATCAGTAATCAAAGAGACTTGTGTTGTCTTCCAACGAATTCGAATCAGATTTTTCACACCAGTCAACATCAGCATGAGAAGTGTTTTTTTTTTTTTTATCGGGTTTTAAAATTTGGACGGGAAATGAAAGAACAAGGTCTCTGGAGTTTTTGGAATATCCATCTCCAGGATTTCCTGCATCTCTTCCCATACTGTGTCCCAGATATTTTCTAGTAAGGGGCAGTCCCACCAAATATGTAGAATAGAACCCAACCCCCCACATTCCCTCCAACACCTGTCTGATGTGTTTGGGTATATCATTTTAAGCCGAGATGGTGTAAGGTACCATCAACTCATTAGTTTGTAATGGGATTCCTGCGTATGTGCTGAGACTTGGCAGCCTGGAACATCCGTTGCCATTCCTCAATAGTAAGTTCAGTTCCCAACTCTCTATGCCACAATCTGGTGTAGGTCAGAAGAGTATTATCTTTGGGTATAAGGAGAAGTTTATAAATTATAGATACCAGGTGCCGGAGGGCAGTCCGGTGCATGCATATTCTTTCATACGGTGTTAAAATAGTTGGTATGTTGGTTGGTATATAGTCATATGGTGTAAAATAGTTGTTTATGGGTAGAGATGTAATAGCCAATTTGTAGGTATATAAACCAAGGGTGTGATATGTCAGAGTATTCCTCTAAGATTTCCTCTTGTGTGTTTATTCTCCCACATGTAATAAATTGGCCTACATGGTTATTATTGAGCGAAGTCTGAGCGTTGTTTTAGTTTGTAATGGGAGTTCTGGATTTCCATATACAGGGGTCAAAGGAGACTAATTAGTCGAGATATGTGAGTAAATTCAGACAGTTTTGTCCCATTCAGAAAATAATTCCTCCAGCAGAGGGAAATATTTTTTAACCATCCAAAAAAGGGAGGCAACGTCAATCTTACTGGGCACTCCTCAATCACTCTTTGGAGCAAAATAGCTCTTCTATATAGATGGAAGTTGGGGAGCCCCTGTCCGCCTTCCTCTCTAGGGAGGTACATGTTTTTTCTATTTACCCTAGGTCTAATTTCCTTCCAAATGTATTCTTTAATTAGTCTTTGTATTGAGGAGAGGAATGTATAAGGAAGGGGGATTGGTATGGTTTGAAAGAGATAAATCCTTGGGAGGACATTCATTTTAATAACATTGATTCTTCCCAATCAGGATATCCTTTTACTGTTAGTTACAGTAATGGATGGGCTCTCTACTGAATACTCATTCCGCAGCATGGTAATATCAGTGGAGTATGCTACAGGGTTTGTACCTGCTACCTCACACAGCCCTTAGGCTATTAGTAGGTATACTATATAGTGTACGGCATAGGGAACTCTAGTCCAGCCGGTGTCGTAATTGGAATTGCAGATTTCAGATACGTCTCTGTTACTCATGCCTTATGTAAAGGTTGGGCTATACCATTTATTTATTTAAAGGAATAGTCTAGTCAAAATTAAACATTCATGATTCAGATAGAGCATGCAATTTTAAGCAACTTTCTAATTTACTCCTATTAGCGAATTGTCTTTGTTCTCTTGGTATCTTTATTTGAAAAAGCAAGAATGTAAGCATAGGAGCTGGCCCATTTTCGGTTCAGCACCTGGGTAGTGCTTTCTGATTGGTGTCTAAATGTAGCTACCAATCAGCAAGAGCTACCCAGGTGCTGAACCAAAAATGGGCCAGCTCCTAAGCTTACATTCAAATAAAGATACCAAGAGAACACAGGAAATTTGATAATAGGAGTAAATTAGAAAGTTGCTTAAAATTGCATGCTCTATCTGAGTCATTAAAGTTTAATTTTGACTAGACTATTCCTTTAATGTTTATGTGGAATTTACTTATATTGCCCCTTAGGGTGTACTTTCCTTAGCGGTGAGTGTTTCGCTTAACTGGGAATCGTAGGGAGCGCAATTGCTCTTTTTCTCCTATCAGTCCCAGTTATTCAGTAAGCCGATAGCGCAGTGAGTATCTCTGCAGGGGTGCACATTGCCCGGTTGCAGTGATTTGGCTTGGGGTTTGTGCTGTGTATTTTCAATCAGCTGAAAGTCAGGGGGAGCACTCAGCTTAATTTTCACAAAGCGCTCTGTGTTAGGGGATTAATGGCTACTACCACCATTTACAAGCATTTGAGCGTGCTTTCCACAGTCCCTTCTCCACTATATCAGCAGACATCTTGCTATGACAGTCTTCTAAGCTGCACGCAGGGTAGCAGTTTCACAGAGCATCCGCTGTTTTCTGCGCTATGTCCCTCTGTATTTATGCTTCGAATAAACCCCAGAGCTTTAAGGGTGTTTGCAGTCTACTGTGTTGTGATACTGTATATCTTACAATAATAACTTAAAGCACACCGTATGACACGGCCTAGCTAGTCATGTTATTGGATACCTAACACATGTGTCTTATATGTAAATCATATGTGACTGTGTTGTGATGCTGTATATCATACAATAACACTTTAAAGACCACTCAGAATGATGCAGTTTAGCTAGTCATGTTCTTGTATAACTAAGAAATCTCTGTGTATCACATAATGATGCAGTTTAGCTAGTCATGTTCTTGTATAACTAAGAAATCTCTGTGTATCACATAATGATGCAGTTTAGCTAGTCATGTTCTTGTATAACTAAAATCTCTGTGTATCACATAATGATGCAGTTTAGCTAGTCATGTTCTTGTATAACTAAGAAATCTCTGCGTATCACATAATGATGCAGTTTAGCTAGTCATGTTCTTGTATAACTAAGAAATCTCTGTGTATCACATAATGATGCAGTTTAGCTAGTCATGTTCTTGTATAACTAAGAAATCTCTGTGTATCACATAATGATGCAGTTTAGCTAGTCATATTCTTGTATAACTAAAATCTCTGTGTATCACATAATGATGCAGTTTAGCTAGTCATGTTATTGTATAACTAAAATCTCTGTGTATCACATAATGATGCAGTTTAGCTAGTCATGTTATTGTATAACTAAGAAATCTCTGTGTATCACATAATGATGCAGTTTAGCTAGTCATGTTATTGTATAACTAAGAAATCTCTGTGTATCACATAATGATGCAGTTTAGCTAGTCATGTTCTTGTATAACTAAGAAATCTCTGTGTATCACATAATGATGCAGTTTAGCTAGTCATGTTCTTGTATAACTAAGAAATCTCTGTGTATCACATAATGACGCAGTTTAGCTAGTCATATTCTTGGCTATCTAACACATATGTGACTCAAACGTCCCATATTAATTTTATAAGTAATATCTGTTTACATCTAATTGCATTAGGTGTTTTCTGTACTGTTGTGCACTATAAAATATATACTTTTGCATAATATATTCATGGTATAGTGTATTACTGCAGGGCATTGCAATTGTATTCACAACTCTGTAAATCATAATATTCTTATCTATAGTACTACAGCACAGCGTACTGATTTAGATTCTTATATCTGGATAAACTTTTATCACTGAGCATCTTGTGTCTATCCATACTGAGTAAGACATTCTACAGCATAGATACACTGATTTATTTTTTCTATCTAATTGTTCTATACTTGGCTAAGGGGTTACTGTTGTCTTCCCGCTCAGCTTGGCAATTCTTGTCTATGCTCTGTTTTACAGTCTCAAGTGTCTACGACTATTATTATTATCGGTTATTTGTAGAGCGCCAACAGATTCCGCAGCGCTACAGGTACCTCTGTTTTACCAGTTTGCTACCCGCCAGTGTATTCTAGTCAGGGCGGCATTACTACCATCTTTTTTACCTTTGTAGGTAAAAAGGGTTTTTTCCCTATCAATGTATTTTACTCAGATTTTGAGGATTATGTTTAAGTTCTCTATATCTGAGGTTTAGGCTTCTAGGCCTACTGCCTGTAAAGTCTGACACATAAGTTTATTTATGAAGGTAAGGTTGATAATTTGTGTTTTCACTAGCCTTTAGCAGGTGATCCTTAAATTATAGAACTTGCTTCAAAGATCCTATGGATGTGAAGCCGGAAGGTTTTTCTCCAAAAGGCTTTCTGCAGGGAGGGCTATTATTCAAATGAGCTGTGAGTATTGCCTGGGTTGCAGGTGCAGCATATTTTTGGTTTGATGCCTTATTTGCCTTAGTTCAGACAGATCTTCTTAGAGGAGATTCAGGAGGGCATTCACCATTTGCAGTTGGCACAGTCACTTAACTATTTTATATTAGTGCGAAGAATTCAGCCTTAGCTGTCCTTACCAGTAAGGGTCTTTAATTAAGGTTGTGGTGAGCAGACATAGGATGAAGGTTATTATGTTTCACTTTAGCTTTCATGGAAAGATACTGTTTGGTCTTGGCCTGGATTCTATTATCTCCATAAGATTCTCTGGAATCCTAATGCTGTTTGGAATAAGTCTAAGCAGAGCATGAAGCCCTATGCCATTGCAGGATCTGCATGCAGGTATGACTCCTGATCCAGATCGGTCATAGTAGGGTGCAGGTTAAGTCTCTGGGACTCAGTCTATCCAAAATCCCTGGGTTTAATCTCTCTCATGTCTCAGAGTCAAGTATAGCGTGGTGTATTTCTTCACTGTGTTCAGGAGTTAGAGGACATGGAGTTATTGTTCCTTTTCCTTCATTAGTACAAATTACAGGATTTATTCCTATCCTTTAATTGTTCCTAAGAGGGAGAGAGAACTTTCAGACCAATTCTGGATCTGAAGGCCCTAATCAAGTTCCTTAAGGTCACTTCTTTCAAAGTGGAGACTATTAGAACCATTCTCTATTCTGTGCTACAGGGTCAGTTTATGACAATGGAAGTCTTGAAGGCTTCATATTTGCATATTCTTATTCACAAGGATCACCACTGCTTCCTTCGTTCCTTCCTAAGGGTACACAGACCTTATCAGTTTGTAGATCTTCCCTTTGGCTTGACTACAGCTTTTGGGTTTTACAAAGGCTCTTGGCGCTTTGCTTTCAGTTGTCAGAGAGCAGGGATTAGCGGTGGTGCCATACTTCATCTTTACATTTCAAGTACACACAGAGTATCTACTTTGGTTTCTCCACAGTCATGACTGGAAGGGAACTGTGCACAAGAGTTCCTTACACCCTTGTACAATAGTTTGGAGGTAATCATAGATTCGGTCTCCAAGAAACTGTTCCCACTCTTGAGTGTAGTTAAAGCGTTAATTGGCCTACCAAGGGTTACAATCTCTATTTTAGGTATTTGTGTCCCAGCGTATAGAGGTTGAGGGACTAATGGTGGCAGCATCAGATGCCATTCTGTCTGCAAGATTTCATCTTCATCCACTACAGCATTGCCTGTTATGTCAGTGGATTGGAGATCACAACTCATTATGTTGGACCAGGTAGTCTTAGTCTCTTTCTTGGTGATCATCCTCTATTCCCGTGTTTCAGGGGATGCGTTTTTTCTGCATTCATCATGGGAAATTATTCCATGAATGTCAGTTTGGCAAGTTAGGGAGCGGTATGGGACCCTCAAAGATCTCGGAGATCGGTAGTCTCAATAAATGTTGTTGAACTTCATGTGATTTTAAGAGCACTTCAGACTTGGCTTTTTCTCAAATAGGTTCATGTTATTGTTTTCAGTCAGCCAGTATCTTACATCACACAAGACAAAGTACAGCAGCACAGTGTGCATAGACATTGATGAGTGTACTGTTCTCCTAATATCTTAAATCAATCATCAGGGTAGTACCCGTAGTTCTCTAGCAATGTAAGGCACCCTGAATTAGACAGAGGCTCATCAGTCTATCTTAATCGTCAGACCTTATATCCTGGGGAATGGTTCTTCAGAAGAGTTCCACCGGTTGGTGCTATGCTAGGGTCTTCCAGAGATAGATTTAATCACGTCCCGGCTGAACCACTCAGTTCCCAGATATAGATTGAGGTTGAGAGATTCTATGGGGAAATTAATAGATGCACTAGCAGTTGCTTGGTCCTATCAGCTAGTTTATCCTTTCCAATTGTTCTTCTGCAGAGGGTATTGCTTGGATGAAGCAGGAACTATTTTCTGCGATATTGTTCAGTCTAAGTGGGGACTTCTTAAGGAAGTTTTTTTTCAGATTCAGTAATAGAGACCTTGATTTAGGCTTGTAATTCTGTCACTCTGAAAATTAAGCACAAGGGGCAGATAGTATATTTCCCCTGGTGTGCAGATTGTGGGTAACATGGCATTCTGCTAGAGCTCACAAATCTTACAATTCCTTCCGGATGGCTTAGGTAAGAGCTTATCGACCTGCACCTTAAAGGGTCATAATTCAGGAGACTTGATCGTGAGACCTGTCATCAAACCTATTTTTCCTCCATGAAATTTGATCCTTGTCTGCAAGGCTTTGCACTTTCCGTCCTTTGTAATTACGCATTAACTAAATCTTGGAAGGTTTATTTTTTGTTAGCTATTTCTTAAGCTGGGAGAGTTTCTGAAATGTCAGCTCTCTCTTGTGAGCCAAGATATTTGGTTTTCCATCAGGACAATGCTATAGTCTCTAAAGAGATTATTAATCAGGAGATTATAGTGCTTTACTTATGCACCAATCCAAAATCATCCATAGAGAGATTACTGCATACTCTGGATGTGGTAACGGCATTGAAATTCGAATGGCAAGCTTCTAAGGATTTCCTTTTAGCTTGTTTGTCTTGTTCTCACGGTAGACATAAGGGTCAGAAGGCTACTTTTGTTTATTTATCTTCATGGTTAATGGTTTTTCTTCTCAGAGCTTAATGGGATTTTGGCTGCCTCCTTGATTCACAGTTTATTTATAATGTCCTGTTTCTATATCTTGGGCTTTTAAGAATGAGTTTTCAGTAGCTCCAGTGGCAAGGCTGCATCCTGATCATATTTTCATACTTTTTCGGACCGTTTGTTTCATGGGAAGACAGTTTTTTGGAAGGAAGGTACTTAAGGCAGTAGTTCTTGGTAAATAGGTGCCTATCTTTCCCCACCCATTTTCCTTTGTGGACTCCACAGCTTGGGTATTAGTTCCCACAAGTAAAGATTTTTGTGGACTATCACCACCTTAGAGAGAAAACGTAATTTATGGTTACCAGATTAAATCCTTTCTTTCTTGGTGGTGATAGTCCACGAATCCGCCAATTTTCTAATTGCACCTCTTTACCCTACTATCTTTCTTACTTCTTCCTCCTATCTTTGGCTATACGTACTACTGGGAGGGAAAGAGAAGTAGAAGGGATACCTAAAGCTTTGGTGTGGGGTGTCTTTGCCTAGTGTGTGGTGGCCAGGAGATGAATTCCCAAAAGTAAGGATTTCCATGGACTATCACCACCAAGAAAGAAAGGAGTTGACCAGGTAAGCATAAATTATCGGCTAGATTACGAGTTGTGCATTAAGGTAAAAAAGCAGCATTAACAGGTCCTAACACTGCTTTTTTACGCCCGCTTGCAGGTATAGGTGTACCGCACACTTTTTTGGCCTTACCGCAAATCAACTTACGTAAATTTTGTAAAGGCTTTTTTCTATGGGACTTCCATAGCGCCGTTATTAAGAGTTTTTCCTGGGAGGCCAAAAAGTGAGCGGTACAGCCTCTACCGCCAAGATTCGTAACGCATTTTAAAGTCAGTAGTTATGAGTTTTACGCTACAAAGCTGTAGCATAAAACTCATAACTAAAATGCTAAAAAGTACACAAACACCCATAAACTACCTATTAACCCCTAAATCGAGGCCCTCCCGCATCGCAAACACTAAATTTTTTTTATTAACCCCTAATCTGCCGCTCCGGACATCGCCGCCACTAGAATAAACATATTAACCCCTAAACCACCGCACTCCCACCTCGCAAACACTAGTTAAATATTATTAACCCCTAATCTGCTGCCCCCAACATCGCCGCCACCTACATTATACTAATTAATTCCTAATCTTACACTCCGAACATCGCCGCCACCTACATTATACCTATTAACCCCTAATCTGCTGCCCCCAACATCGCCACCACCTACCTACATTTATTAACCCCCTAATCTGCCGTCCCCAACGTCGCCGCCACTATTCTAAATTTATTAACCCTTTTAACCTAACCCTAACACCCTCTAACTTAAATATAATTTAAATAAATCTAAATATAAATTACTATCATTACCTAAAGTATTCCTATTTAAAACTAAATACTTACCTATATAATAAACCCTAAACTAGCTACAATATAACTAATAGTTACACTGTATCTAGCTTAGGGTTTATTTTTATTTTACAGGCAAGTTTGTATTTATTTTAACTAGGTAGAATAGTTACTAAATAGTTATTAACTATTCAATAACTACCTAGCTAAAATAAATACAAATTTACCTGTAAAATAAAACCTAACCTAAGTTACAATAACACCTAACACTACACTATAATTAAATAAATTCCCTACATTAAATACAATTAAATAAATTAAATAAAATTAGCTAAATTACCAAAAAAAAACACACTAAATTACAGAAAATAAAAAACAAATTACAAGATCTTTAAACTAATTACACCTAATCTAATAGCCCTATCAAAATAGAAAAAGCCCACCCAATAAAAAAAAAAACCTAGCCTAAACTAAACTACCAATAGCCCTTGAAAGGGTCTTTTGCGGGGCATTGCGCCAAAGAAATCAGCTCTTTTACCTGTAAAAAAAAATACAAACAACCCCCACAAAAGTAAAACACACCACCCACACAACCAACCCCCCAAATAAAAGCCTAACTAAAAAAACCTAAGCCCCCATTGCCCTGAAAAGGGCATTTGGATGGGCATTGCCCTTAAAAGGGCATTTAGCTCTATTGCAGCCCAAAGTCCTAACCTAAAAAATAAACCCACCCAATACACCCTTAAAAAATCCTATCACTAACCCCCGAAGATTCACTTACCGGGAGAAGTCTTCATCCAAGCGGGAAGATGTCCTCAACGAAGCCGGCAGAAGTGGACCTCCAGACCGGCAGAAGTCTTCATCCAGATGGCATCTTCTATCTTCATCCTTCCGATGCGGATCGGCTCCATTTTCAAGACATCCGGCACGGAGCATCCTCTTCTTTCGATGGCAAACGACGAATGAAGGTTCCTTTAAATGACATCATCCAAGATGGCGTCCCTTAGATTCCGATTTGCTGGTAGAATTCTATCAGCCAATTGGAATTAAGGTTGAAAAAAACCTATTGGCTGGTGCAATCAGCCAATAGGATTGAGCTTGCATTCTATTGACTATTCCAATCAGCCAATAGAATGCAAGCTCAATCCTATTGGCTAATTGCACTATATAAATATAATATAGTGCCGGCGACGTTGGGGCGGCAGATTAGGGGTTAATAAATATAGGTAGGTAGCGGAGATGTTAGGGGCGGCAGATTAGGGGTTAATAATATTTAACTAGTGTTTGGGAGTACGGCGGTTTAGGGGTTAATATGTTTATTATAGTGGCAGCGACGTTGGGGGTGGCAGATTAGGGTTTAATAACATTATGTAGGTGTCGGCGATGTTGTGGGCAGCAGATTAGGGTTTAATAAATATAATGTAAGTGTTGGCGATGTTGGGGGCAGCAGATTAGGGGTTAATAAGTATAATGTAGGTGGCCGCAATGTCGGGCGGCAGATTAGGGGTTAATAAGTGTAAGATTAGGGGTGTTTAGACTCGGGGTTCATGTTAGGGTGTTAGGTGTAAACATAAAATGTGTTTCCCATAGGAATCAATGGGGCTGCATTACTGAGTTTTACACTGCTTTTTTTGCAGGTGTTAGATTTTTTCTCAGCCGGCTCTCCCCATTGATGTCTATGGGGAAATCGTGCACGAACACGTATAACCAGCTCACCGCTCACTTAAGCAGCACTGGTATTGGAGTGCAGTGTGGAGCGCAATTTTGCTCTACGCTCACTTCTTGCCTGTTAATGCCGGGTTGATAAAAACCTGTAATACCAGCGCTGCAGGTAAGTGAGCGGTGAGAATAAAGTGCAAGTTAGCAACGCACTCCTGTTACCGCACAACTCGTAATCTAGGCGTATGTTTTTTTTATACATTCGGGACTCTCTCGTGAAAGTTTTACACTCCTGTGCTTGTCAACAAACTGTTTTGCATTGCCCCTTGGTTGACAGATGTATTTAGCAGCCCATCATAATACCATGGAGCCAGCAATACATTTGCTTAGGAGACAGACACTGATTTCACATAGGTACAGATGTAGAAGAGATAGAAAAGTAAGAAGCCATAACTACAATTTATTTTTTTTAGATCAACTTCCATCATTATTTTATTTCTACTCATAATGAAATTTACTGAAATATATATATTATTATTTTTTTTTAATTTTCTTTATTGAGGTTCTGAAGAAGGCATACATGAGATATGAAAAAACAAAACACAATGATAATGCAACTAGGGGATCATATAGTACAAGTCCATATAACAACATAGTACATTTCTAATAAGAAGATTCAGATGCATAATATACAAGTATATTGCCCTTTACTCTGTGTGCTCCCTAGATGACCAGAGAGGCCACTCTTGGACCTCAGTTATAAACTCATAACCATAGGTAAGGGGCTATTTCTAGTGAAGAGATCACTTTTGGATCTCCAAATGAGAACCTCTTTTTTTTCTTGTTTTTATCAATCTGATAATCTTGTGTAAGCTGTAAAGTTAAAACCTTATAATCAGACTGTATAGGGTATGGTTAAGCTTAGAATGAAAACGTAAAGTTAATAGAGTAAGTGTTAGATATATATATACATATGTCTGATTATCCCCTATTAAAATGCAAAGGTTAACAATGCCAAAAGGGACTTCTTCTATAAAGAGCAGTAGCCCAACCAAGAACATCTTATTAATACAAGGGCGGTATTTAGAGGAGTTGAGAGGGTGATATAGGACTAGGAGTTTGTAGATTATAGGAAGGTCCAAATATAGGGGGTGGGAGAAAATGCAACATGTAAATATAAAATACAAAATTAGATCAGTTAGCAGTGATTTGGGAACTAACTAGTAACCTATGTAGCAGATTAGTATCGTCAGTTAAGTGTCAGACTTATAGCCCCTGATAGATTCTTGTGCCAGTTGTTCCAAAGCTGTAGATTAGTGTGAGCACAATCTTTATTAAGAGAACATTATACTCTATTATAGACTAAGAAAGAAGTGGCCCATATATAACATTAAAGCGACTGTATAAAGAGAGGATCTTCGGGTTGAGCCCATTATTAGGTTGCACCGCCCCAGCCGCAGGCGGCACCCATTTGAGACTAAGAGGAAAAAAAAAGACCCAAAGATCTTCGTCTAGGATACCATCAGAGTAAAATAAGAAGACTAGCATTAGTATGAGCTAAAACTGTGGTCATACAGATACTTATCTTATTGGTACAATATAATTCCAATGTGAGCATTAAGGGTAAAACATAACATTTATAAAAGTTTATAACTACTTATTCCTACCCATTTCCATATAGTGAGACACGTATAAAAGTTTGGACTGCTTCTTGATGGAAGACCTAATTGTTTAAACACTTTATAAAAGAGGCACTCTCAAATAGAGATATCATAATGGTGGGAAAACAAGTAAATCTGTTTTGTAGGGGTCTCTAATAGTTAAATAGTATTAGGAAGCAGTTTATATAACAGATAGGTCTACCGGCATGGTTTCTAATATATACTAGTATAGGGCAGGGGAGAAGAAGGTCATAATAAAATAGCAAATATAATTAGTACATTTTCCCACGTCTAAGAAGTTATAGGAAGTGGAATCTTCTAAGCTAATATCTGTTGCTAAGTTCAATAACAGAGTATACAGGTAAATGTAAATATGCCATGGTTTAAACATAAACTACTAAGGTTCTAATAGCTAGTTATCCAAATATTCTTGTTTGCAGTTATGATACCGACACAGGCACAATTGCCAACCCTAGGCCATATTTGGAATCTGTATTAGATCGTTATAGAAAGGGTAAATTGTGCCCAGTAAATGTGTTCACATATTTCTCTTGTTAAGTGTATCCAGATATACAAAATTTATGCTTAACTGATAAATTTCTTTCTCTTGTGGTGTATCCAGTCCACGGGTTCATCCATTACTTATGGGATATTCTCCTTCCCAACAGGAAGTTGCAAGAGGATCACCCACAGCAGAGCTGCTATATAGCTCCTCCCCTAACTGTCATATCCAGTCATTCTCTTGCAAGCCTCAACCAAGATGGAGGTCGTAAGAGGAGTGTGGTGTTTTATACTTAGTTTATTCTTCAATCAAAAGTTTGTTATTTTTAAATGGTGCCGGAGTGTACTGTTTATCTCAGGCAGTATTTAGAAGAAGAATCTGCCTGCGTTTTCTATGATCTTAGCAGAAGTAACTAAGATCCATGGCTGTTCTCACATATTCTGAGGAGTGAGGTAACTTCAGAGAGGGAATGGCGTGCAGGTTTTCCTGCAATAAGGTATGTGCAGTTAATATTTTTCTAGGGATGGAATTTGCTAGAAAATGCTGCTGATACCGAACTAATGTAAGTAAAGCCTTAAATGCAGTGATAGCTACTGGTATCAGGCTTATTAATAGAGATGCATACTCTTATAAAAATGTAATATAAAACGTTTGCTGGCATGTTTAATCGTTTTTATATGTATTTGGTGATAAAACGTATTGGGGCCTAGTTTTTTCCACATGGCTGGCTTGAATTTTGCCTAGTAACAGTTTCCTTAGGCTTTCCACTGTTGTAATATGAGTGGGAGGGGCCTTTTTTAGTGCTTTTCTGTGCAGCTAAAAATACTGACAGAGACATTCAGTTTCCCTCTGCATGATCCAGGACATCTCTGGAGGGCTCAAAAGGCTTCAAAGTCGTTTTTGAGGGAGGTAAAAAGCCACAGTAGAGCTGTGGCAGTTGTTGTGACTGAAAAAAGAAAAAAAAGAAAAAAAAAAAAGTTTTTGTCTTTTATTATTCCATTTTGGGTATTAAGGGGTTAATCATCCATTTGCAAGTGGGTGCAATGCTCTGCTAACTTGTTACATACACTGTAAAAATTTCGTTAGTGTAACTGCCCTTTTTCACTGTTATTTAAAATTTTGACAAAATTTGTGTTTCTTAAAGGTGCAGTAACGTTTTTTATATTGCTTGTAAACTTGTTTAAAGTGTTTTCCAAGCTTGCTAGTCTCATTGCTAGTCTGTTTAAACATGTCTGACACAGAGGAAACTACTTGTTCATTATGTTTGAAAGCCATGGTGGAGCCCCATAGGAGAATGTGTACTAAATGTATTGATTTCACCTTAAACAGTAAAGATCAGTCTTTAACATTAAAAGAAATATCACCAGAAGATTCTGACGAGGGGGAAGTTATGCCGACTAACTCTCCCCACGTGTCAGACCCTTCGCCTCCCGCTCAGGGGATGCACGCTAATATGGCGCCAATTACATCAGGGACGCCCATAGCGATTACCTTGCAGGACATGGCTGCAATCATGAATAATACCCTGTCAGAGGTATTATCCAGGTTGCCTGAATTAAGAGGCAAGCGCGATTGCTCTGGGGTTAGGAGAAATACAGAGCGTGCAGATGCTGTAAGGGCCATGTCTGATACTGCGTCACAATATGCAGATCATGAGGACGGAGAGCTTCAGTCTGTGGGTGACATCTCTGATTCGGGGAAACCTGATTCAGAGATTTCTAATTTTAAATTTAAGCTTGAGAACCTCTGTGTGTTGCTTGGGGAGGTATTAGCTGCTCTGAATGACTGTAACACAGTTGCAGTACCAGAGAAATTGTGTAGGCTGGATAAATACTATGCGGTACCAGTGTGTACTGATGTTTTTCCTATACCTAAAAGGCTTACAGAAATTATTAGCAAGGAGTGGGATAGACCGGGTGTGCCTTTTTCCCCACCTCCTATATTTAGAAAAATGTTTCCAATAGACACCACTACACGGGACTTATGGCAGACGGTCCCTAAGGTGGAGGGAGCAGTTTCTACTTTAGCAAAGCGTACTACTATCCCGGTTGAGGACAGTTGTGCTTTTTCAGATCCAATGGATAAAAAATTGGAGGGTTACCTTAAGAAAATGTTTATTCAACAAGGTTTTATTTTACAGCCCCTTGCATGCATTGCGCCTGTCACGGCCGCGGCGGCATTCTGGTTTGAGGCCCTGGAAGAGGCCATCCATACAGCTCCATTGACTGAAATTATTGACAAGCTTAGAACACTTAAGCTAGCTAACTCATTTGTTTCTGATGCCATTGTTCATTGACTAAACTAACGGCTAAGAATTCCGGATTCGCCATCCAAGCGCGTAGGGCGCTATGGCTTAAATCCTGGTCAGCTGACGTGACTTCGAAGTCTAAATTACTCAACATTCCTTTCTAGGGGCAGACCTTATTCGGGCCTGGTTTGAAGGAAATTATTGCTGACATTACTGGAGGTAAGGGTCACACCCTTCCTCAGGACAGGGCCAAAGCAAAGGCCAAACAGTCTAATTTTCGTGCCTTTTGAAATTTCAAGGCAGGTGAAGCATCAACTTCCTCCGCTTCAAAACAAGAGGGAACTTTTGCTCAATCTAAGCAAGCCTGGAAACCTAACCAGTCCTGGAACAAAGGCAAGCAGGCCAGAAAGCCTGCTGCTGCCTCTAAGACAGCATGAAGGAACGGCCCCCTATCCGGCGACGGATCTAGTAGGGGGCAGACTTTCTCTCTTCGCCCAGGCTTGGGCAAGAGATGTTCAGGATCCCTGGGCGTTGGAGATCATATCTCAGGGATATCTTCTGGACTTCAAAGCTTCCCCTCCACAAGGGAGATTTCATCTTTCAAGGCTATCTGCAAATCAGATAAAGAAAGAGGCATTCCTACGCTGTGTGCAAGACCTCCTAGTTATGGGAGTGATCCATCCAGTTCCGCGGACGGAACAAGGACAGGGTTTTTATTCAAATCTGTTTGTGGTCCCCAAAAAAGAGGGAACCTTCAGACCAATTTTGGATCTAAAGATCTTAAACAAATTCCTCAGAGTTCCATCTTTCAAAATGGAAACTATTCGGACCATCCTACCCATGATCCAAGAAGGTCAGTACATGACCACAGTGGACTTAAAGGATGCCTACCTTCACATACCGATTCACAAAGATCATCATCGGTTTCTAAGGTTTGCCTTTCTAGACAGGCATTACCAATTTGTAGCTCTTCCCTTCGGGTTGGCTACAGCCCCGAGAATCTTTACAAAGGTTCTGGGCTCACTTCTGGCGGTTCTAAGATCGCGAGGCATAGCGGTGGCTCCGTATCTAGACGACATCCTGATACAGGTGTCAAGCTTTCAAGTTGCCAAGTCTCATACAGAGATAGTTCTGGCATTTCTGAGGTCGCACGGGTGGAAAGTGAACGAGGAAAAGAGTTCTCTATCCCCACTCACAAGAGTCTCCTTCTTAGGGACTCTTATAGATTCTGTAGAAATGAAAATTTACCTGACGGAGTCCAGGTTATCAAAACTTCTAAATGCTTGCCGTGTTCTTCACTCCATTCCGCGCCCTTCGGTAGCTCAGTGTATGGAGGTAATCGGCTTAATGGTAGCGGCAATGGACATAGTGCCATTTGCGCGCCTTCATCTCAGACTGCTGCAATTATGTATGCTGAGTCAGTGGAATGGGGATTACACAGATTTGTCCCCTCTGCTAAATCTGGATCAAGAGACCAGAGATTCTCTTCTCTGGTGGTTGTCTTGGGTACACCTGTCCAAGGGTATGACCTTTCACAGGCCAGATTGGAGAATTGTAACAACAGATGCCAGCCTTCTAGGTTGGGGTGCAGTCTGGAACTCCCTGAAGGCACAGGGATCGTGGACTCAGGAGGAGAAACTCCTTCCAATAAATATTCTGGAGTTAAGAGCGATATTCAATGCTCTTCTGGCTTGGCCTCAGTTAGCAACACTGAGGTTCATCAGATTTCAGTCGGACAACATCACGACTGTGGCTTACATCAACCATCAAGAGGGAACCAGGAGTTCCATAGCGATGTTAGAAGTCTCAAAAATAATTCGCTGGGCAGAGTACCACTCTTGCCACCTGTCAGCAATCCATATCCCAGGCGTGGAGAACTGGGAAGTGGATTTTCTAAGTCGTCAGACTTTTCATCCGGGGGAGTGGGAACTCCATCCGGAGGTGTTTGCTCAGTTGATTCATCGTTTGGGGCAAACCAGAGTTGGATCTCATGGCGTCTCGCCAGAACGCCAAGTTACGGATCCAGGTCCAGGGACCCAGAAGCAACGCTGATAGATGCTCTAGCAGCGCCTTGGTTCTTCAACCTGACTTATGTGTTTCCACCGTTTCCTCTGCTCCCTCGACTGATTGCCAAAATCAAACAGGAGAGAGCATCGGTGATTCTGATAGCACCTGCGTGGCCACGCAGGACTTGGTATGCAGACCTAGTGGACATGTCATCCTTTCCACCATGGACTCTGCCTCTAAGACAGGACCTTCTGATACAAGGTCCTTTCAATCATCCAAATCTAATTTATCTGAGACTGACTGCATGGAGATTGAACGCTTGATTCTATCAAAGCGTGGCTTCTCCGAGTCAGTCATTGATACTTTAATACAGGCACGAAAGCCTGTTACCAGGAAAATCTACCACAAGATATGGAGTAAATATCTTTATTGGTGTGGATCCAAGAATTACTCATGGAGTAAGGTTAGGATTCCTAGAATATTGTCTTTTCTCCAAGACGGCTTGGACAAAGGATTATCAGCTAGTTCCTTAAAGGGACAGATTTCTGCTCTGTCTATTCTTTTGCACAAGCGTCTGGCAGAGGTTCCAGACGTTCAGACATTTTGCCAGGCTTTTGTTAGAATTAAGCCTGTGTTTAAACCTGTTGCTCCCCCGTGGAGCTTAAACTTGGTTCTTAAAGTTCTTCAAGGAGTTCAGTTTGAACCCCTTCATTCCATTGATATTAAACTTTTATCTTGGAAAGTTCTGTTTTTGATGGCTATTTCCTCGGCTCGGAGAGTCTCTGAGCTATCTGCCTTACAATGTGATTCTCCTTATCTGATTTTTCATGCAGATAAGGTAGTCCTGCGTACCAAACCTGGGTTTTTACCTAAGGTGGTTTCTAACAAGAATATCAATCAAGAGATTGTCGTTCCATCATTGTGTCCTAATCCTTCTTCAAAGAAGGAACGTCTTTTATATAATCTGGACGTAGTCCGTGCCTTGAAGTTTTACTTACAAGCTACTAAAGATTTTCGTCAAACATCTACCCTGTTTGTCGTTTACTCTGGACAGAGGAGAGGTCAAAAAGCTTCGGCAACCTCTCTTTCCTTTTGGCTTCGGAGCATAATACGCCTAGCCTATGAGACTGCTGGACAGCAGCCCCCTGAAAGTATTACAGCTCATTCCACTAGAGCTGTGGCTTCCACCTGGGCCTTTAAAAATGAGGCCTCTGTTGAACAGATTTGCAAGGCCACGACTTGGTCTTCGCTTCACACTTTTCCCAAATTTTACAAATTTGATACTTTTGCTTCTTCGGAGGCTGTTTTTGGGAGAAAGGTTCTTCAGGCAGTGGTTCCTTCCGCTTAATCCTGCCTTGTCCCTCCCATCATCCGTGTACTTTAGCTTTGGTATTGGTATCCCATATGTAATGGATGATCCGTGGACTGGATACACTTAACAAGAGAAAACATAATTTATGCTTACCTGATAAATTTATTTCTCTTGTAGTGTATCCAGTCCATGGCCCGCCCTGTCCTTTTAAGGCAGGTCTAAATTTTAATTAAACTACAGTCACCACTGCACCCTATGGTTTCTCTTATCTCTGTTTGTTTTCGGTCGAATGACTGGATATGACAGTTAGGGGAGGAGCTATATAGCAGCTCTGCTGTGGGTGATCCTCTTGCAACTTCCTGTTGGGAAGGAGAATATCCCATAAGTAATGGATGATCCGTGGACTGGATACACTACAAGAGAAATAAATTTATCAGGTAAGCATAAATTATGTTTTTATGGCTACAAGAGTGTTTGATAGGCAGGAGTCATTTTTGGGAATATAAGGCAGGGATCTATTGGTGTCTATATCCTACCCATTGCGGTCAGATGTTGGCAGCAGAGAACTTATCCACCCTCTCCTCTTGCATCAGACTCAGTGGCCATCATTAAATTATAGGTATAGTTTATAAAGTACATAGATAGGAGGGGTGAATTACAATGCAGTGAGACGAAGTATGTGGCTGCTAAGCGAGAATGTCCACTGCAAGCATGCTGAAAGAATAATAAAAATAACTTTTCAACCTACTCCTATTTTCTTGGTCTGGGTGAAAGCCGCATCGCAAACAGGGCTCATCAGCTGTTGTTGTGGACATAACACAGAGTGCTGCTGTTTCAGCGCAATCAATATGGGTGCTAAATTCGGTAAGAACCTCTTCACCTTCCACCTGCGGTTCTGCGTTCCAGTTGAGTTAGAAAGTTGCGGCTCTGGGGGAGTCAGCAGATGTAGAGCGTTAACACAGTGTAGTGCCGAAAGAGGCTGAGGCCGCTCATGCTTTGCAGGAACACTCCTTCTGTCCTGGGCATCCGAAACCGGACTGTGTGCTAAGGCATCATGCCGTATCAGGGTTGTCCTCTGAATAGGGGTCTCTGCACTAACCGCCCGTGAGACTAGGGCAGCAGGATCGTCATCTAAGCGTTTCGTAGAGGTAAGTATTGCAGGAGATCCTCTAGGCCCTGTAGTGTTGTCCACCTCTGGAGTACCCTCCGTAACTGGGAGAAATGTGAGGCCTGCTTGCATAGTCATCTGTGTAGATGTCCGTCATCCCTCAGGCACAATCACCACGCCGCTATCATGTGAAATACACTGCAATACAGCCAGCGGGGTACTTGAGGGTAAGTCCATGGAAGGGGTAACAGGTATTTTGCGGAGTGGTTCTAAATAAACCTCCCGGTAATGAAGGAGCAGACGGCTTATTTCTTTTAGTAAGCAAACAGGCTCCATATCCACTAAATCTGTTTCAGGGGACAATCAACTTGAAATCTTAACGACAAGGCTCTAGTGTGCCTCGCCGGGGGGTGTAATAGAAAGGCCTCAACCTTCCAAGCTGCTCCGGGCACTCAAAACTGCAGATATCTAGACAATGTTAGGCTCGTCAGATGCAGGTTCTCAAGCTGTTTGAAGATCTGTATGGTTAGCTATCATTTGAGCTGTTTAGAAGGTTACTACAAGTAGAGACAGATAGGATGCAGGAGCAGTGTGGAAAAAAGCAGCCTATCATGGCCGCCACCCGGAAGTTCCCCATAACTACAATTTTTAGATTCATGGTACCATGGCTTCTGGGACTTGTCAATCCCTAAACTTTTTTTTTTAAATACATTTAGAGTGTGATTAGGCTCTATGTGACTAAAAGTAAGTGTATACGATATAGCAACTATCACTCGTTTACTTTAATACCCATAGTGTAAAAACTGATTTATTCGTATCACTAGTGGTGACATTTGGTAAGTATCACTATTGGTGACATTAGTTATCATGTACTAATTGGCTTTAGACCAAACCTCTCAGTATAAAGGATAGCGTGTGATAAAAAAAAGACACTGTCCCTCCTTCCCCTCCCTTTCCCTTCCCCTCCTCCCTCCCCTCCTTTTTTTACCCATATGAGACTCTGACGCCTGGGGATGGTGTCTAGGGTTTTACAGCGCGGTCTGCCTCGATACATACCGCATTTTGAAGTTACCCTCACCTATTTCACCTGCTTTTTTTTGTTATAATATTCTGGGTTTATATGGTATATATTGTGTGTCCCCCTTACTACAATGTTTGATTTTCAGTATAGACTGTACATTTGTTTACTATTATACGCCACTGCTTTTTTACTTTATGTTGTATTAAGGCTACAAAAAAACAAAAAATGTGAGGTCTACTCTTTTTTCTCTGTTCTGTGACGAAACAGGATTGATTTATTGATGTGGCTCCTATGACTAATGTATCCTTTTATATTTCTTTGTGATATTTGTAACAGTATTTGTTTTTGGTGGTCTATCTTTTCAACCTCAATAAAAATTATTTAAACAAAAAAAGACACTGGCCTAAGGAACGAGTCCATATGAATTTCCTTCAAAGAACTCCACAAATGTGAACTAATACAAATGAATATATGCAAATACAAAAGATGGCTTTCTTGCAAAGAAGCTCAACCAAGGCTCCATAAATTGATCCCAGGAGGAAGTAAATAGAAAAGAGCTCCTTGACCTATAAATAGGAAATTAATTCCTTAACGCAAAACGTCATAAAAAAAAAAAGAAATTACAAACAAATCCAATCCGCAAAACAAAAGTGTTTGCTTCTATAATTATGTGAAATAAAGAATCAGATGTGTTGTAGGTCTTTAATAAAAAAAAAAATTGCCATAATTATATGCACTGCCAATATACTAAAAGCCTGACATCTGTATCATGTCTATTATGCTTTATAGATTCAGACATAAAATATATATATTACACATGATGTCCAAGTATGGTTAAGTTTAATGGAAGAAAAGTTTTTATATTATAATATACATTTTCCTTATCTCTTACTGAATATATGATGTTTGTTTCCATCAATGAGAAAACCTTTCTAGCAGTTTGTATTAAACCACTTGCAGACTGAATAAATAGATGCAGATTAAAAAATGAGAATGTTTACTTTCGAGGAATAATTAGTTATGATTGATTAACTTTAATCGTATGACATATGATTTCATTATATAGCACCCATTCCAATCCATTAGTGTTTGGCATTTTACAACGTCATATTAAACTCACCAAGTTATCAATATGATGTAATGATAAAATTTGTTGTTCATATACGTAGATATGGTAACTAAATAAAAAAAAAACTACATGAACCCATCTTCGGGCTCGTTTCTATTGAGTCGTTAAAAATAGAGCCGTAAGTTACCGAAGTTGCCAACAACTAAAAGTACAGCTCCATTTTAGTACATTGAAGCGTTTTGTGTATGTGTAAGTTAACCATTCGATGCTAGATTTCTCGAAAATTGTGTCATAAATCTTTTGATATGGTAACCCGACCTTACACTATAAAAGTTATGTTTAATGCCTGCACTTCTTACTTGTGATCACCTCTAGAGAGAAAGACACAGGAGTTATGTAGGTCACAAAACAAAGATTTACATTGAATTTAAGGGGGGGGGGAATGTATTTAAGGAAAAACAATGTTTTGGTTTTGTTACATTTTTTAAATTTATTGATATATGTAATATTTAGTGCTGCCCTAGGCATAGGCATAGTTGGAATTTTGGAGATATGTGCTTGATTATACCTGAGATACCTGCGCCAGCAATAAATATTACGTATAACAATACATTTATAAAATAAACCAATTCCATTGTTTGCAAACTTTTATATCTCAATGAGAAAAAAAGCTTATTTTCACTCTTCAACACCTAGTTGAGCATGCCGTTATGCTTGAGACTTTATTGACAGCTTCCGACAGCGTTTTACCTTTTGCACTTTTTGGCTTCTATTATTTTCTATGAATGCCGATAAAGATGGAAAACACACCATTAGAAATTGACGATAAGCGGAATGGTTTCTGACAGCAGTTTTTTCGTATTGCGACCTTGCACAAATTAATTTACAGCTCAATGGGAACAAACTCTCGCTTTCAAGCTATTTATGGTAAGTTTACGCATAACTACACAGAAGCTACATTTATGTGGCTAAAGTGCAAGTAAAACATTGTAACTAATTCAGCATTTATAATGCCTGATGTAGTAACATGTGGATTTTTCTACTTGACCAATAATGGGGCAGATTACAGTTACGCGCAAGCGATAAGGGGTTTATCACGGCTGTTTGCGCGCGTTGGGTTTTACGCTCGTATTACAAGTTAAAAATAAACGTAATTGAAGTTAACGTGTGTCAGGTTAAGGTAACCTAAGAGTTCTGGTTACCTGTTTTATATATATATATATATATATATATATAGAGAGAGAGAGAGAGAGAGATGAGTATATATAGGTATAGATATATTTTGGAATATCTATTTATAAATAACATTCTGCTATGTGCAGAACATTGGAATGTGAAATATTTACAGTAAATACACACTAACATTTTATTACATATGAATATTGCATTAATATGCTTTTGCCAAAAAAAAAAATCAGATATATGTAGAAAGAAATATGTATTTATGAATAAATAGAACATATTCTGCTATGTGAAGAACATTGGAATGTGAAATATTCATATTTTTATGTCGGGTTAGCGCACTTGAGAATATGCGATCGTTTATGTGCGTGAGTAGGGTGTTAGGTTTTTCCCCCACTTTTTTTGCTCCATTGACTTCTATGGGGGAATAGGTTATCGCATGCGTGATATTCTTAGTTCGGCCTTTTATATGAGTTGGGTTAGCACACGAGCGAAAACAGTTTACTTTCAACTCATAATACGAGCACATAAAGCTACTTCTAGCTCAGTTACCGCTCGAGCGGGAGCGTTACATAGCGCTCCACTTGTAACCTAGCCCAATATCAAAATGGGCTTTCAAGAGCTCCAAGCTGTTGAAAAAGAATTGTTCAATAATCGTGCAAAAAAGCTGACCGAAACATTTTCTGATGAATTGAGATACCAGTAATGATTTTTGTCCATGCAAAGTATGGTAGAAATTAACATGGTGTGAGGGTTCCTGGAAACCATATGATAATCACATTTTCATTGGCGTGGAATGACTTTGAACTTGAAAACCACACAAAATGCTATGCACAGAACTTTGAAAAGCTTTCCTCATGGACTGGAATAAAGTCCCCTTTTGCTATTTAAAACTATTGTTTATAGATACAATATACAGTACGGTGAATCAATGATAGCTAATAAAGAGAACACGTTAGGTTAAAGCATTGGGTTTCTGACCTTAGCTTCATAAGTATATAGTTTACAACAGCAATGGAAACCAGGCCTGTGATAGCAATGCAGTCAGTCTATAATTTTCAAGTACTTTGAGAGAAAATTTGTCTTACTCAAAATTCTGAATAAACATAGATTACATTCCTGGCAGGGGCATCTTGATGGGGGAGTGCCCCCCTGGAATTTTGCCCAAATTATCTGTCAAGATTGGATGAGCTTCCCCTTTAGGCTGATGTCACCACATAGGCCACTTCCCTTTCAAATGTCAATTTATTTATTACCCTTCAAAGTTCAGAATTTAAATCATGGGTGTGGATGTTGCTGAAATACCCCTGTTATATTAAAATTCACCCAGAATCCAACACAGTAACCATGGCTCCAAGCTCCTCCCAGCTCCGTCTACATAGAAGTCCTCGTACTCCAAAACGGAGTGCTGTTACTGCAGCGGATGAAGCCGCACACGTTATAAGGCACACAAAGTAACAGGCAATACACGGTGTACAAAATATAAAATCCAAACATTTTATTGAATGAACTTTAAAATGTGTAATACAGACATGGCACAGCGTCTAAGCAATAGAATGTCTGACATGTTTCGCGCCCCCTAGTGGCGTTTATTCTTAGACACCCCCTCTCTTAGACATCTGACATTTTACGGTTTTGTCAGGTAGACAACTGTCAGCTTTTGAACTAGGGAATAACTGGAAGTCTGTGACCCTGATCAGCCGTTAATTTCAAGCTTTATTATGTAATAAGATGAATCAAAGGAGCAAATGTCCTTTTATGAATTCTTCCCAATACATCCACCTGGGTGTGTCACTTGTAAATTATCCAAAATGAAGCAAAAGTACTGTCAGGAAATTAAGTCATAATAGAGTCAAAATGTACTGACATGTTGGGGATAATTTAATCCTCTGCATCAAAACAAATGAACAGTGCCAATAATGGTCCACATTGCAAGTGGCACACTAATAATAGCGCGGGACGCGATAAGCAATATCGCTGGACGACGCAAACATTAGTTATCCATGATAAAACTGATTTACCGGAGCATGGTTAGCGCAACCAACATCATTCTACCGCAACCTATACTTTCGAGTTATAAGTTGCACCCGAACAAAAGCCGAAACTGTGCTAGAATATTTAGAGCGACTTGAGACCTGAAGTAAAGTTTCACAATACACATCAAAAACATATTAAAGTGTATGTATATATACAGGGAGTGCAGAATTATTAGGCAAGTTGTATTTTTGAGGATTAATTTTATTATTGAACAACAACCATGTTCTCAATGAACCCAAAAAAACTCATTAATATCAAAGCTGAATAGTTTTGGAAGTAGTTTTTAGTTTGTTTTTAGTTATAGCTATTTTAGGGGGATATCTGTGTGTGCAGGTGACTATTACTGTGCATAATTATTAGGCAACTTAAAAAAAACAAATATATACCCATTTCAATTATTTATTTTTACCAGTGAAACCAATATAACATCTCAACATTCACAAATATACATTTCTGACATTCAAAAACAAAACAAAAACAAATCAGTGACCAATATAGCCACCTTTCTTTGCAAGGACACTCAAAAGCCTGCAATCCATGGATTCTGTCAGTGTTTTGATCTGTTCACCATCAACATTGCGTGCAGCAGCAACCACAGCCTCCCAGACACTGTTCAGAGAGGTGTACTGTTTTCCCTCCTTGTAAATCTCACATTTGATGATGGACCACAGGTTCTCAATGGGGTTCAGATCAGGTGAACAAGGAGGCCATGCCATTAGATTTTCTTCTTTTATACCCTTTCTTGCCAGCCACGCTGTGGAGTACTTGGACGCGTGTGATGGAGCATTGTCCTGCATGAAAATCATGTTTTTCTTGAAGGATGCAGACTTCTTCCTGTACCACTGCTTGAAGAAGGTGTCTTCCAGAAACTGGCAGTAGGACTGGGAGTTGAGCTTGACTCCATCCTGAACCCGAAAAGGCCCCACAAGCTCATCTTTGTTGATACCAGCCCAAACCAGTACTCCACCTCCACCTTGCTGGCGACTGGAGCTCTCTGCCCTTTACCAATCCAGCCACGGGCACATCCATCTGGCCCATCAAGACTCACTCTCATTTCATCAGTCCATAAAACCTTAGAAAAATCAGTCTTGAGATATTTCTTGGCCCAGTCTTGACGTTTCAGCTTGTGTGTCTTGTTCAGTGGTGGTCGTCTTCCAGCCTTTCTTACCTTGGCCATGTCTCTGAGTATTGCACACCTTGTGCTTTTGGGCACTCCAGTGATGTTGCAGCTCTGAAATATGGCCAAACTGCTGGCAAGTGGCATCTTGGCAGCTGCACGCTTGACTTTTCTCAGTTCATGGGCAGTTATTTTGCGCCTTGGTTTTTCCACACGCTTCTTGCGACCCTGTTGACTATTTTGAATCACGCTTCAGAAGCTTTGCAATTTTAAGAGTGCTGCATCCCTCTGCAAGATATCTCACTATTTTTGACTTTTCTGAGCCTGTCAAGTCCTTCTTTTGACCCATTTTGCCAAAGGAAAGGAAGTTGCCTAATAATTATGCACACCTGATATAGGGTGTTGATGTCATTAGACCACACCCCTTCTCATTACAGAGATGCACATCACCTAATATGCTTAATTGGTAGTAGGCTTTCGAGCCTATACAGCTTGGAGTAAGACAACGTGCATAAAGAGGATGATGTGGTCAAAATACTCATTTGCCTAATAATTCTGCACTCCCTGTATATTTATATGTATCTATATATATATACTGTATATACATACATAATTTTATTGCACTTCGCAGACATTGCTCTTTTTACAAAGTAAAGGTTTATGGCAACCCTGTGTCAAGCAAGTCTATCAGTGGCATTTTTCTAATGTAACGTATTATTCCGAGTATAGGCCGCACCCTTAAAGTTTGGTGCCATTTTTAAGAAATTCAGTTTTTAACTTGTGAAGAAAATATACACATTAGTAGAATTAGTAGTAGTGTAAAGTGTTTTTTTTTCTTCATGGCATTAACAAATTAACACTTAGATTACCAGTTGTGCGTTCGTGTTTTAACGCTGAAAAAATTGTAATTTCAGCGTTAAAACAGCACCGCAGCCATTACAAGTCTTGTCGGTATAGGTGCACCGCAAGCCTTTTAGCCTGTAACGCAATGTTAGTCCAGCACTCGTAAAAATGACATTTTTTCATGGGATTCCCATAGTGCTGCCATTACGAGTTTTGCGGTGAGGCTAAAAAGCTTGTGTTGGAGCCTATACCGACAAGATCCGTTCCGCAATCTGAGAGCAGTAGTAATGAGTTTTTCGCTACAAAACTGTTACATAAAACTCATAACTAAACTGTTACAAAGTACACTAAACACCCATAAACTAACTATTAACGCCTAAACCGAGGCCCTCCCGCATCGCAAACACTATATGAAAGTTTTTAACCCCTAATTAATTCCACCGCTCCCCGACATCATCGCCACTAAACCGCCACCCTGCCGCATTGCAAACACCATTTAAATATTATTAACCCCTAATCTGCCGTCCGCCCCACATCGCCCCAGTATACTAAAGTTATTAACCCCTATTCCACCGCTCCCCGACACTATAATAAACCTATTAACCCCTAAACTGCAAGCCCCCCACAACTAAATATACTAAATTAAACTATTAACCCCTAAACCGAAAGCCCCCCACATCACAATAAACTAATTTAAACTAGTAACCCCTATACCTAACGCTCCCCCTAACTTTATATTAAAATTACAATTTCCCTATCTTAAATTAAATTAAAACTTACCTGTCAAATTAAAAAACTAAGTTTAAACTAACAATTTTAAAATACACATTAAAAAAATCCTAACACTACTATAAAAATTACAAAGTATCTAAATACAAAAAATAAAAAATACTAAATTACAAAAAATAACAAACAAAATGATCAAAAATAAAAAAGAATTACACCTAAAATCTAATAGCCCTATAAAAATTAAAAAGCCCACCCAAAATAAAAAAACCTAGCCTACAATAAACTACCAATAGCCCTTAAAAGGGCCTTTTGTAGGGCATTGCCCTAAGTTATACAGGTCTTTTACCTGTAAAAAAAAATACAAAGACCCCCCCAACAGTAAAACCCACCACCCAACCAACCCCAAAATAAAAAACCTAACTCTAACAAAAACCTAAGCTACCCATTGCCCTGAAAAGGGCATTTGTATGGGCATTGCCCTTAAAAGGGCATTTAGCTCTTTTTCTTGCCCTTAAAAGAGCATTTAGCTCTTTTAAGAACTGCCCAACCCCTAATCTAAAAAAAAAACACACAACCAAAAAACCTTAAAAAAACCTAACACTAACTCCTCATTAGGTACTCACAGTTGCTGAAGTCCCGCTTGAAGGATCTTCATCCCGGCAGCTCCATCTTCATCCAGACGGCATCTTCTATATTCATCCCGGGGGCGCGAAACGGGTCCATCCTGAAGACACGGAGCATCCTCTTCATACAGTCGCTGACATATACTGAATCTTCAATGCAAGGGACGCGATTCAAAATGGTGTCGCTTGCATTTCTATTGGATGATTTGATTTTGGAAATTCAAATCAGCCAATAGGATGAGAGCTACTGAATCCTATTGGCTGTTCAAATCAGCCAATAGGATGAGAGCTACAGAAATTCTATTGGCTGATATGAACAGCCAATCGAATTTCAGAAGCTCTCATCCTATTGGCTGTTTTGAACAGCCAATCGAATTTCAGAAGCTCTCATCCTATTGGCTGTTTTGAACAATTAATAGGATTTCAGTAGCTCTCATCCTATTGGCTGATTTGAATTTCCAAAATTCTCTTCCTCAAATTACTCCTGAATCTACTACCCTTTAGCTTGAGATCATGACCCCTTGTTCCATTTTATGTAAAATAGCCACAGCCTCAGTTTTACTAAGCCCTTTAACGTACTTGAAAGTTGCTATATATCACATCTTTCCCTTATCTCTTCTAAGCTATACATATTTAGGTAATTGAGCCTATCCTGGTTAGTTTTATTTTTTAGACCATGTACCATTTTGGTAGCCCTCCTTTGCACAGATTCAAGTTTGTTAATATCCTTCTGAAGATATTGCCTCCAGAACTGCACACAATACTCAAGATGAGGCCTAACTAATTATCTATAAAAGTGGCATAAGAACCTTACTATTTCTGCTGCAAATACCTCTACCAATACATCCAAGCATTCTGCTAGCCTTACTCACTGCATTACTACATTGTTTACTAAGTTTTAAATCATCTGAAATAATAATTCCCAAGTCCTGTTCCTCATCTGTAACAGTCGGTAAAGTGTCATTGATTCTGTAATTAGCATTTGGATTTTTCTTCCCTAAATGCATTATTTTACACTTTGCTGTGTTAAACTTTAGATCCCAGTCGTTTGTCCAATCTTCCAATTGTTGTATATCACTTCTCATTTTGTCTACACCCCCCCCCCCCCCCCCTGGAACATCCACTCTGTTACAAATTTTTGTATCATCTGCAAACAGACATACTTTCCCCTGTAGCCCTTTGCTGATATCACAGATAAATATGTTAAACAAAACAGGCCCCAGAACTGACCCTGAGGAACACCACTAGTAACAGCCCCCTCTGCTGAATGAACTCTATTTACTAAGACACTTTGTTTTCTGTCCTTAAGCCAGCATTCCATCCAGTTTACAATTTTTGAATCTAGACCAAGGAGATACAGTTTGTGAATTAGTTTATTGTGTGGGATGGTGTCAAATACTTTGCTGAAATCTAGATATGCTACATCAACTGCTCCACCCTTGTCTAATACTTTTGTTACATAATCAAAGAAGTCAATTATATTAGTCTGACATGATCTCCCTGAAGTAAAACCATGCTGATTTTGGTCCTCTAAATTGTTTGTCTTTATGTAACTCATAATTCTTTCTTTTAAGAGGCTTTCCATTAATTTCCCTACTACTGAAGTTAAACTAACTGGCCTGTAGTTACCAGATTCTTCTCTACTGCCCTTTTTATGAAGAGGTATTACATTTGCTATTCTCCAATCATCTGGGACAGCTCCTGTTACTAGTGACTGATTAAACAGATCAGTTAATGGGACAGTTAGCACTGATCGAAGTTCTTTTAAAACCCTTGGATGAATATTATCAGGACCCACTGCCTTTTTAACATTTATTTTTGATAATGATAACAAAACCTCATCCTCTGTAAAAAGATTACTGTTAAGCTTGTTTCTATTTTTCGTAGCATCCCTTAATGTAGACATTCTACCTTCACAATCTACCATCAGCTGATTTCAATTTTACTATTCCTACCTTATTTTTTCTTCTTTCACTGATATATCTAAAGAATGTTTTGTCCCCATGTTTTACTGACTGTGCTATCTTCTCTTCTGCATGAGCTTTAACCTTCCTAAATAACTGCTTAGTCTTTTTTTGTTGGAGTCTCCATATTTTCATATCATCATCTGCTTGTGTGTGTCTGTAATTTTTATAAGCTATCTTTTTTGTCTTTACAGCATGTGCTACTTCTTTGGAAAACCAAATTGGTTTCCGCTTTCTTTTACTTTTACAGACATGTCTAATACAGTGGGGGGTAGTTATGAAGCCGTCTACTTTACCTGCCTTCGCCGGTCCAATACGCCCGCCTAAGCTCGCCTACCATCGCCGCCGCGGACCTGAATACGTTCACCTAAGTTATTAAAAAAGCTGTCAAAAAGCCGCGCACCAAGTACGGGGCGATGAGCAGCGGACTGTGATAGTTATCACTCCTCCGATCTCGCTGCTCTTCAGCTTTTTCACAGCTTTATTGATACCCCTGTCACTAAGCACTCACACTAAGTACACTGTTCTACCCCCTTTACCGGTGCCCCCGGAGCCCCCCGCAACTAAATAAAGTTACTAACCCCTAAACCACCGCTCCTAGACCCCGCCGCAACTCTTATAAATGTATTAAAACCGCCGCTCCCGGACACCTCCGCCACCTACATTATACCTAGTAACCCCTATCCTGCCCCCCTATACCGCCACCACCTAGAATAAATTTATTAACCCCTATCCTGCGGATCCCGGACCCCGCCACAACCTATATTAAACTTATTAACCCCTAATCTGCCCCCCCTACACCGTCGCCACCTATAATAAATTTATTAACCCCTATCCTGCCCCCCCTACACCGCCACAACTCTAATAAAATTATTAACCCCTATCCTGCCCCCCCTACACCGCCGCAACTCTAATAAAATTATAAACCCCTAAACCTAAGTCTAACACTAACCCTAACACCCCCCTAACTTAGGCCTAGATTTGGAGTTTTGCGTTAGCCGTCAAAACCAGCGTTAGAGGCTCCTAACGCTGGTTTTTACCGCCAGCTGGTATTTGGAGTCAGTCATTAAAGGGTCTAACGCTCACTTTGCAGCCGCGACTTTTCCATACCGCAGATCCCCCTGTGCCATTTGCGTATCCTATCTTTTCAATGGGATCTTTCTAACGCCGGTATTTAGAGTCTTGGCTGAAGTGAGCGTTAGAAATCTAACGACAAAACTCCAGCCGCAGAAAAAAAACAGGAGTTAAGAGCTTTCTGGGCTAACGCCGGTTCATAAAGCTCTTAACTACTGTGCTCTACAGTACACTAACACCCATAAACTACCTATGTACCCCTAAACCGAGGCCCCCCCACATCGCCGCCACTCTATTAAATTTTTTTAACCCTTAATCTGCCGACCGCACACCGCCGCCACCTACATTATACTTATGTACCCCTAATCTGCTGCCCCTAACACCGCCGACCCCTATATTATATTTAGTAACCCCCTAATCTGCCCCCCACAACGTCGCCGCCAGCTACCTACAATAATTAACCCCTAATCTGCCGACCGGACCTCACCGCTACTATAATAAAGTTATTAACCCCTAATCCGCCTCACTCCCGCCTCAATAACCCTATAAGAAATAGTATTAACCCCTAATCTGCCCTCCCTAACATCGCCGACACCTAACAATTATTAACCCCTAATCTGCCGACCGGACCTCACCGCTACTCTAATAAATGTATTAACCCCTAAAGCTAAGTCTAACACTAACACCCCCTAAGTTAAATATAATTTAAATCTAACGAAAAAAACTAACTCTTATTAAATAAATTATTCCTATTTAAAGCTAAATACTTACCTGTAAAATAAACCCTAATATAGCTACAATATAACGAATAATTATATTGTAGCTATTTTAGGATTAATATTTATTTTACAGGCAACTTTGTAATTATTTTAACAAGGTACAATAGCTATTAAATAGTTAAGAACTATTTTATAGATACCTAGTTAAAATAATTACAAAATTACCTGTAAAATAAATCCTAACCTAAGTTACAATTAAACCTAACACTACACTATCAATAAATTACTTAAATAAAATACCTACAATTATCTACAATTAAACCTAACACTACACTATCAATAAATTAATTAAATACAATACCTACAAATAAATACAATTAAATAAACTAACTAAAGTACAAAAAATAAAAAATAACTAAGTTACAAAAAATAAAAAAATATTTACAAACATTAGAAAAATATTACAACAATTTTAAACTAATTACACCTACTCTAAGCCCCCTAATAAAATAACAAAGCCCCCCAAAATAAAAAAAATGCCCTACCCTATTCTAAATGAAAAAAGTTCAAAGCTCTTTTACCTTACCAGCCCTGAAAAGGGCCATTTGCGGGGCATGCCCCAAATAATTCAGCTCTTTTGCCTGTAAAAAAACACATACAATACCCCCCCCCCAACATTACAACCCACCACCCACATACCCCTAATCTAACCCAAACGCCCCTTAAATAAACCTAACACTAAGCCCCTGAAGATCTCCCTACCTTGTATTCACCACACCGGGTTCACCGATCGGTCCAGAAGAGCCTCCGATGTCTTCATCCAAGCCCAAGCAGGGGCTGAAGAGTGACGTCCATCCTCCGGAATTAAGGTAGGAAAATTCTGATTGGCTGATGGAATCAGCCAATTAGATTCAAATTCAATCCGATTGGCTGATTGGATCAGCCAATCAGATTGAGCTCGCATTCCATTGGCTGTTCCGATCAGCCAATAGAATGCGAGCTCAATCTGATTGGCTGATTGGATCAGCCAATCGGATTGAACTTGAATCTGATTGGCTGATTCCATCAGCCAATCAGAATTTTCCTACCTTAATTCCGATTGGCTGATAGAATCCTATCAGCCAATCGGAATTCGAGGGACGCCATCTTGGATGACGTCCCTTAAAGGAACCTTCATTCTTCAGTTGGACGTCGAACGAAGAGGATGGATCCGCGCCGGAGGTCTTCAAGATGAGCCGCTCGTCATCGGATGGAACAACATAGAAGATGCGGCTTGGATGAAAATGTTTGCCGGTCCGGATGTCCTCTTCTGCCCGGATAGGATGAAGATTTCTTCCCGAAGATGGACTTCTTCATTTGCCGCTTGGATCAAGACTTCAGCCGGAGGATGGACGTCACTCTTCAGCCCCCGCTTGGGCTTGGATGAAGACATCGGAGGCTCTTCTGGACCGATCGGTGAACCCGGTGTGGTGAATACAAGGTAGGGAGATCTTCAGGGGCTTAGTGTTAGGTTTATTTAAGGGGGGTTTGGGTTAGATTAGGGGTATGTGGGTGGTGGGTTGTAATGTTGGGGGGGCGTATTGTATGTGTTTTTTTTACAGGCAAAAGAGCTGAATTATTTGGGGCATGCCCCGCAAATGGCCCTTTTCAGGGCTGGTAAGGTAAAAGAGCTTTGAACTTTTTAAATTTAGAATAGGGTAGGGCATTTTTTTATTTTGGGGGGCTTTGTTATTTTATTAGGGGGCTTAGAGTAGGTGTAATTAGTTTAAAATTGTTGTAATATTTTTCTAATGTTTGTAAATATTTTTTTATTTTTTGTAACTTAGTTATTTTTTATTTTTTGTACTTTAGTTAGTTTATTTAATTGTATTTATTTGTAGGTATTGTATTTAATTAATTTATTGATAGTGTAGTGTTAGGTTTAATTGTAGATAATTGTAGGTAATTGTAGGTAGTTTATTTAATTTATTTATTGATAGTGTAGTGTTAGGTTTAATTGTAACTTAGGTTAGGATGTATTTTACAGGTAATTTTGTAATTATTTTAACTAGGTAGCTATTAAATAGTTATTAACTATTTAATAGCTATTTTACCTGGTTAAAATAAATACAAAGTTGCCTGTAAAATAAATATTAATCCTAAAATAGCTACAATATAATTATTCGTTATATTGTAGCTATATTAGGGTTTATTTTACAGGTAAGTATTTAGCTTTAAATAGGAATAATTTATTTAATAAGAGTTAATTTATTTCGTTAGATTTAACTTAGGGGGGTGTTAGTGTTAGGGTAAGACTTAGCTCTAGGGGTTAATACATTTATTATAGTAGCGGTGAGGTCCGGTCGGCAGATTAGGGGTTAATAATTTAAATTAGGTTTCGGCGATGTTAGGGAGGACAGATTAGGGGTTAATAATATTTCTTATAGGGTTATTGAGGCGGGAGTGAGGCGGATTAGGGGTTAATACATTTATTATAGTAGCGGTGAGATCCGGTCGGCAGATTAGGGGTTAATAATTGTAGGTAGGTGGAGGCGACGTTAGGGGCGGCAGATTAGGGGTTAATAAATATAGTATAGGGGTCGGCGGTGTTAGGGGCAGCAGATTAGAGGTTCATAGGGATAACGTAGGTTGCGGCGGTGTACGGAGCGGCAGATTAGGGGTTAAAAAAATATGCAGGTGTCAGCGATAGCGGGGGCGGCAGATTAGGGGTTAATAAGTGTAAGGTTAGGGGTGTTTAGACTCTGGGTACATGTTAGGGTGTTAGGTGCAGACATAGGAAGTGTTTCGCCATAGGAAACAATGGGGCTGCATTAGGAGCTGAACGCTGCTTTTTTGCAGGTGTTAGGTTTTTTTTCGGCTCAAAATGCCCCATTGTTTTCTATGGGGGAATCGTGCACGAGCACGTTTTTTAAGCTGGCCGCGTCCGTAAGCACCGCTGGTATTGAGAGTTGCAGTGGCGGTAAATTATGCTCTACGCTCCCTTTTTAGAGCCTAACGCAGCCATTCTGTGAACTCTAAATACCAGCGGTATTTAAAAGGTGCGGCCAGAAAAAAACACGCGTAGCTAACGCACTACTTCTAACGCAAAACTCCAAATCTAGGCGTTAAATATTAATTAAATACATCTAAATAATCTTTCTCTTATTAACTAAATGAATCTTATTTATTATATTGTAGCTATCTTAGGATTTATTTTTATTTTACAGGCAACTTTCAATTTATTTTAACTAGGTACAATAGCTATTAAATAGTTATTAACTATTTAATAGCTACCTAGTTAAAATAAAGAGAAATTTACCTGTAAAATAAAAACTAACCTAAGTTACAATTACACCTAACACTACACTATACTTTAATAGATTATTCATATTTAAAACTAAATACTTACCTGTAAAATAAACCCTAAGATAGCTACAATGTAATTAATAATTACATTGTAGCTATTTTAGGATTTATATTTATTTTACAGGTAACTGTATTTATTTTAGCTAGTTAGAATAGTTATTAAATAGTTATTAACTATTTAATAACTACCTAGCTAAAAGAAATACAGAATTACCTGTAAAATAAATCCTAACCTAAGTTACAATTAAACCTAACACTACACTATCATTAAATTAATTACCTACAAATAACTACAATTAAATACAATTCAATAAACTAACTAAAGTACAAAAAATAAAAAAAGCTAAGTTACAAAAAATAAAAAAAATAAGTTACAAACATTTAAAAAATATTACAACAATTTTAAGCTACTTACACCTAATCTAAGCCCCCTAATAAAATAACAAAGCCCCCCAAAATAAAAAAAATCCCTACCCTATTCTACATTAAAAAGTAAACAGCTCTTTTGCCTTACCAGCCCTTAAAAGGGCCTTTTGCGGGGCATGCCCCAAATAAAACAGCTCTTTTGCCTGTAGAAGAAAAATACAACCCCCCCCAACATTAAAACCCACCACCCACATACCCCTAATCTAACCCAAACCCCCCTTAAATAAACCTAACACTACCCCCCTGAAGATCATCCTACCTTGAGTCGTCTTCACTCAGCCGAGCACCGATGGAACTGAAGAGGAGATCCGGAGCGGCAGAAGTCATTCCCAAGGGGCGCTGAAGAAATCTTCCATCCGATGAAGTCATCATCCAGGCGGCGCTGAAGAGGTCTTCGATCCGATAGAAGTCATCATCCAGGCGACGTCTTCAATCTTCATCCATCCGGAGCGGAGCAGAGCCATATTCAGAAGAGCCTACGCGGATCCATCCTCTTCATCCCGACGACTAACAACGTATGACGTTACCTTTAAGTGACGTCATCCAAGATGGCGTCCCTCGAATTCCGATTGGCTGATAGGATTCTATCAGCCAATCGGAATTAAGGTAGAAAAATCTGATTGGCTGATTCAATCAGCCAATCAGATTCAAGTTCAATCCGATTGGCTGATTGGTTCAGCCAATCGGATTGAACTTGAATCTGACTGGCTGATTGGATAGGATTCATTTAGTTAATAAGAGAAAGATTATTTAGATGTATTTAATTAATATTTAAGTTAGGGGGGTGTTAGGGTTAGTGTTAGACTTAGGTTTAGGGGTTAATAATTTTATTAGAGTTGCGGCGGTGTAGGGGGGGCAGGATAGGGGTTAATAAATGTATTATAGGTGGCGACGGTGTAGGGGGGGGCAGATTAGGGGTTAATAAGTTTAAGATAGGTTGCGGCGGTGTCCGGGAGCGGCGGTTTAGGGGTTAATAACTTTATTATAGTTGCGGTGGGCTCCGGGAGCGGCGGTTTAGGGGTTAATACATTTATAAGAGTTGCGGCAGGGTCTAGGAGCGGCGGTTTAGGGGTTAGTAACTTTATTTAGTTGCGGGGGGCTCCGGGGGTGCCGGTATGGGGGTAACATGTTTAATATAGTTGCAGCGGGCTCCGGGAGCTGCGGTTTAGGGGGTAATACATTTATTTAGTTGCGGCGGTGTAGGGGGGGCAGATTAGGGGTGTTTAGACTCGGGGTACATGTTAGGGTGTTAGGTGTAGACAGCTCCCATAGGAATGAATGGGATATCTGGCAGCAGCGAACATGAACTTTCACTATGGTCAGACTCCCATTGATTCCTGGAGGCGGCGGTTTGAAAACCAGGTACGCTGGGCCGGAAAAGGGCCGAGCGTACCTGCTAGTTTTTTGATAACTAGCAAAAGTAGTCAGATTGTGCCGAACTTGTGTGTGGAACATCTGGAGTGATGTAAGAATCGATCTGTGTCGGACTGAGTCCGGCGGATCGAAGCTTACGTCACTATATTCTACTTTTGCCGGTATCTAGGGCTTGATAACTAGGGCGAATCAGCCTTGCCTCAAATACGCTGCGGAATTCCAGCGTATTTGAGGTTGACGGCTTGATAACTACCCCCCAGTGTGCGGTTGCATCTAAAATAGCACCTTTCACAAATTCCCCCTGTTCTTGAACCCCTGTAATAAGAGTTTTCCCTTTTAAATCGTTTTTTAGGTATTCTCCCATTAATGAAAAATCTGCCTTCCTAAAGTCTAAAACTTTCGTTTTAGTCTGGGTGGACAGTTCCTGCACATGAATACTAAACCAAACAGATTGATGATCACTGGATCCTAACTTCTCACCTACAGACACATCTGAAACTGTATCACTGTTTGTAAGTATCAGATCTAATATAGCTTCCTTATGAGTTGGTTCCTTAACTAATTGCTCAAGTGAGTCCCCTAGCAGAGATTCAAGAATATACCTGCTTCTAGTTGATCTAGCAGAAGGAATCTTCCAGTCTATATCTGGAAAATTAAAGTCCCCCAGTACTATAACCTTACCCTTCATGATCATTTTGGTTATTTCTTCTAATAACAGATTGTCCAGTTTTTCCTCCTGCGGGAATTGTGAGTACCTAAAGAGGGGTTAGTGTTAGATTTTTTTATGGTTTTTTGGGGTGTGTTTTTTTTTTTAGATTAGGGTTTGGGCAGTTCTTAAAAGAGAAAAAATTTCTTTTTAAGGGCAAGAAAAAGAGCTAAATGCCCTTTTAAGGGCAATGCCCATACAAATGCCCTTTTCAGGGCAATGGGTAGATTAGTTTTTTGTAGATAGTTTTTTTTTATTTTGTGGGTAAAAGAGCTGTTTAACTTAGGGCAATGCCCTACAAAAGGATCTTTTAAGTGCTATTGGTAGTTTATTCTAGATAAAATAAACCTTATTTTGGGGTGGCTTTTTTAAAATGGGTATTAGAATAGTAATAATTGTTATTTTGGAAAATTCTTTTGTGTAATGTTTTGTTTTTTTCGTTTTGGGGTGGGTTTTTATTTTTAGATTAGGGGTTGGGCATTTCTTAAAAGAGCTGAATGCAGGAAAAGGAGCTGAGGTTTTACTTTATTTTTTATTTTGTGGGGTGGTGGTTTGTATACTGTTAGGAGGTGTTTGTTTTTCTTTTGTAGGAAAAGAGCTGTTATCTTTAGGGCTATGTCCTACAAAAGGCCCTTTTAAGGGCCCTTGGTAGTTTATTATAGATTAGGTTTTTTTTATTTTGGTGTGTTTTTTTAAAAAAAAAAAGGGTATTGGAATAGGAATAATTTTTATTGTTTTAGATCATTTCGTTTGTTACTTTTTGTAATGGTAGGTTTTAGTGTAAGGCAGCTAAGGTTTTACTTCACAGGTAAGTTTGTATTTATTTTAACTAGGTAGTTAGTAAATAGGTAATAACTATTTACTAACTAGTCTACCTAGTTAAAATAAATACAAACTTACCTGTGAAATAAAAATAAAATCTACGCAAGTTACAATATAACTATTAGTTATATTGTAGCTAGCTTAGGTTTTACTTCACATGTAAGTATGTATTTAGTTTTAAATAGGTATTATTTAGTTATTAATTGTAACTTTCATTTAGCTCTATTTTAATTATGTTAAAGTTAGGGGGTGTTAGGTTTTGGGTTACGGTTAGGTTTAGGGGTTAATATAGTTTAATTTAGGTTATTGCGATGTGGGGGGCTGGCGGTTTAGAGGTTAATAGGTTTATTTAGTGGTAGTGATGTGGGAGGCCAGAGGTTTAGGAGTTAATAACTTTATTTAGTGGCTGCAATGTCGGGGAGCTGCGGAATAGGGGTTAGATTTATTATCCGCGGACCAGTATACCGGTATGTAGGGCTTAGGCAGGACAGCCTCCCCCCTCAATCTGCCACAATAGGCAACTGCGTAACTTACCAACGCGCCTGATTATAGGCCGCACCCTGAATTTAAAGATTGAAATTAGGGGGAAAATGTGCGGCATATACTCGGAACAATACGGTATATACACATATAAATACACACCTATAGCTACATACCACAGGCAAACAGATTATGATTTAGTTAAGGCTCCGATGATGGTTAGCATTTTTTAGCAATAGGAGCGAGAATGGGGAAGAGCAGTGATCTAATGGACTTTGAACGTGGCATGATAGAAGGTGCAAGGCATGCTGAACAAAGCGTATCTGAAAGAGCACTACTCCTGAATTTTTCACGTATCACAGTTTCAAGGGTGTATCGAGAATGGCGCAATGAACAACAAAAAAAGTCCTGTGGAAGAAAACTGCTCGTTGATGAGAGAGGTCCGAGGAGGATGGCTAGACTTGTGCAAGCAAACAGACAGGCCACAATTTTGCGAATAACATCAGAATTCAACCTTGGTGCGGAGAAAAGCATATTGCTATGCACCACCTAGTGCGTGACGTTGATGGCAGGCTCCGAATCTGGCAAAAACAGCATGTATCCATGGACCCGTCATTTCTGATAGAAACTGTGCAAGGTGGTGGGGGCAGTGTTATGGTGTGGGGAATGTTTTCCTGGCACACGTTGGGTCCATTGATACCCCTAGATTCATGTCGGAATGCCACAGCGTATGTAAACATTGTTGCTGACCAAGTGCATCCGTTCATGTTGACAGTTTATCCTCAGGTAGATGGTTACTTCCAGCAAGATAATGCGCCGGTGCAGAAAGCCTGCATCACTATGGGATGGTTCCTGGAACATGACAATTACTTTTCTTTGCTGCGGTGGCCAGCCCTGTCCCTGGATCTCAAACCTATTGAACATCTTTGGGATGAGCTGGAAAGGGCTATTCGCTGCAGGCCTACATCTCCGTTGAATCACCAGGAGTTGCATGACACACTCATGTCTGCATGGTACGCAATACCTCCACAACGTTTTCAGCATCTTGTTGAATCCATGCCTAGACAAATTCAGTTTTGAAGGCTAAAGGAGGCTCAACATGATACTAGGTAGCTGTACCTAATAAAGTGACTGTACAGTGTATATATACACTTTTTAATTACAAAACAAATATAATTGTAATATCAATAAAAGGTTAAAAAGGGATATGGCAAAGTGTTTGACTGGAGAGGGTTCCAATGTATGTATATATAATAAATATATACGTCTAAATATGTGTATCTATACATGTGTATTTATGTGTTTACATAGATAAATATGTATGTGCACATATACAGTTTATACACTCACCGGACAGTTTATTAGGTACGCCTATTCAATTGCTTGGTAACACAAATTGCTAATCAGCCAATCACATGGCAGCAACTCAATGCTTTTAGGCACCTAGATGTGGTGAAGACGACATGCTGAAGTTCAAACCGAGCATCAGAATGGGGAAGGGGATTTACGTTACTTTGAATGTGGCATGGTCGTTGGCGCCAGACGGGCTGGTCTGAGTATTTAAAAAACTGCTGATCTAGTGGGATCTTCAAGCACAACCATCTCTAGGGTTTACAGAGAATGGTCCAAAAAAGAGAAAATATCCATTGAGCAGTAGTGTGGAAGACAATGTCATAGGAGAATGGGGAGACTGGTTTGAGATATTAGAAAGGCAACAGTAACTCAAATAACCATTCGTTACAACCAAGGCAGAATACCATCTCTGAATGCACAACACATTAAACCTTGAAGCAGATGGGCTACAGCAGCAGAAGACCGCACCGGCTGCCACTCCTGACAACTAAGAACAGGAAACTGAGGCTACAATTCGCACAGACTCACCAAAATTAGACAATAGAAGATTGGAAAAACGTTGCATGGTTTGATGAGTCGATTTTAGCTGGGACATTCAGATGGTAAGGTCAGAATTTGGTGTAAATAACATGAAAGCATGGATCCATCCTGCCTTATATCAATGCTTCAGGCTGGTATTGTAATGGTGTGGGGGATATTTTCTTGGCACACTTTGGGCCCCTTAGTACCAATTGAGCATCGTTTAAACGCCACGGCCTACCTTAGTATTGTTGCTGACCATGTCCATCCCTTTATGACTACAGTGTACCCATCTTCTGATGGCTACTTCCAGCAGGATAATGCACCATGTCACAAAGCTCAAATAATCTCAAACTGGTTTCTTAAACATGACAATGAGTTAACTGAACTCCAATGGCCGCCATAGTCACCATATCTCAATCCATCCTTTGGGATGTGGTGGAATGGGAGATTTGCATCATGGATGTGCAGCTGACAAATCTCCAGCAACTGCGTGATGCTATCATGTCAATATGGACCAAAATATCTGAGGAATGTTTCCAACACCTTGTTGAATTTATGCCACAAATAATTAAGGCAGTTCTGAAGGCAAAAGGGGGTACAACCCGGTACTAGCAAGGTGTACCTAATAAAGTGGCCGGTGAGTGTGTGTATTTGTGTTTACTATGTGTAAACATATATAGACATATATAAATACATATCTATATTTAGAGATAAATATGCATATATCTCTGTTAAAGCCCTTTGCCTGCTTTTTTTTTTCTCTAACACTTGAGACCTCATATCTTTGAGCCCTTATAACTTTTGTGTGCAATATTTTTTATAAATAATTTTTAGCAGATGGGGTTATTATGAGTGTAACAGTACTTTGTAATGTATTTTTGATGTGTTTTGTGACACTTTTTTGTTTAGTTAAACAGTTAAAGGGACACTAAACCCAAACATTTTCTCTCATGAGTCAGGTAGAAAATACAATTTTAAACAACATTCCAACTTACTTCTATAATCTTATTTGCTTCTTTCTTTAGATATTCTTTGTTGAAGAAATAGCAATGCACATGGGTGAGCCAATCACACAAGGCATCTATGTGCAACCACCAATCAGCTGCTACTGATCCTATCTATATATGCTTTTAAACAAATGATATCAAGAGAACGAAGCAAATTAGATAATAGAAGTAAATTAGAAAGTTGTTTAAAATTGCATGATCTATC
Organism: Bombina bombina; assembly: GCF_027579735.1. Taxonomy (NCBI): domain Eukaryota; kingdom Metazoa; phylum Chordata; class Amphibia; order Anura; family Bombinatoridae; genus Bombina; species Bombina bombina. The sequence continues at coordinate 1,107,004,852 of NC_069499.1, forward strand.
TGAATCACAAAAGAAAAAATTTGGGTTTCATGTCCCTTTAACCGCAGCTCTGAGGACGTGCTAAACCTGACGAGCATTAACTTGAATTGCGTTCAAGAGATCATGTTTACTTTCAACTTGTAATACCAGCGCAATTTAACCTGTGCGCAAACGATTGCGAAAACCCAATATCGCTTGCGCGCAAAAGTTTGCGCTCCACTCATAATCTTGCCCATAGTATTTAGCACTCGGTAAATTACTAGGTATAAATGTCATATACTTTGTATGCAGGCACTGGAATGTCATAAGAATTATGTCATTACAGGTTGTGCAGCTTTTTTGTAACCCTTCTTACCTTTTTATAACAATTGGATCGGTTTAGGTCGTTGCGGCTTGGTCCTCTTTTATACCCAATACTTAGTGTTGCTAAATAGTAAAACTGGATCTCTTGAATTATGAATTTGTGACATCTTCAACTTAAAAACATCTTTGATAAGTGATGGAGAGTGACAGCTGTTTGCATGTAAAATTCAGTTTTCTTTTAATACTAGATATTGACAATGTCTTTATGGGTTGGAGGAGTAGCTCAGAGCCCCTATCCAATGGTTTGAATGCCTAAACACTACTGACAACACAGAATCAAAGTGACATACGGTGAATGGATGATGAATTTTCCTGACTTGAAAATGACTAATACAGGGAGTGCAGAATTATTAGGCAAGTTGTATTTTTGAGGATTAATTTTATTATTGAACAACAACCATGTTCTCAATGAACCCAAAAAACTCATTAATATCAAAGCTGAATAGTTTTGGAAGTCGTTTTTAGTTTGTTTTTAGTTTTAGCTATTTTAGGGGGATATCTGTGTGTGCAGGTGACTATTACTGTGCATAATTATTAGGCAACTTAACAAAAAACAAATATATACCCATTTCAATTATTTATTTTTACCAGTGAAACCAATATAACATCTCAACATTCACAAATATACATTTCTGACATTCAAAAACAAAACAAAAACAAATCAGTGACCAATATAGCCACCTTTCTTTGCAAGGGCACTCAAAAGCCTGCCATCCATGGATTCTGTCAGTGTTTTGATCTGTTCACCATCAACATTGCGTGCAGCAGCAACCACAGCCTCCCAGACACTGTTCAGAGAGGTGTACTGTTTTCCCTCCTTGTAAATCTCACATTTGATGATGGACCACAGGTTCTCAATGGGGTTCAGATCAGGTGAACAAGGAGGCCAAGTCATTAGATTTTCTTCTTTTATACCCTTTCTTGCCAGCCACGCTGTGGAGTACTTGGACGCGTGTGATGGAGCATTGTCCTGCATGAAAATCATGTTTTTCTTGAAGGATGCAGACTTCTTCCTGTACCACTGCTTGAAGAAGGTGTCTTCCAGAAACTGGCAGTAGGACTGGGAGTTGAGCTGGACTCCATCCTCAACCCGAAAAGGCCCCACAAGCTCATCTTTGATGATACCAGCCCAAACCAGTACTCCACCTCCACCTTGCTGGCATCTGAGTCGGACTGGAGCTCTCTGCCCTTTACCAATCCAGCCACGGGCCCATCCATCTGGCTCATCAAGACTCACTCTCATTTCATCAGTCCATAAAACCTTAAAAACATTAAAAACACAGCAACGCGTTTCTCAGTATCATGTACTGTTTCATCAGGCTGATGAAACAGTACATGATACTGAGAAACGCGTTGCTGTGTTTTTAATGTGTTGTAATAAACACTTTTAATATATACAACTTGCTACCTTGTTTCTCTTTGGACACTCTTTTGGAGTCATTTTATACCTCTGCTGGAGGCGGGACGGTGCCTTCCTGACTGATAGCCTGTTTGGTGAATGCCTTTCTTAGCTTTTGGGAGTCTTTGCCCAAGAGGAGAGTTTACCAGACAACTCTGAGGTTCCGGTTTGCCTAGCCAGCACCACATCTTGGTGCTTTTATACACGTGAGTGGTTCTAAACTACAATCTTAAAATCTGATTTAATATACGGAATTATGCTATGTGGCGCCTTCTCTATATCATTATAGATTAACCTGTTGTGGATGGCCTTATACATCGAGGAGAGCTGCCTCACATCTCTATAACTTTAAAGGGATTTTTTTGGACTTTATTTTGGACATTTTCTAATATTTTGTCTACTTGGACATTCTGTATTACAGTTTGTATGTTATGAGCTAAGTTGTTCTTGTATGTTTATGCACAAGTACTACTATTTCTGGGAATATATGTATTGTGAATATTGAATATATGTGTTTTGAACCTTGTTAATCACATATTTTTCCAGCACCACTATATCTAGATAGCGCCCCTATTTTATATAATATTGTGTTATCCTCTATAGGATATACACACATATATATATATATATATATATATATATATATATATATATATATATATATATACACTAACTCTACTTTGTAATGTATTTTTGATTTTGTGCAACTTTTTTGTTTTGTAAAACAGTTAAAGGGACACTTAATCAAAATTAAACTTTCATTATTCAGATAGAGCATGCTATTTTAATCAACTTTCCAATTTACTTCCATTAACTAAATGTGCACAGTCTTTTTATATTTAAACTTTTTGAGTCACCAGCTCCTACTGAGCATGTGCAAGAATAAGTGTGTATGCATTTGTGATTGGCTGATGGCTGTCACATGGTACGTGTATGCATTTGTGATTGGCTGATGGCTGTCACATGGTACAGGGGGAGTGGAAAAAGACATAAATTTTAAAATTGTCAGAAAAAAAAGTTCAGATTAAGTGCTATTGCATTGTCTTGTTATCTTCCATTTGTTGATTATGCAAATCTACTGTGTTGACTGGTCAACACTAAAATTGTTGTTTAAAAAGTTAGATTACGCCTTTACTACCCATTCCCCAGCTTTTCACAACCAACTTTATAACATTCAAACCTCTAAATTTCTGTCTGTTTCTAAGCCATTATAGACAGCCTCTTAATCACATGCTTTTTTTATTTGCTTTTTTACAACTGGAGACTGCTAGTTCATGTGGGCCATATACTGTAGATAACATTGTACTCAAGCCCATGGGTTGTGCACAACACAGCTAAAATGCAAGTCAATAGATAATAAATAAAAAGTCATGTGATCAGGGGGCTGTCAGAAGATGCTTAGATACAAGGTAATCACAGAGGTAAAAAGTGTATTAATATAACTGTGTTGGTTGTGCATAACTGGGGAATGGGTAATAAAGGGATTATCTATCTTTTTAAACAATAGGATTTTTTGAGTTGTCCCTTTAACCAAAGCTCTGAGATCGCGGTAAGGATTGAAGTGAAATTAAAATTGCTTGCAAAAACAAAATTGCGCTAGCACAAAACTGTTTGCGCCTCACTTGTAATCTAGCCCAGTGTTTTTCAACCAGTGTGCCTTGAGAGATCCTCAGGTGTGCCGAGGCAGACTGACAACAGTGCGGGGGTGTCCCTCTTTCAAATTTTGAAATATTGGGAGGTGTGTGACAGGCTCATCAGGCATCATTTACAACCATGACATTGACATTCATTTACAGACAATCATTATGATTGTTTGTGAATGAATGTCAATATGTCATGTATAGTTTGTAGGAGGCATGGCATACAGCACAGTGTGTGTATATATATATATATATATATATATATATATATATACACACACACACACTGTATATATATCCTGTATTAGGCTACAATGTGTGATTTTGTAAAATTTTGGGATGGTGGTGTGCCGCAGGATTTTTTAATGTAAAAAAGTGTGCCACGGCAAAAAAAAAGGTTGCAAATCACTGATCTAGCCCTTAATGTCATATCAGTTTATATTAAAACTTTGTTTTTAGAACATATATGTGTATGTATATATATATATATATATATATATATATATATATATACTGTATATCTCATGAGCCTTTAACACATATATGCCTTTAAGAAATAAGTTACATTAGTATTTCATTCTGCCTTTATGTTCTCATAGCAGAGCTTATTTAGAGAGTGGGATGTAACATTGCACAAGAGAGAGAGTGTGAGAATAATAGTTTGTTATGAAAAACACTCTTCACTAATTAAAATAGCTGCTAAATAAAATAATAGGATTGACATAAACCAGTAGGTATAATTATTAGAACTGCTAAGGGGGGCTGGGGAGTCTGCTGAAATCTACAGATGCTGTGTTTCACTGAATGAGGATGCTCAGCGCTGTTGCAAGCTATTAAAGGAACATGAAACCCAATTTTTTTCTCTTATGATTCTTATAGAGAATACAATTAAAAAAAAAGTTTCCAATTTACTTTTATTATCAAATGTGATCGTTCTTGTGTTATTCTTTGTTGAAGAGATATCTAGGTAGGTAGTGTTTACATATCTGGAGCACTGCATGAGAGTAAATAGTGCTGCCATATAGTGCTTCAGACACGTGCACACTCCTGAACTTACCTTCCTGCTTTTCAAAATTATTTCAGTTCTTTAGACAAACTTGCATTTTAGTTAAAGGGACACTGAACCCAAAAAAAATTTCTTTCGTGATTCAGATAGAGCATGTAATTTTAAGCAACTTTCTAATTTACTCCTATTATCAATGTTTCTTCATTCTCTTGCTATCTTTATATAAAAAAGAAGGCATCTGAGCTTTTTTCTTGGTTCAGAACTCTGGACAGCAGTTTTTGATTGGTGAATGAATTTATCCACCAATCAGCAAGGACAACCTAGGTTGTTTACCAAAAATGGGCCGGCATCTAAACTTACATTCTTGCATTTCAAATAAAGATTCCAAGAGAATGAAGAAAATTTGATAATATGAATAAATTAGAAAGTTGCTTAAAATTTAAAAAAATTGGGTTCAGTGTCCCTTTAATCAGTGCCTTCTCATAAGTAACTCCACGGGCATGAGCCCAGTGTTATCTATGTGGCACACATGAACTAACACCCTCTAACTGAAAAACTGTAAAATGCAATCAGATAAGAGGTGGCCTTCAAGTGCTTAGAAATGAGCATATGAACCTAACTATGTTTAGCTTCCAACTAAGAATACAAAGAGCACAAAGCAAATTTGATGATAAAAGTAAATTGGAACGCTGTTTAAAATTGCATACCCTATTCGAATCATAAAAGTTTAATTTTGACTAGACTGTCCCTTTAAGCTAAGCATAACATTCTGGTTAGATTATCTAAGACGTCTTTTCAGTACTGAGAGGCAGGGCCGTCTTTAACACAGGGCAAAAGGGGCAGCTGCCCGGGGCCCAAGAGTCCTAAAAAAAAACCATTTTTTTTTTGGTTCATACCATGTGACATGGGGAACACACACATTCAGTCCTAATACTGTCACAGTCAAAAGTACTCTGCTTATATATATTTTTTTTTAAAAAACTGTGCCAGACCGTGCCGGTGTCATGTGACATGCCAAGCTAGTGCCATGTACTGTTTTAGGTGTGCACTGTGCAGCACTGAATGCAAAGCCCTAACTCAGCATCTAGCCATTCCCACTGCATCAGAAAAGGTCTTACTGGGGTTACCACTGTTACCAGGTAAATGCTCTGGTGGTGGGGATTGTTTCTGGGTAGGGCTGACTGTAGGCGCATGCAGCAGAAAGCTGGAGTGGCAGGCACGTGAGGATTTGAGCATCTGTGCAGCTGCATACACTGCTCTCTTCAGTCTTGAGGCTGTGTGACTCATCTCACACTGTATCTATGCAGCCTTGGGCAGACAGCATCCAGTCTGCTGGCCCCCTTAGCCCTGCTCTTTCTGCTGTGGCCCTAAGATCAACTAACTGAAGTTTTTTAGGGGAACAGTGCTTTGTAGAAAGGTGATTTGTATTTTGAAAATCGTGTCCCAGATGGAACCAGATATTTCAAAAAACCTTGGCGCTGCAAAAAATTGCAGCTGAAACTAGTGATTGGATAAACCGTGACAATAGTCAAAATTTTTAAAATATGAAACCTTTGGCCTCAGTAATGAGATAACGTGGTTTACTTCCTGTGCAGCTGCTGCTGGGCACTCCTATTTGCGATATTCAACCAATGAGCACAGCTAATACAGGTTTAAAAAGCCCTGTATTACACCTTTCTGGAGCTTGACAAAGGCCCTTACCGGGCTGAAACGCGTTGCTCCTCCCACTCCACGCCACCTGACGTAACACTACCTACACAGACCGGCTTCTGTGTTAACTGCAACTTTCAGCGGAGTATCTTTGAAAAATCCGGTTTTGTTCCAAAGGCTTATCCGGCTCTGCTACAGCTTGCTAAAAGGGACCCATCGCCGCAGCAGTAACCAAGACACGGTGTAAGTAAAAGTGAACACCTTTTGTTTGGTTTTCTGCTTGTGTATGATTTGGATCCGTTTGTCGTTCCAGCCTCACTCTGCTTCTCAAGGAATCAGCTGTGGATCTCGACCGCTCACTCTTATTCCGGACTTTCAACATTTGTTTCGCATATCAGCTCCAGGGTTGTTTTGTTATTTTTGATGCTATACTGACATCTGCTATAGTGCCATATTGTGTGTTGCTATATTGTGTCAAGTTAGTTTGATTGTTACATTTTTACTATCTAATTGCTACAATTATTTTATTGCTCTTTTGCTGATCAGCTTTTTTAGTTTATGTTTAATATTGTATAAATAAATTTACATTGTTTCTTTTAAACCACGTTATCTCATTACTGAGGCCAAAGGTTTCATATTTTAAAAATTTTGACTATTGTCACGGTTTATCCAATCACTAGTTTCAGCTGCAATTTTTTGCAGCGCCAAGGTTTTTTGAAATATCTGGTTCCATCTGGGACACGATTTTCAAAATACAAATCTTCTGTTTCTTGTTGTGGAGATAGGGGTCTCCATTTTTTCCCTTGGTTTATTGGTGCCTTTTCCTTAGCGCAGGGCAACATTTTTCTTTGTTTTTTGTAGAAAGGTGTCAGTGGGAAGAATAAGTGAGTGCACACACGCCCCTTCCAATGCAGCATTGTCTAGTGCAGGGTGAGAGGGAGCTTGTTCCTAGCAAATAAGTGACATGTGCTGCTGTGGCTGATGTATACTGTCATGCTGATGCTTCACACATTAATGTAAGGTTTATTTTTTATAGTTTTTGTTTTCTCTGTCGCAGATTTTACAGCTTCCCATAGTAGTTCTGCTGTTCCAGTCAGTAAACTTATATTTGTCTGCACCTCCATGCTTCCTCCTCAGTCTTTACCTTGCTTTGCTCCTGTTGGCTGCCCTAAATCTCTTTAACCAGCTAACCTCACACCAGATTCACATTCAAAAGAATATTAAATGAATCCACAGTGGAGGAATTTATATATTTATTTACTTATTAGTACTGCTTAGGTCCAGTTTCAAATATTGCAATTTATTTCATTTTTTTTTTTTAAATGATTAGCCCAGCAGTGGATGATCCACTGCTGGGATAATAATGTTTAAAAAATTATAAAATAAATTGATTTAGTTGTTTTTTGGGATGTTGGGGTGGAGAGCGAAATTGCATGGGGTGGGGGGGGGGGGGCAAGAAATGTTTTGCCAAGGGTCCAGTCAATATTAAAGACAGCCCTGCTGAGAGGTCTCTCTAAGAATTTTAGAAAGGCAAATTTTAGCTTGAGAGCCATTTAGCTATGCTGAGTTCTTGATATAAAGAAGAAACACACACAATGTTATCTAATTCTCAAAAGAAGGCCTCAGAGATTGTGTGTGTTTTCTCTCCATGCCATCGGGTGCATAGCCTTAACGCAATATATATAGAGCAATAGGGATGTGTATGTCACCTGTACCTTATCTAAACTAATCTTTACATTTGTATTTTTTGTTTATAAACATTGCTCCTACACAAGAAAATGAGGACACTCTGCCCTCACATCAAGCAACTTATGTTTGAAATGATCCACTATTTTCATCTACTGATCAATTAAGGATAGGAGCATATAACAATGACCATCAGTGTGTCATGAAAATAAGGAAGTACAAACCGAAAGAGAAGCAGTCTGCCAGGAACAAACAGCTCTATGGTTTGTTTTATGGCCGGTTACCACCTAGGAGTAGCTTCTTTTAGCCCAATTGTGCTTTTTCACAGAGACCTTTCCTGAAGTATATCAGTCTGATCCTGCTAACAAGGTCAGTCCATCGATACAAAAAGGTTTTTTTTTGGTTAAGCACACCACAAAAAAAGGACTGTTTTATCTTAGCACACATATTGTGGGAATGCTACCGAAGTGACCAAAACAATTACAAGACAAAAAAAAGTATCGGTGCACATCCAACCACTTAAGTCCACTTTTTCATGGCATATTTGTATATGCTTCTGTCAGTCAAATATACTTACATAGCTTCTAATAAGATTGGGATCAACATCTCACAATAATATTGACTTATATTTATGCTGCAAAAAATTGCCTGTTTAAATTTAAATAAAATAGGGATGACCATCAGTGTGTCATGAAAATAAGGAAGTACAAGCAGAAAGAGAAGCAGTCTGCCAGGAACAAACAGCTCTATGGTTTGTTTTATGGCCGGTTACCACCTAGGAGTAGCTTCTTTTAGCCCAATTGTGCTTTTTCACAGAGACCTTTCCTGAAGTATATCAGTCTGATCCTGCTAACAAGGTCAGTCCATCCCTGAAACACCAGGCAGCTCTCCTCTGAACAAGGGAAATGCCAACCCTAGATGGTCGTTTCAGTCTCCTTTGGGCCTCGTCGGTGAGGTGCAGCCATATCTCTCTAAACACAATGGTTTATCCCTATCTCCCTTTATATCACTACGGTCTGTATGATCCAACCTGCAGCGCCTGGAGCCCAGGAAGACACGCCTCCGTCAAAGGCGTACACTGTATCCAAAGAAATCAAATGCGCTCCCGGGCATTACAGATGTATTAGCTGCACAAAATATCCAAATGCAGCCTTCCAAGTGAAAAGACAACTCACAAAGTCACCATCAGCTTAGTAGAAAAAAAGTGGATGCTTTATTTGGGACACAATAAAAGCAAAAAGGAGCCTCAGCCCCATACATGCACGGAAAGGGTCACATCAAAGAAACTGCAGACATGTTTTGCGTGGTGCTCCACGCTTGATCACTGCTGTTTGTTTGCTGTGGCCATGTTCTCTATTTAAAGAGACATTAATTAACAATTATAAAAGCAACAAGTTAACCCTTTCCTACCTAGAAAAGTATATTGTAATACACAAAAAACTATTTACTTATTTACAAAGGAAATTACTTGGTACTTCTGTGGCGGTAGCTAGCTCCTTATTATGAATCTTATATTGGTCCATTTTAACTTTTAATACTTACTGATAATTCTCCACAATATAATGAACCATTATATAGACTGATCAATCACACAAACGATCACTATGTTAGATGCATGGACTCTTTTTGTACAAGTTTTGCAAAATGCATAGAAAAATGTAGAAATAAGTATAAACAATCCCTAGATAAATAGGTTGACATCACTTTCTTTATTTATCCCCTGTGGGTGTCTGGTGTTTAGTAAGAATATCCATTGGGCTTCCTTGTAACTAAGTTTGTATTCTCTATCTCCCCCCCCCTGTGTGTGTTGGGGGGACAGGATCTATTGCTTGAACAGAAAGCAATGATGCATTGCCCTGGTGCATAGATTTAAAGTGTTTTGATACTGGTGTGAAAGTGTCAGGATTTTCTATATCTCTAATGTGTTCGAGTGCCCTGTCTTTAAGAAGTTGTTTGGTCCCGCCTACATATTGTATGTGGCACCCTTTACATGTTAAGAGATAGATTACATGATTAGAGTTACAGTTTAGTTTAAATCTGATGTCATATTTACGGTTTGTGACTGTGGATTTGAAATTTGTGCCTTCTACAACATAGTTGCAGGTTTTGTACCGTAGTGCTCTACATTTAAAAAAATCCTAATCTGCTAGGTAGCCACGTCCTACTGTTTATAGTTGGTAAATCAGATGGTGCTACTATGTTGCCGATGGTTTTGCCATTTTTGGCCACAAATTTGCAACCTCCCATAGCTACTTTTGCAAAACCCGAGTCTATTGCTAATATGGGAAGGCTTTGCTTCACGTTACATATTTTATTGTACTCCAGACTATATGGGTGCTGAATACTACTTTTTCTTTCGCACCTGTATTTTCTCCTCTTTTTGTATCTCAGCAGGTCTGCCCTTGGTATAGTGTCTACCTCACTTTTTGTGTTTTTTAGTAATGTCTCCGGGTAACCCCTATCCAATAGCCTTTCCTCAAGTACCTTGCACTCTTTCTCATACGTTTTTACATCTGAGCAAATTCTTCTTGTTCTTATAAATTGCCCTTTAGGAATAGATTTTTTGACATGACCAGGATGACAGGATTTGTAATTTAAGATTTTGTTGCCCCCTGTAGGTTTCCTGTATGAAGGGAGGGAACAAGGCAGGTACCTTAAACAGAAGGCACCACTGCTTGCAAAACCTTTCTCCCAAAAATAGCCTCCGAAGAAGCAAAAGTATCGAATTTGTAAAATTTGGCAAAAGTATGCAGTGAAGACCAAGTCGCTGCCTTACAAATCTGTTCAACAGAAGCCTCATTTTTGAAATCCCATGTGGAAGCCACTGCTCTGGTAGAATGAGCAGTAATTCTTTCCAGAGGCTGCTGGCCAGCAGTCTCATAGGCCAAACGGATGATGCTTTTCAGCCAAAAGGAAAGAGAGGTAGCAGTCGCTTTCTGACCTCTCCTCTTACCAGAATAAATAACAAACAAGGAAGATGTTTGTCTGAAATCCTTAGTTGCTTGTAAATAGAACTTTAAAGCATGAACTACATCAAGATTGTGTAACAGACGTTCCTTCTTCGAAGAAGGATTAGGACACAGAGAAGGAACAACTATTTCCTGGTTAATATTCTTGTTAGAAACAACTTTAGGAAGAAAACCAGGCTTGGTACGCAAAACTACCTTATCTGCATGTAACACCAGGTAAGGTGAATCACACTGTAAGGCAGATAATTCTGAAACTCTTCGAGCAGAAGAGATAGCTACTAAAAACAAAACTTTCCAAGATAACAACTTAATATCTATGGAATGTAAAGGTTCAAACGGAACCCCTTGAAGAACTGAAAGAACTAGTTTTAGACTCCATGGCGGAGCCACAGGTTTATAGACAGGCTTGATTCTGACTAAAGCCTGAGCAAACGCTTGAACGTCTGGTACCTCTGCCAGACGCTTGTGTAAAAGAATAGACAGAGCGGATATTTGTCCTTTTAAGGAACTAGCCGACAAACCTTTCTCTAATCCATCTTGGAGAAAGGACAATATCCTGGGAATCCTAATCTTACTCCATGAGTAACCCTTGGATTCACACCAACAAAGATATTTCCCCCATATCTTATGGTAGATTTTCCTGGTGACAGGCTTTCTAGCCTGAATCAGAGTATCTATAACTGACTCAGAGAACCCACGCTTTGATAGAATTAAGCGTTCAATCTCAAAGCAGTCAGACATAGAGAAACTAGATTTGGATGCTTGAACGGACCCTGAATTAGAAGATCCTGCCTCATTGGCAGTGTCCATGGTGGGACAGATGACATGTCCACTAGGTCTGCATACCAAGTCCTGCGTGGCCACGCAGGCGCTATCAGAATCACCGTAGCCTTCTCCTGCTTGATTCTGGCGACCAGACGCGGGAGGAGAGGAAACGGTAGAAAAACATAAGCCAGATTGAAGGACCAAGGCCCTGCTAGAGCATCTATCAATACCGCCTTGGGGTCCCGGGACCTGGACCCGTAGAGAGGAAGTTTGGCGTTCTGACGGGACGCCATCAGATCCAATTCTGGAGTGCCCCATAGCTGAGTCAGCTGGGCAAATACCTCCGGGTGGAGTTCCCACTCCCCCGGGTGAAAAGTCTGACGATTTAGAAAATCCGCCTCCCAGTTGTCTACTCCTGGGATGTGAATTGCTGAGAGATGGCAGGAGTGATCCTCCGCCCACCTGATTATTTTGGTTACTTCCGTCATTGCTAGGGAACTCTTTGTTCCCCCCTGATGATTGACGTAAGCTACAGTCGTGATGTTGTCCGACTGAAATCTGATGAATTTGGCCGCAGCTAGTTGAGGCCATGCCTGAAGAGCGTTGAATATCGCCCTCAGTTCCAGAATGTTTATCGGGAGAAGCGTTTCTTCCCGAGACCATAAGCCCTGAGCTTTCAGGGAGTCCCAGACCGCACCCCAGCCTAACAGACTGGCGTCGGTCGTTACAATGACCCACTCTGGCCTGCGGAAACATATTCCCTGAGACAGGTGGTCCTGAGACAACAACCAGAGAAGAGAATCTCTGGTCTCCTGGTTCAACTGAATTTGAGGAGACAAATCTGCATAATCCCCATTCCACTGTTTGAGCATGCATAGTTGCAGTGGTCTGAGGTGTATCTAAGGAAAAGGAACTATGTCCATTGCCGCTACCATTAATCCGATTGCCTCCATGCACTGAGCTACAGATGGCCGAGGAATGGAATGAAGAACTCGGCAAGTAGTTAAAAGTTTCAACTTTCTGACCTCCGTCAGAAATATTCTCATTTCTACTGAATCTATTAGTGTTCCTAGGAAGGGAACCCTTGTGAGTGGGGACAGAGAACTCTTTTTGACGTTCACCTTCCACCCGTGAGACCTCAGAAAGGCCAATACAATCTCCATGTGAGCCTTGGCTCTGTGAAAGGACGGCGCCTGAATTAAGATGTCGTCCAAATAAGGCGCCACTGCTATGCCCCGCGGTCTTAGAACCGCCAGAAGGGACCCTAGCACCTTTGTGAAAATTCCGGGAGCAGTGGCTAAACCGAATGGAAGAGCCACAAACTGGTAATGCTTGTCTAGGAAAGCGAACCTGAGGAACTGATGATGATCTTTGTGGATAGGGATATGCAGGTACGCATCCTTTAGATCCACGGTAGTCATATATTGACCTTCCTGGATCATAGGTAAGATTGTCTGAATGGTCTCCATCTTGAATGATGGGACGCTGAGGAATCTGTTTAGAATTTTTAGATCCAGGATTGGTCTGAAAGTTCCTTCTTTTTTGGGAACCACAAACAGGTTTGAGTAAAAACCCAGACCTTGATCTACAAGTGGAACTGGGTATATCACTCCCATCGTATGTAGATCTTCTACACAGCGTAAGAACGCCTCTTTCTTTGTCTGGTCTGTAGACAGACGAGAAATGTGGAATCTTCCCCTTGGAGGGGAGTCCTTTAATTCTAGAAGATATCCCTGGGTAACAATCTCTAATGCCCAGGGATCGTGAACATCTCTTGCCCAGGCCTGAGCGAAGAGAGAGTCTGCCCCCTACTAGATCTGGTCCTGGATCGGGGGCTACCCCTTCATGCTGTCTTGGTAGCAGCTGCAGGCTTTTTGGCCTGTTTACCCTTGTTCCAGCCCTGGTAAGGCTTCCAGGTTGCCTTGGGCTGTGAAGCGTTACCCTCTTGCTTTGCAGCTGTAGAGGCTGAAGCCGGACCGCTCCTGAAGTTACGAAAGGAACGAAAATTAGCTTTGTTTCTAGCCTTAAAGGGCTTGTCCTGAGGGAGAGCATGGCCCTTTCCCCCGGTGATTTCTGAAATAATCTCTTTCAATTCTCGCCCGAAAAGGGTCTTTCCCTTGAAAGGGATATTTAATCATTTGGATTTTGACGACACATCGGCCGACCATGACTTGAGCCAAAGCGCTCTGCGCGCCATAATGGCGAAACCTGAATTTTTGGCCGCTAACTTAGCTAATTGCAAGGCGGCGTCTGTGATAAAAGAATTAGCCAGCTTTAGAGCCTTAATTTTATCTATAATTTCGTCATATGAGGTCTCCGTCTGGAGAGACTCCTCCAGCGCCTCAAACCAGAAAGCCGCTGCAGTAGTTACAGGAATAATGCAGGCAATAGGTTGGAGAAGGAAACCTTGTTGAACAAAAATTTTCTTAAGTAAATCTTCTAATTTTTTATCCATAGGATCTTTAAAAGCACAACTGTCTTCAATTGGTATGGTTGTGCGCTTAGCAAGTGAAGAAACAGCCCCCTCTACCTTAGGGACCGTCTGCCACGAGTCCCGCCTGGGGTCAGTTATGGGGAACATTTTCTTAAAAATAGGGGGGGGGGGGACAAAAGGGACACCTGGTCTATCCCACTCCCTAGTAACAATATCTGCAACCCTTTTAGGGATCGGAAACGCATCAGTGTATACAGGGACCTCTAGGTACTTGTCCATTTTACACAATTTCTCTGGGACCACCATAGGATCACAATCATCCAGAGTGGCTAATACCTCCCTGGGCAATACGCGGAGGTGTTCCAGTTTAAATTTAAACGCTAATGAATCTGACTCTGCCTGATGAGAAACCTTTCCTGAGTCGGAAATTTCTCCCTCAGACATCAAATCCCTCACCCCCACTTTGGAGTGTTGTGAGGGTAAATCAGATAAGGCTACCAAAGCTTCAGACTGCTCATAATCTGTTCTTAAAACAGAGCTATCGCGCTTTGCAGGAAAAACTGTCAGTTTGGATAGAAAGGCCGCAAGGGAATTATCCATGACTGTCGCTAGTTGTTGCAATGTAATAGGGGCAGACGCACTAGAGTTACTAGGCATCGCTTGAGCGGGCGTAACTGGTTGTGACACATGGGGAGAGGTAGGCGGACTATCCTCATTACCTTCAGTCTGAGAATCATCTAGGGCCACACTTTTAAGTGCAACAATATGATCTTTAAAGTGTATAGACATATTAGTGCAATTGGGACACATTCTGAGAGGGGGTTCCACCATGGCTTCTAAACACATTGAACAAGGATTTTCCTTAGTGTCAGACATGTTTAACAGACTAGTAGCATACACAAGCAGGCTTGGAAAACACTTTAATCAAATAAAAAACACAATTTGAAAAAAACGTTACTGTGCCTTTAAGAAATAAAAAGAGCACACAATTTTACAAAACAGTGAAAAATGCACCAATCCTTTTGACATTTTCACAGTATGTACCTAAGGCTTTAATATGATAGCACAGCAAGTTTCAGAACGATTAACCCCTTAATGCACAAACCGGAGCAGCCTAAAGCCAACAACCGGTTAATTAACTACAGCACCTTGCCACAGCTTACTGCTGTGGCCCTACCTGCCCTTAGGGATCAGTTTTGGGGAAATAAAGCTTCTTCTAGGCCCTCAATCAGCAGCTGGACCCTCCATGTGAAGCAGCATGAAACAGTCTTTCAATTCTAACTGCGCATCTGAGGCGCAAAATTAGGCCCCTCCCACTCCACTTCGGAGTTGTGAGGCCTACAAAAATCACTTCTAAGTGACTAAATGTATGCCATGTGGATAATAATCCCAGTAAAACACTCCAAAGTGCTTAAAAAGGTGTCTCCAACGAGTATTTCTTAAATAAATAATCGATTGCCCTGCATTAGTGTCAACCAGCCTATTTAGCCCTGTCATGTAAGCATTCAATTCTATACTAAGTTTCAGAACATAGCTTACCCTCCCCACATGGGGATCTTGTCAGTCTTCTAGCATTATCTCAGTCTTGTCTAGAAATAAATGACTGAACATACCTCATTGCAGTCAAGCCTGCAAACTGTTCCCCCCAACTGAAGTTTTCTGGTACTCCTCAGTCCTGTGTGGGAACAGCAGTGGACTTTAGTTACAACATGCTAAAATCATTTTCCTCTCAGCAGAATTCTTCATCACTTTTCTGCTAGAGAGTAAATAGTACAAACCGGTACCATTTAAAAATAACAAACTCTTGATTGAAGATATAAAACTACAAATCTAACACCACATTCACTTTACCCTCCCGTAGAGAGACCCTAGTGCTTAGAGCCGGCAAAGAGAATGACTGGGGGGTGGAGCTAGAGGGGGAGCTATATGGACAGCTCTGCTGTGTGCTCTCTTTGCCACTTCCTATAGGGAATGAGAATATCCCACAAGTAAAGGATGAAGCCGTGGACTGGATACACCTTGCAAGAGAAATATGTCCTTAAAAACCCCTACTTGTTTCCCCAACTCTAGAATATCTTTGAGTTGAAGTTTGAATTTTTGAGCGGGAATGAAGGTCAATCATTCAGCTGTCTCAAAGCTTCTGTAGTGTAATATTCACGGTCCATAATGACCACATTTCCACCCTTATCGGATTCTTTGATCACGATTTCAGTTTTTAGGGCTTTATTTTGTGCATAAGTGAGATTCTGTTTATATGGATTTGTGTGTGTCTTTTTATTGGTTATACTTTCAAAGAGATCCTGTAATTTCACCTCGACTACGCTGAAAAACCTCTATACTTTTGCTTCTGCTTTGTATAGGATAAAAGGCACTTTTTTCATGCTAGGTTTGAATGTTGGCATTATTGTACTCGTCTCCACCTCTGAATTGTCATTTAACATAGTTTATATCACCCTTTCAGACAAGCCTGATGAAACAGCCTTTGGAGCTGAGAAACACATTGTTTGATTTTATTGTTTTAATAAATGTCAATCTTGCACTTGCAATATATTCATTTGACTACATCCCTTATCCTGTTTTGAGAGGATTTGCCAGAGCATTGCTGCCTTCACTGCTGGTTACCGCAGGAGATCAGACTGTGAGAACCACCTCTCACTGGTGCAACAACAAATGCAAGTGCTGTTATCACTTCTTTTACACAATAACGTCCCATCAAACTGTGCTAGGCCATGTGACGCCCCATCTATGTTTGTCACTTACAGATTGCTGGGAGTTGGACCATACCTCCCCCCCCCCCAAGCAGCCTGGGCCTTGATGAATTGTGCACCTTATTAACCATTGATTGCTTTTGGTTTCTACCAAGGACATTTATTTTGCATTGAATTTATTTTGATGAATCTGTATTCAGTGTTAAGCTTTTTATATTAGTGATAATTCGTTTTTCCACAAATATTTATATATTTTTTAAGGGCGCCCCTATATTTCATTTGTTAATATTTGCAATATACAAGTATTGGCAAAAATGCTTCTAGTAAAAGTTATCACTTTTTTTAGTGTTTAACATTTTTCTCTGCACGTGCATGTGAAGCATAGCTGGATATTCTCAGTGCACCATTGGGGCTTGTGTCATGTCAACACTTAACAAATTTAGTCATTACCAGATGGTACAAGCACCTTAGGCTCTCTGAGAAAGTGCTGTTTAAAATGCTGGTGCACGGTGCATACTTAAATACACTATTGAAACAGCTATAGTTTTTATCAGAAGTGTTTTGCTAATACGTGTATATTACAAATGTGCTTCTATTCAAAACTAAAATCCATCCATTGTGGATTCCAATTTTGACTGGAATGTCCCTTTAAGGATGCAGTTGTACCAGGCCCCAGTATGAAGAACATCATCAGTCATCTACCCTCCTTAGTGTGATGGACTTTTTGGCCTAACACCACCTTGAGTGTAACAAGCTGCACTCTGGGTGCTTACAAAAAAACAAATTCACCCACCTGCAGGCTGAGGGATCTGAAGGTCTAGTGCCAATTACTGAGACTTTATGTACTTCCTGCTGCTGCTCTACCCCTTTAAAAATGCTGTCTACCTTCCACACCTTGAGTTCAAGCTACACTCTGGGTGCTGCCTTACAAACACCACGTCCTTCACCCACAGCCCGCATGATCCAAAGTCTTAGCGCCAGTTACTGAGACTTTATGTTCCTGCTGCTCTACCCTACTGTAAAAATGCTGCCTTTAATGCAACGGTGGATCCTTAGGGAACAGTGCACGGCTGTGTCCACAGGACAGACACACAATGGCTTAAGGATCCAGTTGTACCAGGCTGAATTACTTTTGCACTATTAGCCTGTGAGAGTGTGCGGTCTGTGAAGCACGACATCATGAAAAGTGTGCGCACAATCAATAACCTCTAGATTTTTATTTTCATCATATGTTCTGGTGGACAAGAAGAACCAATACATGCAACAAGGGGTGATGATGATACATCTTGAGGGGCTTGCCTAACACAAGTGATCCACATTATCAGCTGTCTTTGATATGATCAGAGAGAAGCTAAACAGCCGGCTTCATACAGAGGAATCATCCGGCAGATAATATAGATGGTGTAGCCTGCATGAGTGGTGGTTAAGTAGTTTACCTTACTGTGGTGAAATGAAAGTTGTTTGTAGAATAGAAAAAATAAACAAGCGTCATGAATCGTGTGCGCACAACCAATAACTCCCAGATTTTCAGCATAGAATGGTGAAAAAGAAGAACTAATACATTCAACTGGTGATGATGCATCTAGAAATATGCCCATGACTCTTCTCAGAAAAAATATTCAGTATCCATGTGGATATATTTTAGATGCTGGCAAAATGGAAGTAAGTACAAAAACAGCAGGATACAGAGAAGTAGCAAAGGGGTACCTTAGAAAGGCCAGCCACTTAAACTGAGGTATGGGGTGTTTAGTGTCAATCTATTGGTAATTTAGTCTGTAAAATATTATGCCATTATTTTACATGCAGGGGGGGGGGGGGGCACATGGAAAGGTCCCAGTGGGTTTACATATTTTCCTAATCTGGACTGGATGAGACTCTTAAGCGCTTGTGCTTAATTACCCAATAAGGAAAGATAGTCTTACTATGTAGTTGGATTCAATGAGATCTATTTATTTTTAGAATTATAAATACATACAATAAAATTTAAAACAATAGAAATTGATTCTTAAAACAAATCTAACTGGTTGGCCAACCATACAGTGTGAATAAAATGATACAATATGTTTTCCAATCCCTGTTACTTAGTGTGTTATACAAACATATCTGTATATTTGAATTTTTGAATTTTGGTTTAATTGCAGATATTTTTTATGGATTTGATATAGTGGACTTGTGAAGAAGTATGGTATCCACAAAGAATATTCGCAATATTAATTCTTAATTACCATATTTACCATATTCGTTTGTTTAAAGCTGAACATACATAATTAAAATAGCGTCAATGGTATCAACAATATAATTAAAATAGCGTCAATGGTATCAACATTAGTAACAAATAATAAAAGGGAAACAAAAATAAAGTGATACAGTAAAAATCGTATAAGTTATGAAAGATAAAGTCTTTCTGCCGTGATCGTTAGAGTAATTGTTAATTGCTTTTTGTTAAAAGCGCTGTTGTTAAGTCCTCCGTGGGGATAGTATGTGCGGGCGTGCTGCAACACGTTTTTGTCTAATTGCTATATATATTGCGATTATAAGTCACTTTTAAGTAGTTTTGGTTATCTGTCCTTCACATTAACTTCCTTAGTTGGTGTAGGTATAATAAATCTTACCCGTTGTTTCTTTTGGGATACTTTGTTTCTGGTCTAGTTTCTTTTTGTACCCAATTCAATCTTTACTGTGATGAATGTGGATAGGAAGCCGGGATAGCCGCTGCCGGTGTTGTAGTGGTTTCAGTATGTCGAGTTGGTTTGTCTCTGCGATTACACACACTTGAAGAAGTAGATGCTGGGGTATTGTGGTAGTGTGCTTTAACCGTTAATCCTTTTGTCAGATGGCTGGGCTT
The DNA here is from genome assembly GCF_027579735.1 of Bombina bombina. Classification (NCBI taxonomy): domain Eukaryota; kingdom Metazoa; phylum Chordata; class Amphibia; order Anura; family Bombinatoridae; genus Bombina; species Bombina bombina. The sequence goes on from NC_069499.1 coordinate 1,107,024,296, forward strand.
TTTGCCCGGTTCAGGTTTTCAAAACCTCTTGAATTGTTGCGAATGTGTTCTGTTTAGATCCGTACTCTATTTGTTTCGGAGTATCCGATCTGCAGGTGTCCACAGGTTTCTTTAGGCCCAATTATTAGGTAAGGTATTTCAGTTGTTCTTGGCGGTCCTTTGAAAGGAGGACTAGGTGCTTTGAAGGTTGTTCTTGAACGCTTCAGAATATCTTTCAAGCGTATTTGTTGGTCCGTGGTTTGATGTAGTCTTGGCGGTCCACTTCGAAAGTGGACTATGAAAATGTTCAGTGTAGCAAGGAGTAGGCAACGCGTTTCAGCTGATTAATACAGCCTTTATCAAGCATATCCTTGCAGTTGTAAACAGTGGGTTTTTGTATTCTGTGATTTGATTCTATTGGATCCCCTAGGTAGTTGTATCTTTACAATCTGGTGATCCTATTGGTTGTTGTGTCGGTGCTTTTGATTGGTCATTCCTTAGCATGTGACCTATTAATGGTTCAGTTTATCACGGTGATGGGGGAATTTTCACTTATTTGTATCAGATGACCAAGTAAATGCATAAAACATTATGAAAACTTGTTCCAGTAGTAAACACAAATACGAATGTATTGTTATAATAAAAACATAAATAACTTTTTGTACATCAGAGAATCTGTCCTTACAGGGTTTGTGAGTCAGTATAAGGTTTTTGGTATATGCCAATTTGAATATTTATTATGTTCTTTTTAGTCCTTTAGTGCAAGAATTCATATTTTATTGTTGGTTAAATTCTAGGGTTGGTAAATTAGAGGTTTAGTCATTTGTTTTGATGATGCAATTTAATATAACAGTGGAATGGGAAATTTCAATTTTGCGTGTTCTTGTTTGATCTTTAGTAATCGTTTGTTAAAAAGCAGGTTTTTTATTAATAATCGTTATTTCCATTATTATTGCTTTGGTGCAAGTACATGAAACATGCATTATTGGTTCTGGAATTTTTATTCCTATTTTTGTAATTTATTTATTTTTAGTGTTCGTTCTTTTATAATCTTTTGTTGAAGAGCAGGTTAATCTTTTGGTATTCATCATTTCAATTGTATTGGTTCAAGGATATAAAACATCCATTATTAATAGTTGTGTATCAATCTGTTGGGTTTCTCTTCCGAATTTGGAGTGTTTGTTCTCTTTTAGCCTTTGTTGAAAGAGGGTATCATAAAACGATTTTTTTAAATTTGGTGAAATTTTGAATTGTTTATGAAGTGTTGTTATCAGATGCATTATTATTGGTTCTGGAATTTTTATTCCTATTTTTGTAATTTATTTATTTTTAGTGTTCGTTCTTTTATAATCTTTTGTTGAAGAGCAGGTTAATCTTTTGGTATTCATCATTTCAATTGTATTGGTTCAAGGATATAAAACATCCATTATTAATAGTTGTGTATCAATCTGTTGGGTTTCTCTTCCGAATTTGGAGTGTTTGTTCTCTTTTAGCCTTTGTTGAAAGAGGGTATCATAAAACGATTTTTTTAAATTTGGTGAAATTTTGAATTGTTTATGAAGTGTTGTTATCAGATGCATTATTATTGGTTCTGGAATTTTTATTCCTATTTTTGTAATTTATTTATTTTTAGTGTTCGTTCTTTTATAATCTTTTGTTGAAGAGCAGGTTAATCTTTTGGTATTCATCATTTCAATTGTATTGGTTCAAGGATATAGAACATCCATTATTATTAGTTGTGTATCAACCTGTTGGGTTTCTCTTCCGAATTTGGAGTGTTTGTTCTCTTTTAGCCTTTGTTGAAGGAGTGTATCATAAAACGATTTTTTAAAATTTTTGGTGAAATTTTGAATTGTTTATGAAGTATTGTTATCAGATTGGGTTTTTGGTGAAACATGCATTATTATTGGTTCTGGAATTTTTATTCCTATTTTTGTAATTTATTTATTTTTAGTGTTCGTTCTTTTATAATCTTTTGTTGAAGAGCAGGTTAATCTTTTGGTATTCATCATTTCAATTGTATTGGTTCAAGGATATAGAACATCCATTATTATTAGTTGTGTATCAACCTGTTGGGTTTCTCTTCCGAATTTGGAGTGTTTGTTTCTTTTTAGCCTTTGTTGAAGGATTGTATTATAAAACGATTTTTTTTAATTTTTGGTGAAATTTTTAATTGTTTATGAAGTGTTGTTATCAGATTGGGTTTTTGGTGTTGGCATGCAGGATTTTTTGTGGTTCAAGTATTCAAGAAACAGTTTAGACTGAAGTCTATATTCAGACCTTTTGGTCTTAAGGTTTGCATTTCGAAGATCCATTTTGCTTCTTTTTTAAGTAGGTTGTTTGCCTGGTTACCACCTCTTATATTTTGTTTAATTTTTTGTATAGCTGTGTAGTTGAAATATTTTAGATTGCTGTTATTGCAAGTTCTGAAGTGTTTGGGAACTGGCAGGTCTTTATTTCTTTCTAGTTCCGATTTTTCTATTGATAATATGTGTTCCCTTATTCGTTCTTTTATCATCCTTTCCGTTTCACCTATATATTGTTTGTCACATTTTGTGCATGTTATAAGATATATTATGTTTGTGTCTGTACATCTTATAGTCTCTTTTATTTTATATTCCTTGTTTGTGATGCTGGATTTGAATGATTTAGCTTTTTTTGCATGTCTGCATGCTTTGCAGAAACCGCAGGGATAAAATCCCTGTAATGTTTCACCTTGAACTACTTTTTGGATTTTCGGTTTGTTATGTTTTATGGTTGGAGCTAGTGAACTTTTTAGATTTTTGGCCTTTTTGTAAATTAATTTTGGGTTTTGTGGTAATTTTTCTCCTAAGTGTGGATCTTGTTGTAGTATTTTCCAGTGTGATTTGATAATTTTTTCTATTTCACCTCTATCCTCACTGTACTCTGTGATGAAAGGGATGAACCATTCTTTAGATTCTTCTATAGTGTTAGATTTATCTTTGGGTTTATATTTGAGTATGTCCTTTCTGTTGGTTTTTTGTACTTGAAGTCTTTCCACTTCTATTTCTTCCTCTGTGTATCCTCTTTCTATGAATTTCTCTTTAAGTCTCTTTGATTGGATTTCAAAATCTGTGTCTTTTTTACAGTTTCTTTTGAGTCTAAGGAACTGACCCTTTGGTATATTTTGTTTCCACCGCTTGAGGTGACCACTTGTTTCGTGTATGAAGTTGTTTGCATCAACCTCTTTGAAATAGGTTTTTGTGAGAAGCTCGTTATTTTCTATGCTAATTTCTAGGTCTAGATAATGTATTTTCTCTGTACTGTAGTCTGCAGTGAATTTTAGATTAAGTTGATTGCTGTTCATATGTTCTAAGCAGGTATTTAAATCTTGTGTTGTGCCTTTCCAGACAAAGAAGAGATCATCAATAAATCTTTTATACATGATGAAATTATTTTTGAAGGGGCTCTCTTGTAGGAATTGTGTTTCCCATAATCCCATGAACAGATTTGCGTAACTGGGGGCAAATTTAGTGCCCATAGCTGTTCCGCAAATCTGTTCATAGTATGTGTTTTCGTACATAAAAAAGTTATGGGTTAGAATAAATTCTATACAATCTATTATGAATTCTCGTTGTTCTTTTAACATAGTTGGGTCATTTCTTAAATATTTATTGATGGCATGGAGGCCATCTTCGTGTCTAATGGAGGTATAAAGTGCCTGAACATCGCATGTCACTAGTATATATTCATCAGTCCATTTGAAATTATCTAACATTATTAATAGGTTTGTTGAGTCTCTTAAATATGAGTCTAAGTTTATGACGTATTTTTGAAGATATTTGTCGATATAGGCTGATAAATTTGACGTTAGTGAGTCAATCCCTGAAATAATTGGTCTGCCTGGTGGGTTAGTAAGTGATTTGTGGATTTTTGGAAGGACGTATATGACTGGAATAATAGGGTGGTTAGGGAGAAGGTAGTTGTGTTCTTTCTCATTAAGAATACCTATATTAGATGCTTTATCCAGAAGGTGTTTTAGAAATACTTTGTAAATGATGGTTGGATTACACCGTAATTTTTTGTAGGTGTTCACATCTTGTATAAGTGAATGTACCATTTCTTTGTATTTGTTTGTATCTAAGATGACTATCCCTCCTCCCTTATCTGCTGGCTTTATTGTGATTTCGTTGTTTTCTTCTAGTTCTTTTATAAGGTTTTTTTGTTTTAGTGTGATGTTATGTTTTATTTTCTTTTGTGCACAAAAGAACAACTGAAATACCTTACCTAATAATTGGGCCTAAAGAAACCTGTGGACACCTGCAGATCGGATACTCTGAAACAAATAGAGTACGGATCTAAACAGAACACATTCGCAACAATTCAAGAGGTTTTGAAAACCTGAACCGGGCAAAAAGCCCAGCCATCTGACAAAAGGATTAACGGTTAAAGCACACTACCACAATACCCCAGCATCTACTTCTTCAAGTGTGTGTAATCGCAGAGACAAACCAACTCGACATACTGAAACCACTACAACACCGGCAGCGGCTATCCCGGCTTCCGATCCACATTCATCACAGTAAAGATTGAATTGGGTACAAAAAGAAACTAGACCAGAAACAAAGTATCCCAAAAGAAACAACGGGTAAGATTTATTATACCTACACCAACTAAGGAAGTTAATGTGAAGGACAGATAACCAAAACTACTTAACAGTGACTTATAATCGCAATATATATAGCAATTAGACAAAAACGTGTTGCAGCATGCCCACACATACTATCCCCATGGAGGATTTAACAACAGCGCTTTTAACAAAAAGCAATTAACAATTACTCTAACGATCACGGCAGAAAGACTTTATCTTTCATAACTTATACGATTTTTACTGTAACACTTTATTTTTGTTTCCCTTTTATTATTTGTTACTAATGTTGATACCATTGACGCTATTTTAATTATATTGTTGATACCATTGACGCTATTTTAATTATGTATGTTCAGCTTTAAACAAATGAATATGGTAATTAAGAATTAATATTGCGAATATTCTTTGTGGATACCATACTTCTTCACAAGTCCACTATATCAAATCCATAAAAAATATCTGCAATTAAACCAAAATTCAAAAATTCAAATATACAGATATGTTTGTATAACACACTAAGTAACAGGGATTGGAAAACATATTGTATCATTTTATTCACACTGTATGGTTGGCCAACCAGTTAGATTTGTTTTAAGAATCAATTTCTATTGTTTTAAATTTTATTGTATGTATTTATAATTCTAAAAATAAATTGATCTCATTGAATCCAACTACATAGTAAGACTATCTTTCCTTATTGGGTAATTAAGCACAAGCGCTTAAGAGTCTCATCCAATCCAGATTGTACCCCCACTTTGAAGTTTGTGAGATTACTTCTTCGAGACTCCCTAGCTTTTACCCCCACAGCGCATAGTTTATTAACCCAACACACCATTACATATTTTCCTAGGTCCAAAACCTGCCATTCACCCAGCAAACAGGCTTAGTGTAACTTGAGCAGTAGGTAATGACCTCTGGGAGGAAGGTCAGGTGATCTGGGATGTGTATAAAAATGTGTGTAACTGTAACAGATACAGAATTCATTTTACTTTTACAAAAAGGAATATAACGTCGGATAGAATTATTGAGAAGTCTCTACAGAATTCAAGTTAAATTGTAAGTTTTCTGTGTATTTAATCCTTTTATTTTATATAATAACTAATTGCAGTGTGGTTTTATTGTTTAATCACTCTTTTTAAATCACATTTGAGCCCATGTATTTCTTGCACTGTGGCCCCTTTTTGTCAGATTAAAGTATAAAATGAATCAGATCTGTTTTTATGCACTAGAACATGGTTATTCGAACTGTGCTATACCACATACCTTTGCGACCCTATTTTATTTGTGATTAAGGAATTAACGGCTAGATTTAGAGTTTTGTCGGTAAGGACCCGCGTAGCTAACGCCGGCTTTTTTCTGGCCGCACCATAAAAATAACTCTGGTATTGAGAGTCCACATAAAGGCTGCGTTAGGCTCCAAAAAAGGAGCGTAGAGCATATTTAACGCAGCTTCAACTCTCGATACCAGAGTTGCTTACGGACGCGGCCAGCCTCAAAAACGTGCTCGTGCACGATTCCCCCATAGGAAACAATGGGGCTGTTTGAGCTGAAAAAAAACCTAACACCTGCAAAAACGCCGCGTTCAGCTCCTAACGCAGCCCCATTGTTAGCTATGCGGAAACACTTCCTACGTCTGCACCTAACACTCTAACATGTACCCCGAGTCTAAATACCCCTAACCTTACACTTATTAAACCCTAATCTGCCGCCCCCGCTATCGCTGACCCCTGCATATTATTATTAACCCCTAATCTGCCGCTCCGTAAACCGCTGCTACTTACATTATCCCTATGTACTCCTAATCTGCTGCCCTAACATCGCCGACCCCTATATTATATTTATTAACCCCTAATCTGCCCCCCACAATGTCGCCTCCACCTGCCTACACTTATTAACCCCTAATCTGCCGAGCGGACCTGAGCGCTACTATAATAAAGTTATTAACCCCTAATCCGCCTCACTAACCCTATAATAAATAGTATTAACCCCTAATCTGCCCTCCCTAACATCGCCAACACCTAACTTCAATTATTAACCCCTAATCTGCCGACTGGAGCTCACCGCTATTCTAATAAATGTATTAACCCCTAAAGCTAAGTCTAACCCTAACACTAACACCCCCCTAAGTTAAATATAATTTACATCTAACGAAATTAATTATCTCTTATTAAATAAATTATTCCTATTTAAAGCTAAATACTTACCTGTAAAATAAATCCTAATATAGCTACACTATAAATTATAATTATATTATAGCTATTTTAGGATTAATATTTATTTTACAGGTAACTTTGTAATTATTTTAACCAGGTACAATAGCTATTAAATAGTTAAGAACTATTTAATAGTTACCTAGTTAAAATAATAACAAAATTACCTATAAAATAAATCCTAACCTAAGTTACAATTAAACCTAACACTACACTATCATTAAATTAAGTAAATAAAATATCTACAATTACCTACAATTAAACCTAACACTACACTATCAATACATTAATTAAATACAATATCTACAAATAACTACAATGAAATAAACTAACTAAAGTACAAAAAATAAAAAAGAACTAAGTTACAAAAAATAAAAAAATATTTACAAACATAAGGAAAATCTTACAACAATTTTAAACTAATTACACCTACTCTAAGCCCCCTAATAAAATAACAAAGCCCCCCAAAATAAAAAATGCCCTACCCTATTCTAAATTACTAAAGTTCAAAGCTCTTTTACCTTACCAGCCCTGAACAGGGCCCTTTGCGGGGCATGCCCCAAGAAGTTCAGCTCTTTTGCCTGTAAGAAAAAACATACAATACCCCCCCCCAACATTACAACCCCCCACCCACATACCCCTAATCTAACCCAAACCCCCCTTAAATAAACCTAACACTAAGCTCCTGAAGATCATCCTACCTTGTCTTCACCTCACCGGGTATCACACCGATCCGTCCTGGCTCCGATATCTTCATCCAACCCAAGCGGGGGCTAGACATCCACTGAAGAAGTCCAGAAGAGGGTCCAACGTCTTCATCCTATCCGGGAAGAAGAGTAAATCCGGACCGGCAACCATCTTCTTCCAAGCGGCATCTTCTATCTTCATCCGATGAGGACCGGCTCCATCCTGAAGACCTCCACCGCGGACCCATCTTCATCCGGCGACGTCCAACTGAAGAATGACGGTTCCTTTAAGGGACGTCATCCAAGATGGCGTCCCTCGAATTCCGATTGGCTGATAGGATTCTATCAGCCAATCGGAATTAAGGTAGGAATATTCTGATTGGCTGATGGAACCAGCCAATCAGAATCAAGTTCAATCCGATTGGCTGATCCAATCAGCCAATCAGATTGAGCTCGCATTCTATTGGCTGTTCCAATCATTTTGTTGTGGTTAAACTAATTAGCATTTATCAAGTTTTAGTGTGAATTTTATATCTTTAAGCAGTAAACAGTGTTTCTCCTTTAAGTAGAAATGAAACTTTGAGCTTGCCTCACTATCCTTGAGAAGAATGATAACACTGTGCATGTTTTGCTTTTCTTTAAAGAAAAGTTTCTCTGTTTGGCTTTGTTGTAGAGAGAACGATTTGCACTTTACATTTAAAGCGGCAGTACTGGTGTTCTATGTTATAAAAAATGATAACTATAAATTGCTCACTACAAAGAAACAAGTATTTATGTTATATTCTGTCACAGAATATATCTTAAAAATTATAATTTTATTTCTGTGGCTGTCAAACTGTATCTCACAGATATAACTCTTTGTTATTTAAAATAACCCCCACTGCGTTCAATAAATAAATGAGATATTATTTAATGAAGTGATTTCAGTGACACTTTAAAATATATATAGTTATTTGGTTATTAACTAGTCTATCACTATTATTGCAATGACTTTGATTGCTGCTTAACAGCTAAGTTGTGGTCTATAAGGTGTCTACAAATAAACACCCCTAAAACAAATGATGCACATTTTATCTGATTCTACTGCATTTATATAACTTGCTAATTTATCTGATCCCAGTTTTAGTTTATTTATATGGCTTACGTGTATTTTGTCTCTTGGGGTTGTAATGAGATTTATACAGCCTGTGATAAGAGGCAGTCCTCAAAGGCTTAAAAATTAGCATATAAGCCTACCTATGTTTGGTTTAATCTAGGAAGGTTGGTTAAAATTAAAAGTCCTATCTGAATAATGAAATTTTCATTTATCCTAGAATGTCCCTTTAACAGTGGCTACCGTGGTTATCTGATCGTTCCCAAATAAGCGCAATTTTATTTGTATAATCTGCAACTGAAGTTTTTTGGGCATCTGCTGTGTTTGTACATAGTGGATGTTTTTAATTGTTTGTAGTGTTCTGAGAGTGTTGCATTTCAGTGAATGTCAGAATATGTGTTGCATTCTAAGTTAATTGTGGTTGTTTGAAATTTGTGTCAGCAGCTAATGTTTTGTGTTGTGAAAGACAAGAACGATTGGTTTTCACTGTTTGTTTGTTATGTTTTTCTCTTTTGTGACTACGTGTGGAAGCGTGCTGTATGGACAGCATATTGAATTGTGAAGTGTATTTCATTTTGCTTGCTATTGAGAATTGTCTCTGCATGAGTGGAGTGCATGATTTGCCGTTTAGTTTCTTGTTATCTTGTGTTTGCGTGTCACATGAGATGTTTCACGCAAACATGGGGGAAGTATTGATGAGTATTGATGAAAATCTTTATGTAATGGGGGTGATTGCTTTTAGGAGGTGAACCTAAAACGTTTTGAATCTCCTCGTACAATGTTATTGTCTAACCACCAGCTGTGCCCTAAAATTTCCTTGTCTTACCCCTATGCAGGGTGCACTACGTCCCTAGGATTGTCTAGAACTTTCCTTCATTGGGAATCTGGCCACGGAAAAGCATCTACCTTGCTGGCCACCCCGGTCGTAGCCTGTACACCCACACCCCACTTTTTTTTTTCCCTCCCTGGTGGATTAGATCTTTTTATTGTCTTTCTGTGTTGTATCTTGCTCTCATATTTCAGAGGCCTAAAATGTTTTATTTTTCTATTTGGTTCTTAACACTATATTTGTATTTGCAGGATGAGATCATGAAGCTGTCTTCAGAGATTAAAAGACACTAACTGAATTATTTTTAAGTTTCCATATTTAGGTAAAATCTGTACAGGCAAAATTCCATAAGTGCACTCTTCAAAAGATTAAAGATTGAAAGCAAGTAAACCTTTAAAGAAAGAAAAGAAGAAGATGAAAGACCTTTTGTCAAGCTTGTTTTAACCACCATACTGCAGTAAAAAAAAAAGTTGCTGAACTATCTTTGGATCCATTCTTTGCTTTGCATGCTGGTACCAGCCCCAGAACTGGACTCTGGGTAATCCATGACTGTCTCCTCTGATGTGTGTCTTCAGGACATAAAGACTATCCTTCTCTGGACTGTGCCATACCGCTCGATATGGAGGTCCTGTTATGCTGTTACAGAGTCAACCAATTAAATTAGGGGAGTATTGTTTTAACTCCATTCCTTATATTGCTTGTTTTGTATTTTCTTGTGTTTGTTTTATTTTTATTGATCATATTTGGTCTAAGAAATCATATGCTTCATTGGTATTAGTGCACATTGTAGTTTATGTGCTTAACATAGTAATTTTTAGATAAATGTAACTGTGAACTGTGCAGTATTGTACCCTATTGAATGGCCCACTGAGTATAAAAGATATGTTTAAGGAAGATGCTGCAATATAGCATAATATCTTAGACCCTTCACCCTTTAGAACATAAGGAGGACACGTCTAAGCTAGAAGTTTATAGTAAATATACAGAGAAATGTTTGTTCAGGGAATAGCATAATTATGGTTTAGAAAAGCAAATGTATTTTTCCCTTTTATTAATTAGTATGGTATCTGCAAAGTGAATTTGGTCATTCCTGATGTTTGTCAAAGAGAGTAATTCTTACCATAAAGATGTGTTTACCTTTAAAAGAGTTTGTAGTTTTAAATGATGTTCTGTTTGTATGCTTTCCTCATACAGGAGGTAAAGAGAATTTAGGTTGCATAAAATAATTAGTAAACTAGTAGTGTTTATATCAGATGAGATTGTTGAATATTAGGATCATGGTTGGAGAATTATAAACATTATAAATAGCAGCCATCCAGAATAAAGCAACACGAGGTTCTTTTATTTTTAGAAGTTCAAAGTGACAGTGTAAAGAAATTCATTTATTTTCATTGACTGTTTTATTTTTTTTCCATTCTTACTACATGGCAGGCCTTAGCATAAGTTTTAGCATAACCATTCAGGCCCTTGATGAAGTCTGACAGGATTTCACTTGCGTAGTATTCATGAAGTATCATTTAAAAGTGTATAGAGAAGTTGTAAATTATTCTCTGAGAAATGTCAATGTATTTAGTTTGTATTATATATCAACAATGTTTTGTTTGATTTTAAATGACATAGGATCAAAGTGACGTTTTATTTGGACATAATTGTGATTGTATTGCGGTGTGTACTCATCCTGTACTGTTTCTGTTTGCTTCCTTGACTCCCTGTGACTCGAGTGTTTGCTTGCCATGGGTATCCACTGGTTGCCTTGTCTACCCCATGAACAAACCATCAGATTTCCAGTATCTCCCTGCGGAAGAACCGTGGATAAGCACCCCTACTGCAAATGAACTGTTGGAGAACTGTATTATAGCAAAGTGTCAAGGTGCAGCGCTCTCAAATGGACAAAGACTGTTCTTAAAGTATTCAGAGGCCACCTAGAGACAGTTGTGCTGTTGCTATGTCATGCTTTACTGTGGAAAAGGAACTGTTGGACATATTGGGGGGTGCTAGCAATGCAGGTGGAGAGATAGACGATGCAGCGTTGTTTGGGGGTAGATGGGGGGCTGGTTGGGTCTCTGTGCCGGTAGACCGGTAGTTTTCCAATCAGCCAATCAGATTGAGCTTGCATTCTATTGGCTGTTCCGATCAGCCAATAGAATGCGAGCTCAATCTGATTGGCTGATTGGATCAGCCAATCGGATTGATCTTGATTCTGATTGGCTGATTCCATCAGCCAATCAGAATATTCCTTCCTTAATTCCGATTGGCTGATAGAATCCTATCAGCCAATCGGAATTCGAGGGACGCCATCTTGGATGACGTCCCTTAAAGGAACCGTCATTCTTCAGTTGGACGTCGCCGGATGAAGATGGGTCCGCGGTGGAGGTCTTCAGGATGGAGCCGGTCCTCATCGGATGAAGATAGAAGATGCCGCTTGGAAGAAGTTGGTTGCCGGTCCGGATCTACTCTTCTTCCCGGATAGGATGAAGACTTTGGAGCCTCTTCTGGACCTCTTCAGCCACCGGATGATGGATCGCCAGCCCCCCGCTTGGGTTGGATGAAGATTTTGGAGCCAGGACCGATCGGTGATACCCGGTGAGGTGAAGACAAGGTAGGATGATCTTCAGGGGCTTAGTGTTAGGTTTATTTAAGGGGGGTTTGGGTTAGATTAGGGGTATGTGGGTGGTGGGTTGTAATGTTGGGGGGGGGGTATTGTATGTTTTTTTTTTACAGGCAAAAGAGCTGAACTTCTTGGGGCATGCCCCGCAAAGGGCCCTCTTCAGGGCTGGTAAGGTAAAAGAGCTTTGAACTTTAGTAATTTAGAATAGGGTAGGGCATTTTTTATTTTGGGGGTCTTTGTTATTTTATTAGGGGGCTTAGAGTAGGTGTAATTAGTTTAAAATTGTTGTAATATTTTTCTTATGTTTGTAAATATTTTTTTATTTTTTGTAACTTAGTTCTTTTTTATTTTTTGTACTTTAGTTAGTTTATTTCATTGTAGTTATTTGTAGGTATTGTATTTAATTAATGTATTGATAGTGTAGTGTTAGGTTTAATTGTAGGTAATTGTAGGTATTTTATTTAATTAATTTAATGATAGTATAGTGTTAGGTTTAATTGTAACTTAGGTTAGGATTTATTTTACAGGTAATTTTGTAATTATTTTAACTATTTTAGCTATTAAATAGTTCTTAACTATTTAATAGCTATTGTACCTGGTTAAAATAAATACAAAGTTACCTGTAAAATAAATATTAATCCTAAAATAGCTATAATATAATTATAATTTATATTGTAGCTATATTAGGATTTATTTTACAGGTAAGTATTTAGCTTTAAATAGGAATAATTTATTTAATAAGAGTTAATTAATTTCGTTAGATTTAAATTATATTTAAGTTAGGGGGGTGTTAGTGTTAGACTTAGCTTTAGGGGTTAATACATTTATTAGAATAGCGGTGAGCTCCGGTCGGCAGATTAGGGGTTAATAATTGAAGTTAGGTGTCAGAGATGTTAGGGAGGGCAGATTAGGGGTTAATACTATTTATTATAGGGTTAGTGAGGCGGATTAGGGGTTAATAAGTGTAGGCAGGTGGAGGCGACGTTGAGAGGGGGCAGATTAGGGGTTAATAAATATAATATAGGGGTCGGCGGTGTTAGGGGCAGCAGATTAGGGGTACATAAGGATAACTTAAGTAGCGGCGCTTTGCGGTCGGCAGATTAGGGGTTAATTATTGTAGGTAGCTGGCTGCGACGTTGTGGGGGGCAGGTTAGGGGTTAATAAATATAATATAGGGATCGGCGGTGTTAGGGGCAGCAGATTAGGGGTACATAAGGATAACGTAGGTGGCGGTCGGCAGATTAGGGGTTAAAAAAATTTAATCGAGTGGCGGCGATGTGGGGGGGCCTCGGTTTAGGGGTACATAGGTAGTTTATGGGTGTTAGTGTACTTTAGAGTACAGTAGTTAAGAGCTTTATGAACCGGCGTTAGCCCAGAAAGCTCTTAACTACTGACTTTTTTCTGCGGCTGGAGTTTTGTCGTTAGAATTCTAACGCTCACTTCAGACACGACTCTAAATACCGGAGTTAGAAAAATCCCATTGAAAAGATAGGATACGCAATTGACGTAAGGGGATCTGCGGTATGGAAAAGTCGCGGCTGAAAAGTGAGCGTTAGACCCTTTTTTGAGTGACTCCAAATACCGGAGGTAGCCTAAAACCAGCGTTAGGAGCCTCTAACGCGGGTTTTCACGGCTACCGCCAAACTCTAAATCTAGGCCTATGAATGGAATCTGTGAAATGGTTAACGCCGTAACATATGGTGTTACTGACACTGCAAGAGTAACACCACATTGTGCTAATTCAACTGACAAGTAGTATGTGTGGTATAAGAACAGAGTGTGCTTACTGACAATACAGGAGTAACGCCACTAAGTAGTAGTACGTACATTGAAGTGATTGAAATGAAAAATCATTAAAAGGGGAATTTTTTAATTCTTTTAATTTTTTAAAATATTTTAATTTTATGCATGCAACTTTGATGCATTGTAGTTTTTTAAAGTTATATGGACACACAGTCAATACTTAAATGGATAGGAAAATCATAATAAAACCTGCACGATTCAGATAGAGCAACGCATGTAATTTAAAGACACTTTTGAATTCACTTCTATTTTCAAATGTACTCATTTGTTCTCTTGGTGGAATCCAATTGTTGAAAAAGTAGACATTTTCAGAATAGGTAGGGGATACCAAGGGCAATATCAGCTACTTCAAATGCATATATAAAGGGGCTTTAAACATTTTTTCATACTCTACACACAGTCACATTGTACTGTAACTATACCTTTAAAGGGACAGTCTACAAAAACATTTTTATTGTTTAAAAAGATACATAATCCCTTTACAACCCATTCCCCAGTTTTGTATAACCAACACTGCTGTATTAATATACTTTTTTCCTCTGTCATTACCTGTATCTAAGCCTCAACAGACCCCCTTAGCTCAATTCTTTTGAAAGACAGACATTTTAGCCAATCAGTGCTGACTCATAAATAACTCCACGGGAGTGATCACGTTATCTATATGGCACACATGAAGCGCTGTCTAGCTGTAAAAAAACTGTCAAAATGCATTGAGATAAGAGGCGGCCTTCAATAGCTTAGAAATCAGTTAGAGCCTACCTAGGTTTGGCTTTCAGCAAAGAATACCAAGAGAACAAAGCAAGTTTGATCATAAAAGTGAATTGGAAAGTTGTTTAAAATTACATGCCCTATGATGAAAGTCTAATTTTGACTTGACTGTCCCTTTAATTATATTTTTTCTGCCGGAAATTCTAGTTTACGCCTCATTTTGGCTACTTTGTCCTTTCCTACCTTTTTTACTACTTCTTGCTTGGCTATTCGTCATATTGGTATACCAGAGATAAGAGGCAGCCTTCAAGGCCTTATTAGCATATGAGCCTTCCTAGGTTTAGGCTTCAACAAAGAATACCAAGAGAACAAAGCAAATTTGATGATCAAAGTAAATTAGAAAATTGTTTACAATTGCATAGCCTATCTGAATCATGAATATTTCATTTAACTTGACTGTCCCCTTTAAGTATTTTTTTATTTTTGTAAAAAATGCAGTACACAAAAATTATATAAATATAAAATAAAAGAATGCGTATATAAAATAATATAGCAGAGTACAGCTTCAGAGAGACAGGAATCTGCAGTACAGCTGAAAGTGAATACATTTAGTTAAAAACTATTTTTTTAAACACATTTCAGACAAAATGAGTAAGGAATACATTCCCATTATTCCTTACAATACACAACTCCCTTCCGATTGCTTACAGTGCTGCTCTGGATTGTAGAGCTATTCAATCCAAGATGAACACAAAACAGAACTGCCATCTGCTGGTAGCAACCTTACAACTCTCACCATAACTTCCCTCAAATGCTTGCAATGCGAGAGCTACTTCCTATAACTTGCTATTCACAATACAGCCAGTGTCTAGCAACCACACACACACACTGTAGACTTTCTTACTAAAATGATCTCTAAGACGAGACTGGAGTTCCAGCCCCCAACTCTGTAACAACAATGTGTACAGGCAATCACTGCATGACCAATCCAGACTACCCCAGTTTTCCATTTCAGCCTTATGTTGGATTGACTGTGCCAATAAAAGAAGTTTATTCAAGCAGTTGCTCTGGTTTTAAATATGTTAAAGGATTTAGCAAGATGTGTGAGGGATGTGCATCACTGCTCTTATCTCTAATACTGAATGGTTGCATCTAATGAAACCACTACACCGAGGGCCATGAAAAGATGTTACCTTTTACCAATATTAATCTTGTAAACTCACTAGAATATTATGGTCACTTAAAGGAACAGGTAAATGACATAAAAATGGGACAAAATAAATAATGAAAATATAATGCAAAGCTGTTTCACTCTGTATGAGCATTTTATATAAAAGTCTTATTGTGTTTGCGGTCTCTGACTTTGGGAGCACCAGTGCTGCGCATGGTATAGTATTTTACAAGCCATTGTCTTGACAGCATCCTTCAGTACTGTTTCATCATCTAAACATCCTCCTCTATGTAACCTGCCCACTATATTGTCAGCTGCAGTTGGACATTTAAGTCGATGGACTTCGGTCTTTTTTTCAACCTTATCTACTATGTTACTATGGTCATCTCTACCTGCTGTTCTCCCCTGTAGAGGGCTCATTTGAGTCTTGTCAACACCAAAGCACACATTGTTAGTTCTGTTTCTCCATGGGGCCACAAAGACTAGTGCAGAGGGCCACATGAGGGCCCTTGGGCCGCCAGCTGGCTATCCATGATATACACAATAAAATAATTTCAGTTAAAATATGCCTTTAACACAGGGCTTGACAAATCTCAGGAGCCACAGCTCTCCGGAATTTACATCTGCTTGTTGACATTTTTTAATTATTCCACATTTATTTATGCACAAAACACAATTCTAACTCCTTGGTATCTCTGATGACATCTAAATTTCACATATCTGTTAACCCTTGCTTTGACAAATATCAGACCTTGTCTAAATAAGTTAAAGATTATATTTGGGTAATATTACAATAATATAAAAAAAAATAATCATACACAGTTCTCAAAGAGTTTATTATCTTTTTTTTTGTAATAAACAATGTTTCTAACTCATGATACAAACTGCCCAGCACTTAAAGGGATACTAAACACAATTTTTTTCTTTCATGATTCAGATAGAGCCTGCAATTTTAAGCAACTTTCTAATTTACTCCTTTTATCAATTTTTCTTCATTCTCTTGGTATCATTATTTCAAAAGCAAGAATGTAAGCTTAGGAGCAGGCACATTTTTGGCTCAGCACCAAGGTAGTGCTTGCCGATTGGTGGCTAAATGTAGCCACCAATCAGCAAGTGCTACCCAGGTCCCGAACCAAAAATGGGCCAGCTCCTAAGCTTACAGTCTTGCTTTTTCAAATAAAGATAGCAAGAGAACGAAGAAAATTGATAAAAGGAGTAAATTAGAAAGTTGCTTATAATTGCAGGCTCTATCTGAATCATGAAAGAAAAAAATTGGGTTTAATATCCCTTTAAGGAAGGGCAACCGGATTGATAAGTGTAGGAAGACCTAGACAGCAGTTGTGACAGTACAGACAAATTAAATATTCAGTCTCAAAACAAAAACTCCACAGCCAGTTAAAAATTGTGAGAACCTATAATACTGAATTAACTAGAGGTGACCGTGGCCAGCAGAAGATACAGTATGAGCTTTGTGTAGCCCATACAATGGTGGATTATGGGAAATAAATCATTACAATAATAAGCAGAACGCTTGCAGTTTGACTGGAAAATATAGCACTGTAATAACTAAAGCAAGTGGGGAATACAGTGCTGTAATTAGATCCGAGGATGAAAAATAAATTACTGAAGAAATGAGTTTACCCAATACATATTCCAGTACAGCACTTAAATAATTAGAGTTGCTTATGGCTCGTTCTCAGGTGGATAAATAAAATAAAAAGTAATAAATAAGAGCAGAGTACGGCCCATATAAAACATAATTTATGCTTACCTGATAAATTCCTTTCTTCTGTTGTGTGATCAGTCCACGGGTCATCATTACTTCTGGGATATAACTCCTCCCCAACAGGAAATGCAAGAGGATTCACCCAGCAGAGCTGCATATAGCTCCTCCCCTCTACGTCAGTCCCAGTCATTCGACCAAGAATCAACGAGAAAGGAGTAACCAAGGGTGAAGTGGTGACTGGAGTATAATTTAAAAAATATTTACCTGCCTTAAAACAGGGCGGGCCGTGGACTGATCACACAACAGAAGAAAGGAATTTATCAGGTAAGCATAAATTATGTTTTCTTCTGTTATGTGTGATCAGTCCACGGGTCATCATTACTTCTGGGATACCAATACCAAAGCAAAAGTACACGGATGACGGGAGGGATAGGCAGGCTCATTATACAGAAGGAACCACTGCCTGAAGAACCTTTCTCCCAAAAATAGCCTCCGAAGAAGCAAAAGTATCAAATTTGTAAAATTTGGAAAAAGTATGAAGCGAAGACCAAGTTGCAGCCTTGCAAATCTGTTCAACAGAGGCCTCATTCTTAAAGGCCCAAGTGGAAGCCACAGCTCTAGTGGAGTGAGCTGTAATTCTTTCAGGAGGCTGCTGTCCAGCAGTCTCATAGGCTAAACGTATTATGCTACGAAGCCAAAAAGAGAGAGAGGTAGCAGAAGCTTTTTGACCTCTCCTCTGTCCAGAATAAACGACAAACAAGGAAGAAGTTTGGCGAAAATCTTTAGTTGCCTGCAAGTAGAACTTGAGGGCACGAACTACATCCAAATTGTGTAGAAGACGTTCCTTCTTTGAAGAAGGATTTGGACACAGGGATGGAACAACAATCTCTTGATTGATGTTCCTGTTAGTGACTACCTTAGGTAAGAACCCAGGTTTAGTACGCAGAACTACCTTGTCTGAGTGAAAAATCAGATAAGGGGAATCACAATGTAAGGCTGATAACTCAGAGACTCTTCGAGCCGAGGAAATAGCCATTAAAAACAGAACTTTCCAAGATAACAATTTTATATCAATGGAATGAAGGGGTTCAAACGGAACACCCTGTAAAACGTTAAGAACTAAGTTTAAACTCCATGGCGGAGCAACAGCCTTAAACACAGGCTTGATCCTAGCTAAAGCCTGACAAAAAGCCTGGACGTCTGGATTTTCTGACAGACGCCTGTGTAACAAGATGGACAGAGCTGAAATCTGTCCCTTTAATGAGCTAGCTGATAAACCCTTTTCTAAACCTTCTTGTAGAAAAGACAATATCCTAGCGATCCTAACCTTACTCCAGGAGTAACCTTTGGATTCGCACCAGTATAGGTATTTCCGCCATATTTTATGGTAAATCCTTCTGGTAACAGGCTTCCTAGCCTGAATCAGGGTATCAATAACCGACTCAGAAAAACCACGTTTTGATAAAATCAAGCGTTCAATTTCCAAGCAGTCAGCTTCAGAGAAGTTAGATTTTGATGTTTGAATGGACCCTGTATCAGAAGGTCCTGTCTTAGAGGTAGAGACCAAGGCGGACAGGATGACATGTCCACTAGATCTGCATACCAAGTCCTGCGTGGCCATGCAGGTGCTATTAGAATTACTGATGCTCTCTCCTGTTTGATTTTGGCAATCAATCGAGGAAGCAGCGGGAAGGGTGGAAACACATAAGCCATCCCGAAGTTCCAAGGTGCTGTCAAAGCATCTATCAGAACTGCTTCCGGATCCCTGGATCTGGACCCGTAGCGAGGAAGTTTGGCGTTCTGGCGAGACGCCATGAGATCTATCTCTGGTTTGCCCCAACGTCGAAGTATTTGGGCAAAGACCTCCGGATGAAGTTCCCACTCCCCTGGATGAAAAGTCTGGCGACTCAAGAAATCCGCCTCCCAGTTCTCCACTCCCGGGATGTGGATTGCTGACAGGTGGCAAGAGTGAGACTCTGCCCAGCGAATTATCTTTGATACTTCCATCATTGCTAGGGAGCTTCTTGTCCCTCCCTGATGGTTGATGTAAGCTACAGTCGTGATGTTGTCCGACTGAAACCTGATGAACCCCCGAGTTGTTAACTGGGGCCAAGCTAGAAGGGCATTGAGAACTGCTCTCAATTCCAGAATGTTTATTGGCAGGAGACTCTCCTCCTGATTCCATAGTCCCTGAGCCTTCAGAGAATTCCAGACAGCGCCCCAACCTAGTAGGCTGGCGTCTGTTGTTACAATTGTCCAGTCTGGCCTGCTGAATGGCATCCCCCTGGACAGGTGTGGCCGATAAAGCCACCATAGAAGAGAATTTCTGGTCTCTTGATTTAGATTCAGAGTAGGGGACAAATCTGAGTAATCCCCATTCCACTGACTTAGCATGCATAATTGCAGCGGTCTGAGGTGTAGGCGTGCAAAAGGTACTATGTCCATTGCCGCTACCATTAAGCCGATCACCTCCATGCATTGAGCTACTGACGGGTGTTGAATGGAATGAAGGGCACGGCATGCATTTTGAAGCTTTGTTAACCTGTCTTCTGTCAGGTAAATCTTCATCTCTACAGAATCTATAAGAGTCCCCAAGAATGGAACTCTTGTGAGAGGAAAGAGAGAACTCTTCTTTTCGTTCACTTTCCATCCATGCGACCTTAGAAAAGCCAGAACTAACTCTGTATGAGACTTGGCAGTTTGAAAGCTTGAAGCTTGTATTAGAATGTCGTCTAGGTACGGAGCTACCGAAATCCCTCGCGGTCTTAGTACCGCCAGAAGGGCACCCAGAACCTTTGTGAAGATTCTTGGAGCCGTAGCCAATCCGAATGGAAGAGCTACAAACTGGTAGTGCCTGTCTAAGAAGGCAAACCTTAGATACCGGTGATGATCTTTGTGGATCGGAATGTGAAGGTAAGCATCCTTTAAATCCACAGTGGTCATGTACTGACCCTTTTGGATCATGGGTAAGATTGTCCGAATAGTTTCCATTTTGAACGATGGAACTCTTAGGAATTTGTTTAGAATCTTTAAATCTAAGATTGGCCTGAAAGTTCCCTCTTTTTTGGGAACCACAAACAGGTTTGAGTAGAACCCTTGTCCTTGTTCCGACCGCGGAACCGGATGGATCACTCCCATTAATAACAGATCTTGTACGCAGCGTAGAAACGCTTCTTTCTTTATCTGGTTTGTTGACAACCTTGACAGATGAAATCTCCCTCTTGGGGGAGATAATTTGAAGTCTAGAAGGTATCCCTGAGATATGATCTCTAGTGCCCAGGGATCCTGAACATCTCTTGCCCAGGCCTGGGCGAAGAGAGAGAGTCTGCCCCCCACTAGATCCGGTCCCGGATCGGGGGCTCTCGGTTCATGCTGTCTTTGGGGCAGCAGCAGGTTTCCTGGCCTGCTTGCTCTTGTTCCAGGCCTGGTTAGGCTTCCAGCCTTGCCTGTAACGAGCAACAGCTCCTTCCTGTTTTGGTGCAGTGGAGGTTGATGCTGCTCCTGTTTTGAAATTCCGAAAGGGACGAAAATTAGACTGTCTAGCCTTAGCTTTGGCTTTGTCTTGGGGTAGGGCGTGGCCCTTACCTCCTGTAATGTCAGCGATAATTTCTTTCAAACCGGGCCCAAATAAAGACTGCCCCTTGAAAGGTATATTAAGTAACTTGGACTTAGAAGTAACATCTGCTGACCAGGATTTTAGCCACAGCGCCCTACGTGCCTGTATGGCGAATCCTGAGTTCTTAGCCGTAAGTTTGGTTAAATGTACTACGGCCTCCGAAATGAAAGAATTAGCTAGTTTAAGGACTCTAAGCCTGTCCGTAATGTCGTCTAGCGTAGATGAACTAAGGTTCTCTTCCAGCGACTCAATCCAAAATGCTGCCGCAGCCGTAATCGGCGCGATACATGCAAGGGGTTGCAATATAAAACCTTGTTGAACAAACATTTTCTTAAGGTAACCCTCTAATTTTTTATCCATTGGATCTGAGAAAGCACAGCTATCCTCCACCGGGATAGTGGTACGCTTAGCTAAAGTAGAAACTGCTCCCTCCACCTTGGGGACCGTTTGCCATAAGTCCCGAGTGGTGGCGTCTATTGGAAACATCTTTCTAAATATTGGAGGGGGTGAGAACGGCACACCGGGTCTATCCCACTCCTTAGTAACAATTTCAGTTAGTCTCTTAGGTATAGGAAAAACTTCAGTACTCGCCGGTACCGCAAAGTATTTATCCAACCTGCACAGTTTCTCTGGTATTGCAACGGTGTTACAATCGTTGAGAGCTGCTAAGACCTCCCCTAGTAATACACGGAGGTTCTCCAATTTAAATTTAAAATTTGAAATATCTGAGTCCAATCTGTTTGGATCAGAACCGTCACCCACAGAATGAAGCTCTCCGTCCTCATGCTCTGCGAGCTGTGACGCAGTATCAGACATGGCCCTAGCATTGTCAGCGCACTCTGTTCTCACCCCAGAGTGATCACGCTTGCCTCTTAGTTCTGGTAATTTAGACAAAACTTCAGTCATAACAGTAGCCATATCTTGTAATGTTATCTGTAATGGCCGCCCAGATGTACTAGGCGCCATAATATCACGCACCTCCCGGGCGGGAGATGCAGGTACTGCCGCGTGAGGCGAGTTAGTCGGCATAACTCTCCCCTCGCTGTTTGGTGAAATTTGTTCACATTGTACAGATTGACTTTTATTTAAAGTAGCATCAATACAGTTAGTACATAAATTTCTATTGGGCTCCACCTTGGCATTGGAACAAATGACACAGATATCTTCCTCTGAGTCAGACATGTTTAACACACTAGCAAAAAACTTACAACTTGGTTATAATCTTTTTTAGCAAAAACGTACTGTGCCTCAAAGAGGTACTAAACGATTAAATGACAGTTGAAATAGTGAACTGAAAAACAGTTATAGCATCAAACTTTAAAACAACACAACCTTTAGCAAAGGTTTGTTCCCATTAGTAAAATAACAATAATTAAATTTGACATAAAAAATACAAAGCAACGTTTTTATTCACAGTCACTATAAGAATTCTCACAGCTCTGCTGAGAGAATTTACCTCCCTTCAAAGAAGTTTGAAGACCCCTGAGATCTGTCAGAGATGAACCGGATCATGCAGGAAATATAAAAGTAACTGACTGGAATTTTTTGATGCGTAGCAAAGAGCGCCAAAAACGGCCCCTCCCTCTCCCACACAGCAGTGAAGAGAAACGAAACTGTCACAAATAAAAGCAAAAAAAAAAAAAAAAAAAAGCTGCCAAGTGGAAAATAATGCCCAAATATTTATTCACACAGTACCTCAGCAATGTAAACGATTCTACATTCCAGCAAAAACGTTTAACATGATAAATAGTTATTAAAAGGATTAGTGACCTTTAACAGAGTAGTTCCGGTGAAATACCATCCCCAGAATATTGAAGTGTATACATACATGTCATTTTAACGGTATGGCAGGATTTTCTCATCAATTCCATTCAGAAAATAAAAACTGCTACATACCTCAATGCAGATTCATCTGCCCGCTGTCCCCTGATCTGAAGCCTTTACCTCCCTCAGATGGCCGAGAACAGCAATATGATCTTAACAACTCCGGTTAAAATCATAGTAAAAAACTCTGGCAGATTCTTCCTCAAACTCTGCCAGAGAAGTAATAACACGCTCCGGTGCTATTGTAAAATAACAAACTTTTGATTGAAGTTATAAAAACTAAGTATAATCACCATAGTCCTCTCACACATCCTATCTAGTCGTTGGGTGCAAGAGAATGACTGGGACTGACGTAGAGGGGAGGAGCTATATGCAGCTCTGCTGGGTGAATCCTCTTGCATTTCCTGTTGGGGAGGAGTTATATCCCAGAAGTAATGATGACCCGTGGACTGATCACACATAACAGAAGAAAAGGGGATTAGGTGAAATGTAGAACTGTAATACAATGAGCGGAGTGTGGTCTGGGATAGAGGACAGAACATATTGTGGAAGATATAGAGGGAGATTGTACAAATACCTATGAGATTTATTCTGGGGCAAAAATCCACGTTGATTCTGGGAAATACTGTAAAAGCAAAGTATGGCATCTCTCTAGTGACAATGTCACTAATAATCTATTACACCTACTAAAACTGTATCATAAATATTTCACATTCAATGCTTAACAGCTTATTTCAATAAAAAAGTGAGAACTGACTGGAACATCTGAATACAAAGTGTACTTAACTATAATCCTTATACAATTAATTGGAATTACAACCACATCACAAACACAGGAGCCTGGCATGAAGGAGATGATCACTGTATGGTCAGCGGTTCTGGTCCCATCATCAGGAATCTCATGAACAAAACCTAAAAAGAAAGTTTAACAAGTTGTTCCCTCTATGTAACAAAGTGCAGAGTGCGACGACTTTTTGCCACAACATTCTTCAGTTGGTCAAAGGCTTTCCTCTTGTGTCCAGCCACGGTTAGACATAGCATAGCTCAAGATAGCTTCAGTAGCTGTGAAGTTTCTGTGGCCTATCACACAGGCCTCAATTTCAGACACAGAGAGCTGGCTCTGCAGGAAGAGGTGCAGTTGACTGTCTGATAACAGGACCATGTTCTCTACAACTCTGTAAACACACAGCAGTGAGAAGGCAAATAAAGAATCTGGCCTATTTGAAAGCAATTTGAAATGAAATAAAATGTTGTATATTATCTGCATATAAATATAAGCAATGGTATAAGGGAATACTTAGGCTTAACAAATGTCATAAGTGAAGAGTTAAGAAATGCAGGAGGAAACTTACTGCTCCAGGAACTGCTGGAGTCCCTGTCTCCGCTTCTCTATGAAGTCATCATTATTGCCCATGTAGAAGGGGGCTTTGCCAGGCAATGCTGGAACCGGTCTATGAAGAAGAACAGTTGATTGTTTGTGGTAGGAAAAAATGTAGTTATGAACAGAAGTAACAAATCAACAAATGAGGAGCAGGAGCTTTAAGAGATCTTTCCATACACTGATAACAGAACAGACTGTAAAGACGTGAACCTCCCAATGCAGCTTTCCTATTACTAACCGGTTATCTGACCCGTCTTTATATCAAAGATAATATTCCACACATGGGGAAAGCAAATTCTCGGCACATAAACTAGATATTCCATACAGTGATATCACTGTAGTCATTACTAGTGGGTTGTCAAAGAGGGGAATACCACCCGCTTGCATTTTTTATTGCATCATGCTCCAGTCAACTTACAAGCAAACAAAAGGGAATCAAATATGCTGAGGAGTAAGAGAGTAAAACCCATGGACCGCAAGAACTAAGCTCAAAAACTGAAGGTGGGGTTTGTGTGTTATCACGACAGAGCGTTAAATAAATGCTAACGGTTATATTGTCAGTTTGTTTTCTCTTCCATCAAACAGAGGGTTATTTAGTATTTGAAGTTATTACAGGTTGTTTTTTTTTTAAATGATTCTCTTACCTGTGCTGATTATATACACAGACCAGGTGTTATAGAATCTGATAACCATAATGTGACCCATTATGGCTCTGGCACATTCTGAGAGGCAACCATCACCATCTGGCCCATCAAGTTACCTTCTATAACTAAACGCTGCCACTAGGAATTTAGCTTAGCACACAAAACATTTTTTTCAGTTGACTGATAGAGATGTAATTACAGTAAGAAGAATGCTTGAATGCCAGACACCTTTAGTATGTGGTGGCGATTGGTGGTTACACAAATATACCTCTCCAAACTGGCTCAGCAGCTGCGTTCAGACAAGGACTGACAATATATTGCTGCGCCAACTATTACTCCAGTAGAGGGGTGTAACACAATTCACAGTTCTGTTCAAGCAATAGAAACGTAAGAGAATGCTCCAAAACATTATAGCATTATGCTAACATCCCTTTAAATCAGAAAATGATAAGTGCAAAGGAGGAGTAAACGGCACAGGAACTGCTATAATGGTGGCACATTGGGGCACAGTGGAAACTGATGGTATTAAAGGGGGTTGATGCTTTGTTTCCAAACAGGGAATGAAACAATGTTTGAACAAGAGCATCTTCTGGTCTGTTTAAAACCTGGTTCAGAGGATTGGACAATCTATCAGTACTCATTTACTGCCACATACAGTAATAATAAATGTGTGAACAGAGTTCAGAATCAGAAACCAGTGAACATTAGTTAAAATCTTAGATAGGAAATATAAACAAAGACTAACAAGGATCAGAATATATTACACATACTAGATACCACCAGAAAACAAAAAAAACTTACACCAAGCCAGCATATTTCTGAAGTTGCTTCCTCAGCCAGACGAACTCTCTGTAACGTCTCCTTACACAGGATATCTTGGCTGTGAAAGCCTTGCTGTTAGTCTGGAAAAAATGATGCACCTAAATATCTGATTTGTAGGCTTATCATTCAAATCTATACCCAGATCCCTATGACATACAAATACTATACTTACATGGAGAAATATTTTATAATCAACATAAGAGGTCCAAGATCCTTCATTCTGAAGCTTAGGGTCTTGCACACGAACAGTGATAAATTCCTAGAAACAAAACATGAGCTCATTAATCATAATCACCATAACAGATTACATACACATAAATATACATATTACCACATACAGCTTCATGTAGCATGTACAAAACAGACCTAACTTAAAGGGACAGTCAACACCATCATTTTTGTTGCTTTAAAAGATAATCCCTTAATTACCAATTCCCCCGTTTTGCATAACCAACACAGTTATAATTATGCACGTTTTACCTCTGTAATTACCTTGTATCTAAGCCTCAGCAGAGTGCCCCCTTATTTCAGTTCTTTTGACAGACTTGCATTTTAGCCAAGCAGAGCTGTCTCCATGGTAAATTCACGTGCATGAGCTCAATGTTATCTATATGAAACACGTGAACCAATGCCCTCTAGTGGTGAAAAACTATCAAAATGCATTTAGATTAGAGGCGGCCTTCAAGGTCTAAGAAATTAGCATATGAACCTCCTAGGTTTAGCTTTCAACTAAGAATACCAAGAGAACAAAGCAAAATTGGTGATAAAAGTAAATTGGAAAGTTGTTTAAAATTACATGGCCTATATGAATCATGAAAGTTTATTTTTGGACTTGACTGTCCCTTTAAATATTTATGCTAACATAAGATAGAATGTTGGATGACTTGGAGTATGACCTACCTACCTATAAGGGCCACACTGGAATCCATATCACTTGGCGGGTGATGAAGGACAAATATATGGTCATTTATAAAAACAAATTTCAAATGAGCAATGCTCTAGCAAGATATACAACACTGCCTTTTCCATCTCAAACCAACTTTTACACAGTCAATGGGTGGTAAATTTGTGTGTTAAAGAATCCAGAAGATGTAGCGAGTAGTGTGAAATCACTGCCAAAGTTATTATCTATAACCAAACAACCGTGTGCTCAATATATAATATTTATGGTTGTGTCTATGAATCAAACCAGCCCCGTGTTGTGAGCTTTACATTACTGGAAGAACTAGAACTGATAACATGAATGTAAGGTTATTACAGTGCTTGATAAAGTTATGGACCAGGGTTCTAAGGAACCTTAATAATTATGCGTGGGATGAAGGCCTGTGATCCTACTTATTGTGGTGTAAAGGAGTAATCCGAATATTAACATGGCCTGTCGATAAAGAGGAGATGAAGAGGTAAAAATATGGGATGTTACACATAAATGTTAAGCTGTTTATCACCACCCAGACAGGCAGCATCAGTGCTCTGATGGCAGCAACCTGTAAGTGTTAACCTCTTCACAACCACCTGTGAATCTGCCAGTTAGTACATAAATTCACAAGTGGATATGTGTATTTGGATCCTTCATAAGGATCTGATTGCTGAAGCAGTTGGCCGCTCATGCTGCTCTTCTATTTACAGAGCAAAATTTATTCTTGTGAAAGATCACCAAACTAATATCTGTGCAAATCCGGGGAGGGGCTAGGTAGCACTAAATGGAGCTCCTTAAGATATACTACTAATTTACCAATTGCTAACGATATCAGCTATCATACTTCCTCAGAACTGGACACCCTGGCTACCTAACCTTATGGTGAATATAATGATAACTTTGCTTTCTCTGCAAGCTTTGGGAACAGATTTGGCCGAAGGTGAATTAGCCCTGCGGGACGCATAACCCTCTCTGCTATTCCAAATCAGAGCAGCAATTGACACGAACGCTGAAGGTAGTATTATCCAGACAACCTGCCCTGGCAATGGAGGAGATACTAGCACTACTCAGGGGGCTCTCTTCGCGGATGCAAACTAATTTTGATGAGCTTACATCCATGTTCAGAAATGCATGCGCTCAAGGAGACAGTGTTGCACCTAAGATGGCGGAGAGCTGTGATGATCCTCTACGGAACGGGAAACCGCAAATTGATCTAGCCATTCCCCTCTCCACGGAAATCTTTTTCCAGTGCCACTCAATCCAGACTGAGTGGGATGAAACTACTCTGAACCCCTATTTATATGGCTGGAATTCAGGAAACCTCCGATGTACACCTAGCCAGAGACCCGCTATGTATCAGGGCAGCCATTACATTGAGTTCTCCTTAACCAACACTACAGATGTTGAAGCAGGCATCCTGCCGCAGGATAAGTCTGGCACTCGCACAAGACTTCTTGACAGCGTACTACTAATAGCGCAGAGAGAGAAGGGCCTACTAATGGCTTTAAACTCTGAGACATTTGTTCTACGAGAACCTTTGAGACAGGGCGGTCCTTTCCGGTTATCTACAACCATCTGCTGGCAACCCTCCACATACACACTACTATACCTGTATCCCCACATGCAGTTTGCTGCTACAGGAGTGGAATGACCAGAACTGGTTTTCGGACCCTTCTCTGTCCCATTGTTGAGGGCAGCATTTCTCGTTCCTAGGCTGTTATGCCGTGGGAATATGAATATGCTGATATCGGAAGAGAATGTCCAACTTTACCAAACACATAGACTCATCTAATTAGACAGGAAGAGTGTATTTGCACTTGCATGATGACTATACAGTCTGATAATAGTTTTTATTCTATTTCTCATGTCAATCCAAATCTGCTTTAGTTAACCAATAATATAGAGTTCTACTGTCTGTACCCCCATATCATAGCCACTGTTTACCGATTAGAGGTGAATGTTAAGATATATTTATGTCTTCCTGTTTTATAGTGAATGTTGATATAATACCACACTTTTGATATAGATATACAACCTGTGATTTTATGGTGTCATGAAGTAGTTAGTATTGATATTTCATAGCCTCTGGACTTCAAATATAGACTTAGGTTGTAAGGATACTCCTGTTATTGCTACCCTACATAACGCTTAACTAGATTGTAACTATATTGTAGACATGTTGATGCTTAGTAATTTCCCCTTGTTGTCATACTATTCTATACTTTAGGCTTGCATCCTCTATCTAATTGAGACAAAGTATTGAATCTTCCTTTAAGCCTCTGCCAGCCATAGGACCTAAGATGCACTATGTCACCTTTTGGGAGTCATGACTAATTCGTTGCCAGAGTACTCAATGATACCCCCTGTATAAACTGAGCTTGCAATAGCTCCAGCGCTGTCATCAATGTCTATACTTCATAGGCAATGATGCTCCTTATCTAGCACATCCCTCTCTTTGAGACTTTGCGGTCTACAGTTGGGGCGAGCTTATACTGCATCAGGTTTGATGACCCATGTCTCTGTTGCCCTGTTTTCACTACTATTATGCTATTATTTGTGCCTTATCATGCAGAAATTCGCATATTTAAATATGTAACTATAACTATATATTAACCTACTAATATAGGTGGGTACGTGTGTCTTAATCAAGGGATTTCCCAGGATATTTTTCTTTTCTTTGCATAATTTAATATCCCGCTCACTGTTTGATGAGGCTTTTAGAAGGGCATGTGGAGGTATAGGCTATTAGTAATATTAAAGTGACAGAAGGACTTTGGCAACATTATATCACTTCCTATACACCTATAGTAAAAGACCTACAATGTCAGTCTATAAGGCTCTGTTTGCTCCAGCTATCTCACACTGATATAAAACCTGTAGGCTCGCTTTGCAATATATTTATTGCCTACCCTTGACTTAACTAGTAGCCTTGGTTATTCGTGATGCCTAGACCTAGAAATTAGTACAGCCTATGTAGCTTTAAGTTTACCCGCACGTAGTCCCTCTCCCCAAATATAGTGACCATAGCTTGTATTAGTTACTTTACTGTCTATTGCTAATACCCCCTCCTTTTCTCTGGTACTAATCTACACACTCTAGATCAATAACTCATATTTTAAGCGGTGCTTACCCGCTGATTGTTGTTGACCACTCCGTAATCCCCCCCCCCCCCTTTACCATATACTCATTTATTCATTTTTTAAAAATAAAAAAATTTCATAAAGTGTTGTACATCTGACTATCAACTGTATCTTACATTTCTAGACTATTTGGCCTAAATATTGGCTTCTAACTAGTCAGTCTACCCTGCTATAGTATTACAAAATCGAGGTCCCATCAGCGTACCTACTGTTTATTTTATTATTGTTGAAATATTTTCCTCATTTCTATTTGTATTTTCTTTGCTGTTAAAAGGCGATCAATGTACTATGTCTGTTGTGCAAAACCTCAATAAAAATTATTAAAAAAAATATATATCTGTGCAAATCCTAATCTTCGTATGGTGATGTTTCACAAGAATAAATCCAGCTCCGAAAAGAGTCGACCAGCACGAGTGGCCGCCTGCCTCCGCAATCAGATCATGAAGGATCCAAATACACACATCTATTCACAATAGTGGCCTGTGTGTATGAATTCCTTTAAGACAAGACTGCCTGAACAGCTGACAGGAATGAAAAAGAAAAAATAGCTTACTATTGAGGGGAGAAAGTTGCATAGAGACATAGATATTGGCGGCAGATAAGAGCCATAGTCCCAGCAAGTCTGCCCGTTTGTAAGATATCCTTAGGCTTATCCCAGGCATTCTTAAAGTCCCCCACAGTGTTTGTCATTACCACCTCCTGTGGAAGTTTTTTTTCCATAAATCAATCACCCTTTCTGTAAAGAAGTGCTTCCTCAAATTACTCCTGAATATACTGCCCTTCAGCTTGAGATCATGACCTCTTGTTCTTGAATTTGTCTTTTTACGTAAAATACTTACAGCCTCATCTTTACTAAGCCCTTTAATATACTTGAAAATTGCTATCATATCACCTCTTTCCCTTCTATCCTCTAAGCTATACATATTTAGGTCATTTAGCCTCCTGGTACGTTTTATTTTTTAGACAATGTACCATTTTGGTAGCCCTCCTTTCCACAGATTCCAGTTTGTTTATATCCTTCTGTAGATATGGCCTCCAGAACTGCACACAATACTCAAAATGAGGCCTAACTAATGATCTGTAAAGTGGTATAAGAACCTTACTATTTCTGCTGCAAATACATCTCCCAATATATCCAAACTTTCTGCTGGCCTTACTCACTGCAGTACTACATTACAGTACACATACATTTTAACCCTGGTCTAATACTTTTGTTAAATAATCAAATAAGTCAGAGTAGTCTGACATGATCTACCTGAAGAAAAACTATGCTGATTTTGGTCCTCTAAATTGTTTGCCTTAATGCAAGTCAAAATATTTTTTGTTTTAAGAGACTTTCAATTAATTTCCCAACTACTGAAGTTAAACTAACTGGCCTGTAGTTATTCTCCAATCATCTGTAAAACAAATTACTAAACTAATTAGCTTTAAAGATAGAGGAGAAGAGAAAAAGAGAGAGAGAGAAAAAGAGAGAGAAAAAGAGAGCAAGAGAGAGAGAGAGAAAAAGAGAGAGAGAAAAAGAGAGAGAGAGAAAAAGAGAGAGAGAGAAAAAGAGAGAGAGAGAAAAAGAGAAAAAAAAAAAAAAGAGAATTTTTTTTTCTAAAATCTGATCACAAGCTCTCCAAGTGACAAAATGTACTAGTTATTAAATTCCCTATCACAGTGTTTCTCAATCCCAGTCCGCAACAGGCTAAATTTAAAGGATTTCTCTCCCTGAGCAAAGGTAAGACAGGTACAGGTAGGAAACTCTTTTTATCCAAACTGCTTGGGAACGGAAAAGCTTTGGATTTCGTAATAGTTTGTATTTTGGAATATTTGTATATTTGCATCTGTAAAATGGGACAGTTTGGAGAGGAGATAGGACCAAGTGTAAAAAACAATATCTTATGTCATTTAGGCAATATTCACATGTCATAACACAGCTTATACGTGTAATCTAAAGGTAATTGTATAACATTTGTAATACATTTGTATACACAGTACCCTCATAAAGATAGAATAGTACTGTAATCAAAAAGGTAATATTTGATGTTTTAAAAACATAACATTGCCTATTATTTGCATTTTAGAAGATAAAAAACCAACCAAAGACAGAGGGAGGAAGATTATGATTTATAGGCAGGAAACCCCAAATATTTTCTCTAGATTCAGATAGAACATACAATTTTAAACAACTTTCTAATTTATTTCTATTATCAATTTTTTTGTTATCCTTTGTTGAAAAGCAGTAAAGTTAGTTTAGGAGTGTGCACGTCTGCAGCACTATAACGCAGCAGTTTTGCAACAATGTTATACAATAGCAAGAGCACAAGATGGCAACACTGTCCTGTCATGCAGTATTTCAAACATGTGCATGCTACTTACCTAGGTATCTCTTCAACAAAGAATAAGATGAGAACAAAGTAAATTTGATTATAGAAGTAAATTGTAAACTTTTTTTAAATTGTATTCTCTATCTGAATAATGAAAGAAAAAAAATTGGGTTTAATGTCCCTTTAAAAAACCTGAACTGAACCCTCATAAATTCACCATATCATTCTGCTCTGTTTACACATATTAGAGACCTTTTCACTTAACACTCCAGGTCCTTTATGCTTTTTAAAAGATTCACTTTTACCTTTAGAGTTTAATAAAGTATGTTTCTTTCATGTAATTGGCAAGAGTCCATGAGCTAGTGACGTATGGGATATACAATCCTACCAGGAGGGGCAAAGTTTCCCAAACCTCAAAATGCCTATAAATACACCCCTCACCACACTCACAATTCAGTTTTACAAACGTTGCCTCCTATGGAGGTGGTGAAGTAAGTTTGTGCTAAGATTTCTACGTTGATATGCGCTTCTCAGCATTGTTGAAGCCCGGTTCCTCTCAGAGTACAGTGAATGTCAGAGGGACGTGAAGGGATTGAATACGATGATTTCCCTAACGGGGGTCTATTTCATAGGTTCTCTGTTATCGGTCGTAGAGATTCATCTCCTACCTCCCTTTTCAGATCGACGATATACTCTCATATTCCATTACCTCTACTGATAACTGTTTTAGTACTGGTTTCGCTATCTGCTATATGTGGATTGGTGTCTTTCGGTAAGTATGTTTTTTATTACTTAAGACACTCTCAGCTATGGTTTGGCACTTTATGCATTTATATAAAGTTCTAAATATATGTATTGTACTTATATTTGCCATGAGCCAGGTTCATGTATTTCCTTCTGCAGACTGTCAGTTTCATATTTGTGGAATATAAACATTTTTTTAAGAATTTATTTCTTACCTGGGGTTTAGTCTTTTTTCCAATTGACTACTTCTTGCAAATTGCGGGCAGTATTAGGCCAGCGGGTGCGTCAAATGCTAAACTTTATTGCGTCATTCTTTGCGCGGAAATATTTTTGGCGCGAAAAAATACGTCTATGACGCAATTTCGTCATTTCCGGCGTTATACTTGACGCCGAGACCTTTCACACAGTTGCGTCATTAGTGACGGGAGTGTGTCATTTCCGGTTATTTTTGGCGCCAAAAATTTTTAAGTTACGTTGTGCGTTATACTTGCCGCCAAACTTTTTCATTATTTCAATACCCCATTGATGTTTGCCTCTTGCTTTTTCTCTATCAGAGGGCTATGCTATTTGCATTTTTTTCCCATTCCTGAAACTGTCATATAAGGAAATAGATCATTTTGCTTTATATGTTGTTTTTTTCTCTTACATTCTGCAAGATGTCTCAATCTGACCCTGCCTCAGAAGTTTCAAGGAAGCTCTGTTTATTCCAAGAACATTTTTGTGACAAAAGGTCACAATTTAAGGCTGGAGGAAAACAGAATTTATGTTTACCTGATAAATTTCTTTCTCCTACGGTGTATCCGGTCCACGGCTTCATCCTTACTTGTGGGATATTCTCAATCCCTACAGGAAGTGGCAAAGAGAGCACACAGCAGAGCTGTCCATATAGCTCCCCTCAGGCTCCGCCCCCCCAGTCATTCGACCGACGGTTAGGAGAAAAAGGAGAACCATAGGGTGCAGTGGTGACTGTAGTTTACAAAAATAAATTTAAACCTGACTAAAATGTAAGGGTGGGCCGTGGACCGGATACACCGTACGAGAAAAAAATTTATCATGTAAACATAAATTCTGTTTTCTCCTACATTGGTGTATCCGGTCCACGGCTTCATCCTTACTTGTGGGAACCAATACCAAAGCTTTAGGACACGGATGAAGGGAGGGAACAAGTCAGGTAGCCTAAACGGAAGGCACCACTGCTTGTAAAACCTCTCTCCCAAAAATAGCCTCCGAAGAAGCAAAAGTATCGAATTTGTAAAATTTTGCAAATGTATGCAGTGAAGACCAAGTCGCTGCCTTACAGATCTGTTCAACAGAAGCCTCATTCTTGAAAGCCCATGTGGAAGCCACAGCTCTAGTAGAGTGAGCTGTAATTCGTTCAGGGGGCTGCCTTCCAGCAGTCTCATAAGCCAGCCGGATGATGCTTTTCAGCCAGAAGGACAGAGAGGTCGCAGTCGCCTTTTGACCTCTCCTCTTGCCAGAATAGACGACAAACAAGGACGATGTTTGTCTGAAGTCTTTAGTTGCTTTTAGATAGAACTTTAAAGCACGAACCACATCAAGATTGTGCAACAGACGTTCCTTGCTAGAAACTGGATTAGGACACAGAGAAAGAACAACTATTACCTGGTTAATATTCTTATTGGAAACCAGTTTAGGAAGAAAACCAGGTTTGGTACGTAAAACGACCTTATCTGTATGGAACACCAGGTAAGGTGAATTACACTGAAAAGCAGACAATTCAGAAACTCTTCTAGCAGAAGAAATAGCTACCAAAAACAAAACTTTCCAAGATAGTAACTTGATATCTATGGAATGTAGAGGTTCAAACGGAACCCCTTGAAGAACTGAAAGAACTAAATTTAGACTCCATGGAGGAGCCACAGGTCTATAGACAGGCTTGATTCTGACTAAAGCCTGTACAAACGCCTGAACATCTGGCATTGCTGCCAGACGCTTGTGTAACAAAACAGACAGAGCAGATATCTGTCCTTTTAAGGAACTAGCTGACAAACCTTTCTCCAATCCTTCTTGGAGAAAAGATAGAATCCTTGGAATCCTAATCTTACTCCATGAGTAACCCTTGGATTCGCACCAACAAAGATATTTCCGCCATATCTTATGGTAAATTTTCCTGGTGACAGGCTTTCTAGCCTGGATCAGGGTATCTATAACTGATTCCGAAAACCCACGCTTAGATAGAATCAAGCGTTCAATCTCCAAGCAGTCAGTTGCAGAGAAACTAGGTTTGGATGTTCGAATGGACCTTGAATTAGAAGGTCCTGCCTCAAAGGTAGCTTCCATGGTGGAACCAATGACATATTCACCAGGTCTGCATAACAAGTCCTGCGTGGCCACGCAGGAGCTATCAGAATTACCGAAGCCTTCTCCTGTTTGATCCTGGCTACTAGCCGGGGGAGAAGGGGAAACGGTGGAAAGACATAAGCTAGATTGAACGACCAAAGCGCTACTAAGGCATCTACCAATGTCGCCTTGGGATCCCTGGACCTGGACCCGTAACGTGGAACTTTGGAGTTCTGACGTGACGCCATCAGATCCAGATCTGGAATGCCCCATAGTTGAGTTAACTGGGCAAAAACCTCCGGGTGAAGTTCCCACTCCCCCGGATGGAAAGTCTGACGACTCAGATAATCCGCTTGCCAGTTGTCCACTCCTGGGATGTGAATTGCTGATAGATGGCAGGAGTGATCCTCTGCCCATTTGATGATCTTGGATACCTCCCTCATCGCCAGGGAACTCTTTGTTCCCCCCTGATGATTGATGTACGCTACAGTCATCATGTTGTCCGACTGAAATCTGATGAATTTGGTCTCCGCTAGTTGAGGCCATGCCTGGAGCGCATTGAATATCGCTCTCAATTCCAAAATGTTTATCAGGAGAAGAGATTCTTCCCGAGACCATAGACCCTGAGCCTTCAGGGACTCCCAGACCGCGCCCCAGCCTAGGAGGCTGGCGTCGGTCGTGACAATGATCCACTCCGGTCTGCGGAAACTCATTCCCTGAGACAGGTGATCCAGAGACAACCACCAGAGGAGTGAGTCTCTGGTTTTCTGGTCCATTTGAATCTGGGGAGACAAATGTGCATAATCCCCATTCCACTGTTTGAGCATGCACAGTTGCAATGGTCTTAAATGAATTCGAGCAAATTTAACCACGTCCATTGCTGCGACCATGAGTCCTATTACCTCCATGCACTGAGCTATGGAGGGTTGAGGAATGGATTGAAGAACTCGACAAGTGTTCAGAAGTTTTAACTTCCTGACCTCTGTCAGAAAGATCTTCATTTCTACTGAGTCTATTATTGTTCCCAGGAAGGGAACCCTTGTGAACGGGGACAGAGAACTTTTTTCTATGTTCAACTTCCACCCGTGAGACCTTAGAAAGGCTAGGACAATGTCTGTATGAGCCTTTGCTTTGTGAAAGGACGACGCTTGTATTAAAATGTCGTCTAGGTAAGGTGCTACTGCAATGCCCCTTGGCCTTAGCACCGCTAGAAGGGACCCTAGCACCTTTGTGAAAATTCTGGGAGCAGTGGCCAATCCGAAGGGAAGAGCCACGAACTGGTAATGCTTGTCCAGAAAGGCGAACCTCAGGAACTGATGGTGATCTTTGTGGATAGGAATATGCAGGTACGCATCCTTTAAGTCCACGGTAGTCATATATTGACCCTCCTGGATCATTGGTAAAATTGTCCGAATGGTTTCCATTTTGAATGATGGAACTCTGAGGAATTAGTTTAGAATTTTTAAGTCCAGAATTGGCCTGAAAGTTCCTTCCTTTTTGGGAACTACAAACAGGTTTGAGTAAAAACCCAGTCCTTGCTCTGCTGTCGGACCTGGGTGTATCACTCCCATTTTTAAAAGGTCTTCTACGCAATGTAAGAATGCCTGTCTCTTTATCTGGTCTAAAGATGAGCGAGACATGTGGAACCTTCCCCTTGGGGGAAGGTCTTTGAACTCTAGAAGATACCCCTGAGAGACAATTTCTAGTGCCCAGGGGTCCGCAACATCTCTTGCCCAAGCCTGAGCAAAGAGAGAAAGTCTGCCCCCTACTAGATCCGGTCCCGGATCGGGGGCTACCCCTTCATGCTGTCTTGGTAACAGCAGCAGGCTTCTTGGCCTGTTTACCCTTGTTCCAGCCTTGCAATGGCTTCCATGCTGGTTTGGGCTGGGGTGAGTTACCCTCTTGGCTAGTGGCTGTAGAGGTAGAAGCCGGTCCGTTCCTGAAATTGCGAAAGGAACGAAAATTAGACTTATTTTTAGCTTTGAAAGGTCTATCCTGTGGAAGGGCATGGCCCTTTCCCCCAGTGATATCTGAAATAATTTCTTTCAACTCAGGCCCTAATAGGGTCTTAGCCTTGAAAGGAATATTAAGCAATTTTGTTTTGGACGACACATCCGCCGACCAAGATTTTAGCTAATTGGAAAGCGGCATCTGTAATGAAAGAATTAGCCAACTTCAGGGCGTGAATTCTGTCCATGACTTCATCATAAGAAGTCTCCTTCTGTAGCGAGTTTTCTAGTTCCTCAAACCAAAAAGCCACTGCAGTGGTTACAGGAATAATGCAAGAAATTGGTTGAAGAAGAAAACCCTGTTGAACAAAAATGTTCTTAAGTAAACCTTCTAATTTTTTATCCATAGGGTCTTTGAAAGCGCAACTGTCTTCTATTGGTATAGTCGTGCTCTTAGCTAGCGTTGAAACTGCCCCCTCTACCTTGGGGACCGTCTGCCACGCGTCCCTTCTAGGGTCAACAATTGGGAACATTTTCTTAAATATAGGAGGGGGAACAAAAGGTACACCTGGCTTCTCCCATTCCTTAGTCACGATATCCGCCACCCTCTTAGGTATCGGAAACGCATCAGTGTGTACTGGGACCTCTAAGAATTTGTCCATTTTACACAATTTTTCTGGGATCACCAAAGGATCACAATCATCAAGTGTAGCTAGGACCTCCTTAAGTAGGGCGCGGAGGTGTTCTAGCTTAAATTTAAATGCTATGGTATCAGGCTCTGCCTGCTGAGAAACTTTTCCTGTGTCAGAAATTTCTCCCTCAGACAGGCCCTCCCTCACCGCCAAGTCAGATTGATGCGAGGGCACTACAGATAAATTATCCTCTGTGTCTGCTTGCTCATTGTCTGTGTTTAAAACTGAGCAATCACGCTTCCTAGGAAAAGCTGGCAGTTTGGATAAAAATGCTGAGAGAGAATTATCCATTA
The DNA here is from genome assembly GCF_027579735.1 of Bombina bombina. Taxonomy (NCBI): domain Eukaryota; kingdom Metazoa; phylum Chordata; class Amphibia; order Anura; family Bombinatoridae; genus Bombina; species Bombina bombina. The sequence continues at coordinate 1,107,062,355 of NC_069499.1, forward strand.
CTGCCGCTAATTGTTGCATAGTAATCGCAATTGGTGCGCTAGATGTACTGGGCATCGCTTGCGCGGGCATAGCTGGTGTTGACACAGAAGGAGAGGATAGCGAGCTATCTTCACTACCTTCAGCTAAAGAATCATCTTGGGCTATATTTTTAAGTGTGATTGTACGGTCCTTAAGCTGTTTGGACGCTATGGCACACTTCACACATAAATTTAATGGGGGAACCACCTTGGCCTTTGAACATACAGAACATAGGCTATCTGAAGATTCAGACATGTTTGACAGACTTAAACAGAACTTCAATGCAATAAAAATTATTTTTGACAAAAACGTTACTGTCTCTTTAAATAATAAAAGTGCACACTTTATTACTGAAACATCAAAAAACCATCAAATAAACATCCGATTTTAATGAAATTTTCACCACAGTGTCTTAATGCTTTGAAAAGATTGCACACAAATTTTCAGACCAATTAACCCCTTAATGCCCAAACCGGAGCTAATAACAGTTATTAACCGGTTAACACACTACAGTACTATGCCACAGCTTCCACTGTGGCCTTTACCTTCCTTAGGGATTATTTTAGTAGGAAATAAGCCTCTCTGGAGTCTTTTCTGATGCCTCTGGACTCCCCACGTGAAGCTGCATGAACTGCCTAGGCAAAACAACTGCGCAATTGAGGCGCGAAAATGAGGCCTCCTCCCTCTTCATTCCAGAGTGGACGGGCCTTTCTGACTAGATTAGGTGTCCAAATAAGTGCCAGGCGCAAATTAAACCCCAAAAGTGTTTTAAAGTCTGAAAAAACACCTTATTTATAGTGAAAAACATGCTAAAAAGCAATCGATTTTTAAGCCCACAATAGTGTCAACCAGCATAGAGCCCTTAATATAAGCCATCATTTTATACAGAGTCTAAGAAAAATGGCTTACCTATCCCAGAGGGAATTTCTGACAGTCTTCTAGCATTACATGGTCTTGTTAGAAAAATGACTGATAATACCTGAAGCAGTTAAGCCTGCAAACTGTTCCCCCCAACTGATGTTCTCTGGTTTCAACAGTCCTGCGTGGGAACAGCAATGGATTTTAGTTACTGGTGCTAAAATCATATTCCTCTTAGCAGAAATCTTCATCACTTTCTGCTGCAGAGTAAATAGTACAAGCCGGCACTATTTTAAAATAACAAACTCTTGATAGAAGAAATAAAGAACTACAACTAACACCACATACTCTTTACCACCCCCGTGGAGATGCTACTAGTTAGAGCGGCAAAGAGAATGACTGGGGGGCGGAGCTTGAGGGGAGCTATATGGACAGCTCTGCTGTGTGCTCTCTTTGCCACTTCCTGTAGGAATTGAGAATATCCCACAAGTAAGGATGAAGCCGTGGACCCGATACACCAATGTAGGAGAAAAGGAGTTTTAATCTCCAGCAACGTAAACGTTTTTTCACTGTAAAAGCAATCAAATTGTGGAACTCATTACCTAAGGAGGTAGTAAATGTCAATGCCTTAGATACATTTAAAAATGGTTTAGATACAATTTTGACTAGAAAAAGAATTCAGAGATATGATTGCTTGTGTTAAATGGGTCACCTTTTTAATGGGATTAATTTAAGGTCAACTGGAGCTTTTATTGTAAGCATAGTAAGATTTGTATAGGTTGAACTCAATGGACTTCTTTCTGTTTTCAACCTCATCTACTAGGTTACTATGTATTCTAACTTTCTTGACAAAAACATATTTGGTGATGTAATCTCCACCTCTGTTTTTCTTGCCTGGTCCATTAGGTAAATACAAGTTGTCGTTTCTAAAACCACATCAGCCCTAACCAGAATCTCTGCCCTGCAGCATCCTTGAACAATGAGTGCACACGTGTGACTCAAAAATAAACAGCACAAAAACATGTGCATCTGGTGGATGTATTGACAAGTTTCTACACATCTGCATGTTAAACAAAAGATTCTGTGCGTGCAGAATTCTTTTAAACTTGACAAACAAATACAATATGGGAGTGGATTAAAGGATGTTACATGGTTACATCACCCTGGAGATGGATTTCTATACTTAACATAGGCAAAGTGGCTATAAGTTGAAAGATACAATTTGTCACCATGTAAGATACAGCAGCGTACTAAACATTTATGTTATCCAGTCGTTAATCTATAATAGCATCATTTCATTATTTGTCATAGAGGTATCTTGTGAGCAGATTACAATTATAATTTGGAAAAAGTAACTAAAGAAGAATAGGTACTAGACATGTTAGCAAGGTCTAAGCCTAAATCTCTAGCGGCCGTGTACTGCTTACTTAAACTCATATCTAATTGCTACCTGTAACCTACACACCAACACTTGCTACGTAGGCCCAGGTACCCAATATACACAATACCTTACGGCTTTAGACATTATGTATACCTCTGCGTCCAGGCTCTGAAACATCCTCCAGCATAAGCCTTTTTAAGGGGTCTGAGGGTTTTATCTGCAAAAACGGAAGATAAAGGGTAACAATGAGATGTTAAAGGAAATATAAATCATATTGCCAGAATCATCAAAACACAAGACTGTATCTAACAAATCCACTTCTCAATACAGTTCTAATGACCTTCAGTAATGTAGCACAAGACAAGAACCATACATTTCCCATAAAGTGCAAGTTTAGTTTATAGGATCGCCTTATGCTTATACCATGCATTCTTAAAAAGGGACATAGAACACATACAAAAAAAATAATGATTCAGATAGAACATACAATTTTAAACAACTTTCCAATTTATTTCTATAATCAATTTTTCTTTGTTTTCTTGGTGTCCTTTGCTGAAAAGCAGGGATGTAAGCTCAGGAGTGTGCACGTGTCTGCAGTACTATGGGCTTGATTTATCAAGCTGTCCGCCGCATTACGACCGCAGAATCTCACAAGAGAACCTGCAGTCAGTATTTATCAAGCAATGGTCATTAGAACGCTGCTGCCTATTTTCTTCTCCACCTCTTAGGTGGAGAATTTTAACCTACCCGGTCTCGTACGACCAGTGAGATTGACAGCTCCTGTCTGCCCGTGATTGGCTGTGCACGGAAAGGGGGGCAGTGTTGCACAAGAGCTGTGGTGGACAGGTGCGAATATGTACACCCCTGTCCGCTGTTGCTTGATAAATCGAGTCCTATATGGCAGTAGTTTTGCAACAATGTTATATATTAGCAAGAGCACTAGATGGCAGCAATATTTTCTGTCATGTAGTGCATCAGGCATGGGCACACTACTTATCTAGGTATCTCTTCAACAAAGAATAACACGAGAACAACTTAAATTAGATGATAGAAGTAAATTGGTAACTTTTTAAAAATGATATTTTCTATTTGTTGGGTTTCATGTCCCTTTAAAGTCCCCCCAGAGTGTTTATTACCAACTCTAATGGAAGTTCAGTGAATCAACCACCATTCCTGTAGAGAAATGCTTCCACAAATTACTCCTCAACTTACTACCCTTCAGCTGGAGACCATAATCCCTTGTTCTGGTGTAGATTCTTTAGTGAAAACATATTTACAGCCTTGTGTTTTATTAATCCTCTACCTATACTTAACATGTAATTACCTCCACCTTCTCTCCTCTAAGCTATAAAAGTTTAGGGTCACTGAACCTTTCATGGTAAGGTTGATTTTTTTTAGACCATTTACATTTAGTAGCCCTCCTTTGAACAAATTGCAATATAGATAAGATATTGCCTATAGAACTGCAAACAATACTCAATATGAGGCCTAAATATTGATCTGTAAAGTGGCATAAGACGCTTACTATTCCTGCTGCAAATACATCTACAACTACTTAAACACAAAGCGTTCATGTTTCACTCATGAACTTTCCCTTTTCTCTACAGTCATATATGACTTAGCCCTCTTTCACCTGTCATGTAAGGATTAGGTCACATTAAGTCACAGACATAATTCACTGAACCAACAGTTAGAGCGCTTACATATGCTAGCCTATATTTAAAAAAAATTAGCTGCAGGGCATTCTGGGAATTCTAGTTCCCTTGTGAGTACAGAGACTATAAGTCCCCAGCATAGCATGCACATTTAATAGCACAAAGCATCTGCAGGGTGCAGCCACCGTAGTTATAACCATCAAGTGCAGAATGGAGGTATCAAAGAGAGGACTAGATAGGATTTCCACTCTTTTCTTTTTTCTTAATTTTTCCTGACTTTAACCCCTATTTCCATGACTAAATATTTAGCATTTCATTCTGAAAGTGGCACTGAAATCATGCAGTCACAGAATTGTATTACCAGTTTGTTTTAAAAACAAGTCAATCCATGTGTAAGAGAATTCTATGAACCATCTGCAAATTCCCAGCGACACTGTATGCTGAATCAAACATTTCCATTAAAGGGACATGAAACATAAATTTTTCTATCATGATTCAGATAGAGAATACAGTTTTGAAAATGTTTCCAATTTACTTCTATTATAAAATTTGCTTTGTTCGCATGTTATTCTATGTTAAAGACATATCTAGATAGGTAGCGTGCACATGTCGGGAGCACTACATGACAGGAAATAGTGCTCTTGCTAATGTATAACATTATTGCAAAACTGCTGCCATATAGTACTGCAGATATGTGCACACTCCTGAACTTACCTTCTCCCTTTCAAACAAAGGATAAAAAGAAAATGAAGTAAATTATTAATTTGTTTAAAACTTTATACTGTATTATGAAAAACATTTTTAGTTTTATGTCCCTTTAAAAGTACAACAATGATAGTTATGATTACCATTTTACCACAAGGACCTTTTACATTGCTAACAATTTAACCTCAATAGTTGGAACTGAACAAATGAGGCTTCATGATGAACAAAAACTCAAAATGTGCATAGGTTTATAGAATCAACAAATACTGTAAATTGTTATAATAATAGATATAGCAAGTTCCAATTATGCTTGAACTCTTACGTAGGAGGCAATAAATGGGAGTTTGCATGTAGTCCCTCCTTTATCAGCATATTAATTAGTGGATATTTCAACACTACAATGTCATCCTCCATCCTGAGCCTTTTCTTTTTGAGATTACTTTGCTCATCTAGAATGACCTCAATTGTTTGAATATACTGCCTCTCTTCTGCTCCTCCAGTATCCAAAATACTGCAGCATGGCACCAGCAGCTGAGCTCAACCGTTTTGTTTTTAAGAAATCAAAGATCTGACATGTTCCACTATTGGTCTCTGAGTCAACACAGACTATTTTGATTCTAAAAAATGATCCTTATTTCTGGAAAATCCTCTTTAAACACCAGCTTGACAGTGAGAGAAATAGCTCATTGACCACATCTGCATTGCTTAACAAAATTATAGATTTGTCCCAATAGTTTCATACAAGACAGTCAACATTGTTGGTATTGGGGTCAAACTCTCTGAGCTCTCCGGGTCTATGGACATCATCATACAGAGACTCTTCCACATGGTTGACTTCAACAAACATATTTAAAGGGCCATAATACCCAAATGTTTAAACACTTGAAAGTGATGCAGCATAGCTGTAAAAAGCTGATTAGAAAATATCACCTGAACATCTCTATGTAAAAAAGAAAGATATTTTACCTCAAAAGTTCCTCAGTAGCCACCTCCCATTGTAAAGGATTTCTAAGCAGCATATTAGTGTGTCTGTCCTGGGACATCTGAAGGGACTAGCATTGTGCACTCTCATATTATTTCACCAATCAGGTAAAGGAAGCTTACTATGAAATCTCATGAGAGTTAAGTCAAATCTCATGAGATCACAATAAGAGTTCATGACCTCAGCACTGCTGATGCTGATTGGCTGCTGTTCATTTCTTCATTTTTTTTAATTTTTTTACCTGCAGCTGGGAGCAGCTGAGTATAACTTTTTACACAGAACTTACTCTGCTGAGCTGAGGAAATTGTGAGGTAAAATATCTTCCTTTTTTACATAGAGATGCTCAGGTGATATTTTCCTGTCAGCTTTTTACAGTTATACTGCATCAGTTTCAAGTGATTTAGCATATGAGTATTATGTCCCTTTAAGATACGTTTCATCTGAGGTGTGTACAGCTCTTTAAGTAGGGCCCATCTGCCTTGCATACAGGCACTGCATGCTTCTGACAAATTAATGTTGCTATGTGACATTCTTTTGTAACTTTTCAATAAGTATGATAAAGAGAGTTTGGCATTCCATTTATTGCTGAACATTTGTTTTTTTTTTAACTTTGCAATGCTTAAAGTATCAGCAGCATATCCAATATCCATCTTTGATGCAATCTTATGCAATTATCAGCATTGAAAATGGAAAATGAAGTAGCTTCAGGGTTAGTGTTTGCCTCACACATTTTTTTAAAAATGATTCCATGGACCCTGCACACAGTACTAATAAAAGGTGAACTAATTATTTCAAAATATGTTGATCTTACAATGCAACTGAAGATCCCAACTTTCACATGAACAAAAAGTTCCATGCAGTGGTCCATCACAGTCTCAAAATACTTCAATTTGAAATTAGGAAGACACTTTGACATGAGGCCATAGCATCAGTGCTTCGTTCAGAGATAATTTATTTCACCAGCTTCAGTGTTTAAAGAATCTCAGCATCCTGGTGCTGCAGCTAGTGACTGTCATGAAATCCTGCTGTTGGGAAAGACACTCGTGAAACAAAAAGGTACAGCCTGAAAAGGGTGCAATCAACTTCCCAACAAATAGCATCCATCTCTAAATGAATTATGGAGTATATGAAATCCATATAATCCCATGTTGGCAAATTATTTTGAAAAGAATGTCAAACACTTCCCAATTCATATTTGGACTATCCATTGACAAATTAATCAAATTTTTGACCCCCAATGTCCGACAGACCTTTAATTTTACTGAAAATATCAGTGAGATAAGTGACCCATGAACGCTGACTCAATGTATATGTTCATCACCTCAACAGCATGCAACATTATCAGGTGTAAATCCATCTGATTTGACTTAAAATGATGACTCACTAAGGTGAGAGGTCTTAAATAAGGGTTGAGATCACATTTACAGAGATAAGAACACTCAGTTGCAAACAATTTGAAATAACATTGTGAATCTTTGCTGCAAGACATTCTTAACAGGTGATTTTTTTCATCACACCACTAGTAGTTTAACCAAAAAAAAAAAAAAAACATTAATGCGGTATCTTGCATGGTTGTATGCTGGTGTTTTTTGTCCGTCATGTGGCTGCTCAAAGAAGCCTTCCCCATGTTAGAAAAATACAAAGCATTGTAGAAGGTGCACTTCCATGAAAACTAAATTTAAGTAGCTAATGTGAAATGTAACAGAAAAAATAACATAATAGAATAAGCTGGTAAATGTCACTGGAAAAAAAGCAATCAGCGTAAAACAGGGAGAGGCTTAATAGCACCATTGTCTATAAATAGTAAGGTATAATTGTGTTATCAGTTCAATGACTATTAAATATGTTGATGAAATCATTTAGAGCAGAGCAAAACTAGAAAAATCTCATAAGCACAATAAAAATACCATGAACTTACCATGACACTTACCCATTCCTGCGCTCATAATGAGAACGTGTTGTCATGCAAACGGCTGCCTGTGAGCGCATGACTACACGTTCTCGTCATGAAGAGAAATCACTGATCTCTGCCCCAGATCAGTGACTCCCCTGCACTGTTAGTGACAGAGAGTAGCACTCTTAGAGCTATGTGGACCCCATGCCCAACCAGAAGCAATCATACCTAACCCAGACACTGTGCCCAACCAGAAGCAATCATACTCAACCCACACACCAAGCCAAATCAGAAGCAATCCTACCTAACCCAGACACCATGCCAAACAAGTAACAATCCTACCAATCCATGAAACAGTGCCAAACAAGTAACAATCCTACCAATCCATGAAACAGTGCCAAACAAGTAACAATCCTATCAATCCAAGACCCAGTGCCAAACAAGAAGCAATCCTACCTAACCCAGACACAGTGTCTTGGATAGGTAGGAAGGAGTGCTTCTGGTTTGGCACAGTGTCTAGGTTAGGTAGGATTGCTTCTTGTTTGGCACTGAGTCTTGGATTGGTAGAATTGTTACTTGTTTGACACTGTGTCTGGGTTAGGTAGGATTGCTTCCTGTTTGGCACTGGGTCTTGGATTGATAGGATTGTTACTTGTTTGGCACTGTTTCATGGATTGGTAGGATTGTTACTTGTTTGGCATGGTGTCTGGGTTAGGTAGGATTGCTTCTGATTTGGCTTGGTGTGGGTTGAGTATGATTGCTTCTGGTTGGGCACAGTGTCTGGGTTAGGTATGATTGCTTCTGGTTGGGCATGGGGTCCACATAGCTCTAAGAGTGCTACTCTCTGTCACTAACAGTGCAGGGGAGTCACTGATCTGGGACAGAGATCAGTGATTTCTCTTCATAATGAGAATGGGTTGTCATGCAAACGGCTGCCTGTGAGCGCATGACTACATGTTCTCGTCATGAAGAGAAATTACTGATCTCTGCCCCAGATCAGTGACTCCCCTGCACTGTTAGTGACAGAGAGTAGCACTCATAGAGCTATGTGGACCCCATGCCCAACCAGAAGCAATCATACCTAATCCAGACACTGTGCCCAACCAGAAGCAATCATACTCAACCCACACACCAAGCCAAATCAGAAGCAATCCTACCTAACCCAGACACCATGCCAAACAAGTAACAATCCTACCAATCCATGAAACAGTGCCAAACAAGTAACAATCCTATCAATCCAAGACCCAGTGCCAAACAAGAAGCAATCCTACCTAACCCAGACACAGTGTCAAAACAAGTAACAATCCTACCAATCCAAGACTCAGTGCCAAACAAGAAGCAATCCTACCTAACCTAGACACTGTGCCAAACCAGAAGCACTCCTTCCTACCTATCCAAGACACTGTGCCAAACCAGAAGCACTCCTACCTATCCAAGACACTGTGCCAAACCAGAAGCACTCCTACCTATCCAAGACACTGTGTCAAAGCAAAGCACTCCTACCTATCCAAGACACCATGCAAAACCAGAAGCAATCCTACCAATCCAAGACACAGTGCCAAACAAGAAGCAATCCTACCAATCCAAAACAGTGCCAAACAATAAGCAATCATACCAATCCCAGACACAGCGCCAAACAAAAAAAAGTAATCCTACCTAGCCCAGACACTGTGCCAAACCAGAAGCAATCCTACCTAACCCAGACACAGTGCCAACGAAGAAGCAATCCTACCAAATCTAGACAACATGTCAAAGAGAAACAATCCTTGTAAATCACACTACGAAGAACCCATATAATTTCACCACAGCAGAAATATGCCATGTTAAAGAGAGTTATAATACCTACTATAGACAAGTATCTCTAAGGAGAAGCAATATTACCTACATCACAGTGTGTCCCATCTCTGCTGGGTAAGTGTCTGTATTTCCCTTCTCTACAGCACTCCTCTCTTTCCCCTCTGTGCTCCTCTCTGATCCCAATAGGCACTGACATGAGTGCATACCTGAATTGAAAAGCAAACTGTAAACAACTGAACTTATAGGAGGCATACTTATTAACATTTAAGTTAATCAATAATAAATTAGTCCACAAACCTGTTGCCCTTTAAGATAGTTTAACAATGATTCTGTTCAGTTAATAAAATATGTGCATCATGTTTATTAAACAGATCTGAATTTATATTCTTCCCTCTACAACCAAATATAAATATATTTATATACACGCACATTTGTATTCTTATATTTATATGATAGATTCAAATTATTATTTACAGCCTTATGGTCTACAAGTGCTGAAAGGAAGCTTACTACCCCTACATAATACCAAATCCTGCATGTGTTCTACAATAATAATAATCACACCTAAACTACTTAATACCCTCATTGCTTTTCATTGTTTGTCTCTCAGGATTACAAAACAATGTATACTTTCCTATTAAATAAGATTAGATCATTTAAAACATGTATGGTGTATGCAGATCTTTTTCAATTTAGTGAATACATTCTAATGCATCAATTTAAAAAAAAGCATTCAATGTCCCTTTAAATGCATAGAATGTTCCTTTTGCATTTGAAATAGTTGCCTTTTCTTAATAAAGCCAAAGCACATTTGTAAGAACCATACCTCACTTTCTTTGCTCTTTCTGTCAATATGCAAAAACAATAATTTACTTTGCAAGAATAAATGAAAACAAGCAAATAAAAAAATGTAATAAGACAGTAGCTAGTCACTGGAAACACATTAAGTGGAAAGAAATACAATACTGTGTCCCTTTAAAGGGACAGTCAACACCAGAATTGTTGTTGTTTAAAAAGAAAGATAATCCCTTTATTACCCATTCCTTAGTTTTGCATATCCAACACAGTTATAATATTTTACCTCTGTAATTATCTTGTATCTAATCCTCTGCTGACTGCCCCCTTATTTCAGTTCTTTTGACAAACATGCAGTTTAGCCAATCAGAGCTCACTCCTAGGTCACTTTACGTGCATGAGCTCAATGTTATCTATATGAAACATGTGAACTAATGCCCTCTAGTGGTCAAAATGTATTCAGATTAGAGGCAGTCTTCAAGGTCTAAGAAATTAGCATATGAACCTCCTACGTTTAGCTTTCAACTAAGAATACCAAGAGAACAAAGCAAAATTGGTGATAAAAGTAAATTGGGAAGTTGTTTAAAATTGCACGCCCTATTTAAATCAAAGTTTTTTTGGACTTGACTGTCCCTTTAAACTTGTAGAATTCATGTTTCTGAATGCACAATAAAGTTTTGTTCATTGATTCACAAATTAGCTGTAGTGTTGTGAATTCTAATGGATTATAACTACAGTTCCCTATGACATTAACTACCAGGTTAATAAATATACTCATTCAGTATGAATATTACATATAGGGGTGTTAGAGAGAGTGGGAAATATTGCTGGCAGTTTAGATTCTGGTGCCACCCTTAATGAATAATAAGAATTAATTTAAATAGAAAGATAACGTTTCAGACCATATAGTCATGATCTGAAAAAGCAAGGGAATAAATGTAGGCACACAAGAATTATATATTACAAAACCTTCAAAATGTATTTATTATCCCATATCACATTTCGTGAATCACTGTATTTGGCTCAAACCAACATAATAAAGTTAACACCATAGAAAACACATTAAGTCTGAGGTAAAATGACACAAGCATATAATACCTATCTAAGCATACGTATGCCACTATAGCCTGGTATAATAATTTCACACAAACTGGTCAAGTTACAAAAAAGAGGGAATCAGCATATATCATAGGTTACGTACCTACCATACACAAATACATATAGTAACTGTGGTCAAAGGTGTCACAGAACCGGAAAGCTAAGTGTCATTTGCTTTTCCTATGCAAGCGCTACATATATCACCTTCTGGAGCGAGTTACAGTAAGAACTGCTGTGTTATAATTATCCTGTGTATGAAGGACTTTATTCCTATTCCGCCATTAGGTGTTTTTTGGGACTGACTGCAGATAACTTTTGTATATTATTATTGCTCACACAGAGAGACATTTTCAAGGTATATGCATATATTTATTACGCTGTATGGCGTTATACCTTTGACCACAGTTACTATATGTATTTGTGTATGGTAGGTACGTACCCTATGATATATGCTGATTCTTCCTATTTAAGGTACCCTCTTTTTTTGTAACTTGACCAGTTTGTGTGAAATTATTATACCAGGCTATAGTGGCATACGTATGCTTAGATAGGTATTATATGCTTGTGTCATTTTACCTCAGACTTAATGTGTTTTCTATGGTGTTAACTTTATTATGTTGGTTTGAGCCAAATACAGTGATTCACGAAATGTGATATGGGATAATAAATACATTTTGAAGGTTTTGTAATATATAATTCTTGTGTGCCTACATTTATTCCCTTGCTTTTTCAGATCATGACTATATGGTCTGAAACGTTATCTTTCTATTTAAATTAATTCATTATGAATAACTTAAATGTGTGAGTTGGTTACTAAATAAATAAGCATCTTCTTTATGGACTATATAAATGTACATTGGCAATAAATATTTATTACATATAATTTCTGGTAATATTTATTAAATATCATTTCGTTTTAATAATTAAGCAAATCGCATATGCCACAGAAATGTCAATACAGTATGACCTAATGTGTCACACCATAACAAGCAAACACGAATAGCGCCTACTACACCATACAAGTCGTCACTACTGACTAAACTAGAGCAAAACGTACTGCAAAGCAGAAGCTGACAGATGCACCGCCCTCTGGAAAGCGCATAAGATAAACTGATCAGCCAGCCCAACATAACATACTACCCAGAGGCAGAGCGGAACTCTACCTAAAAGAGTCCCGTAAACTGGCCTGACAGCTGTATCTCACAGTGAAAAACTAAGAGTAAAATAATACCCCACACAGCGTTCCATTATTCCGACTCTCATCCCACTACGGCCCCGTAGATTATTTCCGGGTTACACGCGCGAAGTTTGATGGGAGCTTCTAAAGCGGTCATATCGCACTAAGCATTGTGGGAAATGAAGTTTGGGCTTTAGCATCTTATTTGGTAAATAGCCGTATGTTAGTGCTATACTGTCAATCGTTGCCACTGAAAATGAAGATACTGAAAATCAACAACTAGGATTTCATGTTTATTGATAGTGCAGAATTTTATTGTGTGGACAGTGCCTTAATATCAGTATATAATCGTATTAAAATTTCCATTGCTGTCTCATTGTTCTTTGTTGACACGCATTTTCACCTCCAATATCTGGGGTTGCTAGGTGTCCAGTATTTAACCGGACAGTCCAGTATTTTAGTTAGCAATCCAGTAAAATCTTAGCAAAAAGACATGAGGTAAAATGAAAAATATATATGGTTGCATCAATAGTAATACTTTTGCTGGGAGAACTATGTGACACACAGCTAACATCATGCCCAATTACCTACTGTCCAGTATTTGTGTGGTGGACAGCTGGTAACCCTAAATGTCACCTCCTCTGAATAGATGTGTTTATTAAGAAGTCTCACTTCCTGTTAAAATATTTGTCTCATCACTATGGTGTTGAACTTCTTAAAGGGACAGTATACTCTGAATTTCAACCGTCAAAATTACATGTGCAACATGTATTTAACCAAAGTTTCATTCATCAAATTGTAAAATAACAGTTTTTATCTTATATATTTTCTCGTCAAACTTGTACCACTTGTGTATTTACTGTCCGCCTCCATGACTGCCATTTTTTTCCCCTATATTTGAATTAGCAATCATCCTATAGTGTTGATCTATGTACCTGCTATGTGAACACGCGCACAATTACATTATCTGCTTCTGGGTTCCGCTATTCCTAGTTCTGCGCATGCCCAAAATCATACGTTCACGTCAAGCGTTCGATGCTTCCAAGATTGCATATACTAGACACAGGAGCGTGAGACAGCTTCAGTGGGAGGATACATGTGTGTCACATCATTTGCATGTGGGAAGTACAGAGTCGGTCTATACCGCCCACATTGGAGATGCCGTGGAGGGGTTGGAGAACGGACATAGAGTAACGGTTAGGCTGCAATAATTATTATTTAATAAAACATGTTATAATTATTATTTTTTTTCCAAATTTAACAATGCGGTTAAAATGTAAGGATATAGAGGACGTTAGCATTAGCTTTTACATCGTCTTAGTTTACTGACCCTTTAAAAGCTGGTTAACACAAAATAAAATAAGGTACAATACCAATATTCAACATAAATACCTGTTACCCCATATATGAGGCCCCGTCGAGCGCCTGTGAGAGGAGGGGCCAGTGACCTCACTCGAGGCGTAGATGGGCGTATCTTCGTGAGCCGTTGCTCACTTTTCCTTTCAGTGTCGTTTGAAGAGGACCTGGAAAAGAAACGTTACCTGCAAGAAGTTTTCTACTCACCATGGCGGACCTTCAATCAATCATCGGGACGGTCGAGGAGCTGCTGAAGTCCAAGGGAGTCGAATGGATCCAGCGTAGACTTGTTCCTGAGGAGGTCGACGGTTCCGGAGGAGCAGCGACGGCGGGCGGAGGAGCTTCTAGGCCTGTCCGCAGGTCCCGCCCGCCTGAGAGACTCAGTCGGCGGGATCGAAGAGACAGGATTCCGGCAGCAGAGGAAGAAGAGCGGCTAGGTCTTCGGCAGCGGGAGGCGTTTCTGGTCAACGGGCGGTGCAGGTCGGCACTGTCGCAAGGAAGTCGGGAGTTGGAGACAAGCGTCGGAGCAGGACTGGAGTCGGCAGCGTTCCGGTGGAGTCACGGTTGCCACTTGCGGAGCCTGGAGAAGGTAATGTTTTTTCTTTTTCAGGTGAAGCGGGGCAGCTTGGCGGCTATTTCGAGGATAATGAGGCAGCAATGGGGACATTTGAGGAAGATTCCGAAGAGGATACTTTGATTTTGGCGCCAATTAGGGATGAGGTAAGGGCCATTTCAGGCCTGGAGGGAACGTCTTTGCAGGAGGGGGTTACGGCCTCTGGGCCTAGTGTGGTGCATTTTCTGGATCATACGGCCCTCAACGAAGGTGCCAGTAGGAGTGTGTCAGAGGCTACTGGGAAAAGGAGCGCAACGGGCGGTAGGCCTAAGGCCAGGGTGATGGAGAGGCCTGTAATCAATACTGCTAGGAGAGAATTAGTTTTTCAGGACCCCAGCACTAAGGGGCCTGGTAAGAAAGCTTTAAAGAAAACCAAGCATATTGAAAATTTAACTGGACCAGCTTACAATGTGGCACAGGATGCTAGTTTATATGTAGGGGTTCAGGAGGGCTATGTTTTCAATAGCGAAGGTAATCAACCAGAGTATTAAAGATTTTAGGGGGGCTGCCGGTAGGCAGGGTAATATGTCTTTTTTCCCAGATGTTTTTCAGGATAGGTGCTGCACTTCTGGACAGACTGACGTCGCTCGTCGGAGCGGCCACAAGGAAGGTGATTCTTTATGGATAGAGGAGCAGTACAGTGATTTTGGTGAGGAGGAGGAGGAAGAGCAACTCCCATCTTGTTCAGGACCAGTTTCAACGGAGCAGGTAGGGGGTATTGATATTTTAAATCAATTAATTAAGGCTTTAGTTCCAGGAGAAGTTGGGGGTGTATTAGTAGTACAATGGGTAGGAACTCTCCTTTAACTGAGTATAAAGATAGCAGGGCTGGGCCTAGTTTGGTCAGGAGTCACAGGGATATTAATGATTCTGTTAGTGGTAGAATTGTAGATAATAGGGATTACGCATCCTCTCGGTCACAGGTCAAGGAAGGCGAATGGAAGATAGCTTGTTGTTATCTGAAGGGCAGTATTCCTGTACAACTGTTTTTAAGGATAATAAAGCTGAAAGTTTGACTTCAACACTGCGACTCCAGTACATTATTGTTTGCCAGGCGAATGGAAGAGTCAGGAAAGAAGGTCCAGGATTCCAGTAGCACGGCGTCGGGTTAGATCCCGGTCGCCTATTAGTGTCAGAAAAAATTAGGATTCAGGAACGTCTGTCTGGGGTACAATAGACAGTCAGTCAAGGGAGAGAGTGAGACATTGGAGATCTAGATCTCCGGAAAGAAGGAGTCACAAAGATAGAGTGGTTCCAAGACATGGAAATGAATCTATTCGCTTGGATGCAAGGAAGGAAACAGGTACATCTAAGGGTTTACCCAAATCTTCATGTGATGTAGGTGCGAGTAGTAGTGTGTTGCCAGTCTTGAATGTGAGTGCGTCTGATGACAGGTGTGAGGTTTTACTTAAAGGTTTGAAGGATTTAGTTTCCCAGATTGAGAACAGTTCTCAGTCTAATGTTAGTGTGGTTAACAGTTCTCAGGCAAATGTTATGGTTCCCTCCGGTCCGGTTGGTGCCTGGGTTTCGCAAAATGTGACTTCCAGTGGAAGTTTATTAGATCAAACGATTATACCTTCTGGTGCTCCTTCTGTGGTTGGTCAGGCTAGGGTATCTGATCAAGCCTTGAGGCGACCTTGTTTGTGTTCGGAGGCCCTTTGGGTATTCATCTCGCTAAGGATGTTAAAGAGAAGATTTGGAGACGAGAGTTCGTTGAAATATTTTCTCTTCTTCCTGTGGAGCAAAGTTTTGACAGCAAGGAGGATACTAAAAGTGAATCGGGAAAGAAGGAAGATGACGATCGGAAAAGAAAATTTAGGAAGATTCCTAAAACTTTGTCCAATTGGTCTAGGGCCTTTTGTATCTTAGCTAGTGTTATTGGGGAAAAGAACCCTGAATTGTGTTCTTCTCTATTCTGTTACCTGGACGAAATAGCAAGTGCTTTTCGTACTTATGGTGGTTTAGCTTGGTGGATGTATGATGAGCAGTTCCGTCAGCGTTTGGCGGTTTGTCCGGAGATGCTTTGGGGTGATAGGGATATGGGCATATGGCTTGAGCTTATGACCCCGTTAAAGTGAAGGTCAAGTCCGCCTCACTCGATCCCAGTATCATCACTAACATGTAAAATAAACATAATGTTCATTCATCAAAATCTTTATAAATAATTTTGTACTTGTATTTTTTATTTCTCAATTACCCTCCGTTTCACCGCAACTGTCCGCCCGACATTTACCCCCATTTGATTGACATTTTTTTTCTCCAATTCCTTCGCTTCCCCCGTGGCGTCCTGCCCCTTTCTACCCACGTCATCGGTAACAATAGCGCATGCGTCTAATTTCTGCTCTTGTCAAATACATCATGCGCGTGCATTATATGCGCATGCGTATTACGCTGTATGCTTTCCTTAGATACATTGACTCAGTCAGTGTTACAGCGCGCTAGAGAAGAAAGGAAGTGAATTTACAGTTTGCCGTTTCTAATCCTCAAAACGGGTAATTATCACCGAGGAATAGAAATAACGTTCTTTGAAATTGCCACGCATGCGCGAATGCTCTTACAATACGCATGCGCAGTTTGTAACCAGTCTTGTGCACGAGCTTGGTAGTGACACGGCGGGCTGGTTGAAATGATCGCTACGTCAACAGGGCCAAATAAGGAAGTGTATCGGGGGAGGAGTAAACAGACGAAACAAAGGTTTTTTATATATAAAATTTAATAATAAATAATTGATTTTTTGCAAATTTTATCTTAGCGACTGTAATAGTTAGAGCATACTGTTTACATAGGTGGTGAGCATCGGGTAAAAATTGACCTTCACTTTAAGGTCTGGGCAGCCCTTTCGTGGTTCGGGAGGGGTTCCAAGTGCCTCCTCGTCAGCCTCATCAGCAGTGGCCTTTAGAAAAGGTCTCTGCTTTCAATTTAATGAAGGGATGTGTAAATTTGGAACGGCTTGCAAGTACAAGCATGAATGTTCCTTTTGTGGAGGAATTCATTCCAGTGTCAAGTGCTTCAAGAGGGCCAAAGCTTCAACAAAAGTCGATGGTGGCATTCAAGGCCAAGACTCCGGTGAAGTTAAAAAAGATGGAGCCTTGGTTAAGATTGTACGGTGGGAGAAGGGGTATGGCTTCTGATGCAGAGATTTTGTTTAATGGTTTTAAGGATGGCTTCTTTATACCATTTGTTAAGGGTATTGAGTCTGTTTTTGCTGGTAATCTCAAGTCTGCTAGGGATTTCACCGATGTGGTTTTACATAAAATTCAGAAAGAGGTTTCTTTGGGCAGAATGGCAGGCCCCTTTTCTGCTCCTCCTTTTGATAAGCTAAGGGTGTCCCCCTTGGGTGTTGTTCCGAAGAAGGCTCCGAATGAATATAGGCTTATTCACCATTTGTCCTTTCCGAAAGGTTTTTCGGTTAATGATGGAATTGAACCTGAGTTGTCTATGGTAAGATATGCGTCCTTTGATAAAGCTTTGTCTTTAGATAAGGAGGCGGGTTCTAACGCGTTGTTAGCTAAGGTGGATATTGAATCTGCTTTTAGGTTGTTGCCGGTTCATTCAGCGTGCCATCATTTATTAGGCTGTTTTGTGGATGGTTCTTATTTTGTGGACTTGTGTTTACCCATGGGTTGTTCCATTTCTTGTTCCTTGTTTGAAAAATTTAGCTACTTCTTGGAATGGGTAGTAAAACAGATTTCTGGGTTGTCATCAGTTATCCATTATTTGGACGACTTTCTTTTTGTGGGTCCGTCTGGTCAGAATTCGTGTCAGGTTCTTATGGATTCCTTTTTGTCTATGGCTAGGGATTTTGGTATCCCAATTGCTTCTGACAAATCAGAAGGGCCTTCCTCAGTGATTAGTTTTTTGGGTATCTGCATTGATACTGTTTTGATGGAATGCAGGCTCCCTGAGGATAAGGTGAAGGATTTGTTTATTTCTGTCGAGTATGCTCTGAGGAGGAAGAAGCTTTCTTTGAGGGAGATTCAATCTTTGGTTGGTAAGCTTAATTTTGCTTGCAAGATTATCCCAGTTGGCAGAATCTTCTGTAGGAGGTTGTCTTTGTCAACGGTCGGGGTTAAGATTCCTCATTTTAGGATCCGTTTGTCTGCTCAAGTAAAGGAGGACTTACGTGTTTGGAAGGTTTTTTTAAGGGATTTCAATGGTAGTTCCTTGATTCAATCTGCGGAAGTAGTGAACAGTGAATTGCATTTATTTACAGATGCTTCTGGTGCACATGGTTTCGGTGCTTTGTTTGGTAATAAATGGTGTTCAGGAGCTTGGCCCAGTGTTTGGGCGTCAGCAGGCCTGACTAAAAACCTAGTTTTTCTGGAGTTATTTCCGTTAGTGGTTGCTTTGAAGATATGGGGTGGCGAATTTGAAAACAAGAAAGTGGTTTTTCATTCTGATAATATGGGAGTGGATTTTGCCATCAACCGTTTGTCTTCTAGTTCTAAACCAGTTATTGGTTTGATCAGAATGTTTGTTTTCGAATGTTTGAAACATAATGTGTATTTTAGAGCTGTTCATGTGCCTGGAAAGGAGAATATTGGGGCTGATGCTCTTTCTCGTTTTCAGTGCAGAGGTTTCGAGAAGCAGTTCCGGATGCAGACATTGTGGGTGCTACGTGCCCGGAGGAAATGTGGTACCTGAATTTTCTAGAGTTTTGAATATGGTGAGGGGAGCCTTAGCTCCTAGGACTTGGAATGCTTATGTGGCTGTTTGGGTGCAGTGGCTCAATAAATTGATTGGGAAGGATAGTCATGTGGATGAAGTGAATTTGCTTTTAGATTGGATTGAGGTTTGGAGGGTGAAAATTTTTTCTAAATCATTGATAAAGCGTAACATGTTGGCTTTATCTTTCTTGTTTAAAACTTTAGGTTGGGAGGACTTATCAAAGAAATTTTGTATCCGTATGGCAGTGAGAGGTTTGTTAAAGAGGAAGGTAGTTTTAGATAAAAGACGCCCTTTGGTTTTTTCAATACTGGAAAGAATGGTTTTGCCTAGAGTTTGTTTTTCTAATTTTGAGGTTTTATTGTTTAAGGTAGCTTTTGTTTTAGCTTATTTTGGAGCTTTTAGAGTGTCTGAATTGGTTTTCTACCCGTTTCAGCTCTCCAAACGAGCCTTTGTCAATAATCTCTTGACAAAGGCTCGTTTGGAGAGCTGAAACGCGTAGAAAACCTAACCAGCTTCCGGAAAGTCATAGAGTGACTGCAACACAACTCCCAGGACCGCTAAATCAGCTGTGAATCAACTCAGAGCCTCTTGAAAAAAGGTAAGCTGAAGGGGCGGTAGGAGTCAGAACCACCATCGAGGAATTACTTTTTTTGAAGAGTGCACGCACTAAAAGAGGAGTGGATCCTGAACACAGACGTGACCAATCCTGGTCCACGCACACATAAACCCAGTGAACACGGAGCAAGCAGGTAAGCGGGTAAATACAACAACCGCTGCTAGTTAAAAGACAGGGTAAGTGTGAATCTACTTGCATACACAAAATACATTTTTTTGGGAACAAGGATATCTAATCCTAAAAACTGGATAAAGTATTGTGGAACCCTTTAGAAATTTAACATCGTTAAAAACAAACAATGAATCTAGTATCAATTGACTATACCTAGAGCCATAGGAGACAAATAAACTTTAGGCTTATTAGCCCGGGAGAATTATGTGCAAACATCCCTTGGACTAAATTTTAAGAGTCATTCTACTCACATGACAATTAATTCACAATTGCTGGTTATTAACTTATTTATTCGTATGAATTTTTTGTGATATATAAAACTGTGACTCTTATTTATAAAGTTGTAAGTTTGGCGAAATCAACCCGTATCCATTTTAGACCACTATGGAACGTATCAATTTTTATTAACAGTTTTAGAGAATTTTTAGAGTGTTTAGAGTTTTTAAGCCTTTAAAGTATTAAGATAGACACCGGTGTCGCTTTATATAAGCTTGTTTTTAGACAGAATTTACTAGCTATATTGATTAATTTTATGAATAAGGACATTTTTAGACTGCGTTAATAAACTATCAATTTTATTGTGAAACACATTTTTATCTCAAAGTTGTGTATTTTATGAGAATCCTTCAACAATTGAGTACTTTATTTTAAACCCTCAGACTGCCGTAGGCGCCACCTCTACCCTGTTTTCTCAGAAAGTTTGCCTGACATGTATAGTTCCCACCTAGGCAGCTCTATCACACTGTGCCTCCTGCTTCCTCCTCACTTATGCCACAGTTTCTCTAAACCTGGAACTGTTGACCCTGGTTTGTATCTCATTGTGTTTGGTTGTAGGCATACATTGTGTTGCTGTAGGTTAGGGACCAGGGAGGAAGAGACCATGATGTGGTCCTGGGCCTATCACCATTTGGCCTATTAATGTTTGGCCAATTGCTGTAACTTACTCTTCCATTTTGCTTTTAATCTAGCTGTGCAAGCTTAGCAGTATGCATGTCTGTAGAACCATTTGGCAGCAATTTTGCAAGAATGTTATAAATTTGCAAGGTATATGTGTAGGTTAATAGTGATTCTACACACATTATGGGACGCTGAACCCAATTTTTTTTTTCTTTCATGATTCAGATAAAGCATGGGATTTCAAGCAACTTTCTAATTTACTCCTAATATCAAATTTTCTTCATTCTCTTGCTATCTTTATTTGAAAAGCAAGAATGTAAGTTTAGAAGCCGCCCCATTTTTGGTTCACAACCTGAGTTGCGCATACTGATTGGTGGCTAAATGTACCCAACCAATAAGCAAGTCATGTCTCCTTAGCTTAGGAGCCTTCTTTTTCAAATAAAGATAGCAAGAGAACGAAGAAAATTGGTAATAGGAGTAAATTAGAAAGTTGCTTAAAATTGCATGCTCTATCTGAATCGTGAAAGAAAAAATTTTGGATTTAGTATCCCTTTAACAAGTTTGCCCTGTTAGTGTGCCTCTTGTTAAAAATAGCTTTCTGTGAGTGCTGGTGAGCCCTCAGAGCTGTGGATTTTTTAGGGTCATATAATGTGTACCCAGTCCAGTTTGAGAGTGCAGTCTATTTATGTGTTCTGTATGTATCTAGGGAAATTACAAAGGGCCTATGTCACCCTTGTTTGTATCTATGTTTGTATGGACCCAGGGTCCAGGAGGAAGAGACACTTGGTGTGGTCCCAGGCCTATCACAATTTGGCCAAATGCTGTAACTAGCTTTTCCATTTTGCTTTCAATCTAGCTGTGTGCCAGACTTTCTATGTGTTGTGTTAATAATTTTCTATTCTAATTTTGCATATGGGCTTTGCACCCAGGCTTGTCTGCCTGAGTCCTGAAAGCTGTGTGCTTGCATGAAATCTCTATCCACTCACCTCTCCCTAATTAATTAATTAATTAGCAGCAGCTAAATTCTAGGCAGAGAATATTTATTTTACCTGCTGAGGGTAGGATAGCAGTGAAAACTTATCTGAGAAAACAGTTAAGCAGAAAGGTTGGTGAAAACTATTATATTGTTTATTAAAACTGGGTTAGTTAGGATTGCTGCATGTTTAGTTAGTGCTCTAAAAGAGCTAGGCTTTTGTTTGTAGTTTTATGAATCACCTGTGAATGTGATTTAAAGCCAAGTGTGGAATGTGTTTGTTTGCAATAAAAACTTTTTTTCCTGCAATTTCAAGTCTGCGAGTGTTTATACCATAGAGGAACACATTGTTTTGCCTGAAAACAGATATCCTATGTGATTGCTGTATCACAATATATATCTATCTATATATATATATATATATATATATATGTGTGTGTACTATGTCTGATGAAGGGGGTGATACCTTGAAAACGTTATCACAACAGACAAGAGGAATGATAACTCTGCAGTGATTGCTTGCTTTGGATCTATTTTGTTATGTATGTGGGATGCACGCTAGATTGAATCTTGGAACAATGAGTGCTGCCTTCTCTACTATATATATATATTCAGCATTTTTGAGTGCTATATGTTGAGCAAACCCTGATTAAAGTCAATAGTGCAATTTGTGCACTTCTAATTGTCAGCACAGCCCACCGACAAGTTCAAAAAAAAACTGTGGGGGGTTCTGGTGCAGAGGGTTAGTGTTAAAGTTCCTGCTCAAATTCTGGGGTAAGTTATACAGTAAAATAACTATTTTTAGATTATACTGGGCCTTTAAAAATAAAAATGCTGAATTTAAAAAGCAAAGTTGACTGTTCATTTAATTTAAAGGGACAGTCCACACCAAATTTGTTATTGCTTAAAAAGATAAACACCTTTACTACCCATTCCCCAGCTTTGCACAACCAATGTTATTAATATACTTTATAACCTTTTTAAACCTCTACATTTCTGCCGGTTTCTGAGCCACTACAGACACTCCTATCACATGCGTTTGTTTTTTTTTTTTTTTGTTTTTTTATTAGCTTTTCATAACAGGACAATGCTCCTTCTGAGCCTACCTAGGTATGCTTTTCAACAGAGGATACCAAGAGAACCAAGCAAATTGGATAATTGAAGTAAATTGGAAAGTTGTTTTAAAAATGCATGTTTTATTTGAATCATGAACGTTTTAATTGTTTACTTTTAACTGTCCCTTCAAAGTATAAGAAAATCAGACAAAACAAAGAATGGCATTGTAATTTATTTTTTACTATACATAATTACATATTTTATGGGTAAAGACATTTTGAGGGTTTTTTTCCCCATTAACCGAAGAAAAAGATCACAGGGAGTGCTGGCATATGTGCTGCAGCTTATTGATGCATTAATATCTTGATGACTGCACCCCCACCCATTTTTTACACCTCTGATAGCTCCCTGGGGCCACCTCTGGATGAGGTAAGGGCTCTCATTTATTTAACGAGGAAAAGGCAGAACTTATTATGACTGCAATAGTTTTTGTGCCTCCCCCAAAAAAAAAAAAAAAAAAAAAAAAAATGTGTGCATTTGGGTGGCCACGACTCAAAAAAGCCACCTGGAGGTAAGAACAGCACACAGAGGGTTCCCTGCAACGTTGGCTTAACCTGGCCCTGTGCCACTGGACATTTTTAGGAAATAAATTTAATAGCTATAAATGTATATGCAGTCCTTAAAGGGACATGAAACCCAACATTTTTCTTTAAAGATTCAGAAAGAGCATGCAATTTTAAACTATTTTCTAATTTACTTCTGTATTCAAATTTAGTTTCTTCTTTTGTTAAAAGCAGGGACGTAAGCTGAGAAGTGTCTAGAGCGCTATATGGTAGCAGTTGGGCAGGAATGTTATGTATTTATAAGCGCTCTAGATGGCAGCACTATTTCCTGGCATGTAGCGCTCCAGACACCTAGATGGGTATATTTTCTACAAATACCATGGTAATGAAGCAAATTTGTTAACAGAAGTAAATTAAAAACTTTTTTTTTTTATTGTATACTCTGTCTGAATCACATAAGAAAATATTAAAGGTTTTATATCCCTTTAAGACACTGAACCCATTTTTTTTTCTTTCATGATTCAGATAGAGCATGAAATTTTAATCAACTTTCAAATTTACTCCTATTCATTTTTCTTTGTTCTCTTGATAGTTTTATTTTATGTTAATCTTAGCAGCCAGCCCATTTTAGGTTCAGCACCATGGATAGTGCTTGCTTATTGGAGGCTTACATTTACCCACCAGTAAGGAAGCATAACCCAGGTTCTCAACCAAAAATGGACCGGCTACTATGCATCACATTCCTGCTTTTTTTTTTTTTTTTTTTTTTTTTTTTTTTTTTTTTTTAAATAGCAAGAGAACGAAGAAAATTTGATAATATGAGTAAATTAGAAAGTTGCTTAAAAGTGCATGCTTTGTCTGAGTCATGAAAGAAAAATAGTGGGTTTAGTATCCCTTTAAGGCTTCTAAAATATTATATGACCTCCATATCTTGGAAAGTTGGCTACCCCTGGTCTTCACAATTAAAGGGACAAATAGAAAGGAAGTAGATACACTGGAAGTGATGGTACATAAAATCAGTTTAAAGGGATATGAAAGTACCTAAATGATTAGTGATATTTTGAAGATGCATCCCATTTTATTTTTTAAAAGCATATTTATTTTATCCAGTCTTTCCCACATAAAGGGCAAATGCATATCTTACTCCTGTACTGACTGCAAACTGATGTGAGTTTACATAATATCCAATATATTACTACTAATGCTGGGGCTTTTATTTTCCTTTAACCCATAGATGATGTCAGGACGTCAGGCATGTGGTCCTAAAAGTGCTGGGCTTAAACGTCTTTAGGACGGCAAGAAACATCCTTTTTCAGCTTACTGCTTTTAAGAGATAAAAAAAATCTGACTGGGGGACGTGTCGGTGTTCTATCGAGAACTCCAATCTGACGTCACTTCTGGTGATTTCATACATCTGATTGGTTTAAGTCTCAGTGAGTGACAGGATTCACAGCCAATCAGATGGGCACTGTGATCGCTTATCTTCACCATCTATTTTGCCTCCGCCTGGGGGTTCAAGGTTTACTTGGGGTGTATGCCAGAGGATCGGC
The DNA here is from genome assembly GCF_027579735.1 of Bombina bombina. Lineage (NCBI taxonomy): Eukaryota > Metazoa > Chordata > Amphibia > Anura > Bombinatoridae > Bombina > Bombina bombina. The sequence goes on from NC_069499.1 coordinate 1,107,087,179, forward strand.
GGTGCGCCCCCCCAAGACAGGCAAAACAGTGAAAAACAGTGAGTCACCGGAAGTGACGTCAGATTGGAGTTTTCGAGAAATTGGAGTTCTCGACAGAACACTGACATTGAAGTCACGTGATTGCATCGACAGTAGCATGATTTCCTTTTTCCAGCAAATGTCTTCAACACTTGTTCCTGTCCTGAAGGAGTGAAATAAAGAAATAGGTGAAGATAATGCTCCACCCACACACCATAAAACAACCAGGTTTGATAAAGTCTCCTACACAGCAGGTGCAGACAAACAAAATGTTGTAAGGGAAATTAAATTACCATGTTAGCAAACCTCCCAACATTTGAAAGCCAAAAAGGGACACTTTTCTCCTACTCTAATAAAGATCACCCGACCGACCCCCCCCCCCCCCACCACACACAATCCTACAAATGGGTTTGTGTTTCCCATTACTTCACCCTATCTGCTCCTCTCCCCCACACAGCCCTCATCCGTTGCTCACCACCCATTTTGATCCTCTCCCCCACACCATCACATTCCTCATTCCCTGCTCGCCCTTCTCCCCCACGCAATCATACAGCCCCCCTCTCCCATGATCTCACCACAGTCCCCAATCAACACACTGACCCTAAGTGAGTGGTGCACTGGAATATGAGGAAAAAGGTATGGAAATATGAATGCAGATAGGCTAATCCAACTGGCTATTTTTTCTGAGGTGGGGGTTAATGCTATTAGAATCAGGGTTGTAAGCTAAGCCCAGTAGATGTAGATGAGGTTGGACCCTGAAAACAGCTTGTTACAGTAGGGGAGGGTTGAGTCAGGAGGGCAGAAAATTACTTTATAAGCGGTATGGAGGCATAAAATAGGTTCAATTGTGCCGCTTCATGTATGAGTGAGGTTAATGACAATCCAGAACATAAACGTGGCCAGGGGAAATGCGTGAGAAGGGCTGGGCTATATGAGGACAAAGTTAAACTAGCAGTAACTGCAACCCGGTCAGAAGGTCACCCCCGACCCGGACTGTCACTCAGCAGAGCACCCACTGTGATCCAACTGAGGTCTGCAGATTCTGCTCTAGACAGTCTTTCCACGGGGCAGGCAGTCTCAAAGAGCCTCATGTCTGCGCCAGCCACTGCGATCCACGTGCCAAAGTAACTGAGCCACGAGAAGCTACAGATAATGGGGCTCCATTTATCATTCATTCTTGAAATACGACTTTCAGTTCTCCGCAGCTCGCCTTTGGAGAGGTGCACATGTGCGCCCATATTTATCATAAAAACTGTAGTATTTTATCGCCAATTTCCAAAGGCGAGATGCGGCGGATTATTGATAAATCTCTACATTCGTATTATATATGCGCCTTATTTATCATTAGAAATACTCCCAAATAGACTTGATTTTTGTATAGAACCTGTCTAACTTTTTTTTTATTGAAATGTAACTTGTTTAAACCACCCTTAAAGGGACATGCCAGCTACATTTTTTCTTTTATGATTTAGAAAGAGAATGCAATTTTAAACATCTTTCTAATTTACTTATATTATCTAATTTGTTTTATTCTCTTGTTATTCTTTGATGAAAAGCATATCTAGATATGCTCACTAGCTGCTGATTGGTTGCTGCACATAGAAGCATCGTGTGATTGGCTCACCATGTGCATTGCTTTTTTTTCAACTAAGGATATTTAAAAAATTAAGCAAAATAAATAATGGAAGTGAATTGTAATGTTGTTTAAATTTCTATTCTCTATCTGAATCATGAAAGAAAAATTTTGGGTTTAGTGGCCCTTTAAAGTAAAGGTCAATTTTGATGAATAAGTGCCCAGTTTTTAATAATCCTATTAAAAACAAGGGCACTTTAATTCATCAAAATTGACATTTCACTTCTTTTCTTTAAAAATTACCTTTTAATCCTGGCAGCCGCTCCAGCACTTCCTCTGCCTGTCGCAAGCCGTCTTCTCGGGTCCAAAATGACGAATCCGGCTTCCTCCAATCACAGCGTTGCTTCAGGCCAAGATTCCCCCGGGGGGGAAGCCGTGATTTGAGGAAGCCGGGTTCGTCATTTCTGACGTCTGCAGAGGCTTCCGACGGCTGAGGGAATTGCTGGATTGGCTGCCAGGCTTAAAAGTTAAGTTTTTGAAGAAAAGAAATGAAATGTCAATTTTGATGAATTAAAGTGCCCATGTTTTTAATAGGATTATTAAAAACCGGGCACTAATTTATCAAAATTGACCTTCACTTTAACTGTGTATTTCATTATTTAAATAAAAACCTATTTTAATGTAATAAAATAAATATCATTACAGTATTTTCTTTTTAAATGACAAAACATGTAACTGAATACATGTATTTTAATCAATAAATGCATTTTTTGGTTTTAGTCATGTGTAAGAAAGCTTTTATATATTTTTTTTTATACGCTACAATAATAAAAACTGATGTTTTAAACAATAACACCTTTATCTTCTTCCACACCCCCTGCAGTACTTAAGACTCCTCTATCTATCTATCTATCTATCTATCTATCTATCTATCTATATATATATATATATATATATATATATATATATAGGCTTACCAGAAGTCCCACTTTTACTGGGATTGTCCCGGTTTGGAGGTGCTGTCCCAGTGTCCCACCCAGTCGTTCATTCTGTCCCAGTAGGGTTGCCACCTCCAGGTTTCAAATCATGTGTCCGGGTTTCAGACCACCTGAAACCCAGACACATTATTCAAAATGACTGGACTGTGGATCTCCAGCATAGTTGGATGCTGGTACTTTGTTACATACAGCTGCTTAGCTTAAAGGGCCATGATACCCACATTTTTTCTTTCATGATTTAGAAAGAGAATGCAATTCTAAACATCTTTCTAATTTACTTCTATTATCTAATTTGTTTTATTCTCTTGATATTCTTTGCTGAAAAGCATATCTGGATATGCTCAGTAGCTGCTGATTGGTTGCTGCACATAGAAGTCTCATGTGATTGGCTCACCCACGTGCATTGCTTTTTCTTCAAATAAGGATATCTAAAAAATGAAGCAAAATAAATAATAGAAGTAAATTGTAATGCTGTTTAAATTTATATGTTCTATCTGAATCATGAAAGAAAGATTTTGGGTTTAGTGGCCCTTTAACGTTCGTGTCCTTCAAATTTACATTTAGTAATACAGGCTGAGTGAGCAGCGTAGGTTTTTTTTTAAATTTTGTAGTACTACTTGGTTTATTTTTCTAAGAATTTAACACCCCCCGTCCCTTGGTGACATTGCCGGTAATACACCTTTAGGGGAATCATATGGGTATGAATAGGAAGAACAGACAGGCAGGATTTTTGGCCTGGATCTTGCTTTACTTCATGCAGGATAGCATTTTGGCAATAATCTTCCTGCATTATGGTATAGAGTAGCCTCTTAAACAGCTTTAGCAGGTACGTGTTTCTTTATACTTTCATTCAATGTTGTATTTATGCCTTATCAGTATTTGGCTCTGTTCCTTAATTAGACACATAAAACACATATTACACTGCAGATATTACATTGTGAAATTGATAATTATGAAAGTGATGATTATGCTTGATGTTTGGCATTATTTAGCACCTGAGATTAAGATTAATGACTTATTTGCCATGACAACGTAATGGTGCCTTTTTCACTAGGGGGTGGTGTTATGGTCTATTTAAACTGTGTGATTCACTTGTTTGTCTGAGGAAGGGTAGAGTATCCACGAAACATTACACACATAAAAGCTACTACTTTAAAAGGACCAGTATTTGCCACGCCCCCTTGACCACGCTTCTGACCACACCCCCACTGGCACCGCACCAGGTGGTCCCAGTTTCACCTCTAAAAATTATGGTAAGCCTATATATATATATATATATATATATATATAATGTGCAAAAATGTCAGTGGTGACCAAAAATATGTTAATATCTATGTACATGTATCACATCCCTACTTAATATAATTTATTGTTAGCTTTAGACTGATAAGCTTGTCTTCCTTTACAAATAGAAATTAATAGGACACCAATTTTTTTATTTTCAAATAATATATTTATTATAAAACCTAAAAATAAAAATAATTACCTTCACATTCATTGATTTAAAAATATATTATTAAAATAAAATTTACATAGATTAATATTTCATTATTATAGCTACCAAAAGTAAGAAATATTCCATCTTCTCCTTGGCGAAAAAAAAGCGATGTTCTCCACAGTGGTTATGGAGAACTTTTGTGGTTGTATTTGTAGAATTTTAGGTTCTCATAAGGCGCAAAATAATGATAAATCTGAATTTTTGCGATTAGTAAGGCGTATTTTTAAAAATGCAACCAAAAAAGGGCTTTTTGTGCTTTCTTTGGCGCACATGTGCGCCTAGGGGAGAGAGAATAGAGTGGGAGAATTTTGCAGTCGTATTTGCTTATTTTTAGGCGTATTTTGCTTTGATAAATAGGAGAACAATTACGACAGCGTATTTATAGGCGTAAATGTGGGAGAATTACAATGATAAATGGAGCCCCTGGTGTTATTAGAATACTCCTGTACATCACGTGACGAAGTAGGACCCAATACAAAGTCTATTTTTTTTTTTTTACGAGTTGTACAGCGTCAAGTGGCCCGGCCCTGGTGCAATGCAGGACTGAAGGGTGTCTGTGTGGTCAGACAATTTAATTTGGCACTGTACCGCACAAATCAGGACAGTTGGAAATGTATGACTGTAGTTCTGGATACCTACTTTTACCTATACGTTAAAGGGGCTTTGCAGTGACCATAAAAACTGTTTTGTGGTAGAATTTTATTTATTTTTTAAATTCATTCTTTTACTTTATCTTCAACAAATTTGCTCTCATAAAAAAAAAAACACATTCAAATCCACACAAATTTGCTTCTGATTTGCTCTTCACGTGGAGTGGCATAGGAGCACAATATTGACTATGTTTTTAATGCCTTTTTAAGGCGTAGTGAAATAAATTGATTTAAATGTGTTAAAAAAAATGTCATACACTCAAAGTTTTCGCTTAACAATTATTATTTTTTTATTGTGGGGCATGTCACTCACTGCCCACCACCAACAGCTAGTGAGCATCCATCACACAACCCCAAATACTGTATATTTCATTCTATACTCATTCTCCTTACGTCGCAACATCTGCCTTACGCCCCCGACTCCTTTACACTGGCGCACAAGTTCTAGTTCGTACTGCTGCCCTCACCAGTATACACTTTCTCTCTATGGCATTTTTCATCAATCCTGTTCCCATGACCAACTACTGGCTTATTATTTCAACGCAAATAAGCAAGTGTCTAACACATGGCTTTGCAATGCAGCGCAAGAACTACATCTCCCATGTTACTCATCGGCGCAGAGAAGACGCTTGCGCATTCGATGGTTTTGGTGGCGGCAGAGTATCTTTTGTTTGTAGGCGCCAGATTCACCAGAACCGAACCGAATCAACCGGCTGTTGAACTAGACTTAAAACTCTAGTACCGATTTTAAGCACACATTTGCGTCCTCTTGCAGAAGCTTGAGACACCGCATAGAACTCGCGACCCTCTTCTAAGAACAGGCCTGAGACCACCGGGAAACGACCAAGTATATAGGACCACCGGTGACAGGTATGATCGGGATAACGGTGTGCAACGCACGTGCATGTGTCACGTGGATGCATCGTTCTTATTTAAACTGAGCGCGACTGTTTGAGTTTGTGGGAGTTATTCACCAAAGAAGTGCTTTAGATTAGAGATCAGTTTATCATAAACTAACACGGGATAGTCTTACTGATCCAGAGAAACAAAATACAGTGACAGGTACAAATAATGCCTGCAATATATATATATATATATATATATATATATATATATATATATATATATGTAAATCGTAGGGGAAAATAGAAACAATTATTCGTAACATCTCTATTAATTTTTAATATAATATGTTTTGGTCAAGGTATTTTGTAAATGGGGTTTTGGCTTTTAGAGGCATGTAAACAGGGATATCATAGATGGGCATATAAATGGCGATAAAAAGTTACGTGATTAAAGCTACATTTAATTAAGAACACTAAACGGGACAGTCTACACAAAAAATGTATTGTTTAAAAACATAGATCATCCCTTTATTATACATTCCCCAGTTTTGCACAGAAAACATGGTAATATTCATGCACTTTTTACCTCTGTGATTACCTTGTATCTAAGCCTCTTCTGACAGCCCCCTGATCACATGACTTTTTTTTTTTTATTTATTTATTATCTATTGACTTGCATAGACCAATTAGTGCATTAGCACACTGTTATCTATATGGCTCACATGACCTAGCAGACCCCTGTTGTGAATAGCTAATAAAAAGGATGTGATAAGAGGCTGTTTTTAAGTTAAACCTATGTAGGCTCATGCTAATTTCTAAGCATATACAGTTTTTCACAGACAGCGCTAGTTCATGTGTGCTGTGTAGATAACGTGCTCACTGCTGTGGAGTTATTTATGAGTCAGCACTGTCTAACCTGCAAGTATGAATAATTGAAATAAGGGGCAGTCTGCAGAGGCTTAGATAATAGGTAATCACAGAGGTAAAAAGTATATTTAAGGGACAATGAAACCCAATTTTTTTCTTTCGTGATTCAGATAGAGCATACAATACATTTTAAGCAACTTTCTAATTTACACCTATTAAATTTTTCTTCGTTCTCTTGCTTTCTTTATTTGGAAAATAAGGCATCAAAGCTATTTTTTTGGTTCAGGACTATGGAAAGCACTCGTTTATTGGTGGGTGAATTTATCCACCAATCGGCAAGAACAACCCAGTTTGTTCACCAAAAATGGGCTGGCATCTAAACTTACATTCTTGCATTTCAAATAAAGATACCAAGAGAATGAAGACAATTTGATAATATGAGTCAATTAGAAAGTTGCTTAAAATTGCATGCTCTATCTGAATCACAAAAGAAAAAATTTGGATCCAGTGTCCCTTTAATATAACCGTGTTAATTATGCAAAACTGGGAAATGGGTAATAAAGGGATTATCTATCTTAAAAAAAATTAATTCTGGAGTAGACAGTCCCTTTTAAAGGGTCAGTATACACCAATTTTCATATGTCTGCATGTAATATACACTACTTTAAAGAATAATATGCACAGATACTGGTCTTAAAATCCAGTATAAAACCTTTTAAAAACTTACTTAGAAGCTCCCAGTTTAGCACTGTTGATAAAGTTAGTCTAGGACACCCACTGAAGGAGGCTGGGATAACAAAAAGAGCAGACCCCCCCTGCATATGAAAAGACTGACAACATAAACAGGAGCCAGCAGGAGTGTGTAAACGCATGTATACATCTGACACTGTGGGGCTTGGTTAGGAGTCTGAAAATCAGCACGTTCTTAAAAAAATAAGCAAAACTATACATTTAAAAAAAAAAAAAAAAAAACACACACTCCCAGATGGGCTATATAGATGGATCATCTACAAAACATTTATGCAAAGATAAATCTAGTGTGCAATGTCCATAAAAGCTTTCCATTGTACCTAAGCATTATGTTCTGTAGCTGATACAGTAAAGATTAAAGGGCATTGCACAGGGTAAAATTGTTTTTCCATAAATGTATTTTGAATGACTTGTTATACCAAATGCAGAGTATAAAATATTTGAGAAATTGCATTTTCGGGTTTATTTGTGTATCTGAAGTAGCTGGTTTTGTGCTTTGAAACCACAGCCTATTACAATGGGTTGAGCTTCAGGTAATATCAGATCTCATTATGTTATCACTTTCATGTACACAGACTTGCTTCCTTATCTTATATTTGTCTGGAACACCAAAGCTCAATACATAGAGAGAACAATGGCAAATTATCATTTTATTACTTAACTATCATGCCCCCCACTGACAGTGTAATCTCTTCTGCTGGCTGTGTTTATTTAGGCTTGTCAATAGCATATACGCCAGTATCAAAACTTTCAGTATAGGTTGGGAAACCACAAGCTAAATCAGCTATTTCAAATGCTGAAATATGAGTAAATGAGCTACTTACAACCAATTTAATACACTCTAGCAGGTAAAAAGGATCATTGGGAATAATTTAAAGGGGAGAAAGTTTTTGGGTGAACTGTCCCTTTAACTTTTAGCTAAGTACTGTATTACATTTCAGTTTGGAAAGCTCATAACGGTATTATAAGACACTTCTGTCCATTCAGCCACCAATCATCAAGCGCTACCCAGGTGCTGAACCAAAAATGGTCCGACTCCTAAATTTAGATACATGCTTTTCAAATGAAGATAACAAGAGAACAAATACAAATTGATCATAGGAGTAAATTAGAAAGTTGCTTAAAATTGCCTGCTTTATCTGAATCACAAAAAAAAAAAAAAAAATGCGTTTAGTATCCCTTTAATGATTGGTGGCTAAATGTAGCCACCAATCAGCAAGCGCTACCCAGGGTGCTGAACCAAAAATGGTCCGGCTCGGAAACTTACATTCCTGCTTTTTCAAATAAAGATAGTAAGAGAACATAGAAAAATTGATAATAGGAGTAAATTAGAAAGTTGTTTATAATTGCCTGCTCTATCTGAATCATGAAAGAAAACATTTGGGTTCAGTATCTCTTTCAAACTGTTTCATGTCCCTTTTTAACTATTTTCTGGGTTGAGCTTATCAACATTGGATTCCACATGGATGCATTTCAGTTTTGAATAGAAGCATTTTTGCAATATACATGTATTAGTAAAAATGCTTCTAATAAAAGCTATAGCTGTTTCAAAAGTGTATTTAAGTATTGACCATGCTTCAGCATTTTAAACACAGCACTTGCTCGGAAAGCTGATATAATACAAGCCCCACTGGTGCTCTGAGCAGGTGCAATATTTAAAATGTTGGTGCACTGAGACTATCAAACTATGCTTCACATGCAGTAAAGTGATAACATTTACTAGAATCATTATTGCCAAAACACGTATATTGCAAGTTATATTTCTATTCAAAGATGTAATTCCTCTATGTGCATGTAAATTTTGCCTCTAATGTCCATTTAAAATAAAACAATAAGTGATCACCTCAAAACTACAATTAAAGGGACACTGTACCCAAAATGTTTCTTTCGTGATTCAGATTGAGCATGACATTTTAAGCAACTTTCTAATTCACTCCTATTATCAAAATTTCTTCATTCTCTTGGTATCTTTATTTGAAATGCAAGTATGTAAGTTTAGATGGCGGCCCATTTTTGGTGAACAACCTGGGTTGTCCTTGCTGATTGGTGGATAAATCCATCCACCAATAAAAAAGTGCTGTCCAGAGTACTGAAACCAAAAAAAAAGCTTAGATGCCTTCTTTTTCAAATAATGATAGCAAGAGAATGAAGAAAAATTGATAATAGGAATAAATTAGAAAGTTGCTTAAAATTGCATGCTCTTTCTGAATTGCAAAAGAAAAAAATTGGGTACAGTGTCCCTTTAATAAGAACTCAAATTGTATTTCAAGAGATATTGTAGAATTATAAGCTTGCTGTTAGTTGAAAGGTTATACTTAGATTTCTTTAAAAAGACAAAAAGCACATCCCAAACACACACTTCTCAATGCCCTAGACAGGCTTTTAGATACATAGCCAGACTGGATGCGTGGGGAAAAATAGTTTTTTGTTTAAAGTAATAAACTTTTGATTCAACTCAGAGGGACATCATTTGTATTGTTTTGCAGTCCAAGCATACATCCCTTGAAAAGTTTCTTGAGGGCTTATCGTAACTCCTTTATGTGGCCATTTAGGGGCCAATATAAATTATCTCCTGCACTAATCCAGCAATCACTGTGGATCATGTAGGAGGGGTCAGGGTTCTGAATGCCATAGAATGAACTTAAAGGGATAGGAAAGTTAAAAATAAACTTGCTTGATTCAGGTAGAGCATGTCATTTTAAGACACTTTTAAATTCACCTCTATTTTCAAATGTGCTACGTTCCTTTGGTATCCCTTGTTGAAAAAGAATACGCACATATCCTACACTAGTGGGAGCTGGTTGCTGATTGGTGCCTGCACACATTTGTCTCTTGTGATTGGCTGACTAGATATTTTCAGCAGGCTGCCAGTAGTGCAATGCTGTTCCTTCAGCAAAGGATAACAAGAGAATGAATATGAATAGAAGTAAATTGTATGTACTGTCCAGATAATGAAAGACATTTTGGCGTTTCCTTTCGGTGCGGGGGGACATTTTCAGAGTTAAATTCCAAGTGGGCAAAATCAGAACATGACGCTTGACAACATCATGTCAGTATACACTTATTTTTTGTAGCAAGTTGTTCTTTTACCATGTGTTTGCAATGCAGGCACGTAAAGTGTAGAAGGGAGCCGTTTGAAACTACTTACTGTTACTTTAGGTGTTGTACTCATACACATGCCTTTTTTTTGTTTTTCTCTTTCCCTTTTGAAACTCAGGAACGTCACCCAAGCAGATAAAAAAAAAATATGGCGGCATCAATGGGAAAAAAACAAAACAAGAAAAAAATGGAAGAGGTAGATGAGGAAGAGGAGGAATATGTAGTTGAAAAAGTTTTAGACAGACGAGTGGTGAAAGGGAAAGTGGAATATCTGCTGAAATGGAAAGGATTCTCTGAGTAAGTGCTAATTTAATGCAAGGGATGTGAAATATAAATTTTAAATTCATGATTTAGATAGAACATACAACTTTCAAATTTACTTTTATTATTAATTTTGCTTCATTCTCTTGTTATCCTTTGTTAAATAGCAGCAATGCACTACTGGTTGTTAGCTAAACACATCGGGTGAGACAATGACAAGAGGCGTATATGTGCAACCATCAATCGACAACTAGCTCCGAGTAGTGCATTGCTGCTCCAGAGCCTATCTGGGTATGCTTTTCAACAAAGGATACCAAGAAAATAGGTCAAATTTGATAAAATAAGTAACTTGTTTAAAATTGCATGCTCTATCTGAATCATGAAAGTTTAATGTTGACTTTAGTGTCCCTTTAATGTCATGATAGGCCTGAATATTTTTTTTGATTCCATATTGTATCTACCTTTTCGCATAGAAGTAAAAGATCAGGGGTTTTTTTTTCCTGTCTTTATTTTTATTCTGTTTTCCTCTCTTACAGCTAGATTACGAGTTTTGTCGGAAAAAACCTGCGGTGCTAACAAGCCTTTTTTTTCCAGCGCTTACTTTAAACAACGCTGGTATTACAAGTTTTCTGAATGGCTGCGTTAGCCTCAGAAAAGTGAGCGTTGAGCAAATTTAGCTCCACTTCTACCTGTAATACCAGCGTTGCTTATGGTAGCGGTAAGCTGGAAAAACGCGCTCGTGCACGATTTCCCCATAGGATACAATGGGGCTGAGCTGGCTGAAAAAAAACCCTAAAAAACCTAACACCTGCAAAAAAGCAGCGTTCAGCTCCTAACGCAGCCCCATTGTTTCCTATGGGGAAACACTTTCTAAGTCTACACTTAACATGAACCCCGAGTCTAAACACCCCTAACCTTACACTTATTAACCTCTAATCTGCCCTTATCGCTGACACCTACATTATATTATTATTAACCCCTAATCTTCCGCTCCGGACACCGCCGCCACCTACATTATCCGTATAAACCCCTAATCTGCTGCCCCTAACATCGCAGACACCTACATTATATTTATTAACCCCTAATCTGCCCCCCCCAACGTCGCCGCCACCTACCTACAATTATTAACCCCTAGTCTGCCGACCGGACATCGCCGCCACTAAAATAAATGTATTAACGCCTAAACCGCCACACTCCTGACTCGCAAACACTTTAATAAATTTTATTATCCCCTAATCTACCCTCCCTAACATCGCCGCCACCTACCTACAATTATTAACCCCTAATCTCCCGCCCCCAATGTCGCCGCTATTATAAGAAAGATATTAACCCCTAAACCTAAGTCTAACCCTAACACCCCCCTAACTTAAATATAATTTAAATAAAACAAACTAAAATTACTATAATTAAATAAATTAATCCTATTTAAAACTAAATACTTACCTATAAAATAAACCCTAATATAGCTACAATATAACTAATAGTTACATTGTAGCTATTTTAGGATTTATATTTATTTTACAGGCAACTTTGTATTTATTTTAACTAGGTACAATAGCTATTAAATAGTTAATAACTATTTAATAGCTACCTAGTTAAAATAATTACAAAATTACCTGTAAAATAAATCCTAACCTAAGTTACAAATACACTATCAATAAATTAATTAAATAAATTACCTACAATTATCTAAACTAAAATACAATTAAATAAACTAAACTATAGTACAAAAAAAACACTAAATTGCAAAGAATAAAAAAAATATTACAAGAATTTTAATCTAATAATTACACCTAATCTAAGCCCCCTAATAAAATAAAAAAGCCCCCCAAAATAATAAAATTCCCTACCCTATACTAAATTACAAAAGTAATCAGCTCTTTTACCAGCCCTTAAAAGGGCTTTTTGCAGGGCATTGCCCCAAAGTAATCCGCTCTTTTACCTGTAAAAAGAAATGCAATACCCCCCCCCCCCCCCAACATTACAACCCACCACCCACACACCTCTACTCTAAAACCCACCCGATCCCCCCTTAAAAAAACCTAACACTACCCCTTTGAAGATCACCCTACCTTGAGCCGTGTTCACCCAGCCGGGCACCACTGGTCATCCGATCCGTCCAGAAGTCTTCATCCGATGGAGCAGAAGAGGACATCCGGACCAGGAGAAGGCTTCAGCCAAGCGGCATCTTCTATCTTAATCCATCCGGCACGGAGCGGGTCCATCTTCAAGACATCCGACGCGGAGCATCCTCTTCTTTCCACGGCCGACGACTGAAAGAAGGTTCCTTTAAATGACGTCATCCAAGATGGCGTCCCTCGAATTCCGATTGGCTGATAGGATTCTATCAGCCAATCGGAATTAAGGTAGGAAAAATCCGATTGGTTGATGCTATCAGCCAATCGGATTGAAGTTCAATCCGATTGGATCAGCCAATAGAATTGACCTTGCATTCTATTGGCTGATCCAATCAGCCAATCGGATTGAACTTCAATCCGATTGGCTGATAGCATCAACCAATCGGATTTTTCCTACCTTAATTCTGATTGGCTGATAGAATCCTAGCAGCCAATCGGAATTTGAGGGACGCCATCTTGGATGACGTCATTTAAAGGAACCTTCATTCAGTCGTCTGCCGTGGAAAGAAGAGGATGCTCCGCGTCGGATGTCTTGAAGATGGACCCGCGCCGGATGGATGAAGATAGAAGATGCCGCTTGGATGAAGCCTTCTCCCGGTCAGAGACTTTTGGACGGATCGGATGACCAGTGGTGCCCGGCTGGGTGAACACGGCTCAAGGTAGGGTGATCTTCAATGGGGTAGTGTTAGGTTTTTTAAGGGGGGATCGGGTGGGTTTTAGAGTAGGGGTGTGTGGGTGGTGGGTTGTAAAAGAGCTGATTACTTTGGGGCAATGCCCCGCAAAAAGCCCTTTTAAGGGCTGGTAAAAGAGCTGATTACTTTTGTAATTTAGTATAGGGTAGGGAATTTTATTATTTTGAGGGGCTTTTTTATTTTATTAGGGGGCTTAGATTAGGTGTAATTAGATTAAAATTCTTGTAATATTTTTTTATTCTTTGTATTTTAGTTTAGATAATTGTAGGTAATTTATTTTATTTATTGATAGTGTAGTGTTAGGTGTATTTGTAACTTAGGTTAGGATTTATTTTACAGGTAATTTTGTAATTATTTTAACTAGGTAGCTATTAAATAGTTATTAACTATTTAATAGCTATTGTACCTAGTTAAAATAAATACAAAGATGCCTGTAAAATAAATATAAATCCTAAAATAGCTACAATGTAACTATTAGTTATATTGTAGCTATATTAGGGTTTATTTTATAGGTAAGTATTTAGTTTTAAATAGGATTAATTTATTTAATTATAGTAATTTTAGTTTGTTTTATTTAAATTATATTTAAGTTAGGGGGGTGTTAGGGTTAGGGTTAGACTTAGGTTTAGGGGTTAATAACTTTATTATAGTAGCGGCGACGTTGGGTGCTGGAGATTAGGGGTTAATAATTGTAGGTGGCGGCGATGTTAGGGAGGGCAGATTAGGGGTTAATAACATTTATTAAAGTGTTTGCAAGGCGGGAGTGTGGCGGTTTAGGGGTTAATACATTTATTATAGTGGCGTCGATGTCCGGTCGGAAGATTAGGGGTTAATAAGTGTAGTTAGATGGCGGCAACGTTGGGGGGGCAGATTAGGGGTTAATAAATATAATGTAGGTGTCGGCGATGTTAGGGGCAGCAGATTAGGGGTTCATAGCTATAATATAGGTGGCGGCGGTGTCCGGTTGGCAGATTAGGGGTTAAATAATTTTATTATAGGGTTTGCAATGTGGGGGGCCTCGGTTTAGGGGTTCGTAGGTAGTTTATGGGTGTTAGTGTACTTTGTAGCACTGTAGTTAAGAGCTTTATGTTCCGGCGTTAGCCCATAAAACTCTTAACTACTGACTTTTTTATGCGGTAGGCGTCTTGGAGGTAGAGGCTGTACCGCTCACTTCTTCCAAGACTCGTAATACCAGCGTTAGGCAAATCCCATTAAAAAGATAGGATACGCAATTGACGTAAGGGGATTTGCGGTAGCCAAAGTCGCGGAAGAAAAGTGAGTGGTGAGCCTCTACCTGCCATACTCGTAATACCAGCTGGCGTTAAAAAGCAGCGTTAGGACCCCTTAACGCTGCTTTTTAAGGCTAACACAGAACTCGTAATCTAGGCGTTAGTGTTTTAACAGTTTTACTCTTCATAGACTTCTGTGGTGGTCTAAATGCAAAACATGGACGTGGTTCCTTACATTATAAAGTGTTTATATAATTATTTTTATAGTGAGGATAATACTTGGGAGCCAGAGGAGAATTTGGACTGTCCTGATTTGATTGCAGAGTTCCTACAGTCCCAGAAGTCTGCACACGAAGCAGAGGGTAGCAAGCGCAAAGCAGATTCAGACAGTGAGGTTGGGGACGAGAACAAGCCCAAGAAAAAGAAAGATGAGGTGAGACTAATGGACAAGAGTTGCCTGATTTGCAAGCAACATCATTGGCTATTGTATAAATTAATTTTCATGTTGATCCAGTAAGGAAAACGCCTCAAAATCTGGGATGGATTTTTGTGAATGCAAATTTGCTAACTGGCTTATAAATTATGTTATTGTCTTAAAAGTGAACTAAAGTTTAGGAAAACAAAGTTGTTGTGGTTTTTTTGGGGGGGGTTCAGCAAATGCAGTGCAAAGCTAAATTCTTATTTATTTTTGAAAACTGATTTCCACCTTATCAAAGACCTGTAATACTTCAGTAGTTTGTGCAGTATCTTT
The DNA here is from genome assembly GCF_027579735.1 of Bombina bombina. NCBI lineage: Eukaryota > Metazoa > Chordata > Amphibia > Anura > Bombinatoridae > Bombina > Bombina bombina. Next base: position 1,107,102,548 of record NC_069499.1, read on the forward strand.
ACTGTAGTGAGTTGTCCAAGCTTCTTGTGAGGCTGAAGAATGATGGTAAATTTAGGTACTAATATGGTAACCATCGTGGAAGTCTAAATGGGACATGTATGATTCAGAGCACACAATTTTAGAAAAACAAAATGTATGTTTGCCTGATAAATTAATTTCTTTCATGGTGGTGAGAATCCATTGCTCCTGGCCACTAGGAGGAGACAAAGATTCACAAAGGTTCCAAGAGCACTTCATCCCTCTCACCTCTCTGGTATACCAATATGACGTATAGCCAAGCAAGGAAAAATAGAACAAAAGGTAGGAAAGGACAAAGCAGAGAAAATGAGGTGTAAACTAGAATTTCCGGCAGAACAAATATAATTAGTAAGCAGAAATTGTTTCCTTTTATATGGTGGTGAGAGTCCATTACTCCTGGGTCTTAATACCCATGCTGTGGAGTCCACGGGTAATGTTAGTCGGGACAAAACGTTTTGAAAAAGCAGACACCTAATTTCAAGACATTGCTGCCTGGAGGACTTTCCTACCAGAGACCACTTCAGAAGAAGTAAAAACCTCAAATTAGTAGTATTTAGGAAAATTATGACTATGTTGCTGCCTATGCAAATTTGTACAACAGAAGTCTCATTTTTAAATGCCCAGGAAGTGGAAACTGATCTATTAGCATGGGTTGTAAAGCATTTTAGGGGAGAGTTTCCAACCTCCAAGTAAGCCTCTTGAATCAAGAGTCTTAGCAAATAAATTAAAGTAAGCTGGTTAAATAATAGCCTTGAAATAGAATTTTAACGCTCTCAGTACTGTTTAAGCTTTTCTATAGAAATATGAAGATCAGAACAAACAGAAGGAATAGCGTTTTGAGATTGATGTTATCAGAAAGATGACCTTTAGGAAAAAAGTCAAATGATGTTCTTAAAAACCGCATTATCCTAATGAAATCAACAGATAAGGAGGCTCACAAGAAAGAGCAGACAATTCAGAAAACTCTTCTGACAGAAGATACTGCTAAAAGAAACAATACCTTCTAGAACAGACGCTGGAAGACTAAACTAGGTATAAACCTGCAAAACTCTGAGAACCAAATTTATTTTTCAAATAAGAGAAAATTGGATTAATCACTGATCTTATCCTGACTAAAGCTTTTAAAGTCAGGAAGAAAGCATTTTTTTTTTGGTGGTATAACACAGAGAGAACTGAGATGTGACCCTTAAAGGAACAGTGTACTCTGGAATTGTTATCGTTTATAAAGAAAGATAATCCCTTTATTACCCATTCTCCAGTTTTGCATAACCAACACAGTTATATTAATATACTTTTTACCTCTGTGATTATCTTGTATCTCAGCCTCTGCAGACTGCCCACATTATTTCAGTTTTGTTGACAGACTTGCATTTTAGCCAATAATTTCTGAATCATAAATAACTCAATCGGAGGGAGCACTTGCTATCTATATGGCACACATGAGCTAGCACTGTCTAGCTGTGAAAAACTGTCAAAGTGCACTGAGATAAAAGGCAGCCTTGAAGGGCTTAGAAATTAGCATATGAGCCTACCTAGGTTTAGCTTTAAACAAAGAATTCTAAGAGAACAAAGCAAATTTGATGATAAAAGTAAATTGGAAAGTTGTTTAAAATTGCATGCCCTATCTGAATCCTGAAAGTTTAATTTTGACTAGACTGTCCCTTTTAAAGATCTAGCAGATAAACCCTATATCTAAGCCCTCTTCTAAAAATTGAAGAATTCTAGGCATTCTGAAAGAATGCCGGCTAAAAACCTTTCTCACCAGGAAAGAAAACTTTCCAAATCTTGTGTGTAACAGAGGTATTCTGGCCTGAAATAAATTATAAACTTCAACTTTAGAAAAACCTCCATGTTTAAAAAATTAAGCAATCAGTCTCCAAGCCTTCAAGATGAGGCTTGAGATCTTGATGATAAAAAATGGGGGTTGAGGCAGGAGGCTGTTTCTTCATCTGTTACCAAACCAAGTTCTGCATGGCCAAGCAGAAACAGTCAATAGTACAATGAGAGCTCTTATTTTATCCAAGCTATCTCACACGTAGTAGCAGAACAGTTAGAGGAAAAAAAATACAAGCAAGACTAAATAACTAAAGAGCTGCTAGAGCATCTATAATTTCGGCCTATGGATACTTGGCCCTTGTAAAAAAAACAGGTTTGTTGACAAAATGAGGAGCATCCAAATCTATCTCTGGAAGATGCATTGATCTATAATCTGATTGAAAACTTCTCGAAGAAGAGATCATTCCCTTTAATGAAGGGATTGGTGACTGAGAAAATCTGCTCCCATTTCTTCACACCTGAAATATGAATTACATAAATTGAACAGAGATTGTTCTCTGTCCAAGTTAAAGTTTGAAAAACCTCCTGCACCTTTAAGGAACTGCAAGTTCCCCCTTACTGATTGCAGAGACATTGTCTGATTGAAAATGTAGACAAGTCTTCTTTTTTCAGTAAAGTCCAGCTCTGAAGGGTCCTTAAAGTGCTATCTTAAAGTGATGGTAAATACAAGCATATTACAAACACTAGGATTTACCATCACTAAAAATAAATGAGTTTCTCTCATCGTTTTGTAAAATACAGCATTACATTCACCCTAGCTGTTAGGAAATATCGTTAACACCGAGCCTTTGGCTGCCCACGGCACAGTGCTTTCTTCTATGAGGTGACTTTTCCACCTCTAGACCAATAGCCGTGTGTGTCGGTTGACATCCTAGCATGGCTAGAGGTCTAAACTTCAGCTCATTGGAAAAGAGCGCTGTGCCGTGGGCGGCCGAAGGCACTGTATCAGCAATATGCTTTCCTAACAGCTTGGGTGAGTGCAACGCTATATTTTACAAAACAATGAGAGAAACTCATATTTATTTTTAGTGATGGTAAATCCAAGTGTTTGTAATATTGTATTTACCATCACTTTAAGATAGCACAGAGTTCTAAGATATTTATTAGTAACCTCACCTCCCAAAGAGACCAAACTGCTTGTGCTCTCTTGGATCCCCGCACTGCACCCCAACCTGAGGGTCTTGCGTCTGTTGGGATTATTGTCCAATTGAATGGATTAAGAAAGCCCCCGGAGAAAAGGATTTAAAATCTATCCACCAGGATCGAGATTGCTTAGTTGTGAAATCCAAAAAGGATCCTTCTGAGAAAGCTGAGAGTAATCATTGCCCCATTGACTAAGTATGCAAAGGAGAAACGGTCTCCTTTGAAACTGAGCAAATGGAATAGAATCTGATGCAACAATCATCAGACCAAATACTTCCATGCATACGGCTACTGTAGGATTGGAAAATGACTAAAGTATTGTACAAGTTGTCTAACTTTGAACTCCTTTTATCTGATAAAGATCAACTCATTGTTATTAAGTCTATAATGACTCCTAGGAAAGAGGCCTTAGACTGAGGAGAAAGAGAAAGTCCGTATGAGATTGTGCTAAAGGTAATAATGGAGCGAGTACCAATAAATTGTCCGAGTATGGAGCCACAGAAATACCGTGAACTTTTATTACAGACAAAAGAGTTTCCCTAAGCTTTGTAAGTATTCTGGGATCAGTAGCTAGACTAATGGTAGAGAAACAAAACTGAAAGAGATTGTCCAAGAAGGCAAACCTTAAGAACTGGTAAAGGTCCTTGTGGGGATAGCATATATATAGGAAGCATCCTTCAAATCTATCATGGGCATATATTGACCCTGCTAAACAGGGGGTAGAATAGTCAAAATTGTTTACATTTTGAATGTAGGAACCCTGATAAACTCGTTTTGCAAACCCAGATTAGGACTGAAAATTCCCTGTTTCATGGGAACACTACGGATTAGAATAAAAATCCCAGCCTTGTTCTGACGTAGGAGCTGGAACTACCATTCCAATGAGATCTAGATCCTGAACACATTTAAAAAAGGCTTGTGCCTTTACCAGGTCTTTTGGAACATGCAGAAAAAGACATTGATTTGAAATCCTATTCTGTATCCCTGAGAAACTATGTTAAGAACCCAAAGATTGTGAACAGACTGGGACCAGGCCTTTCGAAAAAGGCATAACTTGCCCCTTACCAGAAGGGTAACTGGATCTGGGCCGCACCTTCATGCTGATTTGGTAGAGGTAGGAGGCTTTGGCTGTTTGGCCATGTTCCAATTGTGGATGGACTTCAAGACGGAAGGAAGAATCTTGTTTTTGTGCAGAGGACGGCTTTTGGTTCTTAGATTGACAAAAGGAATAACAGTTACTAGTAGCCCTGAACTTTCCATTGGACTTCTTGTCCTGAGGAAGATAAGCTCCTTTTTTTCCTCCAGTGACTATATAAATCTAGATTTTTTTTTTTTAAACCATATCAGCTGGTCATGACTTGAGCCACAAAGCTCTTTTTTAGTCAGAACCAATAAGGTTGTATCTTTAGCATTAAAACTAATTATGTCAACAATAGTATCAAAGATAAAGGCATTTGCTAACCTAAGAAGTTTTAAATAGTTTTAAAAATATTCTTCTATAGAATCTTCTGAAATCTTATCATAAAGATTGACATAGCAAAGAGTAGAAGCTGCTGCAAAACAAGCAATTCTGATTGCTGGTTTAAACATGTAACCCCCCTTGTAAAAATACTCTATATTATATTATTATAATAGAGTCTTTAAAAAAGGAACTCTCCTCTAAGAGAATAGTAGTGTATTTTTGATAAAGTGGAAATTGCACCATCCACCTTAGGAATATTTTCCCAAAGCTCTATACTAGGAGCTGGAAAGGGAAAACATCCTCTTCAGTGCTGAGGATGGAATAAAAGTAAGACCAGGCTTAAAGCACTCCTTGGAGATATCTCTGTAATTGTCTCTGGGACATGAAAAACCTCTGAAGATACAGCAGAAGGTTTAAAACTAACAACTAATTAACAGATCTGAAAATGTTCAAGCTTGAACATGAAAGAGGAGGATTCTGTATTCTGACCATCTGAAAAAGCTTAACCTTCAGAAAACAGATCTGAGGAATTAGAATCTAAGCCTGAAAGTAATTATTTAGCTTATCTGATTCTTAGAGATTCAGAATTGCTAGACAAATTAAGTGTAGGTTACTTGTCAGAGACTTTTTGCGCTTACTTGTAGGAGGCATGGCCATGAACATCTCAAAATCTTTAAATCCTGGAGCAAAATCTGAAGAATTCCCCTGTACAGTACAAACAGTACTATTTTAATCAGCACGCATTAAAGTGAATGTCAATTTTGATGCTAAAGTGTTTTTACCTTTTAATCTTGACAGCAGCTCCAGCTTCCTCCGGTCGTTGCAAGCCATTTCTGACGTCAGAAATGATGGATAGGTCATCCTCCAATCACAACTCCCCCCCCCCCCCCCCCCCCCGTGATTGGAGGAAGCTGGATTCCTCATTTTAGACCCAGGAAGAGGCTTTGCGATGGGTGGAATAAGCTGGAGCAGCTGTCAAGTTTAAAAGGTAAGGTGTTTTTTTTTCTCTTTTTTCTCAATAGGAGTGAAATGTAAATAAATTTTGATGCATTAAAGTCCCCCTTGTTTTTAATCAAATTTTTAAAAACCGGGCACTTTCGCATCAAAATTGACATTCACTTTAAACGATCCATACAGGGATTGCAACGCTGAGCTGGAGGATTCACAACTACCAGTTTGCAAAATGCACACCTAAACAGGGTATATAAATGATCAGATGATCTACCTCTAAAAAGGTCTAAGGTTATAGAAGGGGACAGTTACAGTATGCTCCCAAAAAAAAAATGAGAAGAAAACAGTTACAATTTATTTAGACCCAAAGGAAGTAATGGATATAATATTAGAATCAGTGTCCTAATATAGTAAGGAGACAGATGATCGTATACAGTCAGGGACTTAAAACAATAAGGTCTCATCACAAAGAGAACAGAAATTTAAGTAGACCCCTTTAGAGAGAGAGAGAGAGAACCAGATATATAGAGATAGATATACACAAAAAATAAATTAATAGTAGACTTAAAATTTCTAGGAAATCTTACCCCCTCCACACAGAATGGACACTCAGAGGGGCAATACCTCATTGTATAGCGAAGAGTTTTAGGAGCGCTTACTAAGCAGAAATGGCAGGAGTATAGCACAGCAGGAAAAATGTAACTGCCATGCTGCAAACATGTAGAAAACGTCTATCAACGTATATAGCGCACTAACTCTAGTCAGGAGCTTGGCTTGGTAGCACAGGTAGCAAATATCTGTGCAGAAGAAGTCGGTGCATGCTGTAAAGCCCAAAGGAGCCTGCTGACTGAAGCTGGTAAAAATAACAGTTAAAAAAGTACAAAAGAGTAATTAGTGTGTAATATTGCTAAATAGGTCCTTACTATTCCCTGCAGGCTTGATATAGGTACATTTCCCAAATCCAGAATGCAAAAATCCAAAATTATTCTAAGATCCAAACTTTTTCACTAATATTTAACATTTTTATCAAAAATTACTATTTTTCCCTGCCTGTAAGTCACAAAAGTATTAAAACAAATATACAACTACCTTTAGTTACATGTATAAGCTGTATCATGTAATTTAAATATTGACTAAATGACATGTGACATTGCTTACATTTGGTTCCATGCCCTGTCCCATTTTATAGATGCAAATATTCCAAAATCCAAACTATTCTGAAATCCAAACATTTTCTGGTCCCAAGCAGCTTAGTTAAAGGGTTTTCTACCTGTATTAAATATCTAGACTCTTGTGCATAATAAAGTTTAATATAAAATGTCTAATATATACAGGGAGTGCAGAATTATTAGGCAAATGAGTATTTTGACCACATCATCCTCTTTATGCATGTTGTCTTACTCCAAGCTGTATCGGCTCGAAAGCCTACTACCAATTAAACATATTAGGTGATGTGCATCTCTGTAATGAGAAGGGGTGTGGTCTAATGACATCAACACCCTATATCAGGTGTGCATAATTATTAGGCAACTTCCTTTCCTTTAGCAAAATGGGTCAAAAGAAGGACTTGACAGGCTCAGAAAAGTCAAAAATAGTGAGATATCTTGCAGAGGGATGCAGCACTCTTAAAATTGCAAAGCTTCTGAAGCGTGATCATCGAACAATCAAGCGTTTCATTCAAAATAGTCAACAGGGTCGCAAGAAGCGTGTGGAAAAACCAAGGCGCAAAATAACTGCCCATGAACTGAGAAAAGTCAAGCGTGCAGCTGCCAAGATGCCACTTGCCACCAGTTTGGCCATATTTCAGAGCTGCAACATCACTGGAGTGCCCAAAAGCACAAGGTGTGCAATACTCAGAGACATGGCCAAGGTAAGAAAGGCTGAAAGACGATCACCACTGAACAAGACACACAAGCTGAAACTTCAAGACTGGGCCAAGAAATATCTCAAGACTGATTTTTCTAAGGTTTTATGGACTGATGAAATGAGAGTGAGTCTTGATGGGCCAGATGGATGGGCCTGTGGCTGGATTGGTAAAGGGCAGAGAGCTCCAGTCCGACTCAGACGCCAGCAAGGTGGAGGTGGAGTACTGGTTTGGGCTGGTATCATCAAAGATGAGCTTGTGGGGCCTTTTCGGGTTGAGGATGGAGTCAAGCTCAACTCCCAGTCCTACTGCCAGTTTCTGTAAGACACCTTCTTCAAGCAGTGGTACAGGAAGAAGTCTGCATCCTTCAAGAAAAACATGATTTTCATGCAGGACAATGCTCCATCACACGCGTCCAAGTACTCCACAGCGTGGCTGGCAAGAAAGGGTATAAAAGAATAAAATCTAATGACATGGCCTCCTTGTTCACCTGATCTGAACCCCATTGAGAACCTGTGGTCCATCATCAAATGTGAGATTTACAAGGAGGGAAAACAGTACACCTCTCTGAACAGTGTCTGGGAGGCTGTGGTTGCTGCTGCACGCAATGTTGATGGTGAACAGATCAAAACACTGACAGAATCCATGGATGGCAGGCTTTTGAGTGTCCTTGCAAAGAAAGGTGGCTATATTGGTCACTGATTTGTTTTGTTTTGTTTTTGAATGTCAGAAATGTATATTTGTGAATGTTGAGATGTTATATTGGTTTCACTGGTAAAAATAAATAATTGAAATGGGTATACAGGGAGTGCAGAATTATTAGGCAAGTTGTATTTTTGAGGATTAATTTTATTATTGAACAACAACCATGTTCTCAATGAACCCAAAAAACTCATTAATATCAAAGCTGAATAGTTTTGGAAGTAGTTTTTAGTTTGTTTTTAGTTTTAGCTATTTTAGGGGGATATCTGTGTGTGCAGGTGACTATTACTGTGCATAATTATTAGGCAACTTAACAAAAAACAAATATATACCCATTTCAATTATTTATTTTTACCAGTGAAACCAATATAACATCTCAACATTCACAAATATACATTTCTGACATTCAAAAACAAATCAGTGACCAATATAGCCACCTTTCTTTGCAAGGACACTCAAAAGCCTGCCATCCATGGATTCTGTCAGTGTTTTGATCTGTTCACCACCAACATTGCGTGCAGCAGCAACCACAGCCTCCCAGACACTGTTCAGAGAGGTGTACTGTTTTCCCTCCTTGTAAATCTCACATTTGATGATGGACCACAGGTTCTCAATGGGGTTCAGATCAGGTGAACAAGGAGGCCATGTCATTAGATTATCTTCTTTTATATCCTTTCTTGCCAGCCACGCTGTGGTAGTACTTGGACGAGTGTGATGGAGCATTGTCCTGCATGAAAATCATGTTTTTCTTGAAGGATGCAGACTTCTTCCTGTACCACTGCTTGAAGAAGGTGTCTTACAGAAACTGGCAGTAGGACTGGGAGTTGAGCTTGACTCCATCCTCAACCCGAAAAGGCCCCACAAGCTCATCTTTGATGATACCAGCCCAAACCAGTACTCCACCTCCACCTGGCGTCTGAGTCGGACTGGAGCTCTCTGCCCTTTACCAATCCAGCCACGGGCCCATCCATCTGGCCCATCAAGACTCACTCTCATTTCATCAGTCCATAAAACCTTAGAAAAATCAGTCTTGAGATATTTCTTGGCCCAGTCTTGACGTTTCAGCTTGTGTGTCTTGTTCAGTGGTGGTCGTCTTTCAGCCTTTCTTACCTTGGCCATGTCTCTGAGTATTGCACACCTTGTGCTTTTGGGCACTCCAGTGATGTTGCAGCTCTGAAATATGGCCAAACTGGTGGCAAGTGGCATCTTGGCAGCTGCACGCTTGACTTTTCTCAGTTCATGGGCAGTTATTTTGCGCCTTGGTTTTTCCACACGCTTCTTGCGACCCTGTTGACTATTTTGAATGAAACGCTTGATTGTTCAATGATCACGCTTCAGAAGCTTTGCAATTTTAAGAGTGCTGCATCCCTCTGCAAGATATCTCACTATTTTTAGCTTTTCTGAGCCTGTCAAGTCCTTCTTTTGACCCATTTTGCCAAAGGAAAGGAAGTTGCCTAATAATTATGCACACCTGATATAGGGTGTTGATGTCATTAGACCACACCCCTTCTCATTACAGAGATGCACATCACCTAATATGCTTAATTGGTAGTAGGCTTTCGAGCCTATACAGCTTGGAGTAAGACAGCATGCATAAAGAGGATGATGTGGTCAAAATACTCATTTGCCTAATAATTCTGCACACAGTGTATATTTGTTTTTTGTTAAGTTGCCTAATAATTATGCACAGTAATAGTCACCTGCACACACAGATATCCCCCTAAAATAGCTATAACTAAAAACAAACTAAAAACTACTTCCAAAACTATTCAGCTTTGATATTAATGAGTTTTTTTGGGTTCATTGAGAACATGGTTGTTGTTCAATAATAAAATTAATCCTCAAAAATACAACTTGCCTAATAATTCTGCACTCCCTGTAAAGGAATGCCTTCTCTGTTCCTTACCCTGGATGCGGAGAAGGCATTGGACAGAATCAATTGGGAGTATATGCTAGCAGTCCTTAATAAGGTAGGAATAAGGGGTCCATTTTACACTGGGTTAAAAAAGTTGTATTCTACCCCAGATGCGTTTATAAGACTGTCGGGATACCAATCGAAGCAAATAGCAATCAGAAATGGGACTAGACAGGGCTGCCCACTGTCTCCGTTATTATTCGCACTGTGTATTGAACCATTAGCCCAGAGAATTAGAGACAACCCCAACATATCAGGAATTAAGCTAGGTGGAAACGAATATAAAATATCACTATTTGCGGATGATGTCATCCTCGCAGTCACTAAACCTTTGCTCTCCCTCCCAGTAATATACTCAGAGATAGGTAAATTTGGCCTACTATCAGGTTATAAGGTGAACGAGAGTAAATGTGAGGCCCTGGATATCCATCTACCTAATCACACGAAAAAACTTCTGGAGATTAACTTTGCCTTCTCCTGGGCAAAAACATCCATCAAATATTTAGGTATTTACCTTTCAAGAAATATGCACACTCTTTACAGAGAAAATTATAAAGTTATATTTAATCAGGTTAAGACATTGTTGACCAATTGGGCTAAACATAAACTGTCATTATATGGAAGGATTATGTCCATCAAAATGACGATACTACCTAAAATCCTCTATTTCGCTCTCTCCCAATAAACGTGCCGATATCAGAGTTACAAACGATGTAGACGGAAATCCTCAAATTTATATGGCAGGGGAAAAGGGCAAGCATTAATGGCCCAAACCATCCAATGGCATAAAACGACAGTACACCTCTCAGAACAGTGTCTGGGAGGCTGTGGTTGCTGCTGCACGCAATGTTGATGGTGAACAGATCAAAACACTGACAGAATCCATGGATGGCAGGCTTTTGAGTGTCCTTGCAAAGAAAGGTGGCTATATTGGTCACTGATTTGTTTTTGTTTTTGAATGTCAGAAATGTATATTTGTGAATGTTGAGATGTTATATTGGTTTCACTAGTAAAAATAAATAATTGAAATGGGTATATATTTGTTTTTTGTTAAGTTGCCTAATAATTATGCACAGTAATAGTCACCTGCACACACATATATCCCCCTAAAATTGCTATAACTAAAAACAAACTAAAAACTACTTCCAAAACTATTCAGCTTTGATATTAATTAGTTTTTTGGGTTCATTGAGAACATGGTTGTTGTTCAATAATAAAATTAATCCTCAAAAATACAACTTGCCTAATAATTCTGCACTCCCTGTATACAGGTATACCCCGCTTTACAACACTAATACGGAGCTGAAGCTGAATTTTACTACAGTAATTGTCACTGTTTTTACAGTTACTGTACCGTTTTTGAGTGCTAATTGAATATTGTATTGCGCTAGTGTCAAACTAAACGTAGCGCCTATTGCACAATGTCTTTTAAACACACTGGCAACTGAAGAAAGAAAAACCCAAAACCACCTTATTTCACTTTTAAGGCGGTTTTCACTTTACAGTGGGGCTCCGGTCCCTAACCTGCTGTATTATCAAGTTATAGCTGTAATGTGTCACCATGGCTTTGATGTATACAGAAAGTGAAGTATATCAGCTTGTTTCTACTAGTATAGCACATAAGGGTACTCTACTCTACAAAATGTCAGTACCCATTTGGCTAACTTTGCATTCTATTTCTTTTTATCTGTCTGGTGGATCTACACATGAGGGTGCCTCTTTGTTCTTTTTTCATTCTAAAGATAACAAATGTACCTGCTTAAAGGGACATGATGTCATGCCGCACCGCTCTGGCCGTTGCTAGGGGCGCGGCGTCTCCTTCCCTGCTCGTTGCCAGGAGTAGTGTTGGGTCCGGATGCGTGCGGCCCTGACGTCATGTCCCTTTAAGCAGGTACATTTGTTATCTTTAGAATGAAAAAAGAACAAAGGGGCACTGAAGATAAACAGCTTGTGCCACCTCATCTATCTGCCTGACCATTCTAATGGTTCATCCTTGGACTGCTCTGCAATTGCCGCTGGGGACTGTCCTACCTGTGGTGAGTGCCGCCTTCCTCATCTTACTAACTTTCTCTGCTTTGGGATATTCCATATCATTCCGACTCGACGCCTGGATAACAAGACTACTGGGCGAGTTTGGTCTGATAGAGGAGTATCCCATGAGCGTTACATTATACTTGGGCCATGCAGCCAGATGAGGTGGCACAAGCTGTTTATCTTCAGGGACAGATGTTGGGAACCCATACCACACAGTTGCAGAATATGGATTCCAAGCTAGAGGCTATTACCGCTCTTACTAGTTGCAGTGAGGGATGCCGCTCCTGTTGCTACACCACCAGTCCCTACTCCTAGTACTGTGACTTCTTTGTCTGCTTCTGGAAGTATACCCCGTATACCCTTAAATGACAAGTATGAAGGTACTACTGATTGAAGGGCTTTCTAAAGCAATGCAGGCTGCACTTCCGCAATGATCCTCACACCTTTTAGTTTCATCAGTCAAGTGTCACCTTTATCATTTCCCTCCTAAAGGAAGCCCTAGCCTGGGTCTCTCCCCTTTTGGAACAGAACGCTACACTCCTGCATGATGCTGATGAGTTCATTTCTGCTTTATCTTCTGTGTTTGGGGCTTTTGGCCGTACCTCTGCTGCAGAATATTTTCTCCTGGATCTCCGCCAGGGCAATAACACTGTGGCACAATTTGTCATCAAGTTCCGCACCTTGGCACTTGAAACCTCTTGGGATGGCAGTGCTCTCAAGGTAGCCTTTAGGAGGGGTCTCCATGAACGCATCAAAGATGAACTCACTTATCGTGATAATCCGTCTTTGGATGACTTTATAACGCTTTGTATCAGTCTGGACTCTCGCTCTCAGGAAAGACAAGCCGAGAGAGACCGAACAAGGTGGGTCCTTCCCTCCTGTTCGCCCAGTTTGGCAACATCCGCTACCCCTTCAGCAGCTCCAGTTACCTCAGTAGAGGAACCCATGGATCTCTCATCCTTCAAACCTTCAGAGTCTGAAGGGCAGAGGAGGAGACTGAGACTGTTTTTTATTGTGGATCTAACATCCACCAACTAAAGGACTATGACATTCTGCCGGGAAAAAGCCAATGCTTAGGGTATAACACTAGGGTACCTCTAAGCATGATCACTAATAAATCCCCTCACTCCTCTTGGATCCAGGTACCTGTTACCCTTACCTTCCTTCAGAATACTGTCCACACTCAAGCCTTCATTGATTCGGGGGCAGCTGGAAACTTCCTGGATCACCGTTTTATGATTCAAGCTGGTTTGTCTCTTTTGCAGAAAAGACATTGCCTCAACTACCCTGGATGGCACCCCCCTTGGTTCAGGCGTGATCCATTTTGAGTCAGCACCTCTGACCCTGACTGTGGGAGTCCTTCACACTGAACAGCTGCAGTTTGAGGTAATTCATTCCCCAGCATAGCCTGTCATCCTTGGTCTTCCTTGGCTTCGGGAAAACAATCCACAGTTCGACTGGGCTGAGGGACAACTGGCCTCCTGGGGTACCTCCTGTTTCCACTCCTGCCTTGCTAAAGTCATTCCTCTGCCCCTGTATTCCCATAGCCAGTATACAGACTCTTTCAAAGCTTCCTTCAGTATATACGGACTTTGTAGATGTTTTTGAGAAAAAAAGCAGCCAACGTGCTGCCACCCCACCGTCCTTATGACTGCAAGATCGACCTCTTTCCCGGAGCCCCACTTCCTAAAGGGAGGACTTATCCAATCTCCAAGGCTGAATCCAAATCCATGGAGGAGTACATCCAAGAGAAACTTCCTAAAGGTTTAATTTGCACTTCCTCATCTCCTGCTGGGGCTGGCTTTTTTTTTGTCAGTAAGAAGGATGGTGGGCTCAGACCCTGCATTGATTACAGGGCCTTGAACAACATAACCATCACTCTAAGATGCTCGCTTTTTCACCAAATTGGACTTATGTGGGGCATACAATCTGATTCGCATCTTTCTAGGCCACAAATCGAAGACTGCCTTTAACACAAGTTCTGGGCATTATGAATACATTGTTATGCCCTTTGGGCTGTGTAACGCCCCTGCAGTCTTTCAGGCATTTGTCAACAATGCCTTCCGTGACCACCTCAACCGCACTGTCATCTTTTATTTGGATGATAACCTTGTTTTCTCTTCCACTTTAGAGGAGCTTCATAGGCACGCGAGACAGGTGCTTCTTCGTCTCAAAGACGATTCTTTGGTAGCCAAGCTAGAAAAGTGTTAGTGATCAAGTTCAAATCCAATTCCTTGGTTATGTCATCTTGAAGGAGGGTTTTGCCATGGATCCTGCTAAACTCACTGCAGTTCTAGAATGACCTTAACCTACCTCTTTAAAGGAATTACAGAGGTTCTTGGGATTCTCCAATTATTACCGCAAGTTTATAAAGAACTTTTCTCAAACAGTTGCTCCTCTCACTGAATTGACAAAATGGAACAGAGACTGTAAACATTGGCCTCCTGAGGCCATAAATGCCTTCTCTTGTCTGAAAAAGGCTTTCTGTTCAGCTCCTGATCCTGACCTACAGTTCACTTTAGAGGTTGATGCCTCCAAGATAGGGGCTGGAGCAGTTCTTACCCAAAGGGACCCTTTGACTTCCAAGTCACACCCTGAAACCTTTTTCTCTAAACGCTTTACTCCTGCAAAGAGGAATTATAATGTGGGTAATCGTGAACTCTTAGCCACTAAGATGGCTTTGACTGAATGGCGTCATTGGTTAGAGGGCACCGCCAATCCCATTTAGATTCTCACCGACCACAAGAATCTGACTTGCCTAGAGACCGCTCATTGACTCAATCCTCGACAGGCCAGATGGGCCTTGTTCTTTTCCCGTTTTAACTTTGTGGTCTCTTATCTTCCTGGGACCAAGAACAAGAAGGCGGATGCCCTTTCCCGTCAGTTCCCTCACTCAAGTGATTCCTCTGAAGCTCCTATTGAACACATCATACCCCCTCCTGTGTGGTTGCTCAACTCAATACCACCCTTCTGCAAAGATTGCAACTTGCTCAGTCTAGTAAACCTCCTAGAGCCCCCATGGCCTCCGATATCCTCTTTGTATCTCTGTGCTAGCCTGGTCTCATGATTGCAAACTCTCAGGACATCCTGGTTCGACTAGGACTTTCAAGCGTCTTTCCCAATATGTTTGGTCTGACGCTCAGGATTATGTGAAAGCCTGCACAACTTGTGCTGCCAACAAGACTCCCTGATCTTTGCCTCCTGGCTTGCTCCAACCATTGTCCATTCCCAAACAACCATGGACACACATAACAATGGACTTCATTGTGGACCTTCCTTCTTCTGACCACCATACAGTTATCTGGGTTGTGGTGGACCGCTTTTCCAGACTGGACTTCGTACCCCTAACCAAACTGCCTTCTGCTCAAGAATTATCGTCCCTTTTTCTCTTGCATGTGGCACGACTTCATGGCATTCCTGTAAATATTGTTTCCGACAGAGGTCCACAGTTCATCTCTGCCTTTTGGAGAGCCTTTTGTAAGTTGATTGGGACCACTCTGGCTACCATCCTGAGACCAATGGACTAACAGAGAGCAAACCAGGATCTTGAAGCCTACCTTAGAGCCTTTGTCAACGCTCGCCATACCAGCTGGTCTAAGTTGCTACCCCTAGCTGAGCTGACAAGAAACACTAATTGGCACTCTTCTCTTCAATGTTCTCCATTTCAAACCGCAGCAGGGTATCAACCCGGCTCCAAGCTCCTCCACTCCTGGTCTGTGGTGACCCCGAATATGAGGTAGCTAAAATCCTGGACTCCAGATACAGGCGCAGACAACTGCAGTATCTGATACATTGGAAGGGTTACTCCGTGGCAGATCGTTCCTGGGTTCCTGCCCGTGATGTGCGTGCTTCATCTCTGGTCTCCAGATTCCATGCTGCTCATCCTTTGAGGACAACTCTGGTTCCCGGAGGGAACCCTTGAGGAGGGGGCTATATCACGCCGCACAGCTCTGGCCGTTGCTAGGGGCACAGGATCTCTTTCCCTGCTCATTGCCAGGGGTAGTGTCGGGTCCGGATGTGTGCGGTGCTGACGTCATCGTCAGCACTGCACCTGATGCCGGTCGGACCTCTGTGGCGCGAATCCTGCGCCTATTTAAAGTTTGTACAAACGATCTGTCACTGCCCAAGTATAGGTGTTACTTTGTGTGCTCCTGGGTGTGACAGATCGTTGTATCTATGTGCCTATTTACTGTTGCTGAACCTGCCTGACTATTCTACCTGCCTTACCCCTTAAACTGCTGGATTGAATTACTATTGCTAAACCTGCCTGTTAAACTACCTGCTTTACCACTTAACTGCTAGATTGTATTACTGTTGCCGAACCCTGCCTGACCATTCTAGTGGTGTGCCCTTGGACTGTATACTGTTACCGAACCCTGCCTGACCATTCTAGTGGTGTGCCCTTGGACTGCTTTACTGTTGCCAAACCCTGCCTGACCATTCTAGTGATGTGCCCTTGGACTGCTTTACTGTTGCCAAACCTTGCCTGCCTGATCATTCTAGTGGTTCATCCTTGGACTGCTTTGCCGTTGCCACTGGGGACTGTCCTGCCTGTGGTGAGTGCCGCCTTCCTCATTTTACTAACTTTCTCTGCTCTGGGATATTCCTTATCATTCCGACTCGATTCCGGGATAACAAGACTACTGGCCGAGTTTGGTCTGATAGTATCCCACGAGGGTTATACGTGAAACCCAGACATTTTTTCTTTTTTGATTCACATACAGCATGCAATTTTAATCAACTTTCTAATTTACTACTATCTAATTTGCTTTGCACTTTTGGTATCCTTTGTTCAAAAGGATACCTAGGTAGATTCAGGATCTTGAAGCTAGCTGCTGATTAGTGGCTGCACATATATAACGTGTCATTGGTTTACCAGTGTGTTCAGTTTGCTCCCAGTAGTGCTTTGCTGCTCCTTCAATAAAGGATACCAAGAGAATGAAGCAAATTGATAATAGAAGTCAAAGTTATGTTCTAATCTAAAGGGACATGAAACCCAAAAATTTTCTTTTATGATGATTCAGATAATGTGTTCATACTTACCTCAGATGCACCCACTCCATTGTGTTTTCCAGCTGCAAAAATGACTGCTTCCAGTAGATAGCCAATCCAGTGCTGAGCACATTGCAGCAAAGGATTTAAGTGTGGAGTATATCAGTGCCCCAACAGGAGGAGGCAAAGGGACTGGTCACCGCAACACCTCTGGCAGGCTTGTGAATAACTCATTCACTGGGAGTAATTGTGTCGCTACCCCATACTCCAATCAAATCTAATCCCCTGTCTCTTAGTAGCAACTCTCTGATGGGGAAAATAGGCTTCAAATCAGCCTGAGAACCCTTCTCAACAAAGAATCTGAAGCACCTCCATTGTTCACCTTCCTGCAGGAAGGCAAAGATTAGACTGGCATACCAGAGAGGTAGGAGGGATAAAGTGCTCTTGAAAGCTTTGGAAATCTTTGCCTCCTCCTAGTCGCCAGGAGTTAAATCCCAGGAGTAATGGACTCTCACCACCTTATGAAAGAAAAAAGTCCTTGTTATCTTTACTTAAAGGAATACTAAACACAATTTGTTTCTTTCATTATTCAGATAGAACATGCAACTTTCGAATTTACTCCTATTATCAATTTTCTTAGTTCTCTTGCTATCTTTATTAAAAGAAGAAATCTAAGCTGAGTCGGCCCATTTTTGGTTCTGCGCCTGGGTTGTGCTTGCTGATTGGTGGCTAAATGTACCCACTAATCGGCAAACGCTATCCAGGGTGCTGAACCAAAAATGGGCAGGCTCCTTAGCTTAAATTCCTGCTTTTTCAAATAAAGATAGCAAGAGAACAAAGACACATTGATAATAGGAGTAAATTCGAAAGTTTCTTAACCCCTTAAGGACCAGCGACGTACCCTGTATGTCGCTGGCCTTTTTTTGGGACTTGATTGTTTTATAGCGCGGTCTTGCCACCAGCGTTGAGACTGCTCTATTCCACAAAGCCTGCTGGAGGGAGGGAATTAATAGCATGTTCTTGCTAGACTTGTGCTATTATGTCCTGAAAAAACCCTTAACGACTAGTGACATACAGGGTACATTGTGGTCATTAAGGGGTTAAAATGCATGTTCTATCTGAATCACGAAAGAAAAAATATGGGTTTAGTATTCCTTGAACTAACTAAAGATAACAAGAGGACTAACTGAATTTAATAATAGTTTGTCTGAATAATTAAAAGAACATGTTTGGTTTTCATGTTCATTTAAAGCATACAAATTTAAAGGGATAGTAAACTTTGATGATTCAGATAGGACATGTAATTTTAAACAACTTTCTAATGTACCTTTATCATCAAATTTCCTTTGTTCTCTTTATATTCTTGATTACAACCTAAACCTATGTAGGCTCATATGCTAATTTCTAAGCCCTTGAAGGCCGCCTCTTATTTGACTGCATTTGACAGTTCACAGCTAGAGGATGTTAGTTCATGTGTTTCATATAAATGACATTGTGCTCATGCATGTGGAGTTATTTAAGACTCAGCACTAATTGCCTGAAATGCAAGTCTGTCAAAAGATCCGAGATAAGGAGGCAGTCTGCAGAAGCCTAGATACAAGGTAATCTCAGAAGTAAAAAGTATATTTCTATAACAGTGTTGGTTGTGCAAAACTGGGGAATGGTAAATAAAGGGATTATCTATCTTTCTCTTGCAAGATTTATCGAGTCCACGGATTCATCCATACTTGTGGGATATTCTCCTTCCTAACAGGAAGTGGCAAAGAGAGCACCCACAGCATAGCTGTCTATATAGCTCCTCCCTTAGCTCCACCCCCCCCCCCCCAGTCATTCTCTTTGCCTACTCTAAGTACTAGGAAGAGTAAAGTGAGTGTGGTGACAAAAATGTTAGTTTTTATTTTCTCAAGCAAAAGTTTGTTATTTTAAATGGTACCGGTGTGTACTATTCACATTCTGGCAGAAAAGGGATGAAGATTTCTGCGAGGAGGATGCTATTCTTAGCACTTTGTAACTAAGATCCACTGCTGTTCCCACAGAGGCTGAGGAGTACAGGAAAACTTCAGTTGGGGGAACGGTTTGCATGCTAAGCTGCATTGAGGTATGTTCAGACTATTTTTTTTCTAGACAGACACTGATAATTCTAGAAAAGGCTGGCAGTATCCCCATGAGGGAAGGGTAAGCTGTATTCTGATACTTAGTAGGGAATCCCAGCTTGCATAAAGGGCTCAGTTGTTACTGGTGACACTTGTAGAAAAAACGATTTTTTATTAGAAAGATTAACGTTTTTTGAGGGACTTTGAGGGCTCAATCATGGCTTATTATTAACCCACATGGCTAGTTTAGAAACACTTTAGTGTGTTTCTTTTAGGCCCCACTAACATCGAGTGAGGTGGGAGGGGCCTATTTTCGCGCTTCAGTTGCGCAGTTTCTTTTGCACAGAAGACATCCAGCTGCTTCTCCAGAGGGTCCTGCTGTGCTTGAGGGCCACAAATTTATCCCTAAGGGCAGGTAGGCGCCACAGCAGAGCTGTGGCAAGGTGCTGAACGTTTTTTTACCGGTTTTTGATGTTTTGTCAATCCAGTTTTGACATTAAGGGGTTAATCGTTTTTGTCTGGTGGTGCAATCCTACTAAGGCTTTATGATTCCACTGTAAAAATTTCGAAAAGTTTACTGCTTTTTTACACTGTTTTGCAGAGTTTGTGCATCTTTTTTTCTCTTAAAGGCACAGTACCGTTTTTTCTAAGTATTATTTACTTTGAATAAAGTGTTTTCCAAGCTTGCTTGTTTCATTACTAGCCTGTTTAACATGTCTGACATCAAGGAAACTCCTTGTTCAATGTGTTTAGAAGCCATTGTGGATCCCCCTCTTAGAATGTGTCCCACTTGCACTGATATGTCTATAAATTTTAAAGAGCATATTATAGCACTTAAAAATATAACAATAGACGATTCTCAGACAGAAGGAAATGAGGTTATGCCATCTAGCTCTCCCCAAGTGTCACAACCAGTAACGCCCGCACAAGTGACGCCAAGTACCTCTAGTGCGTCAACTTCATTTAATTTACAAGACATGGCCACAGTTATGAATACAACCCTCACAGAGGTTTTATCTAAACTGCCTGGGTTACAAGGAAAGCGTGACCGCTCTGGGTTAAGAACAAATGCTGAGCCTTCTGACGCTTTAGTAGCCGTATCCGATATACCCTCACAATGTTCTGAAGTAGGGGTAAGGGATTTGCTTTCTGAGGGAGAGATTTCTGATTCAGGGAAGACACTCCCTCAGACAGATTCTGATATGACGGCCTTTAAATTTAAGCTTGAACACCTCCGCTTATTGCTCAGGGAGGTATTATCGACTCTGGATGATTGTGACTCTATAGTGGTCCCAGAGAAATTGTGTAAAATGGACAAATACTTAGAGGTTCCTGTTTACACTGATGTTTTTCCAGTCCCTAAGAGGATTGTGAATATTGTTACTAAGGAGTGGGATAGATCAGGTATACCGTTTGCTCCCCCTCCTGTTTTTAAGAAAATGTTTCCCATATCTGACACCATGCGGGACTCTAGGCAGACGGTTCCTAAGGTGGAGGGAGCTATTTCTACTCTCGCCAAGCGTACAACTATACCTATCGAAGACAGTTGTGCTTTCAAAGATCCTATGGATAAAAAAATTAGAGGGTCTCCTAAAGAAAATTTTTGTTCATCAAGGTTTTCTTATCCAACTTATTGCGTGCATTGTTCCTGTAACTACTGCAGCTGCTTTCTGGTTCGAGGCTCTAGAAGAGGCTCTTCAGATGGAGACTCCATTAGAGGATATTATGGATAGAATTAAGGCCCTTAAGCTGGCTAATTCTTTCATTACAGATGCCGCTTTTCAACTGGCTAAATTAGCGGCAAAGAATTCAGGTTTTGCCATTTTAGCGCGCAGGACGTTATGGCTTAAGTCCTGGTCTGCTGATGTATCATCAAAATCTAAACTTTTGAACATCCCTTTCAAAGGAAAGACCCTATTCGGGCCTGAACTGAAAGAGATTATTTCAGACATCACTGGAGGGAAAGGCCATGCCCTCCCTCAGGATAAAACAAATAAAATGAGGACCAAACAAAATAATTTTCGTTCCTTTCAGAACTTCAAGGGTGGTCCCGCTTCAGCTTCCCCTTCTGCAAAGCAAGAGGGGAATTTTGCCCAATCCAAGTCAGTCTGGAGACCTAACCAGGCTTGGAACAAGGGTAAACAGGCCAAGAAGCCTGCAGCTGCCTCCAAGACAGCATGAAGGGGTAGCCTCCGATCCGGGACCGGATCTAGTAGGGGGCAGACTCTCTCTCTCCGCTCAGGCTTGGGCAAGAGATGTTCACGATTCCTGGGCTTTAGAAATTGTATTCCAGGGATATCTTCTGGACTTCAAAGACTCCCCCCCAAGGGGGAGATTCCACATTTCTCAATTGTCTGCAAACCAGACAAAGAGAGAGGCGTTCTTACGCTGTGTAGAAGACCTACATACCATGGGAGTGATCCGCCCAGTTCCAAAAGCGGAACAAGTGCTAGGGTTTTACTCAAACCTGTTTGTGGTTCCCAAAAAAGAGGGAACTTTCAGACCAATCTTGGATCTCAAAATTCTAAACAAATGCCTTAGAGTACCATCATTCAAGATGGAGACTATTCTGACTATTCTGCCTTTGATCCAGGAGGGTCAATATATGACTACCGTGGACTTAAAGGATGCGTATCTGCACATCCCTATTCACAGAGATCATCATCAATTCCTCAGATTCGCCTTTCTAGACAGGCATTACCAGTTTGTGGCCCTACCTTTCTGGTTGGCCACGTTTCCCAGAATTTTCACAAAGGTGCTAGCGTCCCTTTTGGCGGTTCTAAGACCACGGGCATAGCAGTGGCGCCTTATCTAGACGACATCTTAATTCAAGCGTCGACTTTACAGCTAGCCAAGTCTCACACAGACACCGTGTTGGCTTTTCTGAGATCTCATGGGTGGAAGGTGAACATAAAAAAGAGTTCTCTCTTTCCTCTCACAAGAGTTTCCTTTCTAGGGACTCTAATAGACTCAGTAGAAATGAAAATATTTCTGACGGAGGTCAGAAAATCAAAACTCTTAATCACTTGCCGAGCTCTTCATTCCATTCCTCGGCCATCAGTGGCTTAGTGTATGGAGGTAATCAGACTTATGGTAGCGGCAATGGACATAGTTCCTTTTGCCCGCCTACACCTCAGACCACTGCAACTATGCATGCTCGATCAGTGGAATGGGGATTATGCATATTTATCTCCTCAAATACATCTGGATCAGGAGACCAGAGATTCTCTTCTCTGGTGGTTGTCTCAGGACCACCTGTCTCAGGGAATGTGTTTCCGCAGGCCAGTGTGGATCATAGTAACGACAGATGCCATCTTGCTGGGCTGGGGTGCAGTCTGGAACTCCCTGAAAGCACAGGGCTTATGGTCTCGGGAGGAAACTCTCCTCCCGGTAAACATTCTAGAACTGAGAGCAATATTCAATGCGCTTCAGGCGTGGCCTCAGCTAGCTGCTGCCAAATTCATCAGATTCCAGTCGGACAACATCACGACTGTAGCTTATATCAATCATCAAGGAGGAACACTGAGTTCTCTAGCGATGTTGGAGGTAACCAAAATAATCCGATGGGCGGAGACTCACTCTTGCCATCTTTCAGCAATCCATATCCCAGGGGTAGAGAACTGGGAGGCGGATTTCCTAAGTCGCCAGACTTTTCATCCTGGGGAGTGGGAGCTCCATCCGGAAGTATTTGCCCAGCTGACTCAGCTATGGGGCACACCAGAATTGGATCTGATGGCGTCCCGTCAGAACGCCAAACTTCCTTGTTACGGGTCCAGGTCCCGGGATCCCCAGGCAGTACTGATAAATGCTTTAGCAGTGCCCTGGTCCTTCAACCTGGCCTATGTATTTCCACCGTTTCCTCTCCTTCCACGTCTGGTTGCCAGAATCGAGCAGGAGAGAGCTTCAGTGATTTTGATAGCACCTGCGTGGCCACACAGGACTTGGTATGCAGACCTAGTGGACATGTCATCTGTTCCACTGTGGACTCTGCCGATGAGGCAGGACCTTCTAATCCAAGGTCCATTCAAGCATCCGAATCTAATTTCTCTGCGTCGGACTGCTTGGAGATTGAACGCCTGATTTTATCAAAGCGTGGTTTCTCTGAGTCGGTCATTGATACCCTGATTCAGGCTAGAAAGCCTGTCACCAGGAAAATTTTTCATAAGATATGGGAAAATATCTTTATTGGTGTGAATCCAAGGGTTACTCATGGAGTAAGATTAGGATTCCTAGGATATTGTCTTTTCTCCAAGAAGGATTGGAGAAGGGATTATTAGCTAGCTCCTTAAAAGGACAGATATCTCCTTTGTCTATTCTTTTACACAAGCGTCTGGCAGATGTCCCAGACGTTCAGGCGTTTAGTCAGGCTTTAGTCAGAATCAAGCCTGTATTTAAACCCGTTGCTCCACCATGGAGCCTAAACTTAGTTCTTCAAGGGGTTCCGTTTGAAACTATGCATTCCATAGATATTAAGCTTCTAACTTGGAAAGTTCTGTTTTCAGTAGCTATCTCTTCGGCGCGAAGAGTTTCTGAGTTATTTGCTTTACAGTGTGACTCACCTTATCTTGTTTTCCATGCAGATAAGGTGGTTTTGCATACCAAACCTGGATTCCTTCCTAAGGTTGTTTCTAATAGGAATATCAATCAGGAAATTGTTGTTCCTTCACTGTGTCCTAATCCTTCTTCAAAGAAGGAACGTCTGTTGCACAATCTTGATGTGGTTTGTGCTTTAAAGTTCTACTTACAAGCAACTAACGATTTCCGTCAAACATCTTCATTGTTTGTCGTTTATTCTGGTAAGCGGAGAGGTCAAAAGGTTACGGCTACCTCTCTTTCTTTTTGGCAAAATTTTACAAATTCGATACTTTTGCTTCTTTGGAGGCTATTTTTGGGAGACAGGTTCTACAAGCAGTGGTACCTTCCGTTTAAGGTACCTGTCTTGTCCCTCCCTTCATCCTTGTCCTAAAGCTTTGGTATTGGTATCCCACAAGTATGGATGAATCCGTGGACTCGATATATCTTGCAAGAGAAAACAGAATTTATGCTTACCTGATAAATTTCTTTCTCTTGCGATGTATCGAGTCCACGGCCCGCCCTGTCTGTTTAAGACAGGTAGTATATTTTTATTTTCAAAAAACTTCAGTCACCTCTGCACCCTATAGTTTCTCCTTTTTCTTCCTAGCCTTCGGTTGAATGACTGGGGGGGGGGGTGAAGCTAAGGGAGGAGCTATATAGACAGCTCTGCTGTGGGTGCTCTCTTTGCCACTTCCTGTTAGGAAGGAGAATATCCCACAAGTATGGATGAATCCGTGGACTCGATACATCGCAAGAGAAAGAAATTTATCAGGTAAGCATGAATTCAGTTTTTTAACAACATATTTGGTGTTTAATATCCCTTTTAAACAACTTTTCAATTTACTTACAGTATATTATCAATTTTGCTTTATTCTCTTGGTACTCTTTATGGAAGGAACAGCAGTGCACTACTGGGAGCTAGTTGAGCACATTGGTAAGCCAATGATGAGGTATATATGTGCATCCACCAATTACCAGCTACCGCCCTGCTTCTAAGCATACATGGGTATGCTTTTCAAGAAATCCTTCCAATGGAATCAAGCAAATTGGATAACAGAAGAAAATTGGAAAGTTAATAAATGGTATGCTCTATCTGAATCATGAAGAAACATTTTTGGGTTTTATGTTCCTTTTTAAATTGCATGTTTTAAGAGCTATTAGTATTATTATTATTTTTATCCACTAAACCTATAGGGATTTGCTATACCAGAACAGTCTAGGTATTCATAGCTTGAAAAACATGTTGTAATCACCATGTGCCTGGCTTGATTTGGTGTGGGCAGAGGCTAATCTGAGGTTAAACGTGCAGCTTATTTGTTTCATTGTCCTAATTACAAGCTCAGGATAACCTCACGGAGGTGAACTACAGGCAAAGCAGACAAAATAGTTAATGTACATTGCCTCTTTTATGGCTAAACAATGATTTGTAACTGTTAAGAACCCATTGATGCAACACACTGCATAACAGTACTGTGAAGGACTCCGGATACCTTGACTGGGTATCTCCGCCAAAAAGACCTTCTTCAACCCTGGAGCCTGTAGCTGTAGTGCTGGCAAATATTAGCAAGTAGCCCACCCTAATAACCAGACAGTATTAAGGTGAAACAAGAACTGTTTTATTCACGCAAACCTATCATGTAGGTCGAGATTTTGGAGTGATCCCGAGGGAGTGGCGGTCTAAAAAGCGTCATGATACGTGGCTGGGGACCGGAGCGACAGGGTGGTAAAGGTACCTGGGCGTAGTCCATAAAGGAGATTGGCAAAACCCCACAGTTCCGTAGTGAGCTTCCCCTTTGTAATCACCCCAGCCCATGCCCCTTCAAGTGCATTGTAAGTCCC
This sequence comes from Bombina bombina, assembly GCF_027579735.1. Lineage (NCBI taxonomy): Eukaryota > Metazoa > Chordata > Amphibia > Anura > Bombinatoridae > Bombina > Bombina bombina. The sequence goes on from NC_069499.1 coordinate 1,107,127,972, forward strand.
CAAAAGAGCGGAGTCCTGGAGCAATGGGCTTCCGGAGCGACCTAGGTTAAAGTTCAGCATGTATCTCTGGTGCTCGCAGCCGGTGAGTAGTTCATAAGATCCTGTCTGGAGCCGGTTAAAGTGGAAAGAGGGTAAAGCAGGGTAGCAATCAACTTTCAGTGCAAAGTTCAGTCACTGCAACACAAAGATGAAATCTTGCAGCCCAGTATCCATGCCAGTCTCAGCCCCCGATGGCAGGGCAGAGGGGAAAACGAGAACCTTAGACCACCGGATCACCCCTCTAGGATGGTGTATGCCACTGGTCCATGACAAGTACTTTGTATTTATCAAGGCTAGTATTGTATCTTCATTATGTGATAGAAAATGTGCAGTGTTCTTCTTTTTTTTTTTTTTTTCCTTTAAAAAAGAGAGCTTTCATGGAAGTAAGTTACAGGGAAATTCACTTTTCTAACCAAATATCGTCAACACATAAAATGTTTTTGTTTCTTTACCATACATTTGAATTACATCATTTATGCCCTAGTTTTTGCTGAAAATGCACATACCATACCTTCTAAAAGAGAATCTTATACCCACTTTCCTATGTAAACTATAATAAACACTGCCATCATTATATTCTGCAAGTGATTAGATTTGCAGTTGCTTTAGTCTAGTGAGTAAAGCTCTAATTGATCACACCTTTCCAGGGAAGTTAGCTCAAAATACTAAAGCAGTGTACTTTGTATTGTTGGAATTTGTAGTTATTGACAGTCTTTGCAATACTATCAGAGTTATTAGTTATTTCAAAATGTATAAGACTATGGAAAAGGGTAGTAAACATAGAATAGATAAGGGAAATAACTAGCTTAGTTGATTGGGAAGACCTATGCCTTGACAATACCTAAGAAGATGCATTTGCTTACTGGGACTGGAAGCTCTGTAGTTTTCAGAACTAAAAATAGCTGATGAGGGGGCAGAGCCAGCAGCCATTAACAGTAGACGTGTATTAGACAGCTCCGGAGCCCAAGTACTTTAAAATCCGATTTTCCTAAGGCTAATTAGTTCCACCAACTACCCCAAGCAGCAGAACGTCCCTTACCCACCACTCGAGACCACTAAGATACCGGCCTGAACTGCCTGGGACTGCCAACAGATGACTGTCCGGTGCTGATCCTGAGCACGGATTACATTGCGCAGCTGGTACAGGCCCAACAAGTGACTTAGCCGCTTCACTAACGCTCAAGAGGGTCGGAGCTCCGCTCCGGAGCCTGTGTGTACTTTCTTATTTGCGGCGGAAGCCTGTGAAGAGGAGTTCCAGGGTGTCAGCTCCAGCTAACTAGCGGCGGTGTTTGCAATAGAGCCTGATTGATTCTGGCCTAGGAGGAGTTACTAGCCGCGCGGCTGTCAGCAGTCCTAGAGGCATCCACCCTGACAGAACATCTTCTGCCTTTCACGGAGCAGTCATCCAGCGGTAACAGCAAGGAGGGCACCACTGAGGACGATCTGTAGTCCCTCTGAGGAGAAGGGGTTACCGCCATGTGGCTCGGGTAAGTGCGCAGTGTCCGCCATAAGCACACTCAGTGTAAAACGGGCCTAGCTTAAATCAGGGCCAACACATGCATTTTATCTTGGGCTGGGCTGCCCTGTACCTTAAGCTTAATCATGGTACATAGCCACAGACCAATAAGGGTCTTAACTGTTTTCCAAATTAAGAGGTTATCAATAAGTTGGATAACGCACTCCTTCGATGAGGCCTGTCCTGGGATAGTGGTTATGGATAAGATTACCTCAAAAAGACCTCCCGGGACCAATTAGCAGTACAGAGAGGCTTACACAGACCTTTACTCACTATATTGCCCTGCTGGGAACCAACTAACTAACGGCTCTAGTTATTTCATTTCACTGTGCCACTCACCCTATATCAACACATGGCCTGCAGTTAGGGGCTACATTTAACCAGGGTCAATTACTTTAAGTACTGTAAATATTGGACTGCTTTGGCAGCCATAAGCAACTCAGCCCTTTGTATCCCCCTGAGCTATAACCTCCTGGTGTGGCCTAGTAAAGTACAGGGACCTTTGACCAGATTTATGTAAGAGAACCTGCTGAGGTCATGCATTAGATCAGCGGTAATCGCATAAAGCTTCAATCTACCTCGAATGATGAGCTGGATACTGAACTATCAATGTCTAATATTGCTAAATTACTCAACAACGTTACCAAAGTCTCTGTATCCAGCAACCTTATAGAACTTAACATTAAAATTCTACAACGGTGGTATCTCACCCCTACTAGAATCAATAAATTGTTCCCTTCGATCTCAAATAAATGCTGGCGGTGTGGTGAGGAAAGAGGGTCTATGCTACACATTTGGTGGACTTGTAGATTATTGAGGCCAATATGGGTAGCAGTAGTTAAGGCGACTAACACAATGACTGAACTGACCTTAGAACCAGACCCCAGAATTTGGTTATTAAATGTAGTTCCTAATAAAATCCCAACGTATAAGAAAAAGTTGATTTTTATTGCTAGTAATAGCCTCAAAAAACTGATAGCAAGAAACTGGAAGTCTCAGGTAACGTTAAACATAGCCACATGGTATAACCAATTTCAATTCATCCTATCCCTAGAAGAATACGCTTATATGAGGAATGGTAGAAGCGAGGTATTTATACAAATGAAAGTTATGTGGGAAACTTTTATTACCAATACCTAGAATGTGAACAGAGAGAGATACAAAGCAAAGAGATAGCATTGTGGGCGAACTTGAATGGGTGCTAAAGATCAAAAACAAAAGTGAATAGCAACTCGTGGAACCTGGTTAATTATTTGTTGTTGTGTTAAATGTTTTATTTCTCATACTGTTTGACTTCTGCTTGGATGATTTGTTTTAAACTGTATACTTTACCCTTTGTATCGCAATGCAGAAATTACAATAAAAAACATTGTTTAAAAAAAAAGCTTCAATCTACCTCCTGTGCTGTTGGGGACTGGTGAGACAACTGTGTTACATCTTTGGGACTCACACGGGGTGTGCCAACCTCTATTGTACTCATTTACTTCCTGTTTCAAAACGTCCTTATTGAACACATTATGGCAGACTAAAAAAATAGCTGAAGCCCCTCTCCCTGCCGGTGTGAACTAACTGTGGTCACCCCCAGAGTGCTCCTTTTTAGTTTTCAATTGCACCTTCTTATATAAAGTACGTGGAGTACTAAATCCGCGCTCAGACCTACGAAATGTCGCAGCAAGCGAAGAAAAAACAAACCTAATCAGTCATCTAAGCACACGGTCAGGGACCACTTGTTGCCTATTAGAGATCCTAATCCAGGCCTATCAGATGATGAGCGATCACTATCCCCTACTCCTTCTGAAGAGAGGCCCAACCTGAGATATTCTCCACCTTCACGTTCGCAAGGTGATATAATCACAATAGATTCTTTGAAGCAACTGTTGGACAAAGTCAGTCCTTTGCAAAAAGATTTGATAAACTCGAGAGGTCTCTTGATGAGCTGCGCAAGGACATCACTACTGTCAATGAATGTATAGATATCATCGAAAGAAAACAAGAGGACCAATTGGTGGACAACACAAACTGGGTGAGCTACACTCAAAACTTGGCTGATCAAGTATCTTCCTTGGAAGCAAAATTTGCTGATCTTGAAGACCGCTCTAGGCGGAACAACGTAAGGATCAGGGGCATCCCTGAGTCTATCGCCCCCCCAAGACCTTAAAAAGTAAGCTCAGGCTTTATTCCAAGCTATCCTGGGGTCTCCCGGAGGAGAGGAAGCTAGAATTGACCGCATACGCAGAGCGGCTAGACCTAAAAACCTTCCCATGGATAAACCTCAAGACACAATAGCTCGACTACATTACTACACTTACAAAGATAAGATTCCTCGAGCAACCTTGAGGCAGCCTCACCTTTCGGATCATTTCAAAGACGTGATGCTCTACCCAGACCTATCATCACATACGCTACAGCAATGGAGATCCTTTAATTAAGTCACCAAAACGCTGAGACTCAACCAGATCCGCTACCGATGGGGTATCCTCACAAAACTGATAATCTCCAAGGATGGAACGCAGCACACTGCCCTCTCTCCCAGACAAGCCCAGGATTTACTGCAGGGATGGCATCTACCTTTGGGAGATGAAGAAGATCCGAACAGGCCTCCGTGCCCAGGTACCCCACTAAGGGCAGGAGCCCCAGATTGGAACCCAAATAGGCAAGATCCTGTTCGATGATGCAATCCTCTCACTTAACCTTGGAACACTCTGTAGGTCCTATTATAGGCCCTAAGCTGACTTTACTTTTCAGCCCCTCTTCTTTCAGGATGGGTTTGCTTGTCGATTCCTGCTCCAGTGGATGGTCAGTAAAGTAGAACAGAGACATTTGTTTTTTTTCATGTGCTATGGGCTTGTCTCTATGTTTATATGCCTGTTGTTCCTGACTTATTTCATGTAAGTTTTGTTCCTGTTGAGTTATTGATAATGTAACAGCTGATTCTTCTTCACAGGAAACTAAAGACCCCCTAGTTTAAGACCCAGCCCCACCCTTATCTATGCCATTTCTATTTAACTGGCCCTATTTGCACCCCCAGATACCATGCTTTGACACACTACTAACATCAAAAAATAAATAAATAAAAAATAATAAAAAAAATAAATAAAACATAATTTATGCTTACCTGATAAATTCCTTTCTCCTGTAGTGTAGTCAGTCCACGGGTCATCCATTACTTATGGGATTATATCTCCTCCCTAACAGGAAGTGCAAGAGGATCACCCAAGCAGGGCTGCTATATAGCTCCTCCCCTCTACGTCATACCCAGTCATTCGACCGAAACCAAACGAGAAAGGAGAAACTATAGGGTGCAGTGGTGACTGGAGTTTAATTTAAAAATTTAGACCTGCCGTAAACACAGGGCGGGCCGTGGACTGACTACACTACAGGAGAAAGGAATTTATCAGGTAAGCATAAATTATGTTTTCTCCTGTTAAGTGTAGTCAGTCCACGGGTCATCCATTACTTATGGGATACCAATACCAAAGCTAAAAGTACACGGATGACGGGAGGGACAGGCAGGATCTTTACACGGAAGGAACCACTGCCTGTAGAACCTTTCTCCCAAAAACAGCCTCCGAAGAAGCAAAAGTGTCAAATTTGTAAAATTTCGAAAAGGTGTGAAGTGAAGACCAAGTTGCAGCCTTGCAAATCTGTTCAACAGGGGCCTCATTTTTAAAGGCCCAAGTGGAAGCCACAGCTCTAGTAGAATGAGCTGTAATTCTTTCAGGAGGCTGCTGTCCAGCAGTCTCATAGGCTAAACGTATTATGCTACGAAGCCAGAAAGAGAGAGAGGTAGCCGAAGCTTTTTGACCTCTCCTCTGTCCAGAATAAACGACAAACAGGGAAGAAGTTTGGCGAAAATCTTTAGTTGCCTGCAAATAAAATTTCAGGGCACGGACCACGTCCAGATTATGCAAAAGTCGTTCCTTCTTTGAAGAAGGATTAGGGCACAATGATGGAACAACAATCTCTTGATTGATATTCCTGTTAGTGACTACCTTAGGTAAGAACCCAGGTTTAGTACGCAGAACTACCTTGTCTGAATGAAAAATCAGATAAGGAGAATCACAATGTAAGGCCGATAACTCAGAGACTCTTCGAGCCGAGGAAATAGCCATTAAAAACAGAACTTTCCGACTTTTCAGATGTTGTAATATTTTTTTTCTCTTGGCAGGGGAGGAGAACCCCCCTACATTCCAAGATAGTAAGTTAAGTAATTTTTTCATTTCTATTAATGTGAGTTTTTATAGCCCCATCCAAAGAGAGGGGGAAAGGAAAAGGAGGGAAGAAAAAAAAAAAAAAAAACACAAAAACAAACAGACAGTAGAACATGTCGGTGCCGAGCAGGCCAACTAATGTACAAAGAAAGAACATCGCTATTCTCATAGTTAATTCTGACTTTTCTTATTTTCCTAGAAAATGTTTAACCTCCTCCACTGTAGTTAATGTATAAATGTTATTGTCAGTAAAGATTTTGATTTTTGCCGGGTAGATCATAGTGGCTTTATGACCTGCGTTGATCAGTTGCGTGCACCAAGGGGCCATCAGTCTCCTTCTATTTAGTGTTTCCGCAGAAAAGTCTTGAAATAAGTATATACGTTCTTTATTGACCTCTACTATGCTTTTTTTCCTATAGTATGCCAAGATTTTCTGCTTATCCTGAAAATTTAGGAGTTTTGCCAGAACTGGTCTTTTATATTTAGAGGTGTCATCTTTCTTTACTCCCAGTCTGTGTACCCTCTCAACTGCTATCTCTGTATTATCTGATGGCATACCTAATAGTCCTGGTAATGTAATTTTCATAAAGGTCATTAGATCAGCAAATTCTGAAGTCTCTGGGAGACCCACTATTCTCAAGTTGTTTCTACGCGACCTATCCTCTAGGTCGTCCAGTCGTGCTTGCAGTGTGTCAATATTCTTAGTGTGTATCTCTACAAGGGTCTGTTGAGTGTGTTGTCGGTCCTCTATATCAGAGATCCTGTTCTCTATTTCCCCTAATCTGCTTGAAATTTGTTTAAGTTCGTTTGTCAAAGTCATTAATTCTGTCTTAACTTCTCCAAATTGTGGTAGGAAAAGATCAGAGATTTGTTTTACTAGGATATTAGTGTCTATGATAGTGTTGGAGGTTGGTGTAATATCTATTGTAGCTGATTCTAAGCTTCCTATACTTGACCTGGGTTTCCTATCTTTTGTTTTGGGTGGCATTGTGCCTATATCAGTTCTACTAATTCCTAAGAATTTGTCCATAAAAGAGAGATTGGTATGAGAGAGAGTAATAAAGACTGTAGTGGCAACGTGTACTTAAATAACTCTTTAAGGGTGTAATAGGTGAATCTCCACTATCTTCCAAAAAAGTGAACTGCCAGACCTTGGCAAATCTCAAAGAGCACAAAAAAAAAAAAAAAAAAAACAGATATTGCTTTCCTGCAGGAAACACATTTGAGTATGCAGGAAATAGAGAAACTAAAAATGGGCTGGATTGGAGATGTCTATGCGACTCCGGCAGTTAAAAGAAAGAGAGGAGTGGCATGTATTTTTAGTAAGAATCTAGAGTTCCAGTTAATTTCGCAACAGAGAGATGTAGAGGGAAGGTATATTATTTTAGAAATAGAGATTAATAAATGACGCTATACCTTATGTAATCTCTATGCACCAAATGAATGCCGACCAGATTTTTGGGATAAACTTTATGCAAAATTAATCAAATCAGTGGACTCCCAAATAATTATTGGTGGAGATTTCAATAGTGTATGTGTCCCCCAGCTGGACAGACTAAGATCAAGTGGCTCTTATAGGTCTAAGAAGGAGGCCAGGGTCCTAAAATCCTTTATGAAAGGTCTTGGACTCAGGGATGTTTGGAGAATACAACATCCGGATGAGAAAATGTTTACATGTGAGTCCAAGACCTTCCATACATTCTCAAGGAAAGATATGTTTTTGGCCTCTGAAAAACTCTTACAATTGGAAATTATAACAGATATAAAAAGTATAGTCCTATCGGCTCATGCGATTATCTCTTTGTCTGTCCAGCTGGGGAATAACAGAGAAAATCTATGTGGCAAATTTTTTTTCCCTTCATTTCTGTACTCTAACATTTATTTTAGGAACTGGCTTACCCAAAAATGGAGGGATTATGCTCTGCTAAATAAAGATTATCTCGTTAAGACTGAAATATATTGGGAAGCTGCGAAGGCCTTTCTCAGGGGTGAGATAAAGGCCTTTATGGTCAAAAGGAAAAGAAAGATAAAAGCTAGAGACCTTCAATTAACGAATACCTTGAAAAATAAATTTAGAAAATATATTGACAATCCGAGTAGAGAAAATTGGATCATTTATCAGGAGGCAAAGAAAGAAAGAGAGATATTTTTAATACAAAATCAGTTACAAACAGAACTCAAAAACAAAGCCTTATTTGGTGCATTTTCTCCAAAAACGGCAAAAATGCTTGCGACCATTTCAAAAAGCAAAAGGAAAAGTAATTATATTGGCTCAATACTATCTGATGGCCAAAAATACAACACCCCAAAGGACATTAATAGACAATTTTACTTATTCTTCCAAAAACTGTACACTTCTACTGAAGCCAATCAGGAGACGAAAAATAGGTTTTGGAATAGCATTAAGATGCCAAAAATTTCAGCAGCACAGCTGAGTACAATAAATAAGGAGATCACAATGGGGGAGGTTTCAAAAGCTATTATAGAACTAACCCTAGGGAAGGCCCCAGGCCCTGATCAACTTCCCAGTGAGTTTTATAAAATACTCGCAGAAGAGATTGCTCCTATATTGACTAAACTGTTTAATAACTACTTTCTACTGCATGTCAAACCCTCACAAACCTTTACAGCGTCTAATATTACTCTCATTCTAAAGAAGGATAAAGACCCTAACTCACTCGATGCATATAGACCAATCTCCCTCCTCAATAACGATTATAAAATACTAGCAAACATATTAGCGTCCCGTCTCAAAAAGATCATAGGTGATGTCATTCACCCAGATCAAACCGGTTTTTTACCGGGGAGAACAGCACAAAAAAATATAAGAAAGGCTATGATGCTGATTGAATATGTATTAGAATCCCATAGGACAGGGTCAGATACAAAGCAAGATTTTGCTCTTCTGACAGTTGATGCGGAAAAAGCTTTTGACTCTGTCCTATGGGATCACTTATTCACAACGCTAACTAATTTTGGCTTTTCAGGGCACTTTTTCACATATATCTCCTTAATATATCAGAACCCCATCTCTTGTCTTAGCATAAATAATATCCTATCCCCCCCTATAACGTTATCGAAAGGAACGAGACAGGGGTGTCCCCTTTCACCCTTGTTATTTGATCTGGCTATAGAACCTTTAGCTATAAAGAGTAGAGAAATATTAGAGGGCATTAAGATAAAACAACATAAGATGGTTCTATCCCTCTATGCGGATGATATTCTATTCTATATAAGGAACTCTGCGAAAAATATTCCAATCTTAGTGGATCTACTAGCGGAATTTAGCAATTTTACTGGCTACAGAGTAAATATAGCCAAATCAGAGATTTTGTGGATAATTAAGAATAGAAATAGTCTCTTAGAAAATACTTTCAAATTAACCGATAATTTTATCAAATACTTAGGAATTAACATCTCCAGAAATCCACAGGAATGGTATGGCATAAATTTTACTCCTATATGGAGGAAGTGTCTCTCTGAGATGCAGAAATGGAGTAGGTTACCACTGTCTCTATCAGCAAGGATTGCGTTAATAAAAATGCGAACTCTCCCAAAAGTTTTATTTGTTATCCAGAATGTCCCTGTATTTATACGGAAGATGGATATTAAAAAATTCAATACAGGCTGCTCCCACTTTTTATGGGCTTCTAAAAAACCACGGATTGCATTAGCCAGACTGATGCATCCAAAAGAAATGGGTGGTTTTGCCTTCCCGAATCTGGTAAAATATAATTTGGCCTGTCTTGCCAGAATAGCACTGGACTGGCTAACTGAAGCAAACTATGTTACCAGCTTAGAGATTGAGGAGAAGATAGTATCCCCCTACTCATTGAAAGCAATACTACATATATCTCACTATTCAACGATTCAAAATTCTATATTAAAATTTACAATTAACAATATAATTCTAGCCTGGCTCAAAATCTGTAAACATTTAGAGATAAGGCACACTCTATCCAAATACCTACCCATCAGAGGAAATCCTGATTTTGAAAGCGGATGTTCAACCTCTGCCTTTATGAAATGGTCAGCAAATAATCTGATTTTCTTACGGCAACTGATAGATCCACTCTCTAATCATATGAAATCATTTGAAACTCTGACTAGAGAATTTAATTTAGATAGGAAATCATTTTTTGCCTATCTCCAAATAAGGCATTTTTTCTATAAGCAAGGGAGTCTGGAGAGTGATATATGGTCATTAGGACCATTAGACGCAGTCATAAATCGGTTCTCCACTGGAAATCATTCTATTTCCTACATTTATCAATTACTTGTATCTAAAGATGCAGAGGCAAGAATAAATAGTCTCTTAGGTTTATGGAGACAAGATTTTCCTGAAATAGATAGAGAATATTTTCAAAAGAGCTTTAACAAGGTCAGGAAGTTTTCAAGTAACATGGCGATAAGAGAATCACATCTAAAGCTTCTAAACAGGGCATATCTCACTCCCACTAGGCTTGCCAGGTGGAAGGGGAATATGGCCTGTCATAGATGTAGATTCCCTTATGCTGACCTTTTTCATATGTTTTGTGCCTGTCCAAAAATAACTAAGGTATGGAAACAGGTGGAATTTTGGCTGAATAAATTTCTACCGGTCAGCATAACACTTAAACCATTATATATATTTTTTCTGGTACAAGATCAGGTCCAAAACAAACCTCTAATCAACACGGTAATTCTATTAGTGAGACAGATGATTTTAGGAATGTGGAAGGACAAAAATGTTCCAACTATAGCTGCGGTTATCGGTAAGATTCGTTATCAGATGCTCTTGGAACAGCAAGACCCACAAATATTTGAGGAAAATAAAGTAAAAAATTATCTAACTAAATGGGATAAGGTTATTTTAGACCAAACCGAGGAAGTGCAACGACAAATATTAACCCACTTTCGCAGGTCATCAGATCTGTTAGAACTAATACTCTCAGATAGATACCCTGAATCCTGGAGACAATTTCTATCTTGAGATGGATGGGAGTGGGGAGGGGGGGTGAGGACTGGGAGAGGATTAGTTGATTTTTTTAAATTAAAAAAAAAAAATTTTTTTTTTTTTTTTTCTCTTCCTTTCTTTCTTTTTGTGTTTGTTTGTATGTCTGCTGTTTGTGTGTGTGTTTTTTTGTTTTTTTTTTTCTCTTTTTTTTTTTTTTTTATGTTGTTCATTGAAGAAAAGATAATGAATAAAGGACTAGGAAGGAAAAGGAAAGGGGCAAAAAGATAAGAAAAGAAATCCATGTAGGGAGGGAATTAAGGTATCCTTGAGTTATTGAAGAAGACATAGGACTTTTTTTTGAAGATTAAGTATTTGGTTAATTGGATGGAGTATAACTCAATAGAAAAGGCTTATGTTATGATGTCATTAGCTAAAAATTGTTTATTTCAAAACCTTATGTATGCATTTTTTGTGATGTAAAATATCTGTCTTGTATTGCCAATTTGCCTTTCTCACCCCACCTATTTTTTTTTTTTTTCTGTACCCCCTCATGGATTTCATCAATAAATATATATATGAAAAAAAACAAAAAAAAAAACAGAACTTTCCAAGATAACAGCTTGATATCAATGGAATGAAGGGGTTCAAACGGAACACCCTGTAAAACGTTAAGAACTAAGTTTAAGCTCCACGGCGGAGCAACAGTTTTAAACACAGGCTTAATCCTGGCCAAAGCCTGACAAAAAGCCTGAACGTCTGGAACTTCTGACAGACGCTTGTGTAAAAGGATGGACAGAGCTGAGATCTGTCCCTTTAACGAACTAGCAGATAAACCCTTTTCTAAACCTTCTTGTAGAAAAGACAATATCCTAGGAATCCTAACCTTACTCCATGAGTAACTCTTGGATTCGCACCAATGCAAGTATTTACGCCATATTTTATGGTAAATTTTCCTGGTAACAGGTTTCCTAGCCTGTATTAAGGTATCAATCACTGACTCCGAGAATCCACGCTTTGATAGAATCAAGCGTTCAATCTCCATGCAGTCAGCCTCAGAGAAATTAGATTTGGATGTTTGAAAGGACCCTGAATCAGAAGGTCCTGTCTCAGAGGCAGAGACCATGGTGGACAGGACGACATGTCCACTAGATCTGCATACCAGGTCCTGCGTGGCCACGCAGGCGCTATTAGAATCACTGATGCTCTCTCCTGTTTGATCCTGGTAATCAATCGAGGAAGCATCGGGAAGGGTGGAAACACATAAGCCATGTTGAAGACCCAAGGTGCTGTCAGAGCATCTATCAGTACCGCTCCCGGGTCCCTGGACCTGGATCCGTAACAAGGAAGCTTGGCGTTCTGGCGAGACGCCATGAGATCCAGATCTGGTTTGCCCCAACGCCGAAGCAGTTGGGCAAATACCTCCGGATGAAGTTCCCACTCCCCCGGATGAAAAGTCTGGCGACTTAGGAAATCCGCCTCCCAGTTCTCCACGCCTGGGATGTGGATCGCTGACAGGTGGCAAGAGTGAGACTCTGCCCAGCGAATTATCTTTGAGACTTCCATCATCGCTAGGGAACTCCTTGTCCCTCCCTGATGGTTGATGTAAGCCACAGTCGTGATGTTGTCCGACTGGAACCTGATGAACCTCAGAGTTGCTAACTGAGGCCAAGCCAGAAGAGTATTGAAAACCGCTCTCAATTCCAGAATGTTTATTGGAAGGAGTTTCTCCTCCTGAGTCCATGATCCCTGAGCCTTCAGGGAATTCCAGACAGCGCCCCAACCTAGCAGGCTGGCGTCTGTTGTTACAATCGTCCAATCTGGCCTGCTGAAGGGCATCCCCCTGGACAGATGTGGCCGAGAAAGCCACCATAGAAGAGAATCTCTGGTCTCTTGATCCAGATTCAGCATAGGGGACAAATCTGAGTAATCCCCATTCCACTGACTTAGCATGCATAATTGCAGTGGTCTGAGATGCAGGCGTGCAAAAGGTACTATGTCCATTGTCGCTACCATTAAGCCGATTACCTCCATGCATTGAGCCACTGACGGGTGTTGAATGGAATGAAGGACACGGCAAGCATTTAGAAGTTTTGTTAACCTGTCCTCTGTCAGGTAAATTTTCATTTCTACAGAATCTATAAGAGTCCCCAAGAAGGGAACTCTTGTGAGTGGCAATAGAGAACTCTTTTCTACGTTCACCTTCCACCCATGCGACCTTAGAAATGCCAGAACTAACTCTGTATGAGACTTGGCAGTTTGGAAACTTGACGCTTGTATCAGAATGTCGTCTAGGTACGGAGCTACCGATATTCCTCGCGGTCTTAGTACCGCCAGAAGAGAGCCCAGAACCTTTGTAAAGATTCTTGGAGCCGTAGCTAACCCGAAGGGAAGAGCTACAAACTGGTAATGCCTGTTTAGGAAGGCAAACCTTAGGTACCGATAATGATCTTTGTGAATCGGTATGTGAAGGTAGGCATCCTTTAAATCCACTGTGGTCATGTACTGACCCTTTTGGATCATAGGTAAGATTGTCCGAATAGTTTCCATTTTGAACGATGGAACTCTTAGGAATTTGTTTAGGATCTTTAAGTCCAAGATTGGTCTGAAGGTTCCCTCTTTTTTGGGAACCACAAACAGATTTGAGAAAAACCCTTGTCCTTGTTCCGACCGCGGAACTGGGTGGATCACTCCCATTATTAAAAGGTCTTGTACACAGCGTAGAAACGCCTCTTTCTTTATCTGGTTTGCTGACAACCTTGAAAGATGAAATCTCCCTTTTGGAGGAGAAGCTTTGAAGTCCAGAAGATATCCCTGAGATATGATCTCTAACGCCCAGGGATCCTGGACATCTCTTGCCCAAGCCTGGGCGAAGAGAGAAAGTCTGCCCCCCACTAGATCCGTTTGCGGATCGGGGGCCCTCACTTCATGCTGTCTTAGGGGCGGCAGCAGGCTTTCTGGCCTGCTTGCCCTTGTTCCAGGACTGGTTATGCTTCCAGCCCTGTCTGTAGCGAGCAACAGTTCCTTCCTGTTTTGGAGCGGAGGAAGTTGATGCTGCTCCTGCCTTGAAGTTACGAAAGGCACGAAAATTAGACTTGGTTTGGCTCTGTCTTGAGGCAGGGCATGGCCCTTACCTCCAGTAATGTCAGCGATAATTTCTTTCAAACCGGGCCCGAATAATGTTTGCCCTTTGAAAGGTATGTTAAGCAATTTAGATTTAGAAGTCACATCGGCTGACCAGGATTTAAGCCACAGCGCTCTGCGCGCCTGAATGGCGAATCCGGAGTTCTTAGCCGTAAGCTTAGTTAAGTGTACTACAGCATCAGAAATAAATGAATTAGCTAGCTTAAGGACTCTAAGCTTGTCTATAATCTCATCCAATGGAGCTGAGCTAATGGTCTCTTCCAGAGACTCAAACCAGAATGCCGCCGCAGCCGTGACAGGCGCAATGCATGCAAGGGGTTGTAATATAAAACCTTGTTGAACAAACATTTTCTTAAGGTAACTCTCTAACTTTTTATCCATTGGATCTGAAAAAGCACAGCTATCCTCCACCGGGATAGTGGTACGCTTAGCCAGAGTAGAAACTGCTCCCTCCACCTTAGGGACCGTCTGCCATAAGTCCCGTGTGGTGGCGTCTATTGGAAACATTTTTCTAAATATAGGAGGGGGTGAAAAAGGCACACCGGGTCTATCCCACTCCTTGTTAACAATTTCTGTAAGCCTTTTAGGTATAGGAAAAACGTCAGTACACGTCGGTACCGCAAAATATTTATCCAGCCTACATATTTTCTCTGGAATTGCAACCGTGTTACAATCATTCAAAGCCGCTAATACCTCCCCTAGTAATACACGGAGGTTCTCAAGCTTAAATTTAAAATTTGAAATGTCTGAGTCCAGTTTACTTGGATCAGATCCATCACCCACAGAATGAAGCTCTCCGTCCTCATGTTCTGCAAATTGTGACGCAGTATCAGACATGGCTCTATTATTATCAGCGCACTCTGTTCCCACCCCAGAGTGGTCGCGTTTACCCCTAAATTCTGGCAATTTAGATAATACTTCAGTCATAACATTAGCCATGTCTTGCAAAGTGATTTGTAAGGGCCGCCCTGATGTACTTGGCGCCACAATATCACGCACCTCCTGAGCGGGAGACGAAGGTACTGACACGTGAGGAGAGTTAGTCGGCATAACTTCCCCCTCGTTGTCTGGTGAAATTTTCTTTACATGTACAGATTGGCTTTTATTTAAAGTAGCATCAATGCAATTAGTACACAAATTTCTATTGGGCTCCACATTGGCCTTTAAACATATTGCACAAAGAGATTCCTCTGT
The DNA here is from genome assembly GCF_027579735.1 of Bombina bombina. Classification (NCBI taxonomy): domain Eukaryota; kingdom Metazoa; phylum Chordata; class Amphibia; order Anura; family Bombinatoridae; genus Bombina; species Bombina bombina. The sequence goes on from NC_069499.1 coordinate 1,107,143,009, forward strand.
GTCGGACATGTTTAAACAAACTAGCAATTAGACTAGCAAGCTTGGAAAATACTTTTCAAATAAATTTACAAGCAATATAAAAAACGTTACTGTGCCTTTAAGAAGCACAAAAAACTGTCACAGTTGAAATAACAATGAACCAAATTAGTTATAGCAACCAAATTTTCACAGTAAATGCATTAAGTTAGCAAAGAATTGCACCCACCAGCAAATGGATGATTAACCCCTTAGTACCCAAAAACGGATAACAATTTAATATAAGCGTTTTTATCACAGTCAAAGCACAGTCTCACAGGTCTACTGTGAGTGATTACCTCCCTCAAAACTAGTTTTGGAGACCCCTGGGCTCTGTAGAGACATCCTGGATCATGGAGGAAGAAATAGGAAGACTGTGACTGAATTTTTACTGCGCAATAAAGCGCCAAAATAGGCCCCTCCCACTCATAATACAACAGTGGGGAAGCTCAGTAAACTGATTTTATTCATAAACAAACGACAGCCATGTGGAAAAATAATGCCCATAAAGTTTTATCACCAAGTACCTCAGAGAAAAACGATTAACATGCCAGTAAACGTTTTAAATATAAAATTATGAAATGTTATTAAAAAGCCTGCTGCTAGTCGCTTTCACTGCAGTGGAGGCTCAAATATAAGTTAAATGTATACAGTATTTTCTTAGTGAAGTTCCATTCCCTAGAAATACCTCAGTGTAAACATACATACATATCAGCCTGATACCAGTCACTACTACTGCATTTAAGGCTGCACTTACATTATATCGGTATTAGCAGTATTTTCTCAGTCAATTCCATTCCTTAGAAAATAATATACTGCAACATACCTCCTTGCAGGTGAACCCTGCCCGCTGTCCCCTGTTCTGAAGTTACCTCACTCCTCAGAATGGCCGAGAACAGCAAATGGATCTTAGTTACGACCGCTAAGATCATACACAAACTCAGGTAGATTCTTCTTCTAATGCTGCCTGAGAAAGAACAACACACTCCGGTGCTGTTTAAAATAACAAACTTTTGATTGAAGAAATAAAAACTAAGTATAACAACCACAGTCCTCTCACACGTCCTATCTATTAGTTAGGTGCAAGAGAATGACTGGGTATGACGTAGAGGGGAGGAGCTATATAGCAGCTCTGCTTGGGTGATCCTCTTGCACTTCCTGTTAGGGAGGAGATATAATCCCATAAGTAATGGATGACCCGTGGACTGACTACACTTAACAGGAGAAATGGGTATCTTAATTTTCTCAGTTAATCAGTTCACTAAACCTTTCCCACATGCCCTGGATGCTGCACCCTAGATGTGAAGCAGTACATAATGGGCCACTAACAACTATAGCTGGCTTGCGGGCCTATGTGTTGTATCATTCGCTTCCTGACATCCATTCCGCTGATATACCTACCCTTCTTACTTAGTCACAACTGAAGGGCGCCCACTTGGAAAAGAGTTAATTCCACTGTTACATGTTCTGCACTTATGATTGTATAGATGGCTCAAGATCTGGTTATTATGCCTTTGAATACCTGTATTGTGTTATCCGTATGTGCCTTTCTAGATGTCTTGGGTAATTGCGCCCAGACTGGGAACATGCCAGTTTATTTGTTCTGTTTATTCTTGACTATGCTGTTCGTTCACTGCATTACCTATAGAACTTTTTCTGATTCTGCTATGACTGTCCCTTGCAACCCTACCTACTGTGTCTGGTATGGACTTTGACCTACTTTGCACAATTCATTGCGGTACTTTTCTATGTTTTCTTACCCCCTGACAGACAAGGCTTTCGACCCACCAATAGATCACTACCTGTGGACTATGACAATACCCAGTTTGACTACCCCGATTGTAGAACATGTGACATCCTCTCTCTTTGGTTAAGAGAATACAACTAGTAAAAAAACAAATAGAACAGCTTGAACTGGAAAGGGTGCAGCGTAACCTTTCCTTAATGAAACAGAAATTTTACCATAAAGGTGATAAAGCCGACAGACTATTAGAAAACAAATTAAGACAATGATCCCTCCTAAATAAAATAGCGTACATTTAGAATAAGATAAGCACAGATATTACTCCCCAAATGATATAGGCGAAGCCTTTGTTGACTTCTATAGTCAATTATACCAGATATCAGACAGTGCCTACTCTCGCTACGCCCCTAAAGATGTAATTACTGATTTTTTTTTGGGCTGAATTACAGCTCCTGCGGGTACCTGACAGGTACATAGATTATCTTTCATTGGATATCTCTATTGAGGAGGTTATTACTACTATTAAGGGTCTTAAGCTCCATAAAACTCCGGGCCCGGATGGGTATGGAGCGCTATTCTATAAGAAGTTTGCGATTACCCTCGGCCCTCTCTTGACCAGAGTTTTTAACACGGCAATGGTTTAAGGAAGCTTTCCCAAGGAATTTCTTGAAGCCTCCATTATTACGATCCCTAAGCCGGGAAAAGACCCTACCCTGTGCGAGAGCTACTGTCCACTTTCCCTTATAAATGGGGATGTGAAGATATACGCTAAGATCTTGGCCTTAAGACTTAACAGAGTCCTCACATGTTTGTTTCATCCGGATCAGGTGGGATTTACTCCCAGACGCCAGGGTTCGGACAATACTAGAAGACTTTTCTAAACATCTTATCTGGGGCAGCGTCGCTCGGGATCCCATTGGTAACCCTGTCATTAGATGCGGAAAAGGCATTCGACAGGGTCCGATGGGATTACATGACGGAGGTGCTTCTGGCTTTTCATTTCCCTGACAAATTAATTTCTGAGGTTACTAAGCTATACTCTGGCCCTTTGGCTAGGGTACGTGGATTAGGGTTTGTCTCTAGGATATTTGACATCAAGAATGGCACTAGGCAGGGGTGCCCCCTGTCGCCTCTACTATTTGCTCTGATGATTGACCCTCTGGCGTGCAAGCTTAGGTCGTGCCCGAATGTACAAGGCCTCGTGTTATATGACACCCTCCATTCTTTAGCTATTTTCGCTGACGATCTGACTGTGTTTCTTTCGGAACCAGAGGACTCACTGCTAGAACTATTTAAGCTATTGGGTGAGTTCGCACCCGTGTCTTAATATAAATTAAACTATGATAAGACAGAGGCGTATGCATTGGGTCTCCCCACGGATAGACTGGAGGCCTTGAGGGAACAATTCTCCTTTACGTGGTCTATAGACAGTTTGAAACACTTAGGTATAGAACTCTCACATGATCCAAAGATACCTATTGCTAAGAACTAAGAGCCTCTTCTTCAGGATTTCAGCAAGATAACCGCAAGGTGGTCTGAGATGTAGGTGTCTTGGATGGGCAGAGTCATGGCCCTGAAGATGATGCTGCTCCCTAGGCTAACATATGTCTTCCGCTGCTTGCCAGTGGCGGTCCCTGCCTACCTCATTAACCATTTCCAGTCTGTGTTTACTAAATTCGTCTGGAGGGTCGGCCTCCCAGACTTTCACTTCTCCAGTTGCAAAAACCCAAGACGTGTGGCGGTATTTCAGCCCCCAACGTAGCCTTATATTATAAGGCGGCTATGCTGTCTCTTATTGCTGCCTGGGGAGCCCAGACCAAAAACTCGCGTTGGTTCCAGATAGAGCAGACTACACTGCCGGCTGGAGTGGCACTGGCTGACTTGATTTGGATTCCAGATCATGCAGATGTCCTTAAAGGAATTCATAGCACCATTATAAAGACATGTCTGAGATGCTGGTGAATGCTCCGCTCCCACAAGTCGGTTGCTCCGCACCCGTCGCCAATTCATTCAGTGAGATCCTTACTGCAGTGTTTGCCTAATTCGAGACCTAAAAAATGGGAAACCTTAGAGATCAAATGTGTTTCGGACCTCTACAGGGGCGATGCTCTTATGTTACAGCCAGACAACTTTCCAACTAATTACTTCCCTAGAGACGTACAATTCGAGTATCTTAGGTTGACTTCATTGCTCCTTTCATGGGGATTCCCTAAGTTGTGCTCCCGGATTCTCACACAGTGGGAGAGAAGATGGATGACGGGCAGACCAATTAAGGGTTCACTCTCCTTTCACTACAAACTTCTTCTTGACTCTCCCCACTTTGTCAAACCGGGCACCGTGGTGGACTGGGAGAGAGACCTGCGAGTGGTTCGTCGGGATGCGGTGTGGCAGCAAGCCCTTCAGGATGTGATACTAGCAGTTCGTTGCTCGAATCTCTTTGAACTCTACTTTAAAATATTACTGCAATGGCATTGGGTCCCAACCAGGTTGCATAGGGTGTTCCCCCTTTGGCAAGCAGACTGCTGGAGGGGGTGTGAACAGAGAGGCACTCGCCTACATGTGTGGTGGAGCTGCCCCTAGATTGAGCACTTTCTGAGCACAAGTGGCGGATTTGTTACTTCATTTACAGTTAGTACAGTATCTGACTGGGGACATTGCATTCTTCTACCTAGGACTCCAAATATTGACGAAACCTGCCAGAATCCTATGCGTCATCATCCTCCTAGCTGCTAAACTAGCCATAGTAAGGCAATGGGCCAGGGACTCCCCTATGACTGACATTAGTTCTGGACATTCTAGCTTACATACAGAGAATGGAAGACTATGCATTGAAAATAGAGGGACATTATGACTTTTACTGCTCAGTTTGGTGCCCCTAGGACGAGTTCCAGAGAAATAACTCACAAACTCACAGTATAGGCCAAGTCGCACATAACACTGATACATGGATCACATCTGTTAGGGAATTATTCTTGACTGGGGACACTTTCTTAACCCCCTCCCTTTTTTCCCCCCCTCCTTCTTCTTTTCTTATATGAAAGCCCTAAGCCTGACAATTAATGATTTGTTTATGCACTATATTTGTTTTTTTATTAATAGTTCCATTAGCGTGTCCTCACTGGTTCAATAAAGACTCTGGTCCCTTGAGTGGATCTGTTTTACATGGAGGACACTATGTATCTATAAGGAAAAAATGAGGTGTCTTGAATTAACATGTTGTGTCAAACTGCCATATGATGATGTATGTATAAGCTGTATTACACTGATCCTTTTCTCAGGACATGAGCAAATTGTAACCTGTTTGATGTGACTGTTCTGTATATGCAATTTTCACCTCAATAAAAATAACAATTAAAAAAAAAAATGGCTGACCCCATAAAGACAAACTATACTTAAAAAAAAGTCAGACTTTTAAATTAACATTATAATACATGTTTGTTTTGGATGAGTGCTACAGTATATAATTATCCATATATTGTACAACCACTAGTCTTGTATTCCTCCCTTTTTAGTGATTGTTTTTTCTCTCTTTTTTTTCAGGCAGATAAACCAAGAGGTTTTTCTCGGGGATTTGAGCCAGAAAGAATTATTGGAGCTACAGATTCCAGTGGGGAGTTAATGTTCTTGATGAAGTGGTAGGTTTTATAAAATTGTATTTTCTCTTTCTATCAGTTTATAGTTAGTATTTGTAAATGGAAAATGATTTTGCTTTTCTCTTATTATCCTGCCAAGTTAAAAAATAAGGTTTTCTAACGTTTCTACTGAAGAGGGGGAGGCCAGACCAGATTTTTTGAATATTCCAATGTCAGAAAATCAGTGCAATTAGTGGACCCAGCTGTGCTCTCATTACATCTCTATAAAGGGCCACTAAACAAAGTAGAATAGCATAATTAATAAATGCATAATAAAGAGACAATGCAAAAGCACTTAGTTTGAATTTCAAATGTTACATTTTCCTTCCTAATGCATCATGTGACAGCCATCAGCCTATCACAAAGTGCATATACATATATTCTGTGAATTTTGCACATGCTAAGTAGAGGTTGGTGTCTCAGACAGTGTGCATATAAAAATACTGTGCATTTAGATAATGGAGGTGAATTGGAAAGTTGTTTAAAGTGAATGTCAATTTTCAGCAATGAGTGCCCGGTTTTTAAAAATACTTTTAAAATCAGGGGCACTTTCATTGATGAAAGTTAACATTGCACCGGATTTATAGAAATACCTTTTACTTCTGCAGAGCCGGATTGACGATCCCCCGCCTTCTTCTTCCTTCTGTACAAACACAGCAATGACGAATCCGGCTTCCTCCAATCACAACCGGGCATCACGAGATGGACGCTCTGGGGGGGAAGCCATGATCGGAGGGAGACGGTTTTGTCATTTCTGACGTCAGTACAGAGGTACTGAGGTTGGGATTGGTGATCCGGCTTTGGAGAAGAAAAATGTAAGTATTTCTACAAATCCGATGCAATGTAAACTATCATCAATGAAAGTGCCCCTGTTTTTAAAAGTATTTTTAAAAACCGGGCACTCATTGCTGAAAATTGACATTCACTTTAAAATTGTGTGCTCTATTCTAATTATTTATGTAAGAACTTACCTGATAAATGTATTTCTTTCTAATGACACGATGAGTCCACGGATAATCTAATTACTATTGGGAATATCACTCCTGCCCAGCAGGAGGCGGCAAAGAGTACCACAGCAAAGCTGTTAAATATCACCTCCCTTCCCTCCAACCCCAGTCTTTCTCTTTGCCTATGTTAGAGCAAGGAAGTGATAAAGATAGGTATTAAAATCTTGCTTGAAGATTCTTTTCTATTATTTTTTTTAAGTAGTGCAAGATTGTGCTGCTTTGTCCTAGGGTGTAGCCATAGTCCATATCAGTCTCTTCAGTAGAGCAGTGGTGGCTTTCAAGCAATGGGAACTTGTGGGACATAATTCTCACTGCGCCTCCCATGTAGTTAATGCTGCCCTAATACTGAAATCCTCAGTAAGATTACTCAGTCTTTATCTCTTTTTCCACAGGTCCATGTGAGGGAGAAGACCTCTCAAACCTAATGAGCTGCCTTGCTGCCTGGCAGATTTATGAGGTAAGTGCTGACTTTATTTTTTCTGGGAAACTCAGGAAAAATTGGGCACTTTATTCACTAAGGGACACATACATTTCTCCTATATATTTGGGGGAACATATAAAGGCAGTATTATTATGGCAGGTACTGGTTTGATGTGGTTTCACTTCTCCCGGCTCGAATTTAAAATATGCCGACCGGTAGGTTAATTTGTTAGACGCTGTTGCACGCCATTTCTGCCTTCACTTCCTGTGACCGGGAGGGTACAATAGGTCGTGTCAGATAGCAGTCTCAGACAGGAAAGTGCATAATAAGACTTAATGCTGCGCTTTTAGGACCGGACAGCTGTTTATTGGGCTGCAAGTCGAGTTCCGGATCTTTTACTGGAGAATACTATCCGGTGTCAGCAGGGCAGGTAGGAACCTCAACAAAGCTAAGCTGAGGTGGTCAATATTACTTGTATAACACTATTTAGTTCCTTACTGCAAAAAATAAAAAAGTTACTTTTTAAAATTTAAAGGGACAGTAACTTTGTGTTTAAATTTTTATCAGAAATGTAATTTTATTTTTTTGGTAATTTGTTCCATTGTAAGTCAGAATGGACCAAGAGGCCCTGCAGAATGTTACTTGTTCTTTATGTTTTGATGCTAGTCTGGAACCACCAATCCCTTTCCGTTCCTCATGTTTTGCGAGAACTTTAAATTATAGGGATAGACTTTTTTCTGAGCCAACATTGTCTAAGGCGGATGCTGTTTAGGAGTCTAATGAAAATGTTCAATATATGCCGCAGCTTTCTCCTCAAGTGTCCAAAATGTTATCACCCACACATGCAGTGCCCTGCGCTTCCTCTCTAACTCCACCTGGAGTTACATTGCAAGACATCGCTTCCCTCATGTCCTCTGCGGTTTCTGATGCGTTGTATGCTTTTCCCATGCTGCAGGGAAAGTGCAAGAGGAAAAGTAAACATTCAGTAAGTGAGGTTACTGGCGCAGTTTTTGCTATTTCGAATGCCTCCTCCCAGAAGCCAGAGGAGGAGGATACTTCGGAATGCATCTGAGGGTGAAATCTCAGATTCAGACAGTGTAATTCCTTCTGCTGATACTAAAGTTGTATCCTTTAGGTTTAAGCTGGAACACCTCCGTCTGTTACTTAAGGAGGTTTTAGCTACACTGGACGACAGCAACACCACAGTCGTAGTTAATCCTAGGAAATCCAATAAGCTAAAAAAATATTTTGATGTATCTTCCATGGTGGAGGTTTTTCCTCTACCAGATCTAGCTACAGAGATCATTGCTAAGGAATGGGAGAGACCAGGTATCCCTTTTTCCCCATCCCCTATATTTAAAAAGATGTTTCCTATAGCAGACTCTATCAAGGAGTCTTGGCAGACAGGTTCCCAATTTCCACTCTGGCTAAGAGGACTACTATTCCCATAGAGGATAGTTGTTCTTTTAAGGATCCTATGGACAAAAAATTAGAGGGGTTACTCAAGAAGATGTATGTACACCAGGGTTTACAATGGCAACCTGCAGTGTGAATTGCTTCCGTCACTAGTGCGGTGGCATACTGGTTTGATTCATTGTCTGATTCTATTAGGACAGACACTCCCCTTGAAGAGATCCAGTATAGGATCAAGGCCCTTAAGTTGGCCAATTCCTTTATTACGGATGCTTCCCTACAGGTTATTAAACTGGGAGCAAAGATTTCTGGTTTTGCTGTGCTGTGTTCTTGTTAAAATCTTGGTCTGCGGATGTGTCATCTAAGTCTAAACTTTTGGCGATAACTTACAAGGGAA